>NC_134226.1:18221785-18904642 GCF_965140235.1 Caretta caretta | reverse complement strand
TTTTATGCTTAACCGTCTGTGTGCAAATCATCGCTAATAAATCTTGTCAGATACTTCACTATTCATCTCTAATTATAACAGTGTAACTAAAGAAAAGATGAAGGCCTGTGCAGTAACTTGTGGACTGCCATATGGTGGTGGAGACTTTTACTGGGAATGGCCCCTCTCAAACTCTCTGGGTGTCTGGGTTATGATTTCTGTTTCAGCTGATAGGCTGAGGGACAGGCATCTGTCTTGGCTGCTTCTTACCAATTTGAAGCAACATGAATCATAGAATCATAGAATCTCAGGGTTGGAAGGGACCTCAGGAGGTCATCTCAGGAGGTCATCTCAGGAGTCCAACCCCCTGCTCAAAGCAGGACCAATGAGGGAGTGAGTTAAATAATGGTCCTTTGAATCAAAGGAGAAAGATTTTCAGAATCACAAAAGAAAAAGGTAAATCAGATACAAAACCATGGAGAGAATCCACAGTGAAGCCAAGTATGGGAGGGGGAAGTTACTAATACAATACTTTTGTAAATCTCTAACTGAAGCTAAAGGCTGATACCTGAAACTGTTTCTCACTGTATAATTACTGTTAAGCTTTCATACAGCAGTCTTTTCCATTGAGCTTTTAAAGCAGTTTACTCAAAATTCTTATGTAAACGCATTAACATTTTTGTACAAGGAATCTGTGCAAATGAAATGTGTACTGAATCCATAATTGACTGTGGAGTTTTAGAGCATCTCCTTGTTTAAATTTACACCATAACGTTCTCAAAAGACCGTTCTAAATTGGAGTATGCAAGTAAACGTACAATTATTACTACAGTTAAGTTCCATATTAACAGCACACAAAAGTAAAAACTAAATATAAGGCCAGACCTTGGCATCTGAAGCAGCAGATGTCTGGAGTGAAAGGCAGGAAGCAACAAGGGTGGCTTTTGAGAGAAGATGCCATTTGTACTAGGCCCTATATTGGTTTGGTCCACATTAGACCATCCGTGCTAGGAAACAGATCAGTAAGATAATGGAGGTGTCATTTGATTAGTAAAAATCTACAGAAGCTTAATTTCAATGGTGTCACCCTCTACAGCATGGCAGCGGCCACTCACTGCCCACCTGGCTCCCAGGTCCAGACCCTCCGATTGATGGAATTTTTGATAATATAATGTTGTTGGAAATGGGTCAAGTTGGGTATCATTCGAAAGACCTTTCTTCCATGGACCACTGGTGCCAAACGTGACAAACCTAGAACAATTATACTTTAAAACAGGGATTTATTGCTTACATAACAAAAGAGACGTTGACTTTTGGTAAACCTAGGGAAGTCAGCCTGGTCATGTAGGACTAAAAACATTTACTCATCAAAGTCATCATCAGTGTTGTCTCTGTCTAGGGAACCACTGCTAAACATATTATCTCACTGATCCTCATCCAGGCTGCTCTTGCACATCTCCATACAAGGCAGGTTTCTGGCCTGACATTTGCAGAGTGGTTATCATCTGGTCTTTGCACAAGCAGTTGATTAGCTGAAAGATTGATTTAGAAGTGCATCATATTTCACACGTAACTGATACGATCAGTCCATCCTCCAAGACCCATCCATGGGAAGGGTAGTTTTGGATGCGCTAAATCATCCCAGAGCCATTCCATTCCTTGACATTTGCCCTCTTAATAGCAGGTATAATTGCACCCCGTCTTAGTGGCAATTTTTCTCAGTTTGTCTGCTTCTTGGAAAACATCCACGAACACAGCTCTGCAAGTGTCATAATCCTGGTCTTCAAATGGTAAGCCAGGCACATGAATGCCTCCAGTGCATTTATGACCTCATAAGTGACTGTCTCAGCCATTCCAAGCATCTTCAGAGCAAGCAGAGTATCTTCAGAGGCCGAATCAAATACTGTCCACTAAGATAATTTGGTCTTTCCAGTCAACCTTCCAGTAGTGTCACATCCTGAGAGGGCGTGGAAGCCTGGCAGTGCAGCGACTTTTAATAGTCTGAGTAATAGGAAAACATCTCTTACGCCTGGTCTACACTACGAGTTTATGTCGGATTTAGCAGCATTAAATCGAATTAACCCTGGACCCGTCCACACGACGAAGCCATTTTTTTCAACATAAAGGGCTCTTAAAACCGATTTCTGTACTCCTCCCCAACAAGGGGATTAGCACTGAAATCGACATCGCCGTTTTGAATTGGGGTTAAAGTGGACGTAATTCGAAGGTATTGGCCTCCAGGAGCTATCCCACAGTGCACCATTGTGACCACTCTAGACAGCACTCTGAACTCATATGTACCTGCCAGGTGTACAGGAAAAGCCTCGGGAACTTTTGAATCTCATTTCCTGTTTGGCCAGGCGAGCTCATCAGCACAGGTGACCCATGCACTGCCAGAATCGAAAAAGAGCTCCAGCATGGACCGAATGGGAGGTAGTGGATCTGATCGCTGTATGAGGAGAGGAATCCGTGCTATCAGAATTATGTTCCAAAAGACAAAATGCCAAAACATTTCAAAAATCTCCAAGGCCATGAGGGACAGAAGCTACAGCAAGGACACAACACAGTGCTGTGTGAAACTTAAGGAGCTCAGACAAGCGTACCAGAAAATCAAAGAATCAAACGGATGCTCTGGGACAGAGCCCCAGACATGCCGCTTCTACGCTGAGCTGCATGCAATTCTAGGGGGGCTCGCCACCACTACCCCACCCCTGTCCGTGGACTCCGATGATGGGTACTCTCCGCCATGCCTGAGGATTTTGTGAACGGGGAAGATGAGGAGGAGGAGGATGAGCTTGAGGAGAGCACACAGCACACCGTTCTCCCCGACAGCCAGGATCTTTTTATCATCCTGACTGACATACCCTCCCAACCCAACGAAGCCGGAGAAGGGACCTCTGGTGAGTGTACCTTTTTAAATATAATACATGTTATAAAAGCAAGCTTTTTTTAATGATTAAGTAGCGCTGAGGACTTGGGATGCATTCGTGGCCAGCACAGCTACTGGAAAAGTCTGTTAACATGTCTGGGGATGGAGTGGAAATCCTCCAGGGACATCTCCATAAAGCTCTCCTGGAGGTACTCTAAAGCCTTTGCAGAAGGTTTCTGGGGAGAGCAGCCTTATTCCATCCTACATGGTAGGACACTTTACTTGCTACTAGCATGGCGTGGTAATCTGGTATCATTGCATGACAAAGCCTGGCAAAGTATGGTCCCGGCGTTTGCTGGCATTCAAGCAACATCCGTTCTTTATCTCTCTCTGTTATTCTCAGGAGAGTGATATCGTTCACGGTAACCTGGTTGAAATAAGGGAATTTAATTAAGGGGACATTCAGAGGTGGGCTGTTTGCCTGTGGCTGAAAAGAAATCCTCCCCACAGTTAGCCACGTTGTGGGTGGGTGGGGGGGGGGCATTGGCGCAGAGCTGTTCGCGTTTGGCTAGCAGGGATCTTCCCTGATACCAGCCACGCGGTGGGGTGAGGGGTAAAGCAATCATTCCAGAGAACTGGATGCGGGGGGTTAGTTTGGTTTCTGCTGCTGCACGTTAACAGGAAAACCACAGCACTAAATGGCCAACAACGTGCTTTGCTTGGTATGGGAGAGGAGGGCGCTGCTGTTATGAAGGCTGCAGAAGCCAAAAGACTATAGCTTACCATGGCCGCCTGCAAGCAGAATTCTGTTGCCCGGCACTGAGTGTGTGATCGCTGGACCAGGGGGATGAGGTGGACGAGGCTTTCTTCCGGCAACTAACAGAAGTTACTAGATCGCAGGCCCTGGTTCTCATGGGAGACTTCAATCACCCTGATATCTGCTGGGAGAGCAATACAGCAGTGCACAGACAATCCAGGAAGTTTTTGGAAAGGGTAGGGGACAATTTCCTGGTGCAAGTGCTGGAGGAACCAACTAGGGGCAGAGCTCTTCTTGACCTGCTGTTCACAAACCGGGAAGAATTAGTAGGGGAAGCTAAAGTGGATGGGAACCTGGGAGGCAGTGACCATGAGATGGTCGAGTTCAGGATCCTGACACAGGGAAGAAAGGAGAGCAGCAGAATATGGACCCTGGACTTCAGAAAAGCAGACTTTGACTCCCTCAGGGAACTGATGGGCAGGATCCCCTAGGAGAATAACATGAGGGGGAAAGGAGTCCGGGAGAGCTGGCTGTATTTTAAAGAATCCTTATTGAGGTTACAGGGACAAACCATCCCGATGTGTAGAAAGAATAGTAAATATGGCAGGCAGCCAGCTTGGCTTAACAGTGAAATCCTTGCTGATCTTGAACACAAAAAAGAAGCTTACAAGAAGTGGAAGATTGGACAAATGACCAGGGAAGAGTATAAAAATATTGCTCGGGGATGCAGGAGTGAAATCAGGAAGGCCAAATCACACCTGGAGTTGCAGCCAGCAAGAGATGTTAAGAGTAACAAGAAGGGTTTCTTCAGGTATGTTAGCAACAAGAAGAAAGTCAAGGAAAGTGTGGGCCCCTTACTGAATGAGGGAGGCAACCTAGTGACAGAGGATGTGGAAAAAGCTAATGTACTCAATACTTTTTTTGCCTCTGTCTTCACAAACAAGGTCAGCTCCCAGACTACTGCACTGGGCAGCACAGCATGGGGAGGAGGTGACCAGCCCTTTGTGGAGAAAGAAGTGGTTCGGGACTATTTAGAAAAGCTGGATGAGCACAAGTCAATGGGGCCGGATGCGCTGCATCTGAGAGTGCAAAAGGAGTTGGAGGATGTGATTGCAGAGCCATTGGCCATTATCTTTGAAAACTCATGGCGATCCGGGGAAGTCCCAGACGACTGGAAAAAGGCTAATGTAGTGCCCATTTTTAAAAAAAGAGAAGAAGGAGGATCCTGGGAACTACAGGCCAGTCAGCCTCACCTCAGTCTCTGGAAAAATCATGGAGCAGGTCCTCAAGGAATCAATTCTGAAGCACTTAGAGGAGAGGAAAGTGATTAGGAACAGTCAGCATGGATTCACCAAGGGCAAGTCATGCCTGACTAATCTAATTGCCTTCTATGATGAGATAACTGGCTCTGTGGATAAGCGGAAAGGCGTGGACATGTTGTTCCTTGACTTTAGCAAAGCTTTTGACATGGTCTCCCACAGTATTCTTGCCAGCAAGTTAAAGAAGTATGGGCTGGATGAATGGACTATAAGGTGGATAGAAAGTTGGCTAGATTGTCAGGCTCAACGGGTAGAGATCAATGGTTCCATGTCCAGTTGGCAGCCGGTATCAAGTGGAGTGCCCCAAGAGTCGGTCCTGGGGCCGGTTTTGTTCAATATCTTCATAAATGATCTGGAGGATGGTGTGGATTGCACCCTCAGCAAGTTTGCAGATGACACTAAACTGGGAGGAGAGGTAGATACGCTGGAGGGGAGGGATAGGATACAGAGGGACCTAGACAAATTAGAGGATTGGGCCAAAAGAAATCTGATGAGGTTCAACAAGGACAAGTGCAGAGTCCTGCACTTAGGATGGAAGAATCCCATGCACCGCTACAGACTACGGATCGAATGGCTCGGCAGCAGTTCTGCAGAAAAGGACCTAGGGGGTTACAGTGGATGAGAAACTGGATATGAGTCAACATTGTGCCCTTGTTGCCAAGAAGGCCAATGGCATTTTGGGATGTATATGTAGGGGCATTGCCAGCAGATTGAAGGATGTGATCGTTCCCCTCTATTCGACATTGGTGAGGCCTCATCTGGAGTACTGTGTCCAGTTTTGGGCCCCACACTACAAGAAGGATGTGGAAAAATTGGAAAGAGTCCAGAGGAGGGCAACAAAAATGATTAGGGGACTGGAACACATGACTTATGAGGAGAGGCTGAGGGAACTGGGATTGTTTAGTCTGTGGAAGAGAAGAATGAGGGGGGATCTGATAGCTGCTTTCAACTACCTGAAAGGGGGTTCGAAAGAGGATGGATCTAGACTGTTCTCAGTGGTAGAAGATGACAGGACAAGGAGTAATGGTCTCAAGTTGCAGTGGGGGAGGTTTAGGTTGGATATTAGGAAAAATTTTTTCACTAGGAGGGTGGTGAAACAGTGGAATGCGTTACCTAGGGAGGTGGTGGAATCTCCTTCCTTAGAGGTTTTTAAGGTCAGGCTTGAAAGCCCTGGCTGGGACGATTTAGTTGGGGATTGGTCCTGCTTTGAGCAGGGGGTTGGACTAGATGACCTCCTGAGGTCCCTTCCAACCCTGATATTCTATGACTCTACGATTTCTAACATGAAAGCCGCAGGCACTCCATATAAGATGCAAAATGAGACCTTGTACCAAAATCACATGTGCTATGTAATGTGAATAGTGTTGTTCACCGTGAAAGAGTATAGCCATTGTTCTATAAAATGTATCTTTTTAAATACTTCACTCCCTTTTTTCCTCCAGCAGCTGCAAATGTTTCAAACCTCCCTCCTCCGTCCCAAAGGCTCTCTCAGATAAGGCAGTGAAAAAACGCATGCGCGATGAAATGTTCTCTGAGCTCATGCAGTCGTCCCAGCACTGCCAAAGTTCAGTAGAATGTGTGGAGAGACAACAGCAGAGTACAGGAAAGTGGCTGATGAATGTGAGGAGAGGTGGCGGCAGGAAGATCAGAGGAGGCATGAGGCAAAGGTGGGGCTACTGCAGGATCAAACGGACATGCTCCGGCATCTGGTGGAGGTTCATGAACGGCAGCAGGATCACAGACTGCCGCTGCAGCCCCTGTTTAACCACCCTCACTCCTCCCCAGGTTCCATAGCCTCCTCACCCAGACGCCCAAGAACATGGGGGAGGGGGAGGTTCCAGACACCCAACCACTGCACCCCAGTGGACAGTCCAAGCAACAGAAGGCTGTCATTCAACAAGTTTTAAAGTTGCCTTTTCCTTCCCTCCTACCACACCCTACCCGAGCTACCTTGTGAGTTATCTCCCTATTTTTATAATCAATTAATAAAGAATACATGTTTTTTAAATGATAGTGACTTTATTTCCTTTGCAAGCAAGCTGTGATTGAAGGGGGGAGGGCGGGTGGCTTACAGGGAATTTAGAATCAACCAAGGGGGCGGGTTTTCATCAAGGAGAAACAAACAGAAGTGTCACACAGTACCCTGACCAGTCATGAAACTGGTTTTCAAAGCTTCTCTGATGCGCAGCTCTTCCTGCTGAGCTCTTCTAACCGCCCTGGTGTCTGGCTGCACATATTCAGCGGCCAGGCAATTTGTCTCAACCTCCCACCCCGCCATAAACGTCTCCCCCTTACTCTCACAGAGATTGTGAAGCACACAGCAAGCAGCAATAACAAAGGGAATATTGGTTTCGCTGAGGTCTGAGCAGTAAACTGCGCCAGCGACCCTTTAAATGTCCAAATGCACACTCTACCACCATTCTGCACTTGCTCAGCCTACGGTTGAACAGGTCCTTACTACTGTCCAAGGTGCCTGTGTATGGCTTCATGAGCCAGGGCATTAAGGGGTAGACTGGGTCCCCAAGGATAACTATAGGCATTTCAACATCCCCAACAGTTTTTTTCTTGTCTGGGAAGTAAATCCCTTCCTGCAGCCATTTAAACAGACCAGAGTTCCTGAAGATGCGAGCGTCATGAACCTTTCCCGGCCATCCCACGTTGATGTTGGTGAAATGTTCCTTTTGATTCACCAGTGCTTGCAGCACCATTGAAAAGTACCCCTGGCGGTTTATGTACTGTCTGCCCTGGTGGTCCGGTCCCAAGATAGAGATATGCGTTCTGTCTATAGCCCCACCACAGTTAGGGAAGCCCATTGCAGCAAAGCCATCTAGTATGACCTGCACATTTCTCAGAGTCACTACCTTTGATAGCAGCAGCTCAATGACTGCATTGGGTACTTGCATCACAGCAACCCCCACAGTAGATTTGCCCACTCCAAATTGATTACCGACTGACCAGTAGCTGTCCAGCATTGCAAGCCTCCACAGGGCTATTGCCACTCGCTTGTGAACTGTGAGGGCTGCTCTCATCTTGGTATTCTTGCGCTTCAGGGCAGGGGAAAGCAAGTAACGAAGTTCCATGAAAGTGCCCTTATGCATGCGAAAGTTTCGGAGCCACTGGGAATCATCCCAAACCTGCAACACTATGTGGTCCCATCACTCTGTGCTTGTTTCCCGGGCCCAGAATCAGCGTTCCACAGGATGAGCCTGCCCCAATAACACCATGATCTCCAAATTGCTGGGGACTGCGGTTTTAGAGAAATCTGTGTTCTTGTCCTCATCATCGCACTGCTGTCGCCTCCTCACCTGGTTTTTCAGGTGCTGGTTCTACATAAACTGCATGATAATGCGCGAGGTGTTTACAATGGTTATAACTGCTGCGGTGAACTGAATGGGTTCCATGCTTGCCGTGCTATGGCGTCCATTCGGGCAACCCAGGGAAAAGGGCGCAAAATGATTGTCTGCTGTTGTTTTCATGGAGGGAGGGAAGGTTGACTGACGACATTTATGCATAACCACCCGTGACAAATTTTTGGCCTCATCAGGCATTGGGAGCTCAGCCCAGAATTCCAATGGGCAGCAGAGACCACAGTGCACCGCTGGGAATGTCGACGTCTGCCACGGTACTGTGGACGCACACGACTGAATTAATGCGCTTAGTGTGGACGCATGCACTCGACTTTATACAATCTGCTCCCAAAAATCGACTTCTATAAAATCGGAGTACTTTCGTAGTGTAGACATAGCCTTAGGGACATACAGCAATTTTGTTCTTCAACAGCAAGCACAAAAAACAATCTTGCGGAAGTTTTGGGTAGTGCCTCACAGAGAGCACTAGAACATGTGTGTCTTATACAAAAATCTGGAGTTCAGCAGCACCTCTCTCTGCGGTATTGATGGCATGCAACATAATTTTAATGACAGCCTCCTGATAGGAACTATGAAGGAACACCACTGAATAGTGTGAGGAAGTAGCTTCATTACACCATGAAATGACAAAATTCTTTGAGCAATTTTTCACATGCTGGAGCGTTTTTCCTATTAAGTATAGGGTTAACCTGTCCTTCATGAGAGTATGTGACAGTAACTTCTTCATTGTGAGATTGGAGATGTTCGTGGAGTCAATGATTTTGTACGGAATAGGTGCAACACCATGAAGTCTCTTCTTTTTTTTCTTCTTCTTCTTCTTTTTAAATATTTTTTTAATTGATTCCTCTGCATTCATTTCAAACAGGAGATGGACTTTGCCATAGGTTCAGTATTTTCTTTATGTCTTCATAATGAAATGTTCAGCCAAGTCTTGGCAGGTGTTAACTGTTTGTTGAGAGCTTGTACCTCAACCATACTCTCTATGATTGCTATGCAGAAAGGCCTCGGCTGCAGTCAGGTACCAGTCACATTGTCAGTAAGTGCTGGCTTAGAAAGACCATGCAAGACATGCATTTGCTTTTGATAGTGCCACATCTTTTGGAGCTTTTAAGGATATGCACTGTTTTTCATTTTTGCAGACAGGATTGCTAAAACTGTGTCCACATCCCATAGTTCATCTTCAATAAATGCTTTAAGAAAACAAATGCTTTCTGCTAAGCATTTGTTCCTCTTCAATCCCATTCAAAGCCTATACGTGGCAACTTATCAATTCCAGCTGAGTCCCACAGTTTGCAGTAGAAAAATAAGTATGTTTCTATTTTTTTTTTAAAAACACACCACATTACATACATTCTTGGTATGACACTCAATGTGATATGCAATATCATATGCAGGGCCATCTTTTGTGTCAATGTACCACTTACCTTTATTTTCCATGCAACATTCTCACTAAAAGTGACTTGCCTCATACAGTTTCTCACCCCCCTGCGCTGAAGGTGACACCATTGAAATTATGATTCTGTAGATATTTGCCAATAAAATGACATATCCCTTACCTTTCTACCATTAACTTGCCCACAGAATTAACATGCTCCTAGACTATGAGGCCTGCCTTAGAAAGATGATGCCCATTCATCTGGCTTCCCAGCTTGTGTTTCAGCCCAAACTGTCTTTATGAACAAATCCTTCTACTCTCTATGACTCAAAAGCAAGAACTGGAGAACAAGGCAGGGCACACATGTTTATACTTCAGATCTCCCAGTCATACACTGAAAAACGTAAGTGAAGTATAACAAACCATGAAAGGGAATGCAGTTCTGTCCTGAAGAAAAGGGAGCATGTAAAGACATGGTTCTGTTATCCCAGTCGTGAGGCAGAGAAAAAGACATTGCACCAATTGTCTGAGATACCTAAGGGAACAGAAATATTTATTAAACACATCTTTTTGTATAACACCTTTTGAGTTAAATGTGTCAGACATTGCAACAAAACAAACACTTATTTCTATTTGAAGTATTTTAACCTTTTAGTATTGCAACTCATTAATTCTATCAAATTCCTTGCATCCTCCTTCACCTTAAACCTGGAAATTTATTAAAAGCAATGTTGTGACTGAAGTTTTTATATGAAAATCTGTGAATTATGGATTCCACAGAGACCACGTAAAGTGGCCCCACTGCATTGATCTAGCTTCTTCGACCACTTTATATAATCTCTAATGGCAAAGTGCAGACATGTACAGTGGAGCCAAGGTATGGTCACCTGGGAATAACAGACTTTCTTGACTTTGGTGTCTGTAAAATCTCAGTCCCAGTGCTGCATTAATGTCACTTTTACAGCTAATTTCCTTCGCTTCTTAAAAATGAGAAGGGAATTCTTGCACTGAGATTCTGTACTAGTCATGGGATTAATTGCAAGGACAGTTTAAAGCATAGGTTAACATGCACCAAATGCACAGATTAGCAAAGTACTTGCATCTACTAAACAAAGGCCGTCTTCTCTCCTGAACTTTGTGTAACCTCACAACTTTCATTGACCTCAGTGGGATTTCTGCTATGAACTGAGGATAGTATATAGATCATACACTTCAATTAAATCTAGAATTCAACCTTTTCCTCCAAACAAGTCTGACACCCCAGTGTAAACAAATATTCTTTTGTAGAAGGACATAGTGTGGTCCAGTGGCTAGAGCATTGGCTTCGGACTCAGTAGACCTAGGTTCTATTCATATTTTGATGTCTTCAAATCCAGGTGGGATGCCTTTCTGGAAGATACGCTTTAGTGGAAACTAAATGCCTAACTGCATCTGGAGTACTGTGTCCAGTTTTGGGCCCCACACTTCAAGAAGGATGTGGATAAATTGGAGAGAGTCCAGCGAAGGGCAACAAAAATGATTAGGGGACTGGAACACATGAGTTATGAGGAGAGGCTGAGGGAGCTGGGATTGTTTAGCCTGCAGAAGAGAAGAATGAGGGGGGATTTGATAGCTGCTTTCAACTACCTGAAAGGGGGTTCCAAAGAGGATGGCTCTAGACTGTTCTCAATGGTAGCAGATGACAGAACGAGGAGTAATGGTCTCAAGTTGCAGTGGGAGAGGTTTAGATTGGATATTAGGAAAAACTTTTTCACTAAGAGGGTGGTGAAACACTGGAATGCGTTACCTAGGGAGGTGGTAGAATCTCCTTCCTTAGAGGTTTTTAAGGTCAGGCTTGACAAAGCCCTGGCTGGGATGATTTAACTGGGAATTGGTCCTGCTTTGAGCAGGGGGTTGGACTAGATGACCTTCTGGGGTCCCTTCCAACCCTGATATTCTATGATTCTATGATCTTTAGGCATCTCAACAACTTTGAAAATCTGGCCCTAAATTAATTGTTCATGACTATTTCTTAAGCAAATTTTTCAAACTAAGCTAAAACTTCTACATTCTTCACTAAAGTCATTAGCCAAAAGATTCAAACTTGGGTGGTTAAAGTCTTGTATTTAAATACGTAAGTTATCTGGTTATCTTCAATGGAAGTTGTGGTTGCTCAGCAATTGTAACAATTAGGCCAATTTTATTTAGGAACCTGAATAAGGACTTGGGTGCTTAATTTTAGGGACCTGTGGCAGGGCAGGGGTATAAACCCTTTGGATGCCCTGCTAAAGGGGTGGCTCCTCCCCTGCTTCCGGGCAGAGCAGCCGGGTGCAGGGACCCAGACACTCAGCAAGGAGCTCAGCTGCAGACCCTAACAAGGGCAGGCTCAGGGGAATCAGCTGAGCCCACTGGAGCCAGCTGGGCTGGTGTCTGGGAGGAGACACAAGCCCAGGGAAAGGCTCAGTGAGAAGGCTAGCCAGGGGAGAAGACAGGGGGACTGCAGCTCTATTTCTACTGACTGCAGGAAGCCTCAGGGGCCAGAAGACCCAGGGAAGGGTCAGTGAGGGGATAGGTGTTGGGGGAATTGGGGTTGCACTAAGCATTGTAAACAAAGACTCGGGTGAAACAACTGAAAGAGGCATTCTTTGACCAGCCTAAGCACAAGAGCACAAGGACGCGAGGCAGGGAACCTGTGCACACCCTGCGACAGGACCCCATTTTAAAATTTTAGTCTACATAGGTACCAAATGTGGCAAAAGTATCTGATTTACACAACTACCAAAACCAGCTGGAATATTTCTTAAAACAGAATTAGGTAGGTCAAAAGTGACCAAAATAGACAAGTCCGATATCAAACAAGGTTGGGCTAACAGGAGTAAGAAGTTTCAGCCAGTCGAGAGATTTACTTCAAGTTACAGACACCTTAAAAGTGACGTGCAAAGGAGGTTTTGTGGTTTGTTTTTGTTTTGTTTTTTGATACACAAAGACCTGAAACTTTTCTTTTGAAGCATTTTGGGGTTTGTTTTTTGCCTTAGAAAAATAAAGTCTGGTTTTGCTGAAGGAATTCTTACCTCTAGAGGTCCCATAATATGTTTGGATGTTAACGCTCACACTAAACAACAGCTATTCTGCACTTCTGAAAACTAAACCCCCCTCCTTCAGGAAAATGAAACCCATCATACACCCTGTCACCCCACCATGTGTTGTCAAAGGCCCTACTCATCTTAACATATACATCGTCTACTACATCCCCTCAGCTTCACCCCCATTACTCATGCGCACGCACACACAAAATGGTGCTTTAACAGGATAGGTAAGGATACTGAATCTTCAGCAGAGACTTAATCCAAAAGGACAGTCATTGAAAAGGATGCAGAATTCTCAGTTCCAGCAGGGCAGGAATGCAGCATTCCAAGTTGCTGGACAACATGGTGGATAATACACACATATTCCTCAACTAACAAGGAAAACTCCCACTTCCTCAAAGTTATACAGGGATCAACACTTGAGAATTAGCCAGCAATAAAATAATAATCTGCCATGGTAATACTTTTTTGAAGACACTAGGTGAATATATAATTAACCTGTTTCAAGTAGAATCTACAAAATACAAAGGAATTTGGCAAACTGCTCTTGCTGAACTCAGATGACTCCTACCCACTCCTAGAAGTAAATTAAATCTCACCTTGTTTGTCTCTGGCAACTGGCATGCTGTGGCTTGCCATCTATTGTACAATAATCCTGAGCCAATTTTGTCTTGTATAAGTTTTAGATTCCCTGAATATAACATTTGTTGCGCTCTGTGCTGCCAGTTCACAGTTCTCTCGATCATATACCGTAAAGCATCTCCCTCAGGAAGCCTCACGCGAATACGCTGCAGGGAAGCCAGTAAAGGGAGGATTTTTTCTAAAGGTGGCTTTTCTGATCTATGGCAGTGAGGACAGAGCCAAACACAAGGTCCCTGAAAAGTACTGGGCACTGAAACACAGCTGGTGTGGAAGACCCCTCTGCAGAGTTCACATTTTATCATTGGTGCTGCTGGCTCTTTCTGGCAAAGGCAAACTTTCATCTCTGCATCATCTTCATTAGATAGCACCTTCCCTTCATTTGCTGCTCTCAGAGAACGCAGTGCCTCCATCTCCTTTAAACGGGCTTCCCCAAGAGCGGCCATCTGCAAGGGAGTGAAAACAAATGCATTTAATTCCAGGATCGGCAAAAACAGAATCCCCTCTACATGTAGGTTACTCACTGGAGTTGTTTGAGTGACCTCTGAACATTCACACTCTTGAGATGTGCCAGTGATGCAGAATAGACCTTCCAGTAACAGTGCCAGGTGGAATGCTCTCATGATCTCTGATCCTAACATGTGGAGGGTAAGGCTGTAAGAGTGGGCCTGGTGCTCTATCTGCCTCAATTCCTTCTACCACCTTCCTTGGGTTCAGAGTTATAGCTAGGATTCCAAGGAACAGGGGAAGGGGGATGGGGAGCATGAATGGGCAGAGTCCATCTCAAAGAACTCCGGTTACTGGTGAGTAAACTTCACTTCTTCTGCCAGTAGCCTATGCACACTTCCACTCTTGGGAGTTTGGCAAGCAGTGCTCCTCCTTCCAAACAGTGAGATGAGAAGGCCTAGTTAAACAGAGATTTTAATACATTTTTACCAAACTGAGGATCTGATCTAGATGTCAGATCTAAGGCACAGTTTGTGGTGATGGTCTGAACTGAGCTTCAAGAGGGAGCTCTACAGACCACTAAGATGGAAGCAGCCTTCACTCTAGTTGGATGCACTCTACACACTTCTGGAAGAGGAGCACTAGCATGTTTATAACACTCTTCAGTAGAGTCTAACCCACTTAGAAGGGCAATGGGATGCAATTGCCTGAATTTCACTCTCTTCCCCATAAGAGACAGTCTAGGCAATTTCCTATATTCCTCAGACCTAATCAAATAGCAGGGTAATGTTCTTGTAACATCCAATGTGTGTAGATTAGCTTCCCCTAAGTGGGGAGTGAGGCCTGGGGAAAAATACTGGCAAGGACAGGACTGGTTTCAGAGGAACAGCCGTGTTAGTCTGTATTCGCAAAAAGAAAAGGAGTACTTGTGGCACCTTAGAGACTAACCAATTTATTTGAGCATGAGCTTTCGTGAGCTACAGCTCACTTCATCAGATGTTTACCGTGGAAACTGCAGCAGACTTTATATACACACAGACAATATGAAACAATACCTCCTCCCACCCCACTGTCCTGCTGGTAATAGCTTATCTAAAGTGATCAACAGGTGGATTTGTGCTGGAAATGGCCCACCTGTTGATCACTTTAGATAAGCTATTACCAGCAGGACAGTGGGGTGGGAGGAGGTATTGTTTCATATTCTCTGTGTGTATATAAAGTCTGCTGCAGTTTCCACGGTAAACATCTGATGAAGTGAGCTGTAGCTCACGAAAGCTCATGCTCAAATAAATTGGTTAGTCTCTAAGGTGCCACAAGTACTCCTTTTCTTTTTGCGAAGGACAGGACTGGAATTCTGTTACCTTGGAGAAATTTGGGGTGTGTGATGAAGGACCTTTTGAAAGACTGTAAGGGGGAGGGAGGGTCAGCCTGGAGAGCCTGCAGCTGAAGTGATCATAGAATATTAGGGTTGGAAAAGACCTCAAGAGGTCATCTAGTCCAATCCCCTACTCAAAGCAGGATAGCTACAATAAAGGGAGGTTTCATGAGCTAAGTACTAGACTGAGGTCTTGTGTTGCTGTGGGTTCTCTAACTAGAGGTAAATGTACTTTCGAACCCTCCAAAAACCTTTTTATTACAAAATACAGAGTTTTGCCTGGCTAAACTGCGATGAGATGAGATGAGATGAGACGGCTGTGAGATGTACTTTTACTGATGATAATGGATAGTCCCAAGGATTTAAAATGAAGTACTCCAGTATGGCTAGAACAGCAGCTGAACCTGTGTTTATTTTATTGCTGGATGCTCACAAAGAAAATCTTTTCTACTTATGATCATAACCCAGGCGAGTCCAATGCTTCCTGAAGTTTAATAGACTCTTCTGTACCTTCTCCAAACAAGGTGGTGCCAGATCTGTCAAAGTCCTATAACCCATGCTGCCAAGTGGCAAGAGTCTAAGTCTGGATGGTAAATCTGATTTCTCTTCTAGGTCAACGGGTCTGGAATTGTGGGGAGACTCTTATGAGAATGGCAGTAGATTCAAGAACCAATGTTGTGTCACCCAATCTGGGGCAATCAGAACAGAAACACAGAAATGTAGGACTAGAAGGGATTCAGTAGGTTATCTAGTCCAGTCCTCTGCATGGAGGCAGGACTAAGTATTATCTAGACCATACCTGGCTTGTGTACAGCTAGCCTTTACATAAAAGCCTCTCGTGATGGAGATTCTACCACCTCCCTAGGTAATATGTTCCAGTGCTTACCTACTCATACAGTCTGGAAGTTATTCTTAATGTCTAACCTAAATCTCCCTTGTGGCTATTTAAGCCCATGACTTCTTGCCTTGTCCTCAGTTGATAAGGAGAACAATTTATCATCCTGCTCTTTATAACAACCTTTTACTCATCTTCCCCCGCCCCCCCACACTGTTCTTTTCCAGGCTAAACAAACCCATTTTTTCAGTCTTTCCTTGTCCTGGGTTTTAGACCTTAAATCATTTTTGTTGCTCTCCTCTGTGTTTTCTCCAAGTTGTCCACATCGTTCTTAAAGTGTGGTGACCAGGACTGGACACAATACTCCAAGTTGAGACTATCAGTGCTAAGAAGAGTGGAAAAACTACTACTTCTGTCTTGCCTTCAGCACGCCTGTTAATATATCCCAGAATGTTGTTTGCCTTTTTTTCAACTGTATTACACTGTTGACTCATATTTAGTTTATGATCCACTATAACCTCCAGGTCCTTTTCTGCAGTATGCCTTCCTAGGCAGTCATTTCCTGTTTTGTATTTGTGCAATTGATTATTCCATCTTAAGTGCAGTATTTTGCATTTGTCCTTATTGAATTTCATTCTGATTATTTCAGACCAATTCTCCAGTTTGTCAAGATCATTTTGAATTCTAATTCTGTCCTTCAAAGTACTTGCAAACCCTCCAAGGTTGGAATCATCCACAAACTTCATAAGTGTACTCTCTATACCATTATCCAAATAATTTATGAAGATACTTAATAGAACCAGACCCAAGAAAGATCCTTGCAGGACCCCACTTGATATACCCTTTCAGCTTGACTGTGAGCTGCTGCTGATTATTCTAAGAGTATGATTTTCCATGCAGTTGTTCGCCCACCTTGTAGTAGCTGTGATTGGCCCTGTGAGCCAAAGGCAGATTGGAATGTGGATGTCTCAGAGGCTTGATGCCATGAATCTGAGCCACCACAGTAAACATGGATCAAGTAAGGAGTGATGTTTCCAAGGAAACATCAGGTGCCTCATCAGACTTATGAAGATGTTTTGAGCATGGAACAGAAGGCCTTGAACCTGGTGCAGAGTGTGTTTCTCAAAATAGGACCCTGGCCCTCAATATTACCCTTTGCTGTGACTTTGGCTTCTGAGGCTGAGGTCTTAAGAGGAATGTGTTTGTACTTCAGCATATGGCACAACAAGTACTCAAGCCTTTGGGGTATGCTGTTAAGAATCAGTTCTCTAACCAGAGGTGGACACCAGCAAAGCCCAGTGTTTAAGCTCAATCAGATCCTGTCTTTGTGGATTCGCAGTGGCTGACACTTTAGGTTTGGCTCCAGCCAAGGATGCAGAAACCTGCTTCAGGACTTTGCCAGGCTTTCTAATATCTTTGGAGGCTGCAACAGAGTGTGGTCTCCCAGCACTTACAGATCCCTGCATTTCAGTGCTGAAGCTGTTAATAGCTCCTTCATTTGCACAGCTTGAAGGCAATTCTCACAGTCTTTTCTGACCCTGGGAGTGAAGGTGCTGCATATGGACAAACAAGGTGAATGACCTTGCCCCAAGCAGGCCACAGGTGCCTCTGGAAGTAGGAAAATCAGGGCAAAAGATGCAACTCTTGAGCCCTGATATCATTGTCTTTGTTTCTGACATATTGGAACCAAGGATCTGCACCAGGGTGCAAAGAACCTTAGTCAAAAAATAATAAAATAAAAATAAAGAACTAACAGCTAATGAAGGTAGAGAGGTGAATCTGGGTTGGGAGCCTGGTGAGGTTCCTGGTCAGTCTGATATGACTGGAAGGAACTAAGGCGGCTGATGCTCCACATCTCTTTTACTGAGGAATGGGGAGGAGGGTGCTATAATGGGTGCTATAATGGGCACTGCTACTAGAAAGTTCCACTGGCTTAGCTGAACTGTTGGCACATCCCAAGAATGGGAATGTGCAAAAGCCATTCAAAGAATAGCAGCTTCTCCAGCAAAGAGCTCCACGGTAATCTGGCAAACATTCTTCCAAATTTAATGCTTATAAAATTGGATACCCTTGCAAAATAATCTTTACCCCCCCACTCCCCAAAACCCTGCCCTGCGTATAAAAAGGATTTCACTCTCACTTCCCTAAAGGTTACTTAAAGCTGAAACCAAGGTTCAAAAGCAGACATGGTATATGGATACTTTTCTCTGCACATACCTCTTTACTCTTCTGGTTTGTCTCTATGTCGTCTGAAAATAGAGCATAGTTTGCAGGCACTCAGTGAAGTTTGTGTGTCTGCCTTAACATTTCATCCCCTTTTTATAGTTCTTTTTGCCTAAACTTGATAAATCTTTAGTTCTACTCATCATTACTGTAGCAGTATGGTACAATTTATCATGGAAGTTTACCTATATATTATTTAAAAAGTTAAATTTAAAAACAAAAAGTTACACTGTATTCTGGATATCTGACCCACTAAGTCAATTGCAAATTAAGAGCCAGGTTCATCACCATACTCCAGCTGCTTTGTATTGTTCTAGCAATGCAAAACTACAGTAAGCAGTGTAAACTGAACAGAGAGCTTATCTCGGACAGAAAGGATTATGGAGTTCTAAGTACAGTGAGGTTTTTGCACAGTTACTAATTCTGAGACATGCCTTTTGGAGATAATGCCTCTTAGAAAGGTAGGCCTTGATGGAGAAAGAGAGAGAGAATGGGTAAGTTAGATGTCATGGGTTTGAAATGTGCTGCCTTGAGGGCTTGGATAACTGGAGATAGGTACAGTGTTGGGAGATCAGACAAAACCTGTAACAAGCACTATCTGATCAGTCTGAGGAATCTGGGTATTTGAGGTTGCTCAATCAAAGAACCAGAACACTGCATAAACACTGCTGAGGGTTGACACCAGTCTTGCTATGGTGCATTACTGCAAGGCTATCCAAACCACCCTGGAGAAGCTCTAAGCTCTAGTATAACTGGGATTCTAGCTTCCCTTGTGCCAGAAATGAAACTTGACAAGATAAATGAACAGGTTAGCGAATAGGAGCAGCTAACAGGGAAGTTTTGCGAAGGAGTTTAGAGGGAGAGCTGGGGGCTAGATACACTTAACATTCTTTAAACTTCTTTAAACTTAAGGCCAAAAACACCCCCTGATAAAAACAAAACAAACAACAAAGGAACGATCTGCAGGAGGAAAAAGAGAATGCAAGCAGAAGTCCAGCAGTAGAGTGGGGGCTATCCAGTTTATTGCACTCAATGCAGCATGTAGGATTACCTGCCCTATGGGCATGTTACAGATATGTACATTCGGTACAAGGAGCTCCTGGCTCTCAGAGAACGTGTACAGGCTTTGGAAACAAGGGTGACTGAACTGGAGGAGCTAAGGGAGACGTAGAGGTACACAGATGAGACTTTCTGGGACATAGTAGAACAGTCCCACCACCAGTCTGACAGCCTATGTGCTGTTGAGGAGGATGCAAGTCTCAGGGAAAGAACATCCAACTGGAGTGTATGGAAACGATCCCATAGTTGGGACCCTCCTTCCAGATGATGTTTTGGTATCTTCTCGCACTGAGGATACCTCTCTGGTGGCAGGAACTCCAGTTATTAGGAAGAGACCTGTATTAATAATGAATGATTCAATCATTAGAAACATAGTTAGCTGGGTTTGCAACGACTGGGAGAACGACACAGTGACTTGCCTGCTTGGTGCAAAGGTTGCGGATCTCTCAAGACATCTAGATAAACTTATGTGTAGTGCTGGGGAGGATCCGGTGGTTGTGGTATATGTACGTACCAGTGACATAGGGAAGGATAGGAGAGAGGTCCTGGAGGCCAAATTTAGGCTACTAGGTAAGAGATTAAAGTACAGGACCTCCATAGTAGCATTCTCTGAAATGCTTCCAGTTCCACGTGCAGGGCCAGGTAGACAGGCAGAACTGCAGGATCTCAATGCGTGGATGAGACGATGGTGTCGGGAGGAAGGGTTTAGATTTATTAGGAACTGGGGAAACTTTTGGGAAAGGGGGAGCCTATACAGGAAGGATGGGCTCCACCTAAACCAAAATGGAACCAGATTGCTGGCACTTAAAATTAAAAAGGTTGTAGAGCAGTTTTTAAACTAAGGGCTGGGGGAAGCCGACAGGGGCGGAAGAGCACGTGGTTCGGACAGAGACATCCCTTAGGGGAGGATTTATTAATGGAGATTCTTGATGGCCTAATAACAAGGAGAGGATGGAAGATGATAAAATACGGATAGGATCTGATGAGAAACAGTCAAATGAAAAATAGTCCCATTCAATTACATCATGTAATGGCAGACTGTGCTAAAAAGTGACAAATTCTTCAAGTGCTTACATACAAATGCTAGAAGTCTAAATAATAAGAGGGGTGAACTAGAGTGCCTTGTATTAAATGAGGATATTGATATAATAGGCATCACAGAAACTTGGTGGAACGAGGAACTGTCCCAGATTGAGGTGTCATTAGAAGAGGTTCTGGAACAAATTGATAAACTAGAAACAGTAATAAGTTACCAGGACTAGAGGGGATTCACCCAAGAGTCCTAAAGGAACTCAAATGTGAAATTGCAGAACTACTTACTGTGGTTTGTAACTTATGATTTAAATCAGCTTCTGTACCAAATGACTGGAGGATAGCTAATGTGACACCAATTTTTAAAAAGGGCTCCAGAGGTGATCCTGGCAATTAAGTAAACCTGACTTCAGTAACGGGCAAATTGGTTGAAACTTTAGTAAAGAACAGAATTATCAGACACATAGATTAACAGAATTAGTTGGCGAAGAGTCAACATGGTTTTTGTAAAGGGAAATCATGCCTAACCAATATACTATAATTCTTTGAGAGGGTCAATAAGCATGTGGACAAGGGGTATCCAGTGTATATAGTGTACTTAGATTTTCAGAAAGCCTTTGACAAGGTCCCTCACCAAAGGCTCTTAAGCAAAGTAAGCTATCATGGAATAAGAGGGAAGGTCCTATCATGGATTGGTAACTGGTTAAAAGATAGGAAACAAAGGGTAGGAATAAATGGTCAGGATCAAAAGGATTGCTCAAAACTGAGTGACTGGGCAACAAAATGGCAGATCAAATTCAATGTAGATAAATGCAAAGTAATGCACCTTGGAAAACATAATCCCAACAATACATATAAAATGATGGGGTCTAAATTAGCTGTTACCACTCAAGAAAGATCTTGGCGTCATTGTGGATAATTCTCTGAAAACATCCATGCAATGTGCAGCGACAGTCAAAAAAGCTAACAATTGTGGGAATCATTAAGAAAGGGATAGATAATAAGACAGAAAATATCATATTGCCTTATATAAATCCATGGTACGCCCACATCTTGAATACTGTGTGCAGATGTGGTCACCCCATTTCAAAAAAGATATCCTGGCCTTGGAAAAGGTACAGAAAAGGGCAACAAAAATGATTAGGAGTATGGAACAGCTTCCGCATGAGCAGATATTAATACGATTGGGACTTTTCAGCTTGGAAAAGAGAAGACTAAGGGGAGATATGATCGAGGTCTATAAAATCATGACTGGTGTGGAAAATAAGGAAGTGTTGTTTACTACTTCTCATAACACAAGAACTAGAGGCCACCAAATGAAATTAATAGGCAGCAGGTTTAAAACAAACGAACGGAAGTATTTCTTCACACAACACACAGTCAATCTGGAACTCTTTGCCAGAGGATGTTGTGAAGGCCAAGACTATAACAGGGTTAAAAAAAGAACTAGATAAAGTAATGGAGGATAGGTCCATCAATGGCCATTAGCCAGATGGGCAGGGATGTTGTCCCTTGCCTCTGTTTGCCAGAAGCTGGGAATGGGTGATAGAATGGATCACTTGATTACCTGTTCTGTTCACACCCTCTGGAGTACCTGGCATTGGACACTGTTGGAAGACAGGATAGTGGGCTAGATGGACCTTTGGTCTGATCCAGTATGGCCGTTCTTATGTTATTATGTAACAAGTTTTCCTGCTGGAGTACTCTGTGAATACCAGAGAATAAGCACTGATGAACTATACTTCTCTTTTGATGCGTAGGCTGTCATTCACAGATAATTGGGGTCCAATGTAAAAGGACCCATAATTCACAGTCCATTCAAGTGTCATTCTGCAGTGGGTTGGCTGGCTGGCTGGCTATGTCAGGCCTGAAAACTATGCCTTCTGGGCCAGTTGGGTATTAAAAGGATGATGACATCTGTTCTCTTTTCTTCCTTCTGTTTCAAGGTACCCTTTATGTGACCCGGAGACTCTTCTCTGCCCAGAACATTATTTCCATTGCTTTCAAGAGGCCCTCTGAATTTCTAGTGTTTATTCAAGCATGCCACGGGTGGTACTATCAAAATGAACCAGCAGGTGGTGTCCTCAGAAGATATTTCTAGACCCCACTCCCCAGCCTGAGAGGCTTGCTTCTAGTGAGTATCCAAAGGTTTGGAACAAGAACAAAAGGGTTGACTTTCAGCGTGTTCTTGGGACTCAGCCATCTGCAAAGGAACATCAGAATATGGTCAGGATCTGACACCTGATTCTGCACCACTTATGGCGAGCAGTTCCACATCTTGAACAGGAACTTCCAGAAATGCCTCATATGGACTCTCACCCCAGGGATGCATGGCACTATCAATCCCAGCTACCAGAAATACTGGGATACAGATGAATGCTGCTGAGAAGCCAATGATGTTATGAAGTTTTTGATCTTCATAAAGCTTTTCTGTGATGGGAATATTTTAACTAGAACCATGAGAATTTCAATCTCAATGTGAGCAGTTCTTTAGGACTGGTGGTTCAGAGAGCTCTTCTTGATGTTCAATACAGAACACCATGGGTGTGAATTACTGCCAGGGTCTGGCGAATTTTGATAATATCTGTTCTAATATGAGCTGTGCTCATACAAACATCCTCCATAGGTAAGTGAAGGTTGGTTACTTGTAACCAGAGTTCTTTAAGATGACTGCATATTCACATTTATGGGTAACATGCCGCCCAGTACAGCCCAACAGTAGAACTTTCTTCAATCAGTACCCATTAGAGCGTACGTGTGACTCCTTCAGCCCCTCTCATCATTTCCAAATGTTCTGAAGGCAATGCTATATAAGGGGGTACTGTGCCCTCTACCACCTCAGTTCTTTCTGCCGCTAACCCAGAGAAACCATAACAGAACTCGAGAAAGTGGAGAAGGTGGGTGGGAAATCTAAAGATGTAGAGTCATGTAGAAGAACTTCAGTTACAAGTATGGAACCTTCATTTCTTCTTCTTTGAGTGGTTCTGCAAATCCACGCATATGGATAGTTTGGCAAACAGTGGTGAAAACTCAGGAGAAGGGAATTGAGTCCTAATTAATCAATGATTAAAGCACTGCTCTACCAAATCTAGCATCTGCTCTTGAAACCAAATCCAAACCATAATATTTAGTAAAGGTAGGGACTAACTTCCAAATAGCAACCTCACTCCAGAACACAGGGTCCAGACCTAGCAATTGATCACTGATTTCTCCACAGTATTTCCTTCGCAGCCCAGGCAAACCCATCTAATTTCCCATCACATCCAGACCAAACCCAGACACCCGGTCTGCAAAAATCCATGACCCCCGTCCCCTTCCCTAAAAAAATGAGTGTAACCATGAAGCAAGAGCTTCAGTCAGCTGGGAGAAATAAAGGAGCTGTTTAGTGACAGGAGAAGCCCAATAGTTAGAGCCCTGCACAACTGCAGATATTAGCATCTGTGGATGTGAATATCCGCGGACCATGTTTGCTGATCATGGCTCTACCAATGGTGCTGGTCCTTAACCCTGAAGGGGGCACGTGTTTTTGAAAGATTTCAGGAAAGTCTATGCTGTGTTAAAATTTAAGGCATACCCTATGCCACACATTGATGAACTGCTGGATCAGCTCGGTGAGGTGGAGTACATTACCACCTTAGATCTGACCAAAAGGTATTGGCAGATTGCACTCATGCCTGAGTCCTGTGAAAAAACTGCACTGGGCACCCATATGTGATGGGGTAGGGAGGCCCTATACCAGTAGAGAAGGGGTTAAGGGAAAGCTTATGAGCCCAGCTAGCCCAGTCCCACTACACCTGCAGCCAGTGCCAAGCCTGGCTCAGTTCAGGGCTGACTGGCCCTGAAGAAGGATGGAGCTCTGCCTGAAGGGAGCTTTGCCAGCAGGGTTGTGGAGAGACGAGCCTGTTAGCTGGAACACCCACTGGGGAGGAACAGTTAGACTCCCAAGGATTGAGTAAGGCAAAGGTACAGACTTTGGAAACTAAGCACAAAGGATAGGGCAAGGATGCCCTATGGGAGGACTGGTGGTGAACGAGTATTGATTTGGGTTTGCTTTTTACTCAGGGCCTCACTGTCCCCTCATAACCCAATAAAGCCATGGAGTCCAGAACTGATCTCCAATAGCTGGGAAACATATCCCAAAAACATATCTGTAGAATATGTCAAACTGTCCAAAAGACTGAGGAAACGCAGATTTAGGTGGCACAAGTTTTGACAGTTCAGGTCTCTTAACTCTTTTTCTACCCTCCTATAACTGACGATCCAACCTCAGATCCACTGTCGACCTCACTGGAGACAGCAAGGACGGTGGAGGATGAACAGACAAAATGTAAAACAGATCTCCCAGGTGATCCTGTAACAGTCTTTGGAGGAGGCAAAGATGGACCTGGAGAAACTCTCTTCTGCTTTCACATTTTTTCAGGTGAAGGGGATGTAGATCTAGGAGCAGATGATGCCTTTCTCTCTCTCACCCACATCAGTCCTTTACTCAGATCCAAGGAGTTCTCAGAAACAGACCATCAGCCACCACAGTAAAAGTCCTTTTCAGATCCGGGAGGGCCCCAAGTGGGAATGGATGATGACTTAGAGCCATACCCCTAGAATTTGAAGTTGTACCCAGAACTGACTTAAGTTTCAGACTCAGAACTACAGATGGAAAGCTAACATATGCAACCTAGCAATGCTAACATTGGCCATCTTCTCCCTCACCTTTTTTTCTTCAGAACAGACACACAGCTGCTTCTGCTTTGGTCAAATGAGCCAATATTCAAGAGGTGGTGTGACACAGCTAACTGGTAGAACAAACAAACGCAAGAGTCCTCTGAATGGAAATCAGTTTGCCTTTCACCCCATCTGCAAACAAATAACTGCATTGAGGATCTTAAAGGGTCTGGTGCGGTCCAAGTGGAAGGCCAGTGCTCTCTTCACATATAGCAATGAAGCTTCTGCTCATCTGTATGTGTGTGAGGCCAGTCAGCCTCACCTCAGTCCCCGGAAAAATCATGGAGCATATCCTCAAGGAATCAATTCTGAAGCACTTAGACGAGAGGAAAGTGATCAGGAACAGTCAGCATGGATTCACCCAGGGAAAGTCATGCCTGACTAATCTAATTGCCTTCTATGATGAGATAACTGGTTTTGTGGATGAAGGGAAAGCAGTGGACGTGTTATTCCTCGACTTTAGAAAAGCTTTTGACACTGTCTCCAACAGTATTCTTGTCAGCAAGTTAAAGAAGTATGGACCGGATGGATGCACTACAAGGTGGGTAGAAAGTTGGCTAGATTGTCGGGCTCAACGGGTAGTGATCAATGGCTCCATGTCCAGTTGGCAGCTGGTATCTAGCGGAGTGCCCCAAGGGTCGGTCTTGGGGCCAGTTTTGTTCAATATCTTCATTAATGATCTGGAGGATGGTGTGGATTGCACCCTCAGCAAGTTTGCAGATGACACTAAACTGGGAGGAGTAGTAGATACGCTGGAGGGTAGGGATAGGATACAGAGGGACCTAGACAAATTAGAGGATTGGGCCAAAAGAAATCTGATGAGGTTCAACAAGGACAATTGCAGAGTCCTGCACTTAGGACGGAAGAATCCAATGCACCGCTACAGACTAGGGACCGAATGGCTAGGCAGCAGTTCTGCAGAGAAGGACCTAGGGGTGATAGTGGACGAGAAGCTGGATATGAGTCAACAGTGTGCCCTTGTTGCCAAGAAGGCCAACGGCATGTTGGGGTGTATAAGTAGGGGCATTGCCAGCAGATCGAGGGACGTGATCGTTCCCCTCTATTCGACATTGGTGAGGCCTCATCTGGAGTACTGTGTCCAGTTTTGGGCCCCACACTACAAGAAGGATGTGGAGAAATTGGAGAGAGTCCAGCGAAGGGCAACAAAAATGATTAGGGGACTGGAACACATGAGTTATGAGGAGAGGCTGAGGGAACTGGGATTGTTTAGTCTACGGAAGAGAAGAATGAGGGGGGATTTGATAGCTGCTTTTAACTACCTGAAAGGTGGATCCAAAGAGGATGGATCTAGACTATTTTCAGTGATAGCAGATGACAGGACAAGGAGTAATGGTCTCAAGTTGCAGGGGGGGAGGTTTAGGTTGGATATTAGGAAAAACTTTTTCACTAAGAGGGTGGTGAAACACTGGAATGAGTTACCTAGGGAGGTGGTGGAATCCCCTTCCTTAGAAGTTTTTAAGGCCAGGCTTGACAAAGCCCTGGTTGGGATGATTTAGTGGAGATTGGTCCTGCTCTGGGCAAGGGGTTGGACTTGATGGCCTCCAGAGGTCCCTTCCAACTCTGTTATTCTATGATTCTACGAGGCTTCAGGAAAAATGTTGAGAAGTAAATTGCCTGATTCATGTGGAAATTGGAAATGACCTATGTTAATAATTTTGGGTGAGGGCAGAGGTAAACTTTATCCTTACGGAAAAATATAAGGAGATTCTGGACTCAAGGCTCTCAATTCACCCATTCTCCTTGCTGAGGTTATGACAACCAGAAATGCCACTTTCACAAAGAGGTGGAAAAAAGCAATCTACTACTCACTGGAGGGTGGAACCCTGAAATCACTGCCAAATGTACTTTAATGGAACTGTCAGGCCTTGCTTCTTTTAGGTGCAAGAGATAATCCAAAAAATGGTTAAGCCTGCACTGGAGAGACACTTCTCTATTCAGACCGGATAGAAAAATATTTTTATTTGGCCAGGTAAGTACACCTAGTTGAAGGCTCTCTGTTGTTCAGAAGCACCTCCTCAATGTTTTTCAAGAAAGTCATTTCTAGTGGTGTTAGCCACGAAGCATCCACTCTGTCAAGTGGAAGGCCTACAGGTTGGGATGGGACAGACAGCCATGTTCCTGAGAATTCACGTCTGAATCTAATGGGATTGGTAGAGGAGGCCTTGCTAACATGGTTGAGAAGCAGTGTTGTCAAAGCCATGCTGGTGCTATTCATATGAGGCAACCATGAACCCGCTTGGCCTCAAATAGGGCTATCGGAGTAAAGGCATACAGCAGGGAGTTCATCCATGATAACAGAAAAGCATCCAAAGATCCAGTGCTGTGACCCTCTCGGGAGCAAAACTGATGGCATTTTCTGTTTGCCTTTGTTGCGAACAGGTCCACTTGTGGAGTTCCCCACAGCTGGAAGATGGATCTGGCTATGTCTGGACATAGTGACCATTTGTGGTGAGGGGAGAAAGACTTGCTTAGGTGATCTGCCAATGTTTTGTGCTCCCCTGAGAGGTAAGCAGTTTTGAGGAAACTGAGTTGGTTATACAGAACTCCCAAAGCAGAACTGCCTCCTGGCACAGTGGTAAGGAATACACCTTTCCTTGTCTGTTTAGAAAACACAGTTGCTATATTGGCCGTTAACACTAACAGATGTTTTTGGCAGAATACAGGCAGTCCTCGGACTTACGACACAATTGATTCCTGAAAATTGCATCGTAAGTTGAAATGTCGTAACTCAGAATCACAATCCACTCCATTGCAGGACCGAGTGTCATAAACCAATTGTCGTAAGTCGAATCAGGGTGTTAAATCCAATGCCGCGGATGCACTCTCCGGAGCTCAATCACATTGCTGTCTGGGCAAGGGGTGAACTCCACCTCTGAGCCGGAGAAGTTGTCACCCCCTGCAATCGAGGCCTGGGTCTGACAGCTCACCTTTGCTGCCGGCAACTGGTGCCGGGAGTGGTCCGACTGATGCCGGGAGTAGGGAGAGTAGCGCCGGATCAGGGAGAGACCTCAAGGTCTCAGCGATGGTGACCAACAGCGCGACGAAGACTGGCGCCGAGGAGATTGTCTACGCCTGGGCGAGCCACAGTGCATAGACAGGGATTGGGTGCGCATTGTTAATGATTCGTAGTGGCGAGCCAGAGTCCTGAGCCAACATGGAGACTAAGAACGTGGCAACCTAGGGCTCTGTCGTGGCTCCAGAGATCGCTAGTGCTCGCTGTCTTGTGCGAGGCCTTGCTTGGCAGGCTTGTCCTCGCAGGGAGCCATAGCCAGTTCCATTGCTGCACACGGTGCTGGCTGTGGTGGGGGTGCTCTTAAATCTTCAGGCGCTGGGAGCTGAGAGGAGGTCAGCTGTGCCTTCAGCTTGGGCCCCTTTACCGCTCCCTGGAGTTGGTGGTGGGTCCTTTTGTGGGGAAGAACTCCGCCGGGCTGAGCCCTTTTGCGGGTCTGCAGTGGGTGTAAGGCCCAACTGGGTCCTTTACCCAGAGCCTGCTAGTCGGGCTTGCTTGGTGCCGACTTCTTTGTTTTTTTCTTCGGCACCAGCAATGGGGCTCAGTGCCGGGAAAAGCCCAGTGACAGGGGTGCGCTACACACAGAAGCCAAAGCGCTGGGTGCCGTGTCAGGATGTGCCGGCTCCAAAGCTGGGCTTAGGGCAGCCTGCATCAGGAAGGCCCCGAGACACATGTCGTGCTCTCTGTGTCTGAGGACGACAGTTCTTACAGATGCGACAGTGCTCTTTTATGTGGGATTCCCCAAGGCAGCTTACACAACTCTCATGCGGGTCACTAACAGGCATAGGTCTGTTACATGTGGAGCAAGGTTTAAAACCCAGAGACCGGGACATGCACCACCTGGGGCAATGTCCCCGCGGGGACACTATCTGACTAAACACTTAACAGCTACTTAACAACTGACTAACAAACAATTAAACTATTTACAGCTAGAAGAACAAGGCTGAGATAGGAGAGAAAACCACTGACTGCTTGCAAAGCAAGGGACAGAGGCGCTCCAAGTGTCCACTATGTGCCAATGGGGCCTGATACACCACAGCAGGAGCGTGCCACTCCATAGGGCGCCACAGCCTGCCCTACAGATACCGCTAAGGCAAAAGTCTCCGATGAACACGCACATGGTCATGCACACACCTACAATGGAATCGACATTAGCAAGCAGTTGAAGAAGAATTTATATGGTGGCTAGAAGTAACAATCCAGGGAAGCACATTGGATGTTACAAGAGCAATACACTACTATTTGATAAGGGCTGAGGAATACAGGAAATTGCCTAGACTGTCTCGGCAGTTACATCCCAATATCGTTCTAAGTGGGTTAGACTCTACTGAAGAGTGTTATAAACATGCCAATGCTCCTCTTCCAGAAGTGCGTAGAGACACTTTGTTGCCGCCATATAGATTTTCTTCTTTAATGACAGGATAATCCATGGGGCTGCTGTTGTGGCTTTGAAATCTCAGAATAGGGTGCCCTCACTTAAGCTTTATAAGATCTTTTGGTACAAAATCCCCTTCCTGGTAGCGCTACTGCTATTAAGGTTGGTAGGGCTATTGAGAATTAATACCTATGTTGTATTAATACCTAAGGTGCCACAAGTACTCCTTTTCTTTTTATGTTGTATGAAATTTCCTTTTTGTTTGTTCTAACTGGAGGTTCACATTCAGATCCTATGATGTCCTCAAAGGATGAGAGTAGGAGAAACCCTGTATTCAATAGGGTTTTGGTTTGTAAGCAAAAATATTCAATCAATGTTTAGACCTTCTTCTGTTTTGCCAGTTTGCAAACTAAACTACTGAAGTGTTCAGGCACAGGAATCTTTCCTGACTGTCCAGCTCTAGTGGTGATTCAGAGTTTGCCCTCCTCAAGAGCAGAACTCTGGGAAGAAAAAAAAAAAAAGAAGAGTAATGTGTGTGTGGATTTGGGTTTTTTAAGGTTTCTTAGGAGTTGCTGTCTTTCTGTCCCAAGAGGGAGGGGTCCCTGTGCTTCAATGTAATTTCTCTGGAATCCACCCACCCAAGGATAGGCATTGGAGCAAATCCAGATTATGTGAAGAGCCCAATAGGGGGCTTGAAAGTCTGAAAGAAAATCTGAAAGACCTAGTAACTTGGTCTTTGTTCAGTAAATCAAGTCGCATTTTGTATATATATATGGATTTCTCACCTACTGCAGTCATAGAATCATAGAATATAAGGGTTGGAAGGGACCCCAGAAGGTCATCTAGTCCAACCCCCTGCTCGAAGCAGGACCAATTCCCAGTTAAATCATCCCAGCCAGGGCTTTGTCAAGCCTGACCTTAAAAACCTCTAAGGAAGGAGATTCTACCACCTCCCTAGGTAACGCATTCCACTGTTTCACCACCCTCCTAGTGAAAAAGTTTTTCCTAATATCCAATCTAAACCTCCCCCACTGCAGCTTGAGACCATTACTCCTCGTTCTGTCATCTGATACCATTGAGAACAGTCTAGAGCCATCCTCTTTGGAACCCCCTTTCAGGTAGTTGAAAGCAGCTATCAAATCCCCCCTCATTCTTCTCTTCTGCAGGCTAAACAATCCCAGCTCCCTCAGCCTCTCCTCATAACTCATGTGTTCCAGACCCCTAATCATTTTTGTTGCCCTTCGCTGGACTCTCTCCAATTTATCCACATCCTTCTTGAAGTGTGGGGCCCAAAACTGGACACAGTACTCCAGATGAGGCCTCACCAATGTCGAATAGAGGGGAACGATCACGTCCCTCGATCTGCTCGCTATGCCCCTACTTATACATCCCAAAATGCCATTGGCCTTCTTGGCAACAAGGGCACACTGCTGACTCATCCAATGATGCATGAGAAATGGGAGTGCTTTGTTCCAGGTGGGCCTTGAGTGGGCCTGGTTGATTGAGTGGAGGATAAGGCTTTGAGCCGGGACAACTGCTTCAAGCCAGCAGCCTTATAAAAAAAGGCAGCCAGCGAACAGCGGAGAGGCTAACAGAGGGAGTTGGCCTGGGAGTTCACCTGGGGAGAGCCCACTAAGGAGTTCATCTTACAGGCTTCTCCGACCTTTCAACTACCTGAAAGGGGGTTCGAAAGAGGATGGATCTAGACTGTTCTCAGTGGTAGCAGATGACAGAACAAGGAGTAATGGTCTCAAGTTGCAGTGTGGGAGGTTTAGGTTGAATATTAGGAAAAACTTTTTCACTAGGAGGGTGGTGAAGCACTGGAATAGGTTGCCTAGGGAGGTGGTGGAATCTCCTTCCTTAGAGGTTTTTAAGGCCCGGCTTGACAAAGCCCTGGCTGGGATGATTTAGTTGGGGATTGGTCCTCCTTTGAGCAGGAGGTTGGACTAGATGACCTCCTGAGGTCCCTTCCAACCCTGATATTCTATGATTCTATGAAATGGAGATGTTATATGCTTCTTGCCTGGGCACAGATTACCCAAAGCACTCCTTGCTGTGAGGGAAACCCTTTTCTACCTCAGACTTAGAACCAGTTTCTCTGGCTGAGCTGCTGTGCCCCTACTTCGCAGGCCACAAACCAATTCATCTTCTGAACCTGAAACAGAGCTTCACAGAAGAAGCAACCTTGAATTTGGAAAGCATCTCTGATATGAACAGGAGTGGGAATCCTTTCTGAAGGAAACCTGCTGCTCTTGGTTGAGCTTGCCCACAGTGGAAGGAGGCATCATAAGGCCCTGATGTGTTGGTTTGACTCAGAGCTTTATGTCCTGGCAAAAGGAAGGTCACCTAGCTAGTAGTAGGCAGAGCAGAGATTGCCCTCAGAAGCTTCTGAAAGGCAACCTCACAAATCTAGCACCTCTTAGACTTTGCTAGGAACGCACAGAGCAATTCTGCATGTGTGTGTGCTGGGTCAGGGGTGAGGGAAAGAGTGGAAAGACAAAGCCCAGTAGAGAGATGCTGCACCAGAGAGCTGGAGCTTCAGTACCCTGGTGATTCCCAGACTGAAGAGAGGAGATATAAACTGAAATAATAGAATCATAGAATATCAAGGTTGGAAGGGAGCTCAGGAGGTCATCTAGTCCAACCCCCTGCTCAAAGCAGGACCGATCCACAACTAAATCATCCCAAACAGGGCTTTGTCAAGCCTGACCTTAAAAACCTCTAAGGAAGGAGATTCCACCACCTCCCTAGGTAGCCCATTCCAGTACCTCACCACCCTCCTAGTGAAATAGTGTTTCCTAATATCCAACCTAAACCTCCCCCACTGCAACTTGAGACCATTACTCCTTGTTCTTTCATCTGCTACCACTGAGAACAGCCTAGATCCATCCTCTTTGGAACCCCCTTTCAAGTAGTTGAAAGCAGCTATCAGAAATGAGATTGCTATCGCCCAAATACAGTAATAAAATCTAAAATATAGAAAAACAAACTAGTGAGAAAAAGCCAAATTGACTGCTTCTTCCATCGCTAGAGGCAGAACTGAAGAGGGGGCAAGACTTAGCAACACCACAAGACTCCTCAAAATTCTACACCCCCTTGTGGAGAGCTGGGAGAGAAGCTGGGCAGCAGGGAGACAGTAGAGATGCAAGTAGGATATAAAATCAAGTGGGGAAAAAGCCCTAAGAGGAGCCTGTATTTCCAAGTTTAATACATACCGCAGAGGCAGTCTCCTTACTCTCACACAGAGCTCTTTCCAGATCACAAAGACTCTCCAGCCTGGTCCCTCTCTTCTTTCCATTTGGCACTGGCTCCTTTAATTTTTTCTGTTTCCTTTTAAGATTCAGTGTTCCAATATCACATCTGGGAGACAACACCTAAGACACAGCCAAAGCACAACTGTCTGGAGCATTTCTCAGTGCATTTATTCTCGCATAACACATGGCCATGCACTCATAAGTCCATTTAAGTACCCTAAAACTTTGACTAACTAAAGGTTATGTTGGGGGAAAAACAAAAGCCAGAGGACTGAAAAAACGGTTACTCACCTCTCGTAACTGTTGTTCTTCGAGATGCGTTGCTCATGTCTATTCCAATAGGTGTGTGAGCGCGCCGCATGCATGATTGCCGGAAGCTTTTCCCCAGTGGTACCCATCGGTTTGGCAGTGGAGACCCCTAGAGTGGCGCCCTCATGGTGATGTATATATGACCCTGCCGACACGCCACTCATTCAGTTCCTTCTTGCCGGAAGACTCCGACAGTGATGATTTAACTGGGAATTGATGATTTAACTGGGAATTGGTCCTGCTTTGAGCAGGGGGTTGGACTAGATGACCTTCTGGGGTCCCTTCCAACCCTGATATTCTATGATTCTATGATTCTATGAGTGGGGAGGCGGGCGGGATTTGGAATGGACGTGAGCAACACATCTCGAAGAACAACAGTTACGAGAGATGAGTAACCATTTTTTTCTTCTTTGAGTGATTGCTCATGTGCATTCCCAATAAGTGACATCCAAGTGGTTACTCCAGAGGAGGGGTTGGAGTTCACCTGACTGTTGATTGAAGGACTGCCAAACCAAAAGCAGCAGCATCCCTCACCTGCTGGTAATGGCGTAATGGGAAATGAAGGTGTGGACTGAAGACCACGTTGCTGCCTTGCAGATGTCCAGGATAGGGACCTGCGCCAGGAAAGCAACAGACGTCGCTTGCGCTCTGGTGGAATGCACTGTATTAGGCGGAGCTGGAATTTTAGCCAGGTCATAGCACGTCCTGATGCAGGACATGATCCATGATGAGATAGGAAACCCCCTCATCCTTTCTGCAATTGCAATAAAAAACTGTGGTGATTTACGGAACGGCTTTGTGTGTTCAGTGTAAAAGGCTAAGGCCTGTCTAAAATCTAAGGTGTGAAACATGCGCTCCCTGCTGGTGGCATGGGGTTTAGAGAAGAACACAGGCAAGAATATATCCTGGTTCACATGAAACTGGGAGACCACTTTGGGCAAAAATGCAGGGTGGGGGCATAGCTGCACCTTGTCTTTATAAAACACAGTGTACAGGGGTTTGGAGGTCAGGGCTCTGAGCTCGGACACCTTCCTCGCAGAGGTTATAGCTACTAGGAAGGCCACCTTCCAGGACAGATAGGAGAGAGGGCAGGTAGCCATAGGCTCAAAGGGAGGCCTCATGAGAGAGGATAGGACCAGGTTCAGGTCCTAGGAGGGGGGAATGGGCCGACATACAGATGGGTAAAGTCTGTCAAAGCCCTTAAGGAACCTGCCCACCATAGGGTTACTGAATACTGATCCCCCCAGCATTCCCGGGGGGAAGGCCAAAATGGCCACCAGGTGTACCCTTAGGGATGATATCCCCAACCCTTGGCGCTTGAGGTCCAAGAGGTAGTCTAGGACAAGGGAATTGGGGTTGATTGTGGTTCAGATCCTCTTTGTTGGGATCAAATGGAGAAACCCTTCCACTTGGCCAGATATGTGGCTCGAGTGGAGGGTTTTCTGCTTCCCTACAGGACTTCCCTGACCGAGTTCGAGCACTGAAGTTCCAAAGGGTTCAACCATGGAGTTTCCAAGCTGTGAGGTGGAGGGACTCCAGGTTGGGGTGCTACAGCTGGCCGTGGTCCTGCGAAATTTAGGGATGGGCAAATGGGGAGCGCTATTGGTGTGACCACTGAAAGGTTCAGCAATACGGTGAACCAGTGCTGGCGGGGCCACACTGGTGCTATCAGGATCAACGAGGCCCTGTCCTGGCGAACCTTGAGGAGCACTCTGTGTATGAGGGGGAACGGTGGGAATGCATACATTGCGTGCCCCGCCCAAGATAGGTGAAAGGCGTCCGCAATGGAGCCTGGGCTGTGGTTCAGGAAGGAGCAGAACCTCTGGCACTTCCTGTTGCCTTGCATGGCAAACAGGTCTGTATGGGGAAAGCCCCATTTCTGGAAAATTGAGTGGGTGATATCCGATCTGAGGGACCACTCGTGTCCCTGGAATGAGTGGCTGAGGCAGTCTGCCAGCTCGTTCTGCACCCCAGGAAGGTATGACGCCTGCAGGTGTATGGAGTGTGTGATGCAAAAATCCCACAGGGCGAGGGCTTCCCGACAGAGGGGAGAGGAGTGAGCACCACCCTGTTTGTTTATATAAAACATCGCTGCGGTGTTGTCTGTGAGTACTGATACGCACCTGTCCTGGAGACGGCTCTGGAACGTCTGGCATGCCAGGTGAACCACTCTCAACTCTCGGACATTGATGTGCAGCGACAGCTCTGCCTGGGACCAGAGGCCTTGGGTTCTGACAATGCCCAGATGAGCTCCCCAACTGAGCGCCGAAGCGTCCATAACCAGGACAATCGTCAGTTGGGGCTTTGCGAAAGGTACTCCCACACAGACCATCTGAGGATGGAACCACCAGTGGAGGGAGCTGAGTATTCGCGGGGGGAGGGTCACTACTGAGTCCAATGGATCCCTGCCCTGCCTGTGCACCTGTGCTAGCCACGCTTGTGGAGGTCGAAGGCGGAGCCTGGTGTGTCGCACTACGTATGTGCAGACTGCCATATGTCCCAGAAGCCCCATACAGTTTCTGGCTGTGCTGGTTAGGAAACGAAGGAGGGTATGAATAATGTCAGAGATTGCTTTGAAGTGTAGCTCTGGGAGGAATGCCCTCATGACCGTAGAGTCCAGGAGGGCTCCAATGAACTCTATCCTCTGAGTGGGGGTCAGGATAGACATGGGTACATTCAGTGTAAGGCCCAGCCTGAGGAACGTGTCCCTGATCAGGGATACATGCTGCACTACCCTTCTTTGGGATGCTGCCTTGAGAAGCCAGTCGTCCAGGTATGGGAAAACCTGGACCTGGCGCCTGTGGACAAATGCTGCCACTACCGCCATACACTTGGTGAAAACCCGAGGGGCGGTAGAAAGGCTGAACGGAAGCACCCTGAACTGGTAATGATGGCCACTGACTATGAACCTGAGAAAACGCCTGTGAGAAGGGATAACTGAAATATGGAAATACACGTCCTTCAAGTCGAGGGTGGCGTACCAGTCTCCCGGCTCCATTGAGGGAATGATGGTGGTCAGAGAGACCATGTGAAACTTCACCTTTTTTTATGTATGAGTTGAGGTCATAGAATCATAGAATCATAGAATATCAGGGTTGGAAGGGACCCCAGAAGGTCATCTAGTCCAACCCCCTGCTCAAAGCAGGACCAATTCCCAGTTAAATCATCCCAGCCAGGGCTTTGTCAAGCCTGACCTTAAAAACCTCTAAGGAAGGAGATTCTACCACCTCCCTAGGTAACGCATTCCAGTGTTTCACCACCCTCTTAGTGAAAAAGTTTTTCCTAATATCCAATCTAAACCTCCCCCACTGCAACTTGAGACCATTACTCCTCGTTCTGTCATCTGCTACCATTGAGAACAGTCTAGAGCCATCCTCTTTGGAACCCCCTTTCAGGTAGTTGAAAGCAGCTATCAAATCCCCCCTCATTCTTCTCTTCTGCAGGCTAAACAATCCCAGCTCCCTCAGCCTCTCCTCATAACTCATGTGTTCCAGTCCCCTAATCATTTTTGTTGCCCTTCGCTGGACTCTCTCCAATTTATCCACATCCTTCTTGAAGTGTGGGGCCCAAAACTGGACACAGTACTCCAGATGAGGCCTCACCAATGTCGAATAGAGGGGAACGATCACGTCCCTCGATCTGCTCGCTATGCCCCTACTTATACATCCCAAAATGCCATTGGCCTTCTTGGCAACAAGGGCACACTGCTGACTCATATCCAGCTTCTCGTCCACTGTCACCCCTAGGTCCTTTTCCGCAGAACTGCTGCCTAGCCATTCGGTCCCTAGTCTGTAGCTGTGCATTGGGTTCTTCCGTCCTAAGTGCAGGACCCTGCACTTATCCTTATTGAACCTCATCAGGTCTCGCAGGTCCAGGATAGGCCAAAGCCCCCCCTTGGCTTTGGGGATAAGGAAATAACTGGAGTAGAAACCCTTGCCCCTGAATTCCTGAGGGACCTCCTCTATCACCCCTAGTGCTAGAAGCAACTGAACCTCCTGTAAAAGAAGTTGCTCATGAGGGACGGGGAAGGGGGTTGGGAGGGCGGTAGGGAGCAGAATTGGATAGAATATCCTGCCCCTACCATGCAGAGGACCCAGCGATCTGACGTGATCTGAGCCCAAGCCCAGTAGAAGCGGGAGAGTCGGTTCACAATGGGACGGGAAGGATCCGGTAAGGCGACTGGTGCGCCGTCCTCGTGCGTAACTTCAAAAGTTAGGCTTAGGGCCAGGGAGCTGTTTAGTCGAACGCTGGCCTTGGCCCAAAGAGGGCTGTGGGTGCCTCCTATTGTTTCTGCCCCCCCTTCTAGGCGGGTCCCACCTAGGGGGTCCTTGGTAGAAGCGAGATGGGGGCTGAGGCCTAAAAGGTCTTCTCTGAGGTGTAGGGGTGTGATCTTAGCATGGCCCGTGAGTCCTTGAGGCTGCGTAAACGTTTGTCTGTATTTTGGGCAAACAGGTCCTCACGGACAAAGGGAAGGTATTTTGGACCTCAGGAGGGATACCCGAGACCTGGAGCCATGCACTATGTCTCATAGTGATGGCGGTGGCCATAGCTCTAGCTGCTGAATCCGCCGCATCGAGGGCTGCTTGAAGAGCAGTTCTAGAGACCACCCTGCCTTCCTCCAGGAGGGCTCCGAACTCCCTACGTGAATCAGTCGGGATAAACTCCTGGAACTTGGCCAATACTGACCAGGAATTAAAGGCGTATCAGCCTAGCACTGCCTGTTGGTTAGCTATTCGAAGCTGGAGACCCCCAGTCGAATAGACTTTACAGCTGAAGAGGTCCAGCTTCTTTGTGTCACGTGACTTAGGAAGAGAACCCAGTTGACCCTGCCACTCCTTATGATTTACAGTGTTTACGACCAACATACCTGGCTGGGGGTGTGTAAAAAGGTGCTCACAGCCTTTTTGTGGTACAAAGTAGTCTCTCTCCACACCCTCAGCAGTCAGTAGTATAGAGACTGGAGTCTGCCAAAGCACGTTGGTGGTGGTCTGGATAGACTTTATGAGGGGCAATGCAACCCTGGAGTAACCTCCGGGGCGAGGATATTTACTATGGGGTCTAAGTCCTTGGCAACTTCCTCCGCCTGGAGGTTAAGGTTAATTGCCACCCTCCTAAGTAGGTCCTGGAGGCCCTTGACAGCCATTGGTGGTAAAGCGGTGGATGTGCCTGCCACAGCCTCATCAGGCGAAGAGGAGGAAGACGTTCCCAGAACCGGGTCCTCCTGCCCCTCCGGCTGTCTAGAGGCCAGACGTGGTAACTCAGGAGGCCGACAATGACCCGCTGAGTGGCCTCTATTGTCGGTGGAGTGGCAGCTGTGGCTGATTGACAGTCACATCCCGTGTAGGGTCCTCCGGTGCCTTAGGGGAGCGGCGTGCCGTTGATGATGCTGATAGAGGGGCACGGGGCCCCGACACCACCGACACAGGTCTAGACCCTTGGCCTTGTGCCTGATGATAGGCCCAGGGGGTCCAAAAGGGCCATTGTACTGTGCCTTGCCATTGGGGTGGCCAAGTGGCTATGGGCATCTCTTGCTCCACCAGCCGATGGTGCCGGGAACGATGTCAGGACTGAGATCGGTAATGACTGCATCGGGACCGTGAAGATTCGGCCTCCGACTCCAATGCCAACCACGGTGGAGTGGAGCCCGATGGTGCCGGAGAACGGTAGCAAGGGGATGAAGACTGGCGCCATAGCATCATGGGTTTACCACGGTGCTGGAGTAGTGGTGGTGCCATCATCGGTGCCGGCATCGCTGTCCCCAATGGTGCCGTAGCCATCGGAACTGCCATCATCGGTGCTGCCATTATAGGTACCGACATCGAAGGCAAAGTTGTTGGTGGTATAGCAGCGCCCCTCGGTGCCGGGCACTCTGCTACGGTTGGTACCAACGCCGGTAGCTGAGTCTGCAGGCCCGGATCTCACACATGCGGGGCCGGGTACTGCAACATCATATCAATGAGGTTGCAGGCCGCCTCATAGGTGTCCGGAGTGGAGGGGAGGTCAAGCTCTTCCTCCAATTGCCCATGGGTAGGAAAATTTATTCCCGCCAGACTCAAGGGCTCTGCAGCCGGGCCTACACTGACAGCGTTGGCTCTTGAGGGCCTTGCCGGGGGTGTCCAACTGGAGGACACACCCCACTGTGATCACACTTCAGCTTCCTGACAGGGGAACAGCCTCTGTCTGGCTTCTTTTTCTTATGTGGCACTGGAGAATGGGATTGGTGCCTACGCGAGGCACTGGCATTGTGTGCTGGGGAACGGTGCCAGTGGCTCCTTGCCGGGTCCTTCCTCAGTGCCGGGACATCCCGCACCGAGGCTGGTGCACTGCATACTGAGGAGACCGGAGTCGGTTCCATCTGCGGCTGAAGGGCTGACTCCACCAAAAGGAGTTTCAGGCAGTAGTCCCGCTCTTTCTTTGTTCTGGGTTTAAAGCCCCTGCAAATAGGGCACTTATCTGTTTGGTGGCCCTCGCCGAGACGCTTAAGACAATCGGCATGCGGCTTACTTGTGGGCATAGGCTTCCCACAACTCTCGCACGCTTTAAACCCCTGCGGCCAAGGCATGCCCCAGTGCCAGGGAGAGTAGAACGAAGGGGGGCGGGGGAACCCGCTGGGAGAACAATAACTACAACTATTAACAACTTGAATAACTATCTACACTGAAGACAAAGGAAACCACTAGGCTAAGTAACTTGCGAGCAAGCACTAAGCTGTTCCAACGACCGTCACGGGCGATAAGAAGGAACTGAATGGGTGGCGGGTCGGCAGGGTCATATATACATTGCCATGAGGGCGCCACTCTAGGGGTCTCCACTGTCGACCTGATGGGTACCGCTAGGGAAAAGCTTCTGGCGATCGTGCATGCGACATGCACACACACCTATTGGAATGCACATAAGCAATCACTCGAAGAAGAATCCCATTTACTGAAATGGACGAGACTGCAAATTCATCTTTAATATGGAGTGGAGGTCCATGGAGACTCTGTTGCAGCAAACATTATTCCCTCTTGACCTTAGCCGTCAGCTCCTGGTCACACTAAGGCTCCAAGGCTGCCCACCCCCAGACACCCCCAGTTTATAAACTAGGGTCTGGGAAAAGGTTAGGAATGTTTCCAGTTGCTGCAACAGTTTAGATTCATAGCCAGGCTAACGAGCAGTGTCACAAGCACACCTCTGCTCACACTGTATTTAAGAATTTGATATGGGAAGTTTGTCTGCACAGTTAGTCTTTGTTTCTAGTTTAGTTAGTTAATGAAAATACAAAACAAGCCTCCTCCAGTCTGAAGAGAAACATGCAGTAAACTTACAATATGCAAAATGAATGAGGAGTACTTGTGGCACCTTAGAGACTAACAAATTTATCTGAGCATAAGCTTTCGTGGGCTAAAGCCCACTTCATTAGATGCATACAGTGGAAGATACAGTACGAAGATCACACACACACACAGAACATGAAAAAAGGGGGGTTGCCATACCAACTCTAACGAGAGTAACCAATTAAGATGGGCTATTACCAGCAGGAGAAAAAAAAAACTTTTGTAGTGATAATTAGGATGGTCTATTTCAGACAGTTGACAAGAAGGTGTGAGTAATAGTAGGGGGAAAATAAGCATGGGGAAACAGTTTTTAGTTTGTGTAATGACTCATCCACTTCCAGTCTTTATTCAAGCCTAATTTAATGGTGTCCAGTTTGCAAATTAAGTCCAGTTCTGCAGTTTCTCGTTGGAGTCTGTTTTTGAAGTTTTTTTTGTTGAATAATTGCGACTTTTAGGTCTGTAATTGAGTCTCCAGGGAGGTTGAAGTGTTCTTTAACTGGTTTTTGAATGTTATAATTCTTGACATCTGATTTGTGTCCATTTATTCTTTTGCGTGGAGACTGTCCGGTTTGGCCAATGTACACGGCAGAGGGGCACTGCTGGCACATGATGGCATATATCACATTGGTAGATGTGCAGGTGAACGAGCATCTGATAGTGTGGCTGATGTGATTAGGTCCTATGATGGTGTCCCTTAAATAGATATGGGGACAGAGTTGGCAATGGGCTTTGTTGCAAGGATAGGTTCCTGGGTTAGTGTTTTTGTTGTGTGCTGTGTGGTTGCTGGTGAGTATTTGCTTCAGGCTGGGGGGCTGTCTGTAAGAGAGGACTGGCCTGTCTCCCAAGATCTGTAATCAGACATCAAGAATTGTAACATTCAAAAACCAGTCGGAGAACACTTCAACCTCCCTGGAGACTCAATTACAGACCTAAAAGTCACAATATTCAACAAAAAAAACTTCAAAAACAGACTCCAACAAGAAACTGCAGAACTGGACTTAATTTGCAAACTGGACACCATTAAATTAGGCTTGAATAAAGACTGGGAGTGGATGAGTCATTACACAAACTAAAAACTATTTCCCTCTACTAATTTTCCCTCTACTGTTACTCACACCTTCTTGTCAACTGTTTGAAATGGGCCATCCTGATTATCACTACAAAAGTTTTTTTTTCTCCTGCTGATAATAGCCCACCTTAATCGATTACTCTCATTAGAGTTAGTACGGAACCCCCATTTTTTCATGTTCTCTGTATATTTATCTACCTACCTACTGTATTTTCCACTGCATGCATCTGATGAAATGGGCTTTAGCCCACGAAAGCTTATGCTCAAATTTTAGTCTCTAAGGTGCCACAAGTACTCCTCGTTCTTTTTGCTGATACAGACTAACAGCTACCACTCTGAAATATGCACAATGCCTCTAAAATCTTTTGCAAAAACATTTAATAAAATATTAAAGCCAATTTCAGCTTTTTATGGAATTAATACCCACAGCAGTGAGGTGACAACTTAGACATGAACTCTGTGCACTTGTGGATACAGTTTAGAGTTCTTACCTCTAGAAGTGAGTAAGGGGAGTTCTCTGTCAGAAATGTATTGGCTGCACACTCCTTCCAAGCTTGAACATCTGCCACTAAAGATTCTAGCCTTGGCAGGTAGTCCAGATGCACCGGTATAGATCGACCTCTCGCCACAAGTTCCACAAGTGTGTCTAGCACGGGTACACGTCCTCCAGCCTAATGAATTAGAAATGAAGAGATGCTTGATTTGTACAAGACAAAAACAGAACAAAGACATTTGAATCAACTGGAGTGAGATTTTGTAAAACAGAATCTAGGCTCTTTATTCACCTATTGAGAACAGTCCTATTTATGTTTTTTTTTTTCAATTTTTGGCACCAGTTTGTTATCTGTGTTTTTTAAATACCCTAATAATAAAAGTACATGTTCAAACTGAAAGCATTAAAAAAAGGACAACTACAAAATAACTCCAGGCAAAAAAGACTCCCGCAGCTGAAAGGTCCCAGCACCCACACCACCATGCATCCCTCTCTTCTGGAAAGCAAAGGAATTTTGTAGCATACCCTGAAGGTAAATCAAATCCAGTCTATGAACATCCAGTCTATGCATATCATAGCAGAGTAACATTCCAAAGCAGAGCTCCCCTTAAAAGCAGCCCCTGTTCATTTAATTAGGGGTCTACAGATCAAGTGGCTCTATCAATTGGAAGCCTGGCAGAACCACATAAAGGAGAGGTGATTTCTGAAACAGGCAGAATTAAAACCATTTAGGACTCTACAGGTTACAAACACCTTAAATTTCATCCAGAAGTCAACAGACGAAAGATTGCACAGCACTGACACTATGTACTCCATATAGGAAACAATGTTCGCTGCAAGTGATTCAATCAAATTCACTATTTCTAAAAATGTAAGAGCTTAAATTAAAGGTGCTGCCACTCAACAGGGCCTTCTCTTCATACCCTTCAGTGTGTGGAATGTCAAAGCCCCCAACTTAAACATTAGAAACCAGGAAATGTTCAGTTAAGGTCTCCCCACATGATAGCGCCAAAAAAGTTAGTGTTATAAGAATAAACAGAACACAGACTTACAAAACGCAGGAAACGCACACTCTCTTCATAGTTTCTGTTAAAAGGTAAATTTTGCAGCCTCTTTAAAATCCCTAAGAAAAGTATACTGGACTGAGAATTAGTGGTCAGGTCAGGGTAGAGTTTGTGGAGTAAATCTGAAGTCATCCGAAAAAAAAGTTCCCAAGACAATGCATCCTAAAAACTGAGTTATTTTGAACAGCTGCTAAAGCCCTCTAGTCTTTTTTTTTTTTTTTTTTGCTCATACCAATCATTGCACCACCCTCCCCCCGAGATCTAGTACACGGTACGAAGAAGGTGGCCCATAATTTGAAACATTAAACGTGGAATGAAGCAGCACTCTTATGTTGCTAACAGAATACCACACAATTCAAAGGTACAAGGGGGAAGAGTAGAGAGCACAGGAGTCTGCGTAGTCTGCCAGTAGCACGTTAATTCCAGTCTGTAATTCTAAAAAATAAGGTCTAATAAATTATTGTATTTCACATGTTAGATGTTTTCAGTACCATGCACTAAGCTCAGCGAGGGGTGTCCAGTGATACAGGTTTCTTGTGCTTCCTATCTCTGTTTTATCCTATGTGCAAAAAAATGGTTAGAAGAATTTTGTAACTTAGAAAATAGCTCAGTTTTTGGGTTCCTGCATCTTGGCATACTACTTTATGAGATGATTTTCAATTTTCCCCAAACTCAAGCTCATCTTCCAGTTTACAGGCTGATGTAACTTTAGATGTAAAATTGTATGGACACACAAAATTTGGCTTTTAGCAGAAGTTTTGCCACAATTTTAACTACTAAATCTAGCTGTTCGGTACTTATCTAACCCCCATTACTGTAGAAGCCGAGCTTCTCACAATCTTTAACATAATTATCCCCACAACACCTTTTGAGGCAGGGAAGTATTGTTATCTGTATCTTACATGGCAGAGTAGGGAACTGAACCCTCGTTTAAGAGCCAGGCTACTGCCTTAACCCCCGAACCATCCTTTCCCTTAAAGGGAACATATCCCTTGTATACACTTTAAAAAGGATGTTGAAAAACTGAAGAGAGTTTCTAAGTATGTACATGGGGAAAGAAGGTTTCTGACATTAGGAGGCCCTTTAAGTTTAGAAGATGACAGCACAGCAAGATCCAACACTTGACATTTGAAGCCAGAAAAATTCAATTTGGAAATAAGATGCACATTCTTAACACTGAGGATAATAAAAGTTTCCCGTGTGAAGTGGTTAATTCACGGTTGCTTTAAGTCTTTAAACTGAGACTGGTTGTCTAAATGATATGTTTTAGTTTAACCACAAGTTATAAAGCAGTACAGTAGGGAAAAATAATTCCTTCTACCACAGGAGTTAACTGGATGAAATTCCGTTGTGTGTGTTTTACTGAAGGCAAGATTAGATGATCACCAGAGTCTCTTCTGGCCTTAAAAATCTATGAATCTACAATAGGCAACTCCTACTTTCCGCACTAGCAGCAATTTCTGAATAGTCTTAAGGAATAAACATCCAGATCACGTGATACTGATCTGGTAACCACTGTACAAGTTGTTCAGCCACACCATTTGAGCCAAAGATGACAGAATGTAGTTCCAACTGCCATGCTTCTCTAGTGTGGAGCAATTTTTGCTTAGTATGATAAAGTATCACATAGTAGGATATCGGCTAAGGCAGAAAGTCCAAAATTCTGGTTGTCAGCACACTGCATACTTTCAACTCACTTGGGAAGCTCACTATCAGTGTACTCACAAATCAATCAATTCTATTAAATACAGAGTATAAAGAAATGATAGCCATCAAGTATGGACAAAAAAATCACCAAAAGTAAAACATTACTTGTCATAGGACAGAAGCTTCAGCCAATTCCTGACATGACTTCCAACAGTGAATACAAAATAAAATATGTAAGAGGAAAGCCATTCATACACCATTTCTACACTAGGGACATTTACCAAAAATGCCCACTGGTAGCACTTCTGGGGGAGCTCCAGTGCAGACAAAGCTCTCAAGGGCCAGACTCATTCCTACCACTGAGTCCATCAGACTTGTTTTCAGAATGTTTAACTGACACATGTATAAATGGGTCCTGTCAGAGAAGCCTTCTCTATACAAATGGGAATATTAAGAGTGTTAGAAATGAGTAAAGGATTGTAAAATCTTTTTTTTTTAACCTCACTTTTTATCTGACATGAACAGCTGCTCATGTTATCTATTATTATCACAGTAATTCCAAAATTAGTTCATGTTAGAATTCTGATGTTACTTGTCATATAATGCATATTATATATGCACAACTAGGATGTTAATTTAAGAATGACTGGGCCATAAGCAAAAAACTACACAGATACAGTATAAATATGCTTTTTTAAATAGTCATCAGACAATCTCTGAAAATAATAGGCAATCCCTAACATTAAAATAATGACCAGAGTAAGCTAGAAATAAAATAGTCTTAGCAACATGGCTTTTACCAGCGAGGATTTTTTGTAGCTAGATAATGGTACAAAAACTATAGCAGTGTTAAAATATAGTGTCATAATTGTTACCTGGTGGCTGTGAGAGACTTATATTAAGGAATGTTTTGCACTATGAATATCCCCAAATGAATAACCAACAGGAACATTTTACCTACCTGCAGGGCCTCCACTTCCTGTAGCCAATCTCTGGCCTTCTGTACAGCATCTTTCAGAGCAATGCCATTTGGGAGATAGGCAGGAATCTCCTCTATCTCCTTGACTGCTGCCGCAAGACTGCTTACTGACTGTCGTGGTCTATGTAAATGATACATACAGCCTACTCAAAATGTGATACAAAGTAATTCATTTTAGCTTTGTTATCTCAAACTACAAAACAAATATTGAACTGAATTAGGGATGAACCCTATACACACACACAATTCTAAGAATGAGACTACATTCTTACCACTATGCTGTTCAAGGAGCTGTTTCGAAAGGAGGAAGGTATACCCAACACTACCAGTCAATTTATGTCTTTGTAATACGACTAGGATTTTAATAATAATAATGTACGGCACAATACCTAATTTTTGGCTATCAAGTAAGTCATTACTGCAGTGACATTTGGGAGTGCTAACATTTTGATTTATAAATAATTCATTTAAAAAACTGGTATTTTTGTAATAGTTAAATTCAAGCTAAAACTAGGGACAATTTAAGAAAAGGACCCCACACCCCAAATCCATGCCCCTCCACAAATATCATACACTACATAAGCAAAAAAGGGCTGTTGGACTTATTCTTCTCACTTTAAAAAAAAAGAAAAGTTTTTTTATGCCTGAAAAAGGTGAGCAATATGGATCTCAGTCTAGGGAAAAGTAGACAGAGACCACTAGCCAGTGACTTAAATGCCAACTTGGGTCATTGTAGCTAGTAACATAGAGGTGAAAGACTCAAAGTTACCCAGAGCACTGTAAATGAATTTCTGTCCCAGAGCTGACTTTTTTTTTTTTTTTTTTTTAAATAGAAAAAAGGGACTGAGCAGAGATTTCGGTTCAGCTTACCCACTACACTTGAGATATACATTTTAAAAGTGTTTTTTTCCCTGCATCTAAAAGGATTTGGCTAGGTACACTGAAGAACTTGAAAAGAAAGCCAAGGAGAGGTTGTTCACCACAGTATTTGTTTTTTAACTGTGTAAAATGTAAACATTTCACATGTGTGTCCTTCAGTGCCTGTGAAATCACTTTGGTACATTTCCTGGTACTGAATTATTGAGTATGTACCACAAGGATTTCACCGAGAGAAAAAAATGGTTGGTTGGTTAAGACTACTTAAAGCTTATCTTGGGGTGATTGCTGCCTTGCACACTCAGGCTGGTTAGTGGGGCCATCTGGCACAAATTTATGTTTAACTCCATTGATTTTTAATTTGTTGTTCACCTTTAGCTAAAAAGAATAAAGAGAGTAAACTCACTGTAGCAAATGAAGGTGTTAAAACCTTGTTTACTCAAAAAGCTGCTGTTTGATTCTGGAGTGCCTTATGTATTTTGAAAAGAGGTGTCCAAATTGGTTTAAAAGAAAAAGCAGTGTATTACATGCATCCTTTTTCTTCTCATCAGAGTTGCAGTGATCAATCAGGAAAATTTGGGTGTTTATTTTATAGTGTTTATACATTTCCATGAGGGAGATTTAACATAACATCTAAAATTCCATAAACCTTTGAATGAGAGCCTGAGCATCTGTCAGAAAGTTCCAAAGGCAGGAAATTTTTAGAGATACAGCAGATTCACCCTTAACTCAAACCTGTCAGCTAACAGTAGGGGCTTCAGAAAAAAAATATTTATTTGTCATGATGCTATTAAATATGTATATTCTGCAATTCATAACTCAGTTTTGTTGCTTACAGGCACAATTTCACCTATAGCTCTGATTTTTTGTGGGATCAAGCCAAACTTATTCTATAGTTTGTGCTTTACCATCACAGTTCTCTTAAATAACAAACAATGTGACCAGTACAAGTGTGGTAAGAAATGCTCGAGTATTTAAATAATTATGAAGCCAAGGATCTGGGAGCCAAATTCTGGTCTCATAGAATCTGCACTTAGCATACAGCTTTCAATTCCATCTTAATGAATGTAACAAATGTTATTTCTTCCTTTATATTAATTATGCTATATTGAGAGTGGAATGTCCAGCAGCATCCTTTCATCACAGTGAGGAGGTATTCCATCTCAATTCCTCCTCTCTCCATCTTTAGCCCTGGTCTACATAGGAGAGTTTTACCATTTATACTGATATAATTACAATTACAGAAGTATAAACCACCCCACTTGGATACTCTTATTCCAGTATAATAGTGGGGTTTTTTTTTTTGGTTTAGCTTACATCGTTTCTTAAGTAACATAAGCTAAATCAAAAAGGCCCCTATTATTCCGGTATAAGAATGTCTACATGGGGGACTGAAACCAGTAGAACCACACTGGTTTAAATTCACATCTTAGCTCATAATTCACATCTTAGCTTTATTGTGTAGACAAGCACTAAGATTTGAAACACTGATGGAGGAGTAAACAATTGAATTGATCTGAACCTTCAACTGTTTTTACAGGTCCTTTCCATCTTCCCCTCCCTTCATTTGTTCATGTAAGATATATAAACAGCATGGAATTGTCCTTCTGCATATCATCCAATATTACAAAGTTCCATGCAATACCTGATACAAACTAAGTAACGATACACTAGTATACTCATGCACTCATAAAAATGAAGAGGAAAAACAAAGGCAAGAAGGTCAGGACCACATGTGAACTGCCTGCTTTTTGGGTTACCAAGTGAAAGATGCAACACTAATTGCACCTATTCCCAAACTCTAAGATTCAGTGTCTACCTGGCCTTTATCAGATTTCTGGCCTTGTCATCCCAGTGTTCAGACACAGTAAGAAGTTCTTGCAGTTTAGCCATTGCTTTCTCAACTGCTGAATGAGGAGTCAGCCCAACGCCTGAGTCTATGAGTCGTCTCATATCATCCAGGGTAAGGGAGCTTTGATCCAAGCAAGCTTGCTGTACATCTTCCAGCCAGCGTGCCTGCTCCAGACGGATCCGCAGTTCTGCTAGCTGTGGAAGATCAACATCAAACTCAAAGCTGACATTCAATAGCTCCTGCAGTTCTGCAGCACTGGGCATTTCTTCAGAGAGAAGTTTTTGGCTATGCTGTTGGAAAGCTTCCACACGATTAAGAAGATCCTGAAACACACAACAGCAAGTATTAAAACGAAAGGTGAAAACCACTGTCAAAGCTTAAAGCTCCTTTACCCAAACACCACTGCCATCTTGGCTGTACCGGGAGTTAAAGCACTGCTAGTAGAATTTGCAGACAAACACCTCACTAAGGCCATGTCTGTATGTACAGTGTTGCAGCGGCACAGGTGCACTAAAACAGCTGTGCCACTGCAGCGTGTGTGATGAAGACGCTCTGTGCCGACAGGAGCTCTCCCATCGGCAGAAAAAAACCCGCCCCCGTGAGCAGCAGAAGTTATCCTGGCAACACAGCTTGTTCACACAAGTGCTTATGCTGGTGTAATTTATGTCAGTTGGGAGGTGGTATATTCACACCTCCGGACGACATAAGTTATGCCGACAAACTATAGTGTAGGCATAGTGTATGATGCAAGGAACGCACAAGGCAAAATAACCTTGAAATGCTCATCCTCTTCTTAATACCTTGGGATTTAGAATACTTTCATAAATAGCGTATCAGCAACATTAAACAGAACTTGAGTCCTTCCACTTGTGAATTCCTGTTCTAGACTAGCTGTTCAACTGTATGCAGTCTTAAGAACATTTCATTGCTATCTTTATTATTTTAAGTGTTTTAGTTCCTCCCCCTCCTCTCTAGAGCTCTCAAAGTTACCTTCAGTAATGGCGTCTGACTGAGGACACAGGGTAGAGCATACAGCTGTCTTACAAACAACCGAAGCTCATTCACAGTCAGCTGATTTGGGGATTTTCCTCCACCAGAACGATATCTGCAATTACATATAGGCATTTCCAGATTGTCAGAGGTCACTAAAAACATACTCCAACATTTAAAATTTTAAGTCTACTCATGAATTTTCAGAAACTTTAGCTCAGAGATTATACATGAAAAGCACGATCTTCAAAGCATCTAAGTGAATTAGGACTTGTCTATATGCGAAACTGAATGGAAAAAAAAAGATACCCACCTTTTCATAACTGTTGTTCTTTGAGATGTGTTGCTCATATCCATTCCATTGTCGGTGTGCACGCGCCCATGTGTGCAGTCATCGAAGACGTTTACCGTAGCACTATCTGGAGTGCCACACTCATTCCACGGTATATCAGGCGCTGCTGGCCCTCCGCCCTCTCAGTTTCTTCTTCTCAACAACTCTGACAGAGGGGCAAGAGGGCGGGTAATGGAATGGACGTGAGCAACACATCTCGAAGAACAGTTTTTTCTTCTTCGAATGCTTGCTAATGTCGATTCCATTGTAGATGACTCACAAGCAGAATCCTCAGAGGTGGGCTTGGAGTTCACAGCCTTGCAGCTTGGAGCACTGCTCTGCCAAAACCAGCACCATCATGAGCTTGCTGGGTCAGTATATAGTGCAAATTGAATGTGTGGACAGACGACCAGGTCACAGCCTGACAAATTTCTTGGATTGGAACTTGAGCGAGGAAGGTAACTGAGGACACCTATGCCCTAGTCGAGGGAGCCATCATGATTGCTGGCTGGTGCATCTTTGTCAGCTCATAACAGTAGCGGATGGAGGCCGTGATCCAGGATGAGATTCTCTGGGTAGACACTGAGCAACCCTTCATCCCGTCTGTGACAGCAACAAATAACTGTGTAGACTTATGGAATGGCTTCGTTCTATCTATATAGAAGGCCAGAGCCCTTCTGATGTCCAGGGTATGCAGCCTGAGTTCCTCATCTGTCACACGAGGCTTTGGACAAAGGATATGTCTTGATCTGTATGGAACTGGGAGATGACCTTGGGCAGAAAGGCCGGATGCGGACACAGTTGGACCTTGTCCTTATAGAAGATCGTATAAGGCGGTTCTGACGTGAGCACCCTGATCTCTGATACCCTACAGGTCGAAGTTATAGCGACTAAGAAGGAGACCTTCCATGAGAGAAGCAGGAGGGAGCATGAAGCCAAAGGCTCAAACAGGGGTCCCATTAGCCTTGAGAGCACAAGATTCAGGTCCCAAGGGAGAACCAGGTCCCGGATATGCAGGTAAAGGAGCTCCAAACCTTTCAGGAAGCGCGCCGTCATAGGATGGGCAAAGACCAACCTGCCTTGAAGCAGAGGGTGGAACGCTGAAATGAATGCCAGGTGTACCCTAACTGAAGATAGCGACAGGCCCTGGAGCTTAAGGTGCAGCAAATAGCCCAGGATGTCTTGCAGTGGGGCCTCTTCCACATGAATGTGATGATCTGAGGCCAAACACGTGAACCACTTCCACTTTGCCATGTAGGTAGCCCTGGAGGAGGGTTTCATGCTGCCCAGCAGGACCTGCTGGACACCAGCGGAAAACTGCCGCTCGTCCCCACTTAACCGCGCAGTAACCAGGCTGTCAAGTGGAGTGCTGCTAGGTTCGAATGCAGCAGATTGCCATGGTTCTGGGACAGCAGAGCCGGCCAAAGAGGCAGCTGCTAAAAGACTAAGCAGCATGCTGAATCAGTGTTGATGAAGCCACACTGGGGCTATAAGGGTGACTGTCGCTTTGTCTTGCTTCACCTTTAGCAGGACCTTGTGGATTAATGGCACCTGCAGGAAGGCATACGTCAGTGCTCCCGACCACCGGTTTAGGAAGGCGTCCAACAGGGAGCCCTTGTCCCTGCCCTGCTGAGAACACAATATGTGGCACTTTCTGTCCTGCCTGGATGCGAACATCTCCACGTGGGGAGTTCCCCACTTGCAGAAGATTAGGCTGACCACCTCCTAGTGGAGCGACCATTCGTGGTCAGAAGAGAAGGTCCTGCTGAGGAGATCGACTAGGATGCTCTTGGTTCCAGGCAGGTGAGTGGCTACCAGATGAATGGTGCGCTGCACACACATGTCCCAGAGGCTGAGAGCTTCCCAACAAAGGGCCGAAGACCTGGCACTGCCTGCCTGTTGATGTAATACATCGCGGCAGTATTGTCCTTCAGGTGGGGCAAGAACGCCTGTTAGGGCAGGCGAACTGCTCTGAGCTCCCGACATTAATATGAAGGGCTAAATCAGCTTGTAGCCAGTGGCCCTGGGTGTTGAGCTCCCCCAGATAGTCTGCCCAGCCCAGATCTGATGTCGCCGAGACCAGGGTAAGCGACGGAGATGGGGTTGTGAAGGGAACTCCTTGCAGCACCGACTTGGGATCCCACCACCAGTCCAGAGACAAGAAGACGTGGCTTGGCACCACTGTGTCCAGGGAGTGCCAGCTGGGGATCTAGACTGAGGCCAGCCATGCTTGCATAGGTCTCAGATGAAGTCGGGCATAGCTGACCATGTACGTGCACACGGCCACGTGGCCCACCAGCTGCAGGCACATGTGGGCCGTGGTGAGCTGGCTCTTTATGTGGGAGATCACGTCCGCCATGGGCTGAAACTGCACTTCCGGAAGGAAGGCCCTGGCTCGAATGGAGTTGAAAACTGCCCCGATGAACTCTATGCTTTGGACTGGTGTTAATGTGGACTTCTCTGTATTTATTAACAGGCCCAGGTCGCTGTAGTCACACATCTGTTTGGTCGGAAAAAAGGTCAACACCATGAAACAAGAGGTCGTGAATAGAGGCCTGCAACTCCTGGGACAGTCCGGCAGTCTGAAGCCAGGAACTGCATCGCATGACAACTGCCGAGGGTACCACCCGGGCAGCTGAATCAGCCACGCCCCAGACCATTTGGAGGGAGCACCAAGCCACTGCAGTCTCCTCCTCCACCAGAGTTGCGAACTCTGGGCCGTCTCCTGAGACATGGAGTCCTTGAACTTAAGGAGAGTGTCCCACAAGTTAAAGTTATAGTGTCCCGAAACTGGAGGCTGGCCATAGAAAAAAAACTTGTGACCAAACAAATCCAGCCTCTTGGCCTCCTCATTCTTAGGGGTGGAACTGGTGGGCCCCTGTTTATCCCTCTTGTTGGCTACATCACCTTCATATTGGTGCACACAACAAAATTCATTTAGTGGGGGTGGGGCTGAGGGGTTCAGAGTGGGGGAGGGGGCTCTGGGGTTGGGCCAGGGATGAGGGGTTTGGGATGCAGGAGGGGGCTCCGGCGGTGAGAGAGGACCCCCTCTCCCTCTCTCTCCCCACAGCAGCACGTGTGCCGCAGGGGACAGGCACCTCTCCTTGCCACAGCAGCTCCAGGGCTGGGGCTGTGGGATAGGTGCCCCTCCCCCGGCAGGTCCAGGGCTGAGTTGGGGCTGAGGAAGGGGCGCCCGGGCTGCAGCAGGTCCCTTAGCTGGGTGTATAAATACTCAAACCCTTTCGTAGGAATGAAGTACTTCGTTCCCACCCTCTTAGAGGTGGGCAGGATGGAGGACCGGGGTTGCCAAACGGTCTTGGCAATTTTAAGGACCCCCTTGACGTGAGTGTGACGTCGGCTGGGATGGACGCTAAGAGCACATTAAACAATGTGTCCGTCTGCTTCTCCATTTCCTCTGCCTTCAGACCCAAGTTTGATGACACCCTAGGATCAATGCCAGATGCTCCCTGAAATTGTCTGGTGAGCTAACTCTGGAGGGGCCCGCCTCTGCCTTGTCTGGGAAGGATGATGATGATTGCACCACTGTGGGAGGTCTGGCAGTGTCCTCACCCACCACGAAGGGTGGCCTCAGAGTGGGTACTGGCTCATCACCCGCAGCAGCTACTGGAGCATCCTGCACCAAACCTGGTGCCATGGGTGCTGACTTCGGCCTCTCCAACGCAGTGACTGAGGGCTGGCGGGAGTGTGGCAATGGCATGACGGGAATACCCCAGGGGTTCCAATAAGGTCATTGGGTTGGCCACTGGCCCTGCTGCCAGGCTGGAACTGATGCTGCAGATACGCCCTCCGGAGCCCAATCAAGTTGCTGTCCAGGCGAGGGGCTGAACTCCTCCTCCAAGGGGGAGACGTCGTCACCCTTCAGTGACCAAGGCGGGGCAACTGGTGCCGGGAGTGGTCTGACTGGTGCCGGGAGAAGGGAGAGCAGCGCCAGGTTAGGGAGAGACCTCGAGGTCTCGGTGATGGCGACCAACAGTGCAACAAAGACCGGGTCTGAGGAGATCATCTACACCAGGTTGCGAAGACGGGGATCAGGAGCCCGGTGCTGATGATTCATAGTGGCAAACCAGAGACCTGGGCTGATGTGGAGACCAAGAACGTAGTGACCTAGGGCTCTGTCTTGGCTCTGGAGATCAGTAGTGCTCGCTTGTCTAGTGCAATGCCCTGTTGGGGGGGGTATAGCTCGGGGTGGGGGGAATAGCTCAGTGGTTTGAGCATTGGCCTGCTAAACCCAGGGTTGTGAGTTCAATCCTTGAGGGGGCCATTTAGGGATCTGGGGCAAAAATTGGGGATTGGTCCTGCTTTGAGCAGGGGGTTGGACTAGATGACCTCCTGAGGTCCCTTCCAACCCTGATATTCTGTGATTAACCATGTAGGCGGGCTTGCCCTCACAGGGAGCCATAGCCAGTTCCATTGCTACACACGGTGCCGGCTGCAGCAGGGGTGCTCAAAACTCTCCAGGCACCAGGAGCTGAGAGGAGGTCAACTGTGGTCTCGACTTGGGCCTTTTACCGTTCCCTGGAGTAGGTGGCGGGTCCTTTTGTGGGGAGGAACTCCACGGGGCTAAGCCCTTTTGCAGGTCCAGAGTGGGTGTAAGGCCTGAACAGGGCTTGCTGGTGCCAACTTCTTTGTTTTCTTCTTCGACACTGTCGACGGGGATCAGTGCTGGGAAGAACCCGGCACTGGGGGTATGCTACATGCTGTGTCAGGCCATGCTGGCTCCAAGACGTATGTCGCGCTATCTCTGTGTCCGAGGACGAAAGTTCTTACAGATGTGATAGCGCTCCTTTATGTGGGATTCTCCGAGGCAGCTTCCACAACTCTCATGCAGGTCACTTACAGGCATAGGCCTGTTACTTGTGGAACAAGGCTTAAAACCCAGAGAGCCGGGTATGCCCTGCCTAGGGCATAGTCTGCCGGGACACTATCTGACTAAACACTTAACAGCTACTTAAAAACTGACTAACAAACAATTAAACTATTTGCAGTTAGAAGCACAAGGCTGAGATAGGAGAGAAAAAATCGCTGACTGCTTGCTGAGCAAGGGACAGAGATGCTCCAACTGATCACCATGGGCAGTCAGCACTTGATACACTGTGGTATGAGTGTGGCACTCCGGAGGGCGGAACAGCTGGCTAAGGCAAAAGTCTCTGACGACCATGCTCGTGGGCATGTGCACACCTACAATGGAATCGACATGAGCAAGCACTCAAAGAAGAATAGCTATAGTGGAATAAACAATCCAGCAATAACTCTTCATGTGGACATACTATTCCAGAATAAATGTGATTTTATTTAGCTATTTCCTCTGCTTTAGAAGCACACTAATTATTCAGAAATAAAGTGACTTTTATTCTGCAATATAGTACTTCCTCGTGTGAACTCTACACAGTAGCCATAGAGGAACAGCTTTTTCCACAATGGCTATTCTGGTCAATTTCCCTATCTAGGCAAGACCAGAGGAGCACAGATCCCATTGATTCTCAATAGAACCTATACTCTTAAATCACTTAGTCACTTTTGAAAACTTTTAAGGGCTCTTATGCTGCAATCTCTACATTTTAATTTGCATTTTAAATCATCACATTCAATCAGCTGTTTGTGGGTTTTATTAGACTGGCTAGCATTTCTGCAGTCAAGCAGATAGTAACTAGGTCTGAGTGTCCTGAACGGAGTATGAAAGAAAGCTTATATACCGCCAGTTTGACTTAACTCCAGAACATGCCAGCTAATGTTCCAGTCACATCAGCATACCCTGGTGAGCTTTCCTGTTCCTCTGTTGTTAAAATAAATATTCATTTGTTTAAACTGTCTTATTTTAAATGGAGACTAATTCCCAAAAAAATTACATACAGAACAGAGTAAGTTTAAAAATCCACATTATGTTGAATGATAGGTAAGTAGCTTTTAAATTAATTCAAAGATCCATGTGTTCCAAGGGAAGCTGGACCTACACTCTGCAACTCTGTGACATATCAGACTGGAAGTTCTACAGCAGCTTCAGATAAATTCAGAAACAGCTACTTACCAGGAATTGCTCTTCTTCAAGAATCAACTGTTGATTCACACATGTGGGATTGTGCCCTGGCACCTTGAGATCACAGAACCCTCTTCAAAACAGTGTCTTTGGGGTTTCTGATGTGCCCCTTTGTAGCACCAAAAGTGCTTATGGGAGTACAGCCCCCAACCAGCTCAGTTCCTTCTTCTGAATCACAGAATCTCAGGTATATAGAGAACTCTGAAGTAAAGAGATGCAATAACTCTCAAAGAACAAACCAGTTATTAAGTATCCTTTCTTCTTCAGGGGCTTCTTGTGCATACCCAGTTGTGGAAGATCAGTGAACAGCACTGCCCAGGTAGAATGAAGAGTTCTTAGTTGTAGTTTGTAGAATTGCTCTTCCGAACTCAGCCTCAGAGCAAGGTGCTGGCTCCAAAGGGCAGTGCTTGGCAGAAATGTGAACAAAACTCAGCTCTTGTCCTGTCCAAATAAAAGGCCAAGGTTCTCCTGATGTTGAGTGTATGGAGGATGGCTTCCATATTATCCTGATGAGGTTTGGGATAAAAAAGCCTGGAAGCTGAATAAGATGATTCATGTGAAATGAAGAAGTCACCTTGGGAGTGAACTTCAGATGTGGTCTAAGTGTGACTTTGTCAGAGAAGAACACAGAGAAAGGGGGATGCACCATCAGAGCCACTATCTCCCCTATCCTTCTTGCCAAGATGATGGCGATCAGGAATGCCATCTTCATGGAAAGGTGAGTTAATGAACAAGGGGCCATCGGTTCAAATGGCGGTCTAGTCAGCCCTTTTAGCACTAGTCTGAGATCCCATTGAGGAGTGGGAAATCTGGGTTGTGGGAAGAGGTTTGTTATGCCTTTGAGAAACCTCTTTGAAATTGGATAGGAGAAGATTGAGTAACCTACCTGCTGGTGGAAGGTTGCAATTGCTGCTAGATGAACCTTTAGTGAATGAATAGTCGCCGCCATTTCTTAGGTCTCAACAGGTAGTCCAAGACTACCGATAGGGTGGCTGAATTTGGGGTGACACCAGATCTGGAATCTCTTCCATTTTTGTAGCTAGGAAAGGATGTACCAACTGTGTAACAGCACCTCCTCAGAGCAAGATGTTTCTATATGCTGAAGCCATGAATGACCCATGCTTTGAGCCGCAGAATCCGCAGGCTGGGATGGAGAGTGCATCTCTCATTCTGCAACAGATGAGGAGTGATTGGAAGAGTCATTGGTGGACATAATGCCAGATGTGACAGGTAAGTGTACCACGTCTGCCTGAACCAAGTGGGAGCAATCAGTATGATGTTTGCTTTTACACTTTTCACTTTCAACAGGACTTCCAGTAACAGAGGGAATGGGGAAAAGGTGTAAAGAAGGCCCTTCTCCCATGGAAGGAGGAGAGCGTCTCCTATGGAGAGTTGTCTGATCCCCCTCCCCCCGCTCTGGAGCAATACTGTGGACATTTCTTGTTCTGGTAAGTAGCAAACAGGTCTATTACCAGCGTCCCCCATAGTCGGAATGTGTTGTGCAGTATCCCCAAATCTATCTGCCATTTGAGATTGTGAGAGAATCTGTGGCTCCGACTGTCTGTAGTGTTGTGTATTCCTGGTAGCTAGGCCACTGATATTAAGATACTGTGGGAAATGCACCAGTTCCATAGTTTTAGTGCTTCCACACACAGGGAATGTGACCTGGCACCTCCCTGTCAGTTTATGTAACATGTGCACACTGTCCACCATGAGATTACTTGACCCTGATGGGCATCGACATAAGTTTCTTTATACGGTCTCTGGTTTGTAAATCGAACAGTACAACGCTTGGTGGCATCTCACAGGTAGTCTGGCATGAGAAATGACTGATATGCCCACGGTCATATACTCCAGAAGGTGAAGACAGTGTCTGGCCAAGATTTGTGGGCTGGATTGTACTGTCTCTATCAGGGAGGAGCACCTTCACTTGAACAGAGTCGAGGTCAGCTCCTATGAATTCAAGTCTTTGTACCAGTATCAAAGTAAATTTTTATTGGTTGATCTGTAGGTCCAGATTTAAGAACAGGCCTCATGTGGCTTGGGTGACTCGCTGGGCTTCTGCATAAGACCAAGCCCTGAGCAGGCAATCATCCTGGGGCTGGTTTTGTTCAATATCTTTATTAATGATCTGGATGATGGGATAGATTGCACCCTCAGCAAGTTTGTGGATGATGCTAAACTGGGGGCGGGGTAGAGAGGTAGATACGCTGGACTGCGGGGAGAGGTAGATACGCTGGAGGGTAGGGATTGGGTCCAGAGTGACCTAGACAAATTGGAGGATTGGGCCAAAAGAAATCTGATGAGGTTCAACAAGGACAAGTGCAGCGTCCTGCACTTAGGATGGAAGAATCCCATGCACCGTTACAGGCAGGGGACTGACTGGCTAAGTGACAGTTCTGCAGAAACGAACCTCGGGATTATAGTGGACGAGAAGCTGGATATGAGTCAACAGTGTGCCCTTGTTGCCAAGGCGGCTAATGGCATGTGAAACTGCATTAATAGGAACATTGCTAGCAGACTGAGGGAAGTGATTATTCCCCTCTGTTCAGCACTGGTGAGGCCACATCTGGAGTAATGCGTCCAGTTTTGGGCCCTCCATGACAGAAAGGATGTGGACAGATTGGAGAGAGACCAGAGGAGGGCGACAAAAATTATCAGGGGGCTGGGGCACATGACTTACGAGGAGAGGCTGAGGGAACTGGGCTTGTTTAGTCTGCAGAAAAGAAGAGTGAGGGGGGATCTGATAGCAGCCTTCAACTACCTGAAGGGGGGGTTCCAAAGAGGATGGAGCTAGGCTCCATGTGGTGGCAAATGACAGAACAAGGAGCAATGGTCTCAAGTTGCAGTGGGGGAGGTCTAGGTTCGATATTAGGAAAAATATTTCACTAGGAGGGTGGTGAAGCACTGGAATGGGTTACCTAGGGTGGTGGAAAAATCTCCCTCCTTAGAGGTTTTTAAGGCCTGGCTTGACAAAGCCCTGGCTGGGATGATTTACTTGGTGTTGGTCCTGCTTTGAGCAGGGGATTGGACTAGATGACCTCCTGAGGTCTCTTCCAACCCTAATCTTCTATGATTCTATGAATACCCTGGGGGCCAAAGAGAGGCTAAATGGGAGGACTATGTACTGGTAGTCGTCCTGGCCCAACATAAATCTAAGTTAATGACTGTGACTTGGTATAATGGAAATATAGAAGTATGCATCTTGAAGGTCGAGAACCAATCTCCTTCTAGAGCTGCGATGATTGTTGATAGAGTGAGCATCTTGAATTTCTGCACTTTGACAAAACTGTTGAGTGCTCTGAGGTCGAGGTCCCGTATGGGCCTCCAACCTCCCTTTTTCTTCAGTATTAGGAAGTAGTGAGAGTAGAAGCCTTTGCCCCGGAGATGCATGGGTACCAGCTTTATTGCTCCTACACTGAGGAGATGGCTCACCTCTGGGCGTAGTACACCCTTGTGAGAAGGGTCCCTGAAGAGGGAAAGGGAAGGGTGGGGAAGTGGATGGCATATCCAGTCTGGACGATTTCCAACACCCACTTGTTGGAGGTTATCTGCTACAAAGGTGCTGCGAAACCGTGAAATATGATCTCCGAAAGGAGATGTGGGGGGAGGGATATCTCAGTGGTTTGAGCATTGGCCTGCTAAACCCAGGGTTGTGAGTTCAATCCTTGAGGGGGCCATTTAGGGATCTGGGGCAAAAATTGGGGTTTGGTCCTGCTTTGAGCAGGGGGTTGGACTAGATGACCTCCTGAGGTCCCTTCCAACCCTGATATTCTATGATTTCACAGCATGTGGTAGTAGAGTGCGTTTTATGCAGGCACCTCAACAAACCCATCGAAACTGCTATTTTGATGTTGAGGGCAGTGATGAAGTTCTCTGTGGTCCTGACTGCTTCCGCTTAGGGATCCTCAATTTCTTCCTTTGTGGTTCGTAGGACCTCTGCGATGGATATTGAGGCGTATGCTGTGATGATCGGCGCTTAAATTGTGGCTGAGAACTGTCTTTTCTCTTACAGGCTGGCGTGTAAATTCCCAATAAGCAAAGTGTCATCCGAGAATCCTTCAGCATGCTAAGGGATGCATCCGTCTTCAAGGCGAATAGCTTAGTTTCCTCAAAGGGGATGTCCTCCATTGTTGTCTGAACCTCTCTGGGGAAAACTGATGACTTCAGTCACAAAGCCCTTCTCATTACCACTGCAGTGGAAACTGAGCATGCGGCCATATCTGTCACATCTGTGTAATTCTGGTAGTTGTACATGGCCAACAGGGCCTGGTAGTTCGCCAGTTGAAACTGCGAAGTGGCAGATGAGTACTCTTTCCTGCTGAACAGGTCTAAGTATTTTCCATCCTAGTCCAAGAGAGTGGACCTAATTGGTCTTGGTGGCCCCTAGAATTAACCACATCCACCATGATAGAGTTCGGAGGTCGATGAGAAAACAGGAACTCTGTGACTTTCACTGGCACATAGTACTTTTTGTTCGCCCGCTCACACGTTGGTGGGACAGACGCTGGGGTCTGCCATAGAATTCTGGCAGGGTCCAGAAGTGCCTCATTCACAGGAAGCACCACTCTGGCAGAGGAATATCTACAAATTTGTGGTGTGGTTTGGTCACCTCATGTAGTTGGATTTGTAAGGGTTCTGCAACCCTCTGGGCCAGCTCCTGAAACGACTTGGAAGTCATTCACCATGGATGGCGGGGGGAGAAGGGAATCACTGCTTTATTGGGCAAGGACGACGATAGTCGGGCTTGAGGGGTGTCCTCTCTTTCTGGCTCAGGCTCAAATTCCATCAGTGGGAGGTTCTGTGGTCCTTGATGCTTGCTGGTGTATCATACCGGGGGCTTGGGAGGTTTGCTGTCTCTGGGCTTACCAGGGGTCCCAGTGTGGCCATTGATGGGGGCTTGTGGCTGATACCAGTGCTGCCATGGAGGTTGAGGGTGTGGGAGTCAGTATACCTGTTGCCCATGCTGGAATTGAGGCCTGTATAGTGGGTATGAGGAGCGTTGGGAAACCAGGTCCTCTTGCTCACTCTCTGACTCCACTGAGAAGGGTTGTGTGGGGCATGGAAGGCTATCGATTCCAATGCCTGGGGTAGCTTGGTAGCGGAGCTCCAGTGCTGTGAATAGGCGAGTCTGGTGCCCCAGACACAGAGAGGTCAGCTGCACACTGGAATTCTGTCGTGTGGAGGGCGTCAGTGCTGTCAGTTGTCAGTGCCAAGCAGCTTGTACCAACGGCGATGTGGGCCTGACCATATGATCCACCAGTACTAGGTGTGCCGGAGTCAGTGCTGTTGGCTGCAATGATGTAGCCTTCCCCAGGGTGGATTTCCTATGTTTTTCACACCCTCTCAGTACCAGAGCTTCCTTGCCTGTGCCGAATGGGTCTTTGGGCTGACCGATTTGCTCTGTTGTCTTAGTACCTTGCGTGCCCTGGGCACTTGATTTACTCGGCTTCAGTGCTGATAGTACCAATGACAAATGATGGAGCCGGGGAACATTTCCAGCTCGATCTTGGCTTCCTGCAGGGACACTCAGACTTTTTCTTAGAGGTCTTGACTGAGTGGCTCATCTCCTTGCAATCACCTGCCTTTGACGTAGAAGGTTGTGGTGATAGCTCTTGCTGGACTCTGAGGATTGAAGGGCCAACTCCATGAGCAGGAGTTTAAGCCCCTCAATTCTCTGTCCTTCACGGACCTGGATTTTAGCTCCTGGCACCAACCACATTTTTGTGGATTGTGCTGTTTCCCCCAAGCAACAAACCCATTGAGAGTGTCTGTCTATTACCGGGATGGATTCTTTGCAGCTCAGACACTTCTTGAGGCCTGGAGAACCAGACATAGCTTTGTCCAGGGGGGTCCTCGCTCCTCCCCCAATGGAGTTGGCGGGAGGCAAACACTTTCTTCTTTTCTTTTTTTCCAGCAAGGCCAACTAAAAAAAGCCAAGGAACTTAAAGAAAAAAGGCAAATCTGCAAAACTATGGGGAGTTAATGATCCATGAATGGACAGCTCTCAGCTTTGGCAGGGGTGGTTGAGAAGGAACTGAGAGGGAAATGCCCTTGCATGCTGGCTAGCCTCTTGGCGGGTGAGAAGCCGCATGTGCGGGACAGACTGCTATTGAAATTCTCCAGTTGGCAGCATGGGGGTCCACGCACACCTACAGTGGCGCACCCATAGGGACACTATTTGGAGAAGAATTCAACTGTGTGTCTGACACAGGATGGTGACACATGGTTCCCATGAGAGCTCTGGCAGGTCAGTATACCAGTGCTGTCTTAGAAACACTGATGCAACCGGTACTCTTGCCTGCCTCTCTGGATCTTTTAAATCACATAAGAGCGGAGAATTATTAGGGGAAATGTTTAGAGACAGGCACTGCTCCAATCTACAAGAAATGCATCTTAGAGACACTCCCTGTCCTGGAACAAAAAAAGGTAATATTTGCAGTTTTTCCTAGTGGCCAAGAGGTCCACCACAAGTGTCCACCAGTTGCTGAAGAGGAAGAGAACAACTCATGTTTTTATGAAAAACTCATATTGGTCCAGACATTTTCTGCCCAAGAAGTCTGCTTGGACATTTTGAACTCCCACTAGGTGTAGGCATGTGGAGTGAATACAATGATTTATGCACCACTGCCACCATTTCAGAGCCTTCAGACACAGTAGAGGAGATTGAGCTTTATCTTTTATGTTTAGATAGTGTCTGTTGGTGCTGTCTGTAGTAGGAAGAGGGCCTGAAACATAAGCCCTTGTATCAGAGGCCTGATCTGAGGCCTGAGGTCTGGGCTAAAGTAGTGGTCAAAGCTTTCCTGATACAAAGCAAAATCAGGCTGTGAGCTAGAGGCAGGCCCTGCTCACAGAATCTGGCAAGAACAGGGCTGATATTTCAAAAACACACATTCTTAAGAGGTGCTAGGCACAGAGCACTCACGCAAACACATTCCAGAAGGGTGGTACCAGAACACCAACATATTCCCTAAAGACAACAGGAACATGCTGACCCATCCTAAATATAAGGTCAGGATGACAATGTGATGGATAGAGATGTTTTGATTGAATCAATATGTACAAGGTAATGGGTGGTAACAGCCCACATCATGGGACAGCTAACTAACCACATCCTAGAGACAATATGTAATTTGTTTGTATTGATGTATAAAAGGAAGCCCCAAAGGAAGTGTCTCTGTCTGGCCTAGGGAGGAATGGAACGTCACGCCGATCACTGAGCTGGTCTATTGTCACGGGCATACATGTGTTACTGTACCTGTAACCATTGAACCGGGGCATTAGCACCATGCTTCGTTGGCAATAAAACTGACCAGGTCCTTCACTATTAAACCAAGTCTTGCGGTCTTACTGGGCAGTTCGATGGAAGCCTGCTGTATTGGCTATGTGCCCAGAGCCAGTGCAGCATGCAAAAATAACACATGCACGCAGCCGAACATCTATCAACACTGTTGTCCATCAATATCTGAAGAAGTTCCTCACCTTGTGCAATAACAATGGTTCTTCAAGATGTGCCCCCCTATGGGTGCTCCATGATAGGTGTGCCCCCATCCCTGCACTGCTGATCAGTAACAGTGTCCATTGGGCCTGCACATGCACGGTCTCTTCTCGTGTTCCACCACCAGGCTAGCCAGCACACACGGGCTAATCATCCTCAGGTCCTTCTCTACACAGAGTCATAAGCAAGAACTCTGAAATAGAGGGGAGGAGGGCAGGTAGTGGAGCATTTACTATAGGGACACACATCTCAAAGAGCCATCATTACTTCACAAGGTGAGGAACTTCTTCTTCAAGTAGTGTCCCTCTGGGTGATCCACTATAGGTGACTCCCAAGCAGTACCCCTCTTGGAGGACTGAGACTTCAGTGTCGGGTTAGTCACAGGTGATAGTACTGTGGCCAAAGATGGCATCAGAGGCAGAGTCCCCGGTGATGGCATAATGTTCTGCGAAGGTGTGGACTAATGCCCACATCGCCACTCTGCAGATCTCTCAGATGGGGACGTCCTTAAAGAAGGTGACAGATGAGGAGATCCATCTCATGCAATCTGTACGGATGGAGTCTGGGGGAGCCATGTTATGAATTTGGTAGCACTGCCTGACGCAAATCAAGACCCATTTAGAGAGCCTTTGGGCTGATATCATTAAGCCCCTAGACTTTTCTGCCATCGAGAGAAAATCTAGGAGACTTCCTAAAGGTTTTTGTCCTATGGAGATAAAATGAAAGGGGCTCTCCTAACATCTAAGGTAGATACGCTGGAGGGTAGGGATAGAATACAGAGGGACCTAGACAAATTAGAGGATTGGGCCAAAAGAAATCTGATGAGGTTCAACAAGGACAAGTGCAGAGTCCTGCACTTAGGATGGAAGAATCCCATGCACGACTACAGACTAGGGACCGAATGGCTAGGTAGCAGTTCTGCAGAAAAGGACCTAGGGGTTACAGTGGACGAGAAGCTGGATATGAGTCAACAGTGTGCCCTTGTTGCCAAGAAGGCCAATGGCATTTTGGGATGTATAAGTAGGGTAATTGCCAGCAGATCAAGGGACGTGATTGTTCCCCTCTATTCGACATTGGTGAGGCCTCATCTGGAGTACTATGTCCAGTTTTGGGCCCCACACTACAAGGAGGATGTGGAAAAATTGGAAAACGTCCAGCGGAGGGCAACAAAAATGATTAGGGGTCTGGAACACATGACTTATGAGGAGAGGCTGAGGGAACTGGGATTGTTTAGTCTGCAGAAGAGAAGAATGAGGGGGGATTTGATAGCTGCTTTCAACAACCTGAAAGAGGGTTTCAAAGAGGATGGATCTAGACTGTTCTCAGCGGTAGCAGATGACAGAACAAGGAGTAATGGTCTCAAGTTGCAGTGGGGGAGGTTTACGTTGGATATTAGGAAAAACTTTTTCATTAGGAGGGTGGTAGAAACAGTGGAATGCGTTACCTAGGGAGGTGGTGGAATCTCCTTCCTTAGAAGTTTTTAAGGTCAGGCTTGAGAAAGCCCTGGCTGGGATGATTTAGTGGGGGATTGGTCCTGCTTTGAGCAGGGGGTTGGACTAGATGACCTCCTGAGGTCCCTTCCAACCCTGATATTCTATGATTCTAGGATTCTATGAAGGTGTGTCATATGGCCTCCCTACGGTCTTGGTGAAGCTTGGGGTAGAAGGCAGGAAGGTGAATAGCCCATGTGCAATGGCTAGCCTCGAGGTTCAGCATGAACAGTCCATGTGCAGGCCCAACAGACATGGCTACTGAAGATCTCGGATCAGCAGCGGAGGGACACAGACACAACTACAGTGGAGCACCCATAGGGACACTACTCGAAGAAGAAACAACTTTCCTCTGAGGAAAGTAAGAAACATTTTAAAGTGCAATGGATCACCAGGAAGTGAAAGGCGAGTGCTATTTTACATAACTTACTTAATGCTGCCTCAAATTTCATAGATTCATAGATATTAAGGTCAGAAGGGACCATTATGATCATCTAGTCTGACCTTTGGAACAGGTGGCCTTTAGAAATTTTGTAACGTTCAGGACACTTGACATACCATGTGCCAGGAAGTACCAGACCCCAGAAGTAGGACATCTTTTCAGGAGACGAGAAGGGTTGCTGTAATTTGGAAACCCATAAAACAAGTGCCTTTTCCAAATTTTCCCCTCAGTAATTTGAAATAAGTGCAGCACATACCTTGTTTGTCTTTTACCATTAAGAAGTTGCTGTGCAACTGAGGCACATTTGTCTGCATCCTGAGTAACTAATCTGAGGTGTCGCAGTAGATCATTATCTGGAAACTTTCTCATTTCTGATTCTTCTATCAAAGCCTTAAAACTGATGAGGCCTTTTAGAAGAGAATATTTTCTTGAATTAAAAATAGTTCTTTTTAGGATTGATTTTAAGTAATAGAGAAGAATACTGCAGTGCAATAATTGTATGCAACAATGTCTAATAAAAAAAACCCTGAAGCTGGTATAGAAATTTAAAAAAACCTGCACTCTCAGATATACAACATCCCCTACCTGCCAAACCCATACAACCCAACCGCCAACAAGCTTTCCTTTGGGGACTCTCTCTCTCAGTTGTGAGATGGACTCATGGAAAGGTATATAAATATACAGGAAAAGGAGTACTTGTGGCACCTTAGAGATTAACAAATTTATTTGAGCATAAGCTTTCGTGAGCGACAGTGAAGTGAGCTGTAGCTCACAAAAGCTTATATTCAAATAAATTTAGAATCATAGAATCATAGAATATCAGGGTTGGAAGGGACCCCTGAAGGTCATCTAGTCCAACCCCCTGCTCAAAGCAGGACCAATTCCCAGTTAAATCATCCCAGCCAGGGCTTTGTCAAGCCTGACCTTAAAAACCTCTAAGGAAGGAGATTCTACCACCTCCCTAGGTAACGCATTCCAGTGTTTCACCACCCTCTTAGTGAAAAAGTTTTTCCTAATATCCAATCTAAACCTCCCCCACTGCAACTTGAGACCATTACTCCTCGTTCTGTCATCTGCTACCATTGAGAACAGTCTAGAGCCATCCTCTTTGGAACCCCCTTTCAGGTAGTTGAAAGCAGCTATCAAATCCCCCCTCATTCTTCTCTTCTGCAGGCTAAACAATCCCAGCTCCCTCAGCCTCTCCTCATAAGTCAATTTGTTAGTCTCTAAGGTGCCACAAGTACTCCTTTTCTTTTTGCAGATACAGACGAACATAGCTGCTACTCTGAAACCTGTCTCCTTTTCTTTTTGCGAATACAGACTAACACGGCTGTTCCTCTGAAACCTGTCAGATTTATTCATATGATACATAAATAAGCGTCAGAGACAAAGTTGTTGAGTTTCAGCAGTTAACAATGAAATAAGAAACATTTTGGAAACTGACAATTTTTTAGCATCTGTAGCAAATACAAGATAAGGAAAATACATACTTCTTTTATTGTTAATTTTTGCCTCCAAAGCTTCATTTACTTTTGAAGCCCATTCATTGTAGGATTCTGCACGCAATTTCAGTGCATTCATCATTGGATAGAGATCATCTAGTTTGTATCGATATCTGGAAGGGGCACAGAATTCAATCCCTTTAGTAAGGCATGAATGAACATCAAAATAAGATTGTCTAGTGTCCATATGAATCATCACTGCTTTATCTATAGAAGTTGTACTTACTATTATTCAGTTCTCACAAGCATATTAGGCACCTCATTTTACAAATTCTAGACCAGGTTCCTGCTCTGAAGAGCTCGCAATCCAACTGAAAATATGACAGTGAAGAGATAACAAAACAGTGGAGGGGAACAGAGGATGAAGGACAGCAGCTCAGGAAAGCAACTTGATTACTCAGTTACTCAGCAAAGGCTAGAGCTGGATCATTTGATTATTAACTGTTCTGTTCATTCCCTCTGGGCAGGGCCGGACTAACTCTCCTGAGGGCCCGGGGCTATTAGATTTTTATGGGGTCTGTATACAAGTCTTTTTCCAGGGAGGGAGCTTGGTGCAGGAGGGGGTGCGGGGTCTGGGAGGGAGTTTGGTGCAGAAGGGGGCTCTGGGTCTTGGAGGGAGTTTGGGTTCAGGAGGGGGATTCTGACCTGGGGCAGCGGAGGAGAAAGTGGTGCAGGGTCTGCAAGGGCGTTTGGGCGCAGGAGGGAGCGCCAGACTGCTGCAGAGTGTTGGAGTAAAGGAGAGGGTGAGGGGTGTGGGCTCTGGGAGGGAGCTTGGTGCAGGAGGGGGACTCTGACCTGGGGCAGCGATGTAGGAGGGGGGTGCAGGATCTGCGAGGGAGTTTGGGTGCAGGAGCAGGCTGAGGCAGAGGCTTGGGGCGCAGGAGGGGGTGCAAGGTATAGGCGCTGGCCGGGAGGCGCTTATCACTGTCGGTTCCCGGCCAGTGGCGCAGCAGGTCTCAGGCAGGTTACCTGCCTGCCTGCCATAGCCCCACACCGCTTCCAGAAGCGGACGGCTGCTGACATGTCTCTGCGCACCCCTGTGGGGAGGGGGCCAGCGCGTCTCCATGTGCTGCCTGCACCCACAATCGCCGCTCCCGTAGCTGCAGGGATGGTGCTGGGGGTGGGGGCAGCGCGCGGAGCCTCCTCCCCCTCAGGGGCCGCAGAGACGCGCCAGCAGCCCGCCGCTTCTGGGAGCGGCATGGGGCCAGGGCAGGCAGCCTGAGCGCTCCAGAGATCACTGCCTGTGATTTATTTTTCCAGGGGCCCCAGGCTGCAGCCCCTGTCAGAAGACAGGATACTGGGCTAGAGGACCTTTGGTCTGACCCAGTGTGGCCATTCTTGTGTAACTACTATAGCAAGATGAAACAACACTTCTTTTGGTGTACAGTTGGGGATTGGTCCTGCTTTGTGCAGGGGGTTGGACTAGATGACCTCCTGAGGTCCCTTCCAACCCTGATATTCTACGATTCTATGATATTCTACATATAAAGAATGAGCACACTAATTTATTGTAGATGTTACATGCAGTGTAGTTGTAGCCGTGTAGGTCCCAGGATATTAGAGAGACAAGGTGGAGGAGGTAATATCTTTTATTGGATCAACATCTTTCCAGCCACACAGAGCTCTTCTTCAGGTCTGGGAAAGGTACTCCGAGCATCACACCTCAATGCAAGGTGGAACAGATTATTTAGCATAAGTATTTAGCACATATGTGGGTGAAACCAGACAATTACTGCACTCTAAAATGAACTTATACATTCATTCATACAGATACAGGAAAATAATAAAAGACAAAAATACCCTACCACCTGTGAGTGAATACTTTTCACAAAGCAATCACTCTGTATCTGACCTACCAGTCCTCATCCTCAAAGGAAACCTGTACAACACTTTCAAAAGATGAGCCTGGGAGATTAAATTCATAACTCTGGTAGACACGAAAAACCATGGACTGAACAGACACTGGATTTATGCTTATTGCAACAATCTGTAACCCACTAACCCATTCCCCCTCCCCCCACTTTTTATCCACTCTACCTTGAACGGTCCCTTACAATATGTGCTAACTACTTACACTGAACAATCTGTTCCACCTTGCATTTTGCTATGATGCTCAGAGTACCTCTCCCATACCAGCTCTGTCTGTGCAGCTTGAAGGCTGGTCTCTCACACCAACTGAAGCTGGTCCAATAAAAGATATTACCTCACCCACCTTGTCTCTCTTGTAGGTGTTATGGCAGAAATATCTCTTGTGGGATTTGAAAAAGAAGAGTTAATGGCATTATACACCATCTCAGAAACGGTGTTCTTTGTTTGGGGCACTGTGGAAATAAGTCTGAACACAGTTTTGGGAGAAATATAAATGGCATCACTAGCAAAGCAGATGAGTGATGTGCCCCTCACCCCCACTAGATTACTCGAAAAACTAAATTTAAGAAAAGTGTATCTTGTCCTCATAGACCCCCAATGAATGATACTTTTTTCTTGCCAAAACATACCCCAGTGTATATTTATAGGTGGGACAGGAGCAGAGATCTTCTATGTGATACAGGCATACCAGTAAGCCAGGTTTACATGAGCAATAGACAGCAGACATGAAGCAAGTGGTTTTACACTTTATGCACTGGCGCTCATCATCTGGCAACATTTCAAAAGCCATCCTCTCGGAATCAGTCACTCCCTACAACAGAATATACTAAAGTGACTTCACAGTATAACAAACAGAGCAGACTAGTTCAGACTGGAAGATCAGAAGTTAAGTTGATCAAAGAGATAATTTATCATGAAAGTTTAGGATTAAGATACTGGCCATATGAAAATAACCACATTTTGGTTAATGAGGGCTCAACCTCTTCAACTAAGTTACTGAAGAAACTATAAAACCTATTATTTTAAAAAGGCATTTTTAAAAAAAAAAATCTACTAAGGGCCAGATTCTAATACCCCACTAATGTCAAGTAGTTCTTTCCTCAACTAGTCCCATTGAAATCAAAGGGTTAAAAGAGAACTAGATAAATTCCCGGAGGTTAAGTCCATTAATGGCTATTAGCCAGGATGGATAAGGAATGGTGTCCCTAGCCTCTGTTTGTCAGAGGGTGGAGATGGATGGCAGGAGACAGATCACTTGATCATTACCTGTTCGGTTCACTCCCTCTGGAGCATCTGACATTGGCCACTGTCGGCAGACAGGATACTGGGCTGGATGGACCTTTGGTCTGACCTAGTATGGCCATTCATATGTTCTTATGGGTTAGGGTAACATTAATGCAGGACACCATGGATGAACTTCTGATCATGACTTTAAAGTTACTCCAGTCAGCATAATTTCATTTCCTAATGCTTACCAGTTTACGCACAGCTTCTCGTAAAGCCTTTTCATCTTCAATCATAATAGCCATGTCTTTCTGAACAGTAGAAGCTACCACAACATCAAGGACATCTGCTTTGGAAGCCATTTTACATATCATCTCATCATGAGAAAAAACACAGTAGCGGTTTAACAGGCGATAATGTTCCACACACTGGCGACCCAACGGCAGCTGTATCGGGAGGAGGGGAGGGGAAAGAGAGGATGGAGAGTGGCAGAAAGTTTTTTTTTTAAATGTTATTTATGAAACCTTTAGAGGCATAATAGTGTGAAGTCACAGACTGTCTGTGCTATTAACTAATTACTATCTATCCAACCAAATGAAAGCCAATAGCAGCACATTCTAGAAACTATATTAATTTTAAATGAAAAGTATACCACATGTTAAAGAGTAAAGAAGACCATGAGCAAGTTCCTATAACTCAGGATACTGACTACTGTGTTTGGATTTAGTAGGAGCATTGCCAGCAGATGGAGGGAAGTGATTATTCCCCTCTATTCAGCACTGGAGAGGCCACATCTGTAGTAATGTGTCCAGTTTTGGGGATCCCACTACCGAAAGGATATGGACAAATTGGAGAGAGTCCAGCAGAGGGCAACAAAAATGATTAGGGGACTGGAGCACGACTTACGAGGAGAGGCTGAGGGAACTGGGATTGTTTAGTCTGCGGAAGAGAAGAATGAGGGGGGATTTGATAGCTGCTTTCAACTACCTGAAAGGGGGTTCCAAAGAGGATGGAGCGAGGCTCTTCTCAGTGGTAGAAGAGGACAGGACAAGGAGTAATGGTCTCAAGTTGCAGTGGGGGATGTCTAGGTTGGATATTAGGAAAAACTATTTCACTAGGAGGGTGGTGAAGCACTGGAATGTGTTACCTAGGGAGGTGGTGGAATCTCCCTCCTTAGAGGTTTTTAAGGCCCAGTCTGACAAAGCCCTGGCTGGGATGATTTAGTTGGGGTTGGTCCTGCTTCGAAAAGGGGGTTGGACCAGATGACCTCCTGAGGTCCCTTCCAACCCTGATATTCTATGATTCTATGACTTGGAAACTTGTTGCACTCAGGGCCAGATTAAGAAAATCCAGGGCCCTAGGCAACCACAACAATCCCCAGAGCAATGAGTCTTGGAGTTAACACTCTATGAACAGGAATGGGACAGTTCACCTGTTTCACTATTTTTTTAGGCTGTCTGCAGACTGAGGCTGACATCACTGCAGTGGTTACACTCACATCACATTTTCCAGTTTATCTTTGCAACCATCAGGGCTACAGGTTTGTTTGTTTTTTTAACATTTACATTCTGATGTAATCATATGACTCCAGGAGCTGGGACTCTGGATACAGGCCTGAAGTGTCTATACATTATTCTAGCCTCCCTTGTCATATTTATAAACAGCATTTTGAAGTCAGAGCAGCAGCATTTCCAAATGCCCCACAAGTAAATGACTGAAAATTGTTTCATAGAATGACAAAATTTGTGTTGGGAAAATCCAGAGTAATCAGAAACAATTGTACTTGAAAAGGACAGTTATGAGACCAAACAATATTTTAATCGCTGGAGATATTATTTGTTATCATGTTATAGATGTTATAAGGTGGCTGCATTTGGTCTATCTTGGAGGAACCATTCTCAGTGTATTTTGATTAAAAGCAATAAAAAGGACAGAAAATAGCTTTAATAGCCATAATCTTTGGTTTGTACAGTAGTCTATTATCTGCTGCTGCTCTGAACAGGAATCTTCTGTTTTATCATTTAGGATTAGACCACTAAGACTTCCAGTAAATTAACCCTGATGTACACTCCAGGCAATGGCCTCTTGGAACAGTTCTGTCTGATTCACTGAGATGCAATTGCATAAATCTTACAGTACTTAACAACTGACGTGTGCATGCAAGAAATGCAGTTTTCCTGGTTACTTTTTCCAAGTGAAAGCAATGTGAAAACCTCATGCTAGTGCACAGAATTTCCTGGTGAGATGGAACAAGTGGATCTCTACAGATGGTTAGAGCTATGATACGTGGTCAAGATAAAAACTAGGAAATGCCAAAGCAAACCATGTTTCACAACCTATTCTGATTTTGCTCTTATTTAAATAAGAGAGGACAGTTCCAATCTTTACCTAACAACAGAAAGTATTATCATAAAAAGGATTAAATACTGTTAAAGGTTTAAAGAGTTTACAATTTGGATTTGACAGTACTGCTTAAAGGGTCCATTCAAAATCAGTGGAGTAATAGTCCAAAAGAGTTCCATTCCACACTGATGTAACCTGAAGACAGTCACATTGATAATTATTTGTCTTATCATAGGGCCTATGAGCCCCAGTCATGGAACAGGACCCTATTGTGCTAGGTGCTGTGCAAACAAAGACAGTCCCAGCTTCAAGCAGCTTACAATTTAAGTAAATACAATTTACTGTCAAAAAATGGGCAAGAAACTTGGAGCTGCTTGCACATAATTTTTGTCTGAGACTGCAGTAAATAATTGTTCCAAGATATGCCATAAGAATCTTTTTAAAAGGTGTTTGAAGCAAAGTTGGAAGAGTCCCTATGGTCGATTCTGAATAATAATTTTCCTGTAATTAGGTCAAGAATGGGGGTGGGGTGCAAAAAAGGTAGCTTTAAGCAACCTTTGTGCTTTCTGTATTCTCATGACATGCAGGGTTCTGTCCAGTCCCTAATATAAGTTAAAGCAACCCTGAGGCTGCTCTGACTTATGCTCTGCTTCCCCAGAACTGTTATGGGCACTGGGAAGCAGACAATACCCATAGTTCAGTACACTCTGGCCATACCTCCATGACCAACATGCCCTGTTCACTGCAGGCTGGGAGCAGAATCTGTGTAGAGTCTTCTGAAGTTCTGTACTGTTTGGGCAGGTCCCTTGCCTAATGGGTTTTCTCAAGGGGCTGTTTCCATGGCATAAATGGCCTTAGTGTAACTAAGGATCACAACCCATGTTAATAATAGATGTTTGATTCTTTCAGGGGAGCTGGGTGAGGAGAAAGTGTTCAGTCAGTACACTGAACTCGTTTTAAAGTTAATTTAGTATTCTGAAATCACTAAGCTATGTACAGCTAAAGCGTTTTTATTACCTACTTAGAAGTATTGCACAAAGTGAAAAATAGCAAAGTACCACTATCTACGCTGTGTTTTCTTTGGTCATTGTGCACTAGGAAAATTCTTCTTTATGCCTTCCACTCAATTGACTCAAGTGAGATTGTGCATGCAGAATAAAATTACCACCACATTACTTAGTAAGCATATACTTTTACTGAAAATTCATGCCATGTCCTTAAAACATACCCAATCAACTGTGCAGAAGTTCACAGCTTCAGCAAAATTAAAACCCTGGTTAAAGCCACTGTGATAGGCTCTTGGAAATGTAATCACAAATTCTCCAGCACACTGGTTGGTTCGGTAAACCTAATAAAAACAAGAGGCAAACCAAGTTGATTTCTAACAATGGGTGAAAATTACAGAGGTACAGGCTGAGATTTTCAAAGCAACCAAGGGGATGTGGATGCCTGATGCCCATTTATTTAGCTTAAAATACTTTAAAAACCTCAGCCAAAGAGTTACGATTTTTATTCAGAAAGTACAGGGACTAACCCTGCACTCCACAAGACTACAGGTAAACTCCTAGTATCAACAATTAGGTTGAAAAATGCTGATGAAACAACTCCCAGCACAGAGTGTTACTCAGCCTTACTGGCAGATGAAGCTACCACTCAGTCAGTATATGTACCATAAAGGTGGCAGATAGTTCGTATTTTTTTCAAACAAGAAACAGCAAATTTGGCTTTAAAAAATAAACAAATATCCTCGTGCTTGGTGGCTGATGGGTTTTTTTGTTTGATTTTGAATATATATTTTTCTTTAAAAGGTGGCAAACCAAAGGGTCATTTAGGGCAAGATCAAGTTTCCTTTCAGCTCTGAGTAAGGGACAGTGTGAAGATGTGCTGCTACAGAAAGAGCAATGGAAAGGAAGCGAGACTGAATTTGCACAGCAGGGAGGGAAGTACGCTGTATTGACTCATTACAGCAAACTCTCACCCCACAGGCCACCAACCAGAGCTGGCTGAACACAAGGGGAAGGGAGAACAGCCATGGGATCTGCCTAATTCCCAACCCCATCCAAACAACCAGATAAAATGCAATGACTGCATTGCCCAACCTTTCAAATCAGCACATTATACCGCTCAAGTCCCTGCTGCTCTCCCCCACCCTGGACTCAGATGTAAGCGGGTTTGATGTGGCCACACAGGAGAATAAGTGGAGGCTTTACTTTCCCTAACAAGCCCCTCCAGCTGATGCAGCCCTAAACAAGGCTAAGTCACAATATAGCCTTAAACAGTAAATCTGCAGCTATCAACTAATGTGACCTCACTGATCATCTTAAATCAGGACAAGATAAACCCGCATATTCCACACATTTTTGTGGACTCTGAATTTGACTTCAGCTATCATTGCAATTCTGAGATGCATGTATTGGTCAGAGAAGTATTTAAAATGAGAGCCTTCTGTCTCATTTCACAAGTGATATATGAAAGTCACTAGGCTCTTCATAAAGAGGAATTAAGTTTAAGATTAGTGAGCTGAAGTATACACTGAGATGAAGATGTTTAAAAATGTGCAGGTGGCGGAGGGGAGGAGGTTGGAAGTTACCTGTAATTTCTTGTTTTCTGAAACATCATGAGATCAATAAAGAATTCCCACAGCTTAAAACTTCTGTGTCTCTGAAATCACACTTTAGATACCTTACACTGCCTCACTCCTATGTTTCCACTGGGTTCCAAGGTCAGCTCCTTTCAAAAGCCAGTTAAGTACATGGGAAGTACATCCTTTCAAAGACTGAGAGGAAGGAGGATGGTGAGTGATGCATTTTCTTTAACAGCTAAATAATGACCCAGAATGACAGGAAATATGAGAGGAAGGATGTAGATGAGGCACTGCCAAACTATTCAGCATTATAGAGAAGATCTACAAAGAAGTCATGGTTCCCCTTCCTTTGCTGGGAAGTTGTGTTCCAAACACCACCAGAAAGGAAATAAACTTGGAACAAACAGGGGGCAGCCAAGAGCTCTAGCGTCCAACTAAAGGGCACCTGACAAGACTCCACAAGTGCCTCAAAAACTCAAACCACCTTATGTGGAACATAGACCCAGGAATGGAAATCCACTGAGACAGGTCTCTCTGGAGAAGAGCATGTGAAATAATCATCTTAAGTAAGTCTAAAAAGCAATGGCTGCATTGCCCATCCTTTCAAAACAGTACATTATACCAGCTCAAACAAATTTAATTCATCCAATACGTTATTGCTATAGTGTGCAATACATGCATAAGCTATTGCAAAGATGTGTTAACAATTGATTTAAATTGTCAACCTTACAGAAGAAGCCTACATAAAAGAAAAGGAGATAAATGACAATGAGCACAGAACTCCAATGACATACGGGCACTCCATGGGCCATCAGCGTATTTGGGTTCATAATGGTGACAAGCTGATGCAAAAGATCAGGTTGAGACACAAATAACTCAGGAGCCAGCTTCTTCATTACATCTTCCAGCTGCTCAGCCGCATATCCTGGGGCTCCATACCACGTTTTCGGTTCACCCCTGCAAGTTTAAAAAAAGGGGATGCTAAATACATTCACATTTACAGGCTCTTGCTTCACAACACATTGTACGGAAAAGGATGCTAAATAAGCACTATTCAGGAGTGTACTAAGGGTTCTCTACATGGTGGAGTAACATGCTATACAGGGGTGTAATTTCTACAGCTCACTAACATGCTGTGCATTAATTCATCCATATAGACTTTACTGGTGCACTTTAAGATAGCACTGTTCGAAACAATACTGATCACGTATACTGGGGAACCTTTAGTCTACACAGACCAATTAATGTACAGCACATTAGTGCACTTTAGAAATCACACCCCCATAGGGTGCATTACCCCATCACACAGACAACCCCTAAGACTCTATCCTAGGGGTGGGCAAACTACAGCCCATGGACCACATCCGACCCACCAGCCATTTTAATCCGACCCTCGACCTCCTGCTGGGGAGCAGGGTCTGGGGCTTGCCCTGCTCCAGCACTCCAGCCGGGGAGCAGGGTTGGGGGCCACTCCGTGCAGCTCCCGGAAGCAGCGGCATGTCCCCGCTGTAGCTCCTATGCATAGCGGCAGCCACGGGGCTCCGCTCCACATGCTGCCCCCGCCCCAAGTGCCACCCCCACAGCTCCCATTAGCCAGGAACTGCGGCCAATGGGAGCTGCAAGGGTGGCACCTGTGGATGGGGCAACACAACTTGCCTCCATGTAGGAGCCGGAGGGACATGATGCTGCTTCCAGGAGCTGCTTGAGGTAAGCGCTGCCCGGAGCCTGCACCCCTGAGCCACCCCCCACCCCAACCCCCTGCCCCCCTCCCACACTCCGAATCCCTTGGTCTCAGCCCGGAGCACCCTCCTGCACCCCAAACCCCTCATCCTCAGCCCTATCCCAGAGCCTGCACCCCCAGCCGGAGTCCTCACCCCCCATGCCCCGATCCCCCTCCTGCCCTCCAAACCCCTTGATCCCAGCCCAGAGCACCCCCCTACACCCCAAACCCCTCATCCCCAGCCCCAACCCAGAGCCTACACCCCCAGTCAGAACCCTCATCCCCCACACACACACTTCATCCCCCTTACCCCAACCTGGAGCCCCCTCCTGCACCCTGAACTCCTCATTTCTGGCCCCACTCCAGAGCCCCCACCCCCAGCCCGAGCCAGAGTTTGCCCACCCCTGCTCTATCCACTGCCATAACTCTTAACATTTAATGCTACAGGCTCTCTCTTCAGACTTAACCCGTAATTAGCTAGATTTCTGAATGTGTAATTTAAAGTATTTTGAAATTGCCTGTAAGAGTGTATTGTGGAATTCCACTTTTATTTCCTCAAGAGCAAATCTGTTCAGGTTAGTGTTCTTTCACTGCAAATGCAACAAATTCCACCTGGGGCCTGACAACCTCTGGCTGAGGCAGAATCGCCATAGAAGCAATATATAGCAACTCCTCACTTAACGTCCTCCCTGTTAATGTTGTTTTGTTGCTGATCAGTTAGGGAACATGCTCGTTTAAAGTTGCACAATGCTCCCTTATAACATTGTTTGGCAGCTGCCTGCTTTGTCCACTGCTTGCAGGAAGAGCAGCCCGTTGGAGCTAGTGGTGTGGGCTTGGAACCAGGGTGGACCGGCAGCCCCACATCAGCTCCCTTAAGTTCCCTGTGCAGCAGCTGCCCAGCAGGCTACCAATTGCCAGCAGTTCGGTTGTCCCTCCCCCACTGCCCTGTGCTGCTCCTGTCCTCTGCCTGGAAGCTACTCTGGGAGGCTCCTGCTTCTTGTGTAGAGGGGTGGAGGGGAAGAGGGGTGCTACTGTCAGGGTGTCCCCCTCCCCCGTAAGCCATCTCCACAGAACGGGGGCCGGGGAGGACGGGGAGAGAGCAACGACGACACAACAGGGCTTAGGACTTAGGGAGCTTGCTGGCAGCAGCTGCTGTCTCAACTTGCTGATCTATTTTAAAAGGCAGTGTACTTAGAGTGGGATCAGTGTACTCATAGGGGCGATGCATGTCTCTCTCTCACACACACAGTGTGCGTGTGTCTGTCTCTCTCTGTATGCTGTCTCTCCTCCCTCCATTCCTGCTGCTTTGTAGAGTGTGAGGCTACATTAACAACAACGTGTTAACCCTTGAGGGCTCAGCCAAGTGCTAGTTCATCATTTAGCAGCAAGGCATTCCCTGGGAAATATCCCACTCTCTTCCACCCTCTGACTCCACCACCTCAACCAAGCTTCACAATCATCTTTGCTGTGTATAGTATTAAATTGTTTGTTTAAAAGTGTGTGTGTGTGGTCTTTTGCCTGGTGAAAAATGTTCCCCTGGAACCTAACCATCCCCTATTTACATTAATTCTTATGGGGAAATTGGATTTGCTTAACATTGTTCCTCTTAAAGTGGCATTTTTCAGGAACATAACTATAATGTTAAGCGAGGAGTTATTGTATAACAAATGGAAAAGGGGGAAATAAATAGCAATGCATATAAAATTAGAAGGTGTGAAGTACAGAAAATTGATAAAGAAAGCTAAAAGGAAAGCTATCAAGGAAAAATCCAATGCTGGAAGAATATTTTTTAAAAACATATTAGGAACAAAAGAAACCCTAGCAAGAATATAGGACCAACACTAGATAGTCATGATAAAATTGTTATTAAAGATGCAGAACAGTCAACCTGTGAAACTCTTTGCCAGAGGATGTTGTGACCACTGTTCCCTCTAAGCTGTGTGCGCGCACACAGATCTTAAACCCCACACACATGGCGAAATACCACGCGCACTCCGGCTTTTTTTTTGTTTGTTTTTTGCACTTCAGCAGCGGCACAGAAGAAATTGTTTGAACACACGGCCTGTTAAAAATTAGAGGGAACATTGGTTGTGACAGCCAAGACTATGACACGATTCAAAAAAGAACTCAAATTCATGGAGGATAGGTCCATCGATGGCTATTAACCAGGACGTTTGCCAGAAGCTGGGAATAGACGACAGGAAATGCATCATTCGATGATTACTTGTCCTGTTCATTCCCTGTGGGGCACCTGGCATTGGCCAGTCGGAAGACAGGATATTGGGGCTAGATGGACCTTTGGTCTGACTCAGTATGGCTGTTCTTATGTAACAGATACAAGCGTTCAAAAAGTATTCATGTTCTGTACTTGGAAAGAAGCAGGATGATATACTCGTATCAGATGAGAATGATGAATTACTTTCCAATCCATTAGTAAGGAAGGAGGATGTTAGATGCCATCCACTAGAGATAAACATTTTTAAAGTCAACAGGCCCAAATGACTTGCTACCAAAAGTCCTAAAAGAGATGGCTGATGAGATCTCCAGCCACTGTTGTTAATTTTTAATAAATCTTGGACAATAGGGGAAATTCCAGGAAATTGGATGAGTGCTCATGCCAATATTCAAAATTCAAAAAATTGATAAGATGCTCATATGAGATTCAACTGATGAAGTACTAAAGGATAGGAATATAATTAATGTCAGTTAACATGGTTTTATGGAACACAGGTGTTAATGAAAGAATTAAATCAGGTTTGTTTAAGATTACAAGTTTGGTCAATAAAGATATCTACATTGATTTCAGACTTGTGTAAGACTTAGTTCCACATGACATGCTGATTAAAAAATTAACACTATGCAATATCAGTAACTGACAGATCTCAAAAGGTAGTGGCATCAAATGGGGGTGTTTCTAGAGAGGCTGTAGGCCCAATGCTAGTCAACATTTTCATAAATGATCTGGAGGTAAATATAAAACCACTGCCAATAAAATCTGCAGGTAACAAATACAGGTGGAACGGTAAATGAGGAGATGTTCAGGGCAGTTATACATAGTAACCTGGATCACATAGGTCCTTTCAAACAAAATGTGTTTTAATATAGTCAAATGCAAAATTATGTGTCTGATACAAAATTACTCAAGATAGTTAGTTCCAAAGCAGGCTGTGAAGAGTTACAAAGGGATCTCACAAAACTGGGTGTCTGGGCAACAAAATGGTAGTTTAAATTCAATGTTGATAAATGCAAAATAATGCACATTAGAAAACATAATCCCAATTATACATATAAAATGATGGGGTCTAAATTAGCTGTTACCACTCAAGAAAGAGATCTTGGAGTCATCATAGACAGTTCTCTGAAAACATCTGCTCACTGTGCAGCAGCAGTCCAATAGGCTAACAGAATTTTAGGAACCATTAGGAAAGGGATAGATAAGAAGACAGAAAATATCATAATGCCACTATATAAATCTACGGTACACCCACACCTTGTATACTGTAAGCAATTCTGATTGCCTCATCTCATAAAAGATGCATTAGAATTGGAAAAAGTATAGAGCAAGGCAACAAAAGTGATGAGGGGGATGGAACAGCTTCCATACAGAGCAATGTAAAAGATTGGGACTGTTCAGCTTGGACAAGCGATTACTGAGGGGGGTATGATAAAAGCGTATAAAATCATGAATGGTGTGGAGAAAATGAGTAAGGAAGTTTCATTTACCCCTTTACAGAACACATGAACCAGGGCTCACCCAATGAAATAAATAGGTGTAGTAGGAAGAGAGCCTGAAACATAAGCCCTTGTATCAGAGGCCTGGTATGAGGCAGGACCTGCTCACAGAATCTGGTAAGAACAGGGATGATACTGCATAAATACAATAAGCAGTAAATAAACAAAATAAACAAAAGAAAGTTCTTCTTCTCACATTGCAGTGTCAATCCGTGGAACTTGTTGCCAGGGGATGTTGCAAAGGCCAAAACTATAATGGGGTTCAAAAAAGAATTAGGTAAGTTCACAGAGCATAGGTCCATTAATGCCTATTAGCCAAGATTGTCAGGGATGCAACCTAATGCTCAGGGTGTCCATAAACCTGATTGCTAGAAGCTGGGAAAGGGCAACAGGGTGGATCACTCAATAAAGTGCCCTGTTCTGTTCACTCCCTCTGAAGCATCTGGCACCCAACACTGTCAGAAGACAGGATATTGGGCTAGATGGATCATTGATCTGATCCCATATGGCCATTCTTATGTTCTTCTTATCTTCTTAGGAACAAGGAAAACAAGCAATGCCTGCAGTCTGAGGGACTATGCTGGAAAGTATTTAGGGAGTCACATTGTTGACAAGCAACTTGAGATGAGTTTCCAGTGTGACAATGTAGCAAAAAGGGCTATATAAACAGGGGCGTACTGAGTACGTATCAAGTATCAGGGGTAACCATGTTAGTCTGTAGCCACAAAAAACAATGAGAAGCTCGGTGGTACCTTAAAAACTAACAGATTTATTTAGGCATAAGTGTTCGTGGGTAAATTTTTAAATACTTAGTCTTTAAGGTGCCACCGGACACCTCGTTGTTTGAGTAGGTATGTCTCTATATTGCATTGGTGTCACCTATACTGGAATATTGCGTACAGCTCTAGTTGTCCACATTTTAAAAAGGATGTTAAAAAAATGGTAATAATTTTTGCAACAGGAACTTGGTTAATCCTGTTGATGTATGAGGAAGAATGGAATTAAATTCCCTTTCCCATAGCCAAAGTGCTCGGAAGAATAAAAGATAAAATGTCACTAATCACAACAAATAAGATTCTGAACACTCAGAGAGAGCAGATATGCTGTTTAAGAAAGTGCCATTTCTACAGTCTCTTTAACCATACCACACTTTAAGGGATATAAATTGGCTTATGTGAAAACCTGTGAAAATTTATGACCACTATGGAAACAGACTTGGGGTGGGATGGAGGTGTGTAACATTGTGGTGCAGGCGGTGTGACCTAGTGGTCAGAACAGGAGTCAGACATACTGGTCTGATCAGAGCCAGAAGGTGGAACTGGAGTTGTGGTTGGGAGACAAGCAAATGGCTGGTGCCAGGAGTCAGAGCAGAACTGGAGTCATGGTCAGGAGACAAGCCAGTGGTTAGAGCAGAACCAAAGTTGTGGTCAGGAGACAAGCAAGTTGGTCAGAGCCAGGGGTTAAGAGAAGAGTCTGGTGCTTTTTGACCAGAAACAGGCACGGGTTTGGAGAAAGGTCCAGTAACGGAAAATGGTCTGGACCAGCTGCGGGCATGGAATGCTTTGAGCATCCTCTGTGCTGCTGTTGCTACATGGCTTAAATGATGATCTGCTGGACGTCCAATCAGGGAGCATACTCACTCTATGAGAGCTTATTGTGCCCAACCAAGCTCATTGGGTTGCCAGGTGGCTGTGCCTGCAGCCAATTGAGTTTCTGACAGTACCCCCACATGGGGTCCTCATCCCTGGCTTCTCAGGGTATCATTGGTGAAATTTCTGAAGGAGGTCAGGAGTGTGAACTTTATCTTCTGGCTCCCAAGATTACTCCTCTGGCCTGTACACTCCTTCCAGTCTATCAGATACTGGAGCTTTAACTGATCAATCTGGAATCAGTTCGCATTCTTCCTCTTCCTGGACTATTACTGGGGTTGGGTCTACCCTGTCAGGGAAGAGATTGTCGATGAACATCTTGAGGGAAACACAAAAGATGCAGTGAATCTTGAGAGATTCTGGGAGCTGAAGACAACTATGTTTATTTGTTCAATGATCTGAAATGAACCCAGGCAATGGTGGTCAGTTTTCAAGTTCTGGGTCAAGACACAAATTTTATTCCCTACAGCATGGCTAGGGCAGCTCATCTCTTTTGGTTAGCTTATAAGATCCTTTAGCAGCCAGTAAGTGCTCTTTGAGGTCCTCTCCAGGACCATGGTTGCTTGGATGACAGAGCCTTCTGGTAGGTCCGGATGAAACCAGGGTGAAAACTGAAATTTGCAAAGAAGGGAGTCTGCTGAGTGGAAGCCTGGGTTAAGTTGTTGTATGCCAAATCGTCCAAACACAGTAGTGGAAGCCAATCATCCCAATGGAAATTCAAAAACCAGCAGATACTGCTCCAAGTTTCAGAGTAGCAGCGTGTTAGTCTGTATCCGCAAAAAGAAAAGAAGTACTTGTTAGTCTCTAAGGTGCCACAAGTAATCCTTTTCTTTTTGCTCCAAGTTTTGACTGATTCTTTCTATCTTGGCCATCTATCTGCGGATGGTAGGCTGTTGCGGTAAGGGGCCTGGTGCAGGGTTGGAGAAATTCCTGCCAGAACAAAGAAATAAACTGAGGACTTCAATCCAAAATTATGCATGTCAGCATGCTGATACCAGAAGACATACTCCAGGAAGACTGGTGTGGTTTTCACAGACAGATGAAATGGGGCAGCAAGGACTCAAATGGGCCATCTTGGTTAGAAGAACCACCACAGTCAGGATAACAGTGACCTTGAGAGCATGGTAATTTCACAATAAAATCCACAGAAAGAGCAAACCATGAACATGGCTATGTGGGATGGGGTTGAAGGAGGTCCAATGGCCTTGCTTGTGGTTTCTTTGTACAGGTGCAGAGTTCACATGATTGAACATAGTGTCTTAACATCTGTTTGTAGGGTTGATCACCAGCAGTACCTAGCAATCATGTTCCAGGTTTTACACTGACATAAATGACTCACCATGGGTAAGTCATGACACAGTCTTAGTACCTGAAGCCAGAAGTTGCCCTCAGGAATGCAGAGGTGATACCCACAATAGATGTGGTCTTGTTGCAGGCAAAACCTTGAGTCTGGGGAGGCGCTGGTGATTCTTAGAGACCTGCAGATTGGGACCACAAACGGATCACCTCGTAGCCGTTTCTTGCCCCTGATCTGGGGTATTAACTGTCCCACTTTAGTATCCAAGAGAAGGGGAGTGGAGAGGGAGGGACCTGGGCCCGCCCTCTACTCTGGGTCCCAGCCCAGGGGCCCTAGGGATAGCAGCAAACCACTTGAACTAGTGATTCCTTCCCCTGGGCTACTTCCCTCTCTGGCCCTTCAGCTTGTGGGGCTTCCTGCCCTCTCTCTGCTTGGGCCAGGTTTCTCCCAACCTCTTGTGTCTGTGGAGTCCCTCTGCTCTGCACAAGCCAGGTTTCCCTTTACCTAGGGTCTTGGTCTTCTGGCCCGCCACAGCACTTCTCCAAACTCTCCTCTGCTTCCCTCCAAACTGCTCTCCTTCAAACTGCTCTCTGCTCCAACACCAAACCACTCTGCTTCAACTCCTCCAACTGTCTGATTGAAACAGGGTTTTTTTTTAATCAGGTGACTGGCTTCAGGTGCTCTAATTAATCTATAGCAACCTCTCTTCCTTCTACAGGGAATAAGGCTCTCATCATCCTGGGGCTTACATAACTTCCCACTATCACCCTCCTGCTGGCCTCTGGCCATGCTGTATCACACACATTATATCGGAGGGCACCTTCCACTTGGCGATAGCAGTCATATTCCGAGGGTCCCTGACAACTGCCACTAGGGAGATGACAAGGCCCAGAAACACCCTGGTTTCCTTGTCAAATTTGTATTTCTCAGGTTTTGTGTAAAGTTGATTTTGGCAAGGCTGATCAAGAACAGTGTGCACATGGTGGTCATGGAGCTCTTGGTTCTCCCAAATTAAATGGAAGTTCCCCAGTGCTAGTTCATCTTTGATAGTCACTGAGCCCCTGCCTAAAGTCGTCACTCAATCCAGTGGGTGCCTGTGGCCAGATATTGAAATTTAACTAAATACTTAGCAGTGGACCGGGGTCCCTGCTTTAGGGCATGGGGAGCAGCTTCTGCGTATTTTCTCTATTAGAGACATCAAAGATGCCCGCCATTGCCTATACAAAGTTCTTGAAGCATTCAAAGAGAGGACTGGACCCCTCCAAGGGCCAGGACACCCACTTCAGGGCCTCTCTGATCATAGAATCATAGAATATCAGGATTGGAAGGGACCTCAGGAGGTCATCTAGTCCAACCCCCTGCTCAAAGCAGGGCCAATCCCCAATTTTTGCCCCAGATCCCTAAATGGCCCCCTCAAGGATTGAACTCACAACCCTGGGTTTAGCAGGCCAATGCTCAAACCACTGAGCTATCCCTCCCCCCCGATGAGCAGACTAATTACTAATCCCACTCGGGACTGATCCCTGGCACACATCTGTGGCCATAACACAAACAGAAGATGGCACTGATTAAAGAACCCACAAAATTTTGCACAGTCCCCATCAAACTTACCTGCTAAGGGCACCTGGGGTTTACGGGATGAGGATGCAAGGATATGGGGAACAGGAGTCTGGGCTTGCACCTGGGACTGAAGGACTGCATTCTGGTAATGTAGCATGGTGATCTTGTTACACAGATCATACAGGACTACAACAACATTAGAGAGGGCGAGTTGGGCTCCTACTAGGTACCTCTATACTGTGAGATGATGTCCCATCTTATCTTTTAGGAGGATGCTCAAACTGTCACACACTGGGGTGTAGGTACCGCAAACTAATGGTCAGAATGGGAGTCGGGTCTAGAGGTTGTAGCAGAACAGGAAGAGGGAACTGGAGTCATGAAGCCAGTGGTTACAACCAGCTGTCAGAGCCGAACCAGTCATGGTCAGGAGACAAGCCAGTGGTCAGAGCCAGGAGGTTTGGAGGAAGGTAGAAACTGGGCCTGGAGCAGGAACAGTTGCGGGTTGGTGCAAGGACCAGTACAGGAAGCAGGTCCAGTGTTGCTGCAGGCACAGAATGCATTGAACAGCCACTGTGCTGCTGTTGCTACAAGACTTGAATGATGATCTGCTGGCTTGTGTGCAATCAGCACAGTCACTTAGCGAAAGAAATTGGGCTCAGCCGCTCTCATTAGGTGCCAGGTAACTGCACTTGGAGCCAGCTGAGTTCCTGACAAGAGGTCCATCTTGTCCTTGTGCAGTGAGTCATATAGAGTTATAACCATCAGTGATTGCAACTCACTGCCCCTCCTGGCAGATGTGACAACTATCAGAATGGCCATTTTGTTAGACAGGTGATCCAAGGACTAACGCTGCAGGGGCTCAAAAGGGGGAGGACAGAACTCCATGAGTTTTGTTAGTAGCAAAACTCAATTCCTAGAGAGGGACAAGCTATGTCATGGAAGAAAAGAGAGTAGTCAGGCCTTTAAGTAACCACAACGAGGGTGCTTGTGGGTAACACACTAATAAAGCATATAGGTGAACCTTTATGGATGCTGTAGACACTATACATAAAGAGTTCTGGACTAAGTAGTTCAAAACTGCACAGATAAAAGAGAAATCAGGTACAAATCCTCTATCCGTTGCACAGATAGCCCCTTCATTTCTGACCACATCATTTCACAGTGGCAAGCTTTCTGGACTAAATGAGATTCTCCTATGAAGGAGATTCTCTGACAAGGGGATAAAGCAGAACTTGTCCCACTTGATCTGAAGCCCTAGAGAGTGAAACAAATGTCACATTAGTCCACTATGTTTTCTGAGTTATGCTGCTACTATGGCAAACATTGTGTAAATATCCAGAAGGAGCATGCTTTACCTTGATAGCTGCCACCTCCACCATATTCTGAGACCCTGGGATCCACTTTACACCACTGGGTATGTGTTATTCTGGTCCCGACTGACCAGGCCAGAGCAAGGGACCCAGGTGACATTGCCACGTCCACTGGCTTTGGCTGAATCCTGACCATCGCCTGGGATGTGAGAATTTGTCCTCTCCCTAAATCATTTATGTTCTCTTCCTATCCCTCTCTTTTTTCCTTCTAATAAGAGTTTAGCTTACCCAGTCAAAACTGTATATTTTGCAACACTGCGAAGAGCCTGTGACCAAAGAGGCAGCTAAAAGTGATACCCTAAACTGCACACTGCTGGTACAAGTTTGCCAGCTGTTGGAGTGGCTGATAAAACTGTGCGCTATGTCTGTGTTTTTCCAGCAGTGAGGATGCAAGTGAAAGTCAACACCAGAGATGAAAGCTGAATTTTCTAACTTTGCTGTTCTCTTCTTTCCCCTTTTACATGCATTTGTTTTGTTTTGTCTTCTTGGAAAAGGGACTGGACTTTAACAGCAGCAATAGTTCTAGCCCATCTTAACTTTTTCGCTGTTTCCCAAAAAGGACAGTTATTACCATTGTTGATACCACCTAAAAAACTGTCAAGTCCCTATAAAAAATCACTCTACATCTAAAGAAAAAGGGAATGGGATTATGGTTAAAATAAAAGCCTTATTTAATATTTTGTATTTCAAATACTTTAACGTTTCCCCTTCTTTTTCTGTATTTTTAATAAAAGGTTAAGAGACTATTTAATGGTGTGTTTGCTACGGAAAATAAGTAGGCTGAGTTAAAACCAAGAAGGTCTCTGTGTCAACTCGAAAGCTCTCTCTCACCAACAAAAGTTGGTCCCATAAAAGTTATGACCTCACTCACCGTGTCCCCCCTAACATCCTGAGGCCAACATGGTTACAACACTGCATACATTTAATATTGGGCAGTTTCAGGTCACCTTTCTCTGAGCCCTATATTCCATCAAAATTAATACAGGAGATCTCCGCCCTCTTAGATACTGCAGGTGAAATAGATGGCATTATTCAGATGTCTCTGGCTGGGATAGGGAGTCCTTCACTTAGAGGGGGAGTGATCCTGTCTTTGGCCTTAACCTCCAGTTTCCAGTTGCAAGGTGTGGGCCATCCTACTGAACAGCCCCTGAAATTGCAGAAATTTGTCCAGAGGACAAGCTACCGAGGAATCTATATTTTTATCCAGCAAAGTAGCTTCAGTGATAACACCTCCTGTAGGTATCCCTTGATCATCAGAAGTCATTTCCTCATACCCTGAAGCCTCACCTCCAATGAACTGTGAAGAAGGCTGAGGAAGGACAGGTTTCTGGTGCTGGAAGTGGAGGCTGGGCCATGACGTAGCAAATTACTCTAAAGTGGATTACACACAGCTAAACACATCAACTATTTAAAATAAAGGCTAGAAAAATGTCTACAAGTGAAGACAGGACAGAGTGGTTTCTAATGTTCTCCACTGCAAAGCAGAAGGAAGCAAGGCAGTTGGAACTACATTTCTTAATATGGGCTCTGAAAGCAAACACTAATGTCAGGATGCGCAACTATTCTGGAAAGCTGTGACTCTCTGAAAAGGACTTGAGGAAAATGGTGGTTAGCTAAATTAAAATGAGCTCCTTTTGCAAAACTGTGGCTAAGAAGGGTAGATACGATTCTTGGACATACCAACAGAGGAAGACTGAGTAGGACTGTGGTATTATCTTTGCATGCAGCACTGGTGAGACCATGACTGGAATTATATTTCCAGTTATGTCCACATTTTTAAAAAAGGAAGTTGAAAAACTGGAAAGGGTTCAGGTAAGAGCTAGAAGAATCAGTCGAGGTGTGGAAAATGTGCCCCACAGCGAGAAATTTAAGACATTCATCTATTTTGTGGGTAAGAAGAATGGCTCCCTTCAACATTGTGTTGATTAAAGAGCTGACTTGATGATAATCAACAACTACTTATGTGGAGAGAAGATTTCTAATAGCACAAAACTCAACCTATCAGACAAAATAATACAAAGATCCAATAGCTGTAAATCACAGCTAGACATATTTAAACTGGAAATTAAGTACAAGTTTTAACATTGAGGATAAGCAACCTTTGGAACAACTTAGCAAGAGATGTCTTTACATCAAGATTGGATGTCTCTAAAAGATAGACTCTAGCTCAACCACAAGTTACTGAGTTTGACGCAGGATTTCGCCGGTTGAAATTCTATGGCACGTATTATGCGGGGGGTGAGATTAGAGTACCATAAGAGTTCCTTCAGCCTTAAAAATCTATGCACTTACAACCTGGACTTAGTCCCTACAAATCAGTGGGGGCTTTGGGATTATTTCCCCCTCCCCTCCAAAACTCACCAATGCAGATAGTTAATGGAATAGCTCCAGTGGTCCTCAATATGCCAGCAAAATGAAGAAAAGCACATTCCTACATAGAGCCAGGGCAATTTCATTCCACATATATCTGCAGTGATGTGAGCAAGTACAGACTGCTCCATCACAGGCATGTTGTTCAAATTCCAGCCACTATCAAGATATTCCTAAAAGTGGAACAGAAAAAAAGAGTCACTGGTCTAAGCCACATCAAGTAAACAACAAAAATGGAAGTAACTTACCTGTTCAGTAACTGAAGTTTTTCGAGATGTGTTATTTATCTGTGTTCCACTGGAGATTGGAAGGCTTTGGCCAGCAGTGTCCATTGAGGCTATGCAGGGAGCAGGTGCAATCAAGCCCTCCTGTGCTTGAGAATATATAGGGTGTGGAGCAACCAACCACCCTCAGTTCCTTCACCACTACCCAATCCAAGTATTGGACTCAGCAGTTGTGGGGAAATGAGGGTATGTTATGGAACACATACAGACACACATCCAAAGAGGTCGAGTTACTGAACAGGTAAGTAACTTCCATTTCTTCTTTGAGTGCTTGTCTATGTGTGTACCATGTCTGGTGTCTCCCAAGCAGTATCCATAAAAGAGGGGGTGGGAAATACTGCAAATCTCATTGAACAGGGATTTTAATACATCCTTGTTAAAATCGAGCATCTGGATGTGCCGTCTCCAACAGAGTAATGTTTTGTGAAGGTACATTCATTACCGCAGGAGGCAGCCCTACAAATAGCAATTAAAGGAACACCTCTAAACGAGGCTGCCTGTGCCTTGGTTGAATGTGCTCTGATGTTCCCAGGGAGCTGTAAAATGACCGTATCATAACTTTATACAACCTGACACCCATCTAGAAATTCTCTGGGTTGCAACTACCTGAGACCCTTAGATCTTTCAGCAACAGGGGGAAAAAAAAACAGCCTTGGGGATGATCCAAATTATTTTATCCTTTCAGCTAAAAGGGCAAGACCCATAAGGACATCTAATGTGTGCACTGCAGCTTTACCCTTGGTTGACTGTGTTTCACAAAGGATACTGGTAAATATAGCAATTGATTTAAACGAAAATCAGACAGCACCTTAAGAAGGAATTTAGGGTGCAGTCCGAGAATAATCTTGAGTTTGTGAAAAATCGTAGACTACACCCAGCAATAAGTGCTTGCAACTCAATCACATTATGTGAGAAATGTAATAGCCATAAAACATGCTCTTTTCAGGGACAAATGCAACAAGGAACAAGAAACCAATGGTTTGAAAGACCTGTTATTACAACAGTGAGATCCCAAAAGGAGTAGGCTGCTGCCTAAGGGGAGAAATTCTAACAAGTCCTTAAAAAAAATTCACCAAAGGATGAGAAAAGAGACTGTATAATCCTAAACTGGACAACAATGAGCCAAAGCAGCATTCAAATAGACATGCAGAGAATTAACTGAAAGACCTGAAGTTTCAAGAATATTAGGAATTGTCATTTCCATTGAAGAAAGATTGCACTGTGTTTACACACTCAGACTTCAAGGACAGAAGGGACCATCATGATCATCTAGTCTGACCTGCACAGTGCGGCCACAGAACCTCAATCACCCACTCCTGTAATAAACTCATAATCTCTGACTCATCTACTGAAGTCCTCAAATCTTGATTTAAAGACTTCAAGTTACAGAGAATCCACCATTCACTCTAGTGCAAACCAGCAACTGACCCATGCCCCACATTGCAGAGGAAAGCAAAAAAAAAAAAACCCGAGGCCTCTGCCAATCTGACCTGGGGGAAAATTCCTTCCCAACCTCAAATATGGCAATCAGTTATATATATGCACATATAGGCAAGACCCACTACACAGACAGCTGGCAAATAATTCTCTGTAGTAACTCAGAACCTTCTTCATCTAGTTTCCATCTGCAACCATTGGAGATATTTCCCAATAGCAGTCATGTGTTGGCCAAGTGCCATTGTAGGCAATCTCAATCATACTATTACCTCCATAAATTTACCAAGGTCAGTCTTGAAACAAGTTGATGGTTTTTTGACCCACTTCTCCCCTTGGAAGGCTATTCCAGAACTTCACTCCTCCAATGGTAAGAAACCTTTGTCCAATTTCAAACCTAAACTTAATAATGGTCAGTTTATATCCATTTGCCCTTCTGCCAACATTGGCCCTTAACTTAAATAACTCCTCTCCCTCCCACCCTGGTGTTTATCCCTCATACATATTTATAGAGAACAATCATAATTCCCCTCATCCTTTGTTTTGTTAGGCTAAACGAGCCAAGCCCCTAAGTCTCTTCTCATAAAGTAGGTTCTCCATTCCTTTGATCATCCTAGGAGCCCTTCTCTGTACCTGTTCCAGTTTGAATTCATCTTTCTTAAACATAGGAGACAAGAACTGTACACAGTATTCCAGATGAGGTTTCACAAGTGCCTTGTATAATGGTAATGACACTTCCCTATCTCTACTGGAAATACCTCATCTGATGCATCTTAGTTTTGCATTAATCTTTTTCATGGCCGCATCACATTGGCAGCTCATAGTCATCCTGTGATTCCCCCAAATATTTCTCCTCTATCTCTTCCAACTCATATGCCCCCACCTTATAGTAAAAATTCTTGTTGTTAATCCCCAAGTGCATGACTTTGCAATATTAATTTCATCCCATTTCTATTACTCCAGTTTTCAAAGTCATCAAAATCTTGTGTGATATTCCGGTTCTCTTCCGTATTGGCAATATTTCCCAACTTTGTGTCATCTGCAAATTTTACTACCACACTCCCACTTTTTGTGCCAAGGTCACTAATGAAAATGTTCAGTAAGATTGGTCCCAAGACTGATCCTTTAGGAACTCCATTTGTAGTCTCCCTCCACTCTGACAGTGCACCTTTCAGCATTACCTGTTGCAGTCTCCCCTTTAACCGGTTATTACCTACCTTTCAATTCTCATATTAATTCCCATTTTATCCAATTTGACTAATAATATCCTATGTGGAACTGTATCAAATGCAGTAGTTCTAATCTACCTGGATTTCAGTAAAGCATTTTTTTGTATAGAAACCTGGTTATCTTCTCAAAGAAAGATAAGTCTGGTCTTGCACAATCTATCTTTCATAAAACCAGGTTGTATTTTATCCCAATTACTGTTTACCTCTATGTCCTTAACAGCTCTCTCTTTCAAAATATTTTCATAGATTCATAGATATTAAGGTCAGAAGGGACCATCATAATCATCTAGTCTGACCTCCTGCACAATGCAGGCCACAGAATCTCACCCACCCACTCCTGTGATAAACCTCTCACCTATGTCTGAGCTACTGAAGTCCTCAAATCGTGGTTTAAAGACTTCAAGGAGTAGAGAATCCTCCAGCAAGTGACCCGTGCCCCATGCTACAGAGGAAGGCGAAAAACCTCAAGGGCCTCTTCCAATCTGCCCTGAAGGAAAATTCCTTCCTGACCCCAAATATGGTGATCAGCTGAACCCTGAGCATGTGGGCAAGATTCACCAGCCAGATACCCAGGAAAGAATTCTCTGTAGTAACTCAGATCCCACCCCATCAAACATCCCATCACAGGCCAATGGGCCTATTTACCATGAATATTTAATGATCAATTAATTGACAAAATCATATTATCCCATCATACCATCTCCTCCATAAACTTATCAAGTTTAATCTTAAAGCCGGATAGGTCTTTTGCCCCCACTGCTTCCCTTGGAAGGCTATTCCAAAACTTCACTCCTCTGATGGTTAGAAACCTTCATCTAATTTCAAGTCTAAACTTCCCGATGGCCAGTTTATATCCATTTGTTCTTGTGTCCACATTGGTACTGAGCTTAAATAATTCCTCGCCCTCTCCGGTATTTATCCCTCTGATATATTTATAGAGAGCAATCATATCTCCCCTCAACCTTCTTTTGGTTAGGCTAAACAAGCCAAGCTCCTTGAGTCTCCTTTCATAAGACAGGTTTTCCATTCCTCGGATCATCCTAGTAGCACTTCTCTGTACCTGTTCCAGTTTGAATTCATCCTTCTTAAAGATGGGAGACCAGAACTGCACACAGTATTCCAGGTGAGGTCTCACCAGTGCCTTGTATAACGGTACGAACACCTCCTTATCTCTACTGGAAATACATTGCCTAATGCATCCCAAGACCACATTAGCTTTTTCACAGCTATATCACATTGGCTGCTCATAGTCATCCTGTGATCAACCAATACTCCAAGGTCCTTCTCCTCCTCCGCTACTTCTAATTGATGCGTCCCCAGCTTATAATTAAAATTCTTGTTATTAATCCCTAAATGCATGACCTTACACTTCTCACTATTAAATTTCATCCTATTACCATTACTCCAGTTTACAAGGTCATCCAGATATTCCCATATGATATCCTGGTCCTTCTCTGTATTGGCAATACCTCCCAGCTTTGTATCATCTGCAAACTTTATTAGCACACTCCCACTTTTTGTGCTGAGGTCAGTAATAAAAAGATTAAACAAGATTGGTCCCAAAACCGATCCCTGAGGAACTCCATTAGTAACCTCCCTCCAGCCTGACAGTTCACCTTTCAGTATGACCCACTGTAGTCTCCCTGTTAACCAATTCCTTGTCCACCTTTCAATTTTCATATTGATCTCCATCTTTTCCAATTTAATTAATAATTCCCCATGTGGCACAGTATCAAACGCCTTACTGAAATCTAGATAAATTAGATCCACTGCGTTTCCTTTGTCTAAAAAATCTGTTACTTTCTCAAAGAAGGAGATCAGGTTGGTTTGGCACAATCTACCTTTTGTAAAACCATGTTGTATTTTGTCCCATTTACCATTGACCTCAATGTCCTCAACTATTTTTCCTTCAAATTTTTTTCCAAGACTACAGATGTCAAACTAACAGGCTTGTAGTTTTTCCTTTCTTAAAAATAGGAACTATATTAGTAATTCTCCAATCATACGGTACAACCCCTGAGTTTACAGATTCATTAAAAATTCTTGCTAATGGGCTTGCAATTTCATGTGCCAATTCCTTTAATATTCATGGATGAAGATTATGTGGGCCCCCCAATTTAGTCCCATTAAGCTGTTCGAGTTTCGCTTCTACCTCAGATATGGTAATATCTACCTCCATATCCTCATTCCCATTTGTCATGCTACCATTATCCCGAAGATCCTCATTAGCCTTATTAAAGGCTGAGGCAAAGTATTTGTTTAGATATTGGGCCATGCCTAGATTATCCTTAACCTCCACTCCATCCTCAGTATTTAGCAGTCCCACTTCTTTTTCCTTTGTTTTCTTCTTATTTATATGGCTATAGAACCTTTTACTATTGGTTTTAATTCCCTTCGCAAGGTCCAACTTTACTCTGTTACAGGAGAGGGTGGGTGAGGTTCTGTGGCCTGTGTTGTGCAAGAGGTCAGACTAAATGATCACGATGCTCCCTTCAAGCCTATAAACTCTAGAACACTGATATGAAGCTGGGTTTTTTTATTAGACTGTTTGGCCTTCTCTGAGATGGGCTCCCATTTCAACATTGATGCATATGTGAAAATCAACTTTTCAGGAAGTTATGGGGAGAAAGGAACTTTACAAACTTGCGGTGGATCCTTGCACCAATTGAGAGAATCCAAAACTTGCTGTGGGATCCACAGCATCATGACCATATTGTGAACCCACAAGGGGTTGTTAAGACAACGTAGATGCAGTCTCACAAATAGAGTTACCAGACTGCATGAAGCAACATGGCCCAACAGGCAAAGACGTGTTCTCACTGCTGACTGATCAGTTCTCACATATTGTTTAACCTGGCTTGAGGCAGAAATACCTTTGCTGCTGTGGAATTTATGGGGGCCCCAAAAAATTCTATTCTTTGAGCTGGAGTTGCACAAGACTTGTCCTTGTTTATTCCGAGTCCCATGCTGGTGATCAAGAGTATGATCAATATCCAATACTTATTTCTGGGGGGAGAGGTGAGAAGAATAATCCTGCACCAACCAATAATTGAGATATGGCTAAACTAAACTGTTCCTACATCTTAAACGCACTGCAACGGCCAGGCATTTTGTAAAAGTCATTGGGTCTGATCATCAGCCAACAGACTGCACCCTGTACTGGTAATGCACGTTGCCCACTACAAAAACACACATTTTTCTGATGTGCCAGATGAATGGAAATATGGAAATAAGCATCTTGTAGATTGGGAGCTGTGACCCAATCAAGAGGATCTAGGACAGAAGTGTGGAAGAGAGGGTTACAATGCAAAATCTGAACTGATGTACCAAAAAAAAAAAAAAAAAGTATATTCCTCAGATCTAATATTGGACGCCAGCCTCCTGATTTTGTAGGAATTAGAAATTATCAGTAATAGAATCCCTCCTCCCTTCCCAAGGGGAACCCAACTGAACCTGTTCCTGAAGTAGATTCTTGTGAGAGCAGTCCTGAAGAGGGATAGGAAAGGAGGTTGTGGGGTGGGCACATTCTTAAACTGGATAAAAGTGTCTTTTTGAATTATTTCCAGCACCATCGGTTGGTGGTGATATCCTTCCAGGCTTCCTGTAAGTAATGCAAATGGACCCCAAAAGTGGTAGAGAAAGATTGATTGACAGCTCTTGATGTAAGCATTAAATCAACTGCTTGGACAATGAGAATGTTTTAGTATTAGCTATAGAGGAGGTAGAAGAAAGTGTTCTTCTAGGAGGGCACTGCTTCTTCCTAGACTCTGCTAAGGATGATAAAATGTAGTAGTGAATGACTATAGCAATTGCCTCTGACAATGGGACTTCTTCCTCTAATACTGGAGCTTAAGAAGGCAGAACAGAGGACAGCACAGCTGCTACTGAAGCAACCCAAACACACAGTGCCGGAGAATCGGTCACCGTTGGCCCCAACGAACTTCAGGTTCTCTCTTTATGAGACCCAACAGAGACTCGGGGTCATTTTAGAAGCAGATCTCTTTCAAGAGCAAGACAGTGTGGGACGTCTCCCTCTTTTTTTTTTTTTTATTTTTTTGAGCAGTTTTAGTTGTGGACTGATCCCTAAGCTCCTTTCGGAAAAAGCGTTTACTCCCATCTGCCTGAGCAGAGGTTGAGGCCACAGCGGAAGTCATTTGTGCTGACAATTGTCCCAGACTGGGAGGATCCTGACCCTCTTCAGGGTCTGAAGCAGGCCTAACTGATTTGTTTAAGAGAAAAAGTTTTAGCCTGTTTTCTGACTGGCTAAACGGCAGTTCTGTTTGTTTGTCTTTCCTCCACAGGACAGAAGCGACTTTGTCTGTACAAAGTGCAAGCTGGTCTCCATATTGGAACAGAAGGTTCAAGGTCTGGAGAAACAAGCATCGACCTTGCATTGCAGAAGAGAAACTGAAGATTTCCTTGACAGATGTCAGGATATGCTTCTACGGACACAACGTTCTGAAGATTCAGAGCAGGCTGAACAGCGGGGGCAGAAGGATGGTGAAGAAATTTGGCAGCATGTAACCTCCAGAACAAGAAAGGGGAGCGTCCATGTTCCAGCAATGCAGATACAGGTAAGCAACCGTTTTCATGTTCTCTCCACTGGTACTAATGCAGAGGGTGGACTAGATGATACATCTGAGGGGAGGGAGCAGAAAGAGACTCCGCCGATTGGAAGGCATGAGAAGCACTGTCCTAGGGATGGGAGTTCCACGACCACCGCTCCTAAGAGAAGGACGCGGGTGGTGATGGTCGGGGACTCCCTCCTCGGGGGGACTGACTCATCTATCTGTTACCCCGACCTGGAAAACCGAGAAGTCTACTGCTTGCGAGAAGCTAGGATTCACGATATGACAGTGAAACTGCCGAGACTCATCAACCCCTTCCTGCTTCTCCACGTGGGCACCGATGATATTGCCAACAATGACCTTGAGCAGATCACGGCAGACTACATGGCTCTGGGAAGAAGGATAAAGGAGTTTGAGGCGCAAGTGGTGTTCTCGTTCATCCTCCCCGTGGAAGGAAAAGGCCTGGGTAGAGATTGTCGAATTGTGGAAGTCAACGAATGGCTACACAGGTGGTGTCGGAGAGAAAGCTTTGGATTCTTTGACCATGGGATGGTGTTCCAAGAAGGAGGAGTGCTGGGCAGAGACGGGCTCCACCTAACAAAGAGAGGGAAGAGCATCTTCACAAGCAGGCTGGCTAACCTAGTGAGGAGGGCTTTAAACTAGGTTCACCGGGGGAAGGAGACCAAAGCCCTGAGGTAAGTGGGATACTGGGAGGAAGCACGAGCAAGAGAGCGCAAGAGGGGAGGGCTCCTGCCTCATACTGAGAAAACGGGATAATCAGCCATTTATCTCAAATGCCTATATACAAATGCATAGTCCCTGGGGGACTAACTTGAAGGGGAAAGGAGTCCAGGAGAGCTGGCTGTATTTCAAGGAATCCCTGTTGAGGTTACAGGGACAAACCATCCCGATGAGTCGAAAGAATAGTAAATATGGCAGGTGACCAGCTTGGCTTAATAGTGAAATCCTAGCGGATCTTAAACATAAAAAAGAAGCTTACAAGAAGTGTAAGGTTGGACATATGACCAGGGAAGAGTATAAAAATATTGCTCGGGCATATAGGAATGAAATCAGGAGGGCCGAATCTCACCTGGAGCTGCAGCTAGCGAGAGATGTCAAGACTAACAAGAAGAGTTTCTTCAGGTATGTTGGCAACAAGAAGAAAGCCAAGGAAAGTGTGGGCCACTTAATGAAGGAGGGAGGCAACCTAGTGACAGAGGATGTGGAAAAAGCTAATGTACTCAATGCTTTTTTTGCCTCTGTCTTCACTAACAAGGTCAGCTCCCAGACTGCTGCGCTGGGCATCACAAAATGGGGAAGAGATGGCCAGCCCTCTGTGGAGATAGAGGTGGTTAGGGACTATTTAGAAAAGCTGGATGTGCACAAGTCCATGGGGCCGGACGAGTTGCATCCGAGAGTGCTGAAGGAATTGGCGGCTGTGATTGCAGAGCCATTGGCCATTATCTTTGAAAACTCGTGGCGAACCGGGGAAGTCCCGGGTGACTGGAAAAAGGCTAATGTAGTGCCAATCTTTAAAAAAGGGAAGAAGGAGGATCCTGGGAACTACAGGCCAGTCAGCCTCACCTCAGTCCCTGGAAAAATCATGGAGCAGGTCCTCAAAGAATCAATCCTGAAGCACTTGCATGAGAGGAAGGTGATCAGGAACAGCCAGCATGGATTCACCAAGGGAAGGTCATGCCTGACTAATCTAATCGCCTTTTACGATGAGATTACTGGTTCTGTGGATGAAGGGAAAGCAGTGGATGTATTGTTTCTTGACGTTAGCAAAGCTTTTGATACGGTCTCCAACAGTATTCTTGTCAGCAAGTTAAGGAAGTATGGGCTGGATGAATGCACTATAAGGTGGGTAGAAAGCTGGCTAGATTGTCGGGCTCAACGGGTAGTGATCAATGGCTCCATGTCTAGTTGGCAGCCGGTATCAAGTGGAGTGCCCCAAGGGTCGGTCCTGGGGCCGGTTTTGTTCAATATCTTCATAAATGATCTGGAGGATGGTGTGGATTGCACTCTCAGCAAATTTGCGGTTGATACTAAACTGGGAGGAGTGGTAGATACGCTGGAGGGGAGGGATAGGATACAGAAGGACCTAGACAAATTGGAGGATTGGGCCAAAAGAAATCTGATGAGGTTCAATAAGGATAAGTGCAGGGTCCTGCACTTAGGACGGAAGAACCCAATGCACCGCTACAGACTAGGGACCGAATGGCTAGGCAGCAGTTCTGCGGAAAAGGACCTAGGGGTGACAGTGGACGAGAAGCTGGATATGAGTCAGCAGTGTGCCCTTGTTGCCAAGAAGGCCAATGGCATTTTGGGATGTATAAGTAGGGGCATAGCGAGCAGATCGAGGGACGTGATCGTTCCCCTCTATTCGACATTGGTGAGGCCTCATCTGGAGTACTGTGTCCAGTTTTCGGCCCCACACTACAAGAAGGATGTGGATAAATTGGAGAGAGTCCAGCGAAGGGCAACAAAAATGATTAGGGGTCTAGAACACATGACTTATGAGGAGTTTCAGAGGAACAGCCGTGTTAGTCTGTATTCGCAAAAAGAAAAGGAGTACTTGTGGCACCTTAGAGACTAACCAATTTATTTGAGCATGAGCTTTCGTGAGCTACAGCTCACTTCATCAGATGTATACCGTGGAAACTGCCTGATAGATTTCCACTCCATACGGCTAAATGCAGTGCCTTGCATAATGACAGTTTCCACGGTATACATCTGATGAAGTGAGCTGTAGCTCACGAAAGCTCATGCTCAAATAAATTGGTTAGTCTCTAAGGTGCCACAAGTACTCCTTTTCTTTTTGCGACTTATGAGGAGTGGCTGAGGGAGCTGGGATTGTTTAGCCTGCAGAAGAGAAGAATGAGGGGGGATTTGATAGCTGCTTTCAACTACCTGAAAGGGGGTTCCAAAGAGGATGGCTCTAGACTGTTCTCAATGGTAGCAGATGACAGAACGAGGAGTAATGGTCTCAAGTTGCAGTGGGGGAGGTTTAGATTGGATATTAGGAAAAACTTTTTCACTAAGAGGGTGGTGAAACACTGGAATGCGTTACCTAGGGAGGTGGTAGAATCTCCTTCCTTAGAGGTTTTTAAGGTCAGGCTTGACAAAGCCCTGGCTGGGATGATTTAACTGGGAATTGGTCCTGCTTTGAGCAGGGGGTTGGACTAGATGACCTTCAGGGGTCCCTTCCAACCCTGATATTCTATGATTCTATGAAGGGACTTCCAATCCTTACATTTTCCCTAACATTTCCTTCACCCACACAATAAAGACTATTAGAGGAAGTTTCATTAAGGCTCATAGCAGCCCCAAATGACAAAAAGTTTAAAACCCTCAGGAATTTTAAGCACTGGAAAAACAAAACAAAAACAAAAACCCTATCAAGGAAACGATGATGTAACCCAACTACCACAAACTAAGCTACTTACAGATAAACTAATATGGGAGTGGCCAAGATGGGACATGGCCAACCAGCTCCATCTCACAGCTTAAAGCAGTGAAAGGAACCGAGGCTCGGTTGGACGCTCTGCTCCCTTTCATTCCTTCAAGAGAAGAGGGAGCTTGAGACTACGCAGGGAGTGGGTGCAACCAACAGACACTGCTGGCTAAAGCATTCCAATCTCTAGCACATGGAGCATATGCATGTTAGACATGGATCACATATAGATAAGCAATCAAAAGAGGCAGCAAAAAACTTTTCCGAGGGCTACTTCTGATAGAAGAAATTAGTCTTTTTAGATTGAAAAACATACAAATAAGATCAATAAAATAATAAGAACTTTAACATCCAATGCACATGCTTTTCAAAGAAAATCTGTGTGTTAGCAATCGCTGCATTAAAATTAGGCTGCTCTTTCAAGAAATATAATTTGGAAGCTGTCAACTTCTAAGATGCACATGTGTCATTTTAAAAGTCTGCTCATATATAATTTTAGTCCTCCAAGACTGCAATACCGTTTCCCTTTGTCAAAACTGTGCCAGTCACACACACAGCAGGAATACACTGTAATACAGAATTACAATAGGTTTCTTTAAACTGAAAAATCATTCAACACAAGACTTGTATTTTGTAAAACCATGAAATGGAAGTATGCACTCAGAGAGCAAATCAAGACTTACCTCTTCGTCTGGCCTAAGCTTAATTTTCCTATCTCTAACTGGAAAGCCACTGCCAAACTCCTTTGAAGCAATATCAGCCCCATATTCCACTGTGACATCCTCTTCAATGGTGCTCACAAGTCGCCAAAACTCTTTTTCAACCAGCTCTGTGGGAACCATCTGGGTATGAAACATGAGAAAGAGAAAATATAAGCCCACACAGAAGGTTGCACTTCTCACAGTGCTTATGCATGTAGAGTAACCAAAGGTACCAAACACATGAGATATATAGAAGTAGTAAACTCAAGGAGGAAGTTCACAAGCTTAAAATATTTTCCCATCACGTCACAGGGACTTTAACTAGAGTCAGAAACAAACCTGAGTACCATTGGTTACACCAGGTGTTCACGCTCTCTCTTTCTTCTCTCCCACCTCACCCTCTCAGTTAACAGTTACTTTCTCAACTTCATAGTGGAAGTTACTTATTAGTGCAATTATTAAAAACTAAACCAACACAGCAAAATGTTGGTATTGTAAAGCTCAAAAAACTACATCAAATGTTGCCTTTTGCCTTCAGTAATGAGTGACATTTGGGGCAGGAGTTTAAGGAGGAATATATTTTTGGATTGTGGCGGAAACCAGAAATGTGTGGGACAGAAACCAAAATACTAACAAAGAACAGAAGCCTTTACAAATTAACATAATATTAAAATAAGAGCTTTCCCACTTGGATTTGTTCACATTCAAAACTCAGGATTCTTCACCACTCCAAGTTTAATACTTTAATAAGCACAAAAACTGAAATCTGTAGTATAGCATAGTAAGCACATGAACATACATGTACTGGCATGTTAAAATAGTCTGACTTGAATGCATCAGCCATTTCTCCAAATGTGCGAAGTGTGTAGTCTCTTGCTGCTTGTTCAAAACCAAATGCTTCCTGTGGTTTATTACACTCCTGCAATTAAAATATGGTTATTTCTACCAATAGTTAAAAATAAGTCATTTTGCACTTTAGTGCTTTTCAAACATAGACTTTAAAGTACTTTACAAAGATGGATCAGTATTATCCCCATTTTACAAACAGGGGAAAACTGGGGCACTTGATTGAAATGACTCACCCAGGATCACACAGGTAGCCATTGGAAGAGTCAGAAATAGAACCCATTGTGCCTATCAGCTCTGAGTTTAATCCACCACACCACAACAATATTTGTTTGTGAATCAGCATGAATCACTGGTGAGATCAGCATAGCTAGATTACAGCAAATTCTGCTTCCTCTGCTATAGCAAAGCAGAAAACACCACAAAACTTGTCTACGTTGAAAACCCCAATGACATAGTGGTAAAATGTAATTATGTAAAAAGCTTTCTCAGTGGTTTTAATACAACTAAAGTAGATCAAATTTGGGGCCCAGCATATGTTGTAATGTCTAACAATCTGAAATGTACCCAGTCCTTGTTTCAGTTTCATCTTCTACCACCCATTTTACAGGACTATTTTCATCATAATAAATTGCAGTTCTGAAGTTCTGATCATTAGAAGCCAGGAGAGAACAGAAACACATTTCAGCCTGATTTCTCAGTTTACCTGAGCCAGACACTGGGGACACCTCCAGTCCCCTTTGGGAACATCATGAAGGGGTGGAATTAAACAAAAAGTATGGTAACTGTCATCACAGCCATCACACAACAGGAGACGGTCTTCATCATTACCACTGCCACATAAGAGACATACATACAAATCCACCTGTAACAAGAAATTACCAAAATGGGAATTTAAGTGCTTTAAGCAGTTCATGGCAAGAGATCATTTTGGTAACTAAGTCATTTGTCACATTTACCAGTGTTTATTTTTATTCTCTTTCCATAAAAGATCAGAGACAGCGAACATTAACTTTGTTCTCCTTTGTGGTAGAAAGTATCAGAGGGATAGCCTTGTTAGTCTGTATCCACAAAAACAAGGAGTCCAGTGGCATCTTAAAGACTAACAGATTTATTTGGGCATAAGCTTTTGTGGGTAAAAAGCCCACTTCTTCAGATGTGATGCACATGTGATGCGCATCCGATGAAAGCCCACCTGATGATCACTTTAGATAAGCTATTACCAGCAGGACAGTGGGGTGGGAGGAGGTATTGTTTCATGTTCTCTGTGTGTATATAAAGTCTGCTGCAGTTTCCACGGTATGCATCCGATGAAGTGAGCTGTAGCTCACGAAAGCTCATGCTCAAATAAATTGGTTAGTCTCTAAGGTGCCACAAGTCCTCCTTTTTATAAATCCCTTTGAAATTAAGAAATCACCACCAAAAGTGTTGAAGCCTGACCAATCTGTTTTGCTAAATAAAGAGACTCAGTTTTGTTATTAGTACTGCTCTTTACTTTCAGACTGGTCTGTGCACAGACACTTCAACATCCTGAGGCCAACTGCCTGGAGCAGCCACCAGAAAACAGGGGAATTCTGGTTATGGGAGCATCCCCCTTCTTCCTCAGAGTTAGTGGACTGTACCCGAGCCCTTCACCAGGAAGGCACCAGCTTTCTAAGCAGATCCATTTGCTTTTGGAGGGGGCAGGCCTTCAGTGCTGTGTCATGAGAGCTCCACCCACATCATCTAGGAGATCCACAGAAGGGGGACCAGGTACTCCGAAGATTCGCAGGGGCACCTGAAGGAGAGTAGGGGGGAGTTTTTTGGAGGTAGAGGAAGGAGAGCAATGAAGTCTGGTGAACAGAAGCAGGAACTTAGATAGTGGTAGGAAAAAAATGTTACTATTTAAGGCCTTGCTTAAACAAGGGACAACAGCAGTACTGCTGCAAGACAATTGAGAACAGAATAGGACTCCCAGTTCCCTTTATTTTGTGCCTCTAGGGTCTGGTGCAATCCTGTCTTCCAGTAACTGCACATTCCTCCCCCTCCTGCCTAGTAAAAGGGTATGTGTGGGAGAAGGATCCAGGCTGCGGGAAGGACTGAAAGGGCCTGTATATTGTCTTCTCCACAAGTAAAAGTCTCCCTTTCCTTTGCTTTTTAGGAAAAGTATCTGCTATGTTGAACCAAGTAGAGCATCTGAGTTAGAGTTCAAACAGTGGAATAAGAGGTGGGTCTGCTAGAAAGCTGGGTGCCAAAACTCTTATTACATCTCCTTTCTAACTGGTACATCTACCAAGGGAAAGATCAGCAGATCAACCCATATCCAGAGTGAGGAAGCCCTGAGAAGAACCACATTTCTTTTGACTGTTCTATCAGAGTTGCTATTTTAAGGCAGTACAGTGGGGAAGGATAGAAATTATTTCAGTTGAAACAGGGTGAAATGAAATTACTTTGTTATTTCCTGCTTATGACATGAAATCCTGATGGTACCTATGTCGAGGAATTCAGGAAACTCCCATTCCCACTACCTATGCTATATACTACGTGCCCAGCTCTAATCCAGGACTGTCTGCAATTAAGAATTAAGTGCCAGAAGGGCAGGGAGTACTCACTGCATTAGTGCTTTTTTTAGAGCGCCCTTTTGATTTCTCTCTCTCCAAGTCTCTTTGTTCTCTTTTCTCGGCAGGTTCTCGTTTCACTGTGCCTGGCATTTCCTTCTCTGATACAGGAAAAGAAAATTAGACTATTACGGGGTTTAACAAATATTTCACAGCATAAGCAGTATTTGAAGCATGTGTTATCATATCATTATATACATTTGAAGGGGATCTTTTTATGAGTGAATCTGTTCCTATTGAGATATGGCTACTGCAGTGGCTATGCTCGTCTTTAGGTCTCTGTGCAAAGACTGACAATGGTGCCAGATTTTGTGGGGGTTGTGTAATATGGACACAAAGGACACCAAACATATTTTCATGTAACTTTAGGCAGCACTTGAACTCCTACCTGGAAAGGCTGGTATTATCAGGATAAAACAAGAATGGGATCATAAACAGATGCAGGCCGCTCTAAACATATAGTTTATTTAGCATTGATATTTTAAATAGTTTCAGTGACCCAAAAAAAAAAAAAAAAGACTTGAATGAAATTTCAGGTTCATAGACGTGGTTGGATTATTCTTTAATGGGACATTTCACTGGGGCAGAAAACAAACAATACTATAATGTCCTATGATGATTTTCATACTTTTTTTTACTTGCAATGGCAATTGCCCCAAGATAATATCACAAAAAACTAAATAGGTACCAAAAGGAGTCTCTGAGAAAGGAAGCTCTTCATATTGCTTTCTAACAACCCCACCCCCACCTCCATACATCTGCTCAAGCAGCACAATGTCAGACTAAGGGAAAGCTGCCACAAGCAGCAGGGTCACATTCGTATTTTGTTTCATCCCCCATTGACCCACTTACCATTTGCAGGTGTACATCCCATTCTGCGCCTCAAATTATGAGTTTTGGCTTCTGGTGTTTCATCTGACTCCATTTTAATATTAGTAGCCTTAAAAAATAAATGGTCATATTCAGTAATTGAACATGATACTCAGAACCGAAGAGTTGAGGTTTGAGTGTTATATTTGTAACCCAGATACTCTTCATTACAAACTACATTGTTCAGAGGTAAAGAAGACTTACTTACCTATAGCTGAAATAGATCAGTACAGACCCACACTCTCAACATATACCCACCCACTCGAAAGACCAGAACCTTCTGAAAAAATGACCCTTGGAGACCATGTGGCCTCTGCCAAAAGCTGTGTAATGCTCCGTTGAAAGGCCACCTGAGGGGCCTTCATCATCAGTTCCTTCCACCTCCTCAATGGCTGTTTAGGCTCTGAATAAGTGGGGATAAAGGGTGTGGAGCATTCATCTGAATCAATAACCTATCTGAAATACTTATGCTACAAGCAAGTAACTCTTCTTAGTCCTTCCAGTACTATCACTACATATCTCCACTCTTGGGAGGATCAAGAAGGCTAACATCTAAAAGACTGAAGGGCCACTCTACTGAAACAGGCCTCCAACCTCACACCACATCAAGAAAGCAATGCTGCATGGAAAGGTGGAATAAGCTCCAAGTAAAAGCTCTGCAAATCTCCACAAAGGTAAGCTCAGCAGGAAGTATTGCCCAGCAGGGTCTGAGTGGCGGCCCCTCACAGCCCACTCACTGACCAATACCAATATATAAACCAGGAATTCATGATGGGGAGCTGTCTTGAGTGACAACACAGCTGCCTGATTCTACTCCAGACCTGCTTGCGATAGTCCTTAAACTCTGACTTCTGACCCTGGTTTGTCCTAGACTTCATTATTCAACTGCAGTCTGTAATTTGGCACTGACCAAGACTTCCTGGTATCCTGACCCAGTTTGACATTTTGATTGAAAAACTAAACAATATACAATTAACATGGCATATACTAAATGGATTAAAAGATGGGTAATCAATCAGTCTCAAAGTGTAATTGTAAATGAGAAAACATCATCAAACAGATGTGTTTCTAGTTTTTCCCTGTAGGGATCAGTCCTTTGCCCTATATTATTTAACTTTTTTATCAATGAGCTGGAAGAAAACATGAAATCACCACTGATAAAGTTTACAGATGACCCTAAAATTTGAGGAATGATAAATAATGAAAAGGACAAGTCACTAATACAGAGCAAGCTGGATCACTTTGTAAGCTGGGCACAAGCAAACAATGTGTGTTTTAATATGGCTAAATCTAAATAAATACACCTAGGAACAAGGAATGTAGGCCACACTTACAGCATGGGGGACTCTATCCTGGGAAGCAGTAACTCTGAAAAAGGTTGGAGTATTGTGATACATAATCAGCTGAACATGAGCTCCCAATGTGATGTTGTACCCAAAAAGGCTAATGTGATCCTTGGATACCTAAAGAGGGGAATCCCAAGTATCAGTACAGAGGTTATTTTCCCTCTGTATTTGGCACTGGTGTAACTGCTGCTAGAATACTGTGTCTAATTCTGGTGTCCACAATTAAAGAAGGATGTGGATAAACTGGAGAGACTTCAAAGAAGAGCCATGAGAGCAATTAAAGGATTTGAAAACATGCTTTATAGTGATAAGCTAAATAGACTGAACTCCTTGAGTCTAACAAAGAGAAAGTTAAGGTGTGACTTGATTACAGTCTAAGTACCTACCTTGGGAACAAATATTTAATTAATGGGCTCCTCAAGCTAGTGGAGAAAAACAGAACACAATCCAATGGCTGAAAGGTAAAACTAGACAAATTCAGACTGGAATTACGGTGTACATTTTTAACACCATAAATTAACCACTGGAACAATTTAAAAAGGGTTGTGGTAGATTCTCCATCAATGACAACTTTTAAATCAATATTGGATGTTTTTCTAAAAGATCTGTTCTAAGAATTATTTTGGGGAAGTTCTGTGCCTGTGTCATACAGATCAGACTAGATAATCACAACTGTCCCTTCTGGTTTTAGAATCCATGAATAGAAACTCTTAAATCTCATTTTAAAAGGTATGTTTTCCAGACCTTAAAAAAAATTTGTAGCTCGTCTCTAAAAAAAAGAACAGGAGTACTTGAATCTGTGGGGAATCTTTTTATAACTGTAAACATCAAAACTACATGTTGCATTTCAGTCTGGTCACATCAATATGGTTTTCTCCCAGGTTTAAACCAAATTTCGTGCAGTGATTCAACCATTATCAGAAAATTGTTGAGAAATGAAAAGACATGGTTGCCTTGACTTCTTAGTTGTGCTTCCACTGCCACAAACACTTGGTAATGACCACTCGTGCAGTACACAGGCCAAAAGGTAAAACTAACTGCAATAATCTTCACAGATGCAGAAATGGAAATACTTGATGAGAGCCTAATGGGTATGTGGACGTAAGCAAGGTTTTAAGGAAGTTGTGGCTGAGGCCAAGGTAATCATCTTGGAATTAAATTAGCAAATGAACTTTTTGTGAGCCCTTAAAGTCCATGAAGGGATGAAAACTTTCAGCTCTTTTTGGAATAGATATACCTCTCCCTTTCCACTTCTTTTGCTCCAGACTTGAAGAAGGGGGTCAACCTTTTTTCTCACTAGTTTATCACGAGAGAATTCCAAGAGTGGGGATCTGATAACACTTGGAAATGGAAGATCTGTATTTATAAATTTCATAGGAGTCATCTTGTGATATTCCCATACTCACATATTTTACAATCCTCCTGCAACACAAGCTCATAGAGCTAATATTGTAATTATTTACAAACCAGTCTATACATCTTCTATAAACTTTTCGCGTGTGCCCCACTACTGCAATATCTCTTCAACTCTCGAGTACACACAACTTAATATTACCTAACAGTTTCTATTATGATCAGTTTTAGAACCAACTTAAAACAGGAAGAAACTTCAACATTATGCAATACACAATTCAATGGTTGGTATCCATCTCAGGTTTTCTTTTTTTCTTTGTTTAAAGTTTAAGCAAAAATGGTTTAGCCATTTTCAAGAATGAGGTTGCTGAAAAAATAGGTATATCTCAATGATTATGAAAAAAAAGTTGAAAGTCTGAATGCATGTTCTAATATATCCGTGGGTAAAAGTAAGAAGAAGAAATTTGGCAAGGGAATAAATCCTGAGGCTAGAGGTATGTCTTTTGCTGTCCCAAGTAAATCCACCCAGATTTGAGCAGGGTGTAAACCAATGAAAATTGTTATTCGCACATGCACTTATTTACTTGCTCATATCGCTCAACTGGCACACAGCCAGAGAGCCAGACAGGACAGATATAGGCAAAACTAATTTTCCTACTCCTACTTCTGCTCCTCCCCTAAAAATATCCACTGGCCTATAGGAAGGTGCATAGGGCTAGACCATGTACTTCAGTCTCACTTCTTCCAAAGAATGGTAATAATTCTGTGCACTTCAAAACCCTGATTATTGTGCAAGGCCTCGTACTATCAATCATAAGATGCAGGCAAGCACCAGTCTGGTCCCTTCTAATTGCATTTTACAGATAAGGTAAATTAATCCTGGCATTGGTTAATTCCTCACTACTTCACCTACCAAATTTAGATTTTTATTTCCTTTAACCTAGCTTTTTGAAAAAGCTTTACATACAAAAATCTGTGTTAGAAAAGTTATTACAGTTGCAAAATCAAGCTTTGCAAAGTTAGAAAACGGAAGAATTAAGGTTGCCTTGTGAGATTTTAATTCTACCCCCTTCTGGGTACACGTGATACAGAGTAAAATTTTCAAAATCACTTAAATAATGCAAGAGCCTATATGATGTTTTAAAAAGGGATTTAGGTTCCTAATCCCTTTTGGAAATGGGACTTCAGTGCTTCTGAAAATGTTGTACATGATTGCATACTATATTTTCCCCAAAGTACTTCTGCCTCCTTTAGGGCCCAGGATAGATGATGCTCCATCTTCAGTGCGTGGCCTCATTTTATTTACTGAAAATCATCCAAAATCTGTACGGAACATGGAATTAAATTTCCTAATGAGACTTTAATCACAGATCACTACAGAATCTGATTGACTTATATATAGTAATGAATTTATTTTAAACACTCACCTCTGAGATAGCAGAGTATTATCCCCATTTTTATAGATAGGGAACTTCTGCATAGAGAGATTAAGGCCATAATTTGCAAAAATATCCACTAATTTTAAGTGGATCAACAACTAGGCACCTAAATTGAGACATCCATGCCCTGATTTTTCTGAGTACTTAGCATTTTTATAGCATTTTGTATGTTCAAAGCACTGTACAAATATTACCCAATATTATATACCACCTCTGTGAGGTAGAAAAGTATTACCACCCTAATTTTACAGGTGGAAAAAGTGAGACAAAAGGCAGAGTGACTTGCTCAAAGCTACCCACTGAATCAGTGACAGAGCCAGAACTGTAACTCAGGACTTCCTGGGTACGTCTACACTGCAATTAGACACCTGTGCCTGGCCCATGCCTGCTGACTCAAGGTTGTAGGGCTCAGGCTAATTGCAGTGTAGACCAGTCAGGCTCAGGCTGCAGCCTGAGCTCTGGGACCCTCCCACCTTACAGGCTTCAAGCATCAAACTATCCTCTCTTCCTGCAGTTCCCGGACTTATTCACTGGCCAACTTCTAGCAAGAAGTCTCATTCACTACACAACCCCAGTTAATCCCCTGATACAGTCCATCCCATGCAGTGAAAGTAGCAAAACTTCTGTGTAAAAACAGTAGTATGTGATCATATTATCTATGCATATGCACATGGGGGCAGAATTAGGGGTCTACTGGCAACTTGAATTCTGGCCTTCAGTAGCTTTTGAGTGCTTCATTTTGAAAGCTAAATATTCTTATAAATGTTGTTGTTTTTTTAAAGTGGGAGTGAAATTTGTGTCTGCCATATTAAAAATCTGGATTTATTCCCATTGTTTAACCTTTCGGTAGGACACAGTGCCTTTCTCAATAACAACAGTCTCCTGGTTCCCAGCCCAAAGCACGTTATCTGAGCCCAAGGTAGTATGATGGAGGAGGGGGAAGAAACAGCAGCAAAAGTATCATTTTTTTTCGCATTTCATTCAGTAGGTTTAGTTCTGTGGGCATAGGTGCTAGAAATGAGGGGGAGGAGGAGGAAGGAGGGTGCTGCCACACCCCCTGGCTTGAAGTTATTTCTATTATATACAGGGTTTATAGTTTGGTTCAATGGCTCTCAGCACCACCACGATACAAATTGGTCCATCGCCCCTGTCTGTGAGGCATGCTGAAGGCAGGATGCCAGGGTTGTGCACATGCAGTGCTCAGGCAATATTGAGCATTTCGGTCACCAAGCCAGACAGAAGCTGCAGTGAGCATAGACAGAGGGGAAACTACAATTTTGTGTACCTTATAACTTGACTCAATCTCAATGGATTTTCATGGGGACAAAAGGCATTTCCCTGATACATTTCCCCTGCTAAATTTCAAAGTCCTTCTGCAAACCATGAAGGAACTAGCGCTCTCCCCCAGCCCCCTCCCAAAGTCAAACTTTTTTTGATAGAAAGTGTCCGGCAAATTTAATCCATGGATTGCTTCCTCTCCCTCAATAATTAGAATAAGGCTGCTGTTGCAGGAAGGCATACATGAAGAATAAGTAGAACAGCTAATAATTACATTTAGTCCTGAATAATTACAGATAAGAATTACATTTAGCCCTGAATGTAATTAAGTTAGTATTTCATAGTCCTGGGCCAGCTGCTGTGAAATTTCTGGCTGAGATTTTCAGAACTGACTGTGTGATTTTAGGTGCCTCCATCTTTGGATATCCAACTTGAGACATCTTAAAATTTTCAGAAACTGGTGCTCAGCACTTTCAGAAAATCAAGTCCCTTAGAATTATCTCAGATTGAGAGCCCCTATATTGAATCACCTGTCAAGTCCTCTACACTTGTCTATGGTATAAAACCTAAGAATTAGCAATTATACTCTCCCAACAAACCAGACCCCTTCCAAAGAACAGATTAGTAGATTCCAAAAGGGACCATTGTGATCATCTAGTCTGACCTCCTGTATAAACACAAGCCATAGAACTTCCCCAAAATAATTCTTTTTAACTAGACTAGATGTAAATTAAAAAAAAAAAAAATCCAATCCTGATTTAAAAATGGCCAGTGATAGATAATCTACTATGACCCTTGGTGAATTGTTCCAATAGTTAATTACCCTTACTGTCAAACATTTATGCCCTATTTCCAGTCTGAATTTGTCTCTCTTCAACTTGCAGCCATTGGATCTTTATATACCTCTGCTGCAAGACTGAAGAGCCCATATAAAACATTCATTCCCATTTTGGTACTTACAGACTGTGATATAGTCATCACTTAACATTCTCTTTGTTAAGCTAAAGAGAGTATTTCTAATTTACTCAGTATGGTTTAAGGACACGAAGTTACTCAGTTACCTATGTCACACACCCCACCGCTTGGATTTTATGGGTGAGATTTTGGGGATGTATTCACCTAACTCCTTTAAGTGGGTTGAAAATTCCAGCCTTTTTATTGTTTATATTATATCAATGTCTAGAAGACCTCCCAAAAATTAGAGCCTCAATGTACTAGGCACAGTACAAACACACAATAAGTGACAGTCCCTGCCTTGAAGGAATTACAACCAAAATAATTTAAATATATTTATTAAAACCGTTTATGATCAGTGTCTGAGTTTGGACAATGAAAACGTTTAAGTCAGTTTCACTTGCTTATAGTCTGATATAAGCCGAGCAAAACAAAAACAACTTTCCATTAGAATTTTAAAGTTCATGGGAAAATTTCCATTGGATTTAGGCTTTGAGAGACTGATTTCAACAAAACGTAATTTGGGGGTAAATTTCATTAATGTCCCTGCTGTCAATAAATAAGGACAAAATTTTACCCAAAAACTAAAAATCCCAACAACTATTCATCATCCCCACCCCACATGAATGACTATACAACTGCACTGAAAGTATCGGGGATGGGGGTGTAGGCAGTGTGACCTAGCAGTCACAGCTGAACTGGGATGAGCATGTCAGGGACGGTAGTCGCTGAGCAGAAGTCAGAGGAAGCTAGAGCCAGGTTCATTAAACAAGAGTTGGGGTCAGAATCAGGCCAGAATCAGGAGGCAGAAATGAAGGTTAGAGTCAGGCTGAGATTAGGAGACAAGGTGAAGTCTGGAGTCACAACAGGCCGAAATCCGTGTGCCTGCCCACCACACAACTTCCTGGGTCAACCCCCAGCATTAAATAGGGCATCTGCCCAATCAGAGGACTGCAGGATATTGTCACTCTGGCTCCCTTGGGGGGGTATTTCCTGTGGCACCTACTTTCCACAGTGCACCCCAGCTGTAGCTCTGCAAGGCCTCCTAGTGGCATTGTGGGAACGTCAGCCAGCCCAGGCTCTGCAGACACAGCTCCTAGTTCACAGACCCTTAAAGCAAAAGAAGTGGTAAAAGCCAATTATCAAAGCTTGTCTCTCACACCAGCAGAAGTTGGTCCAATAAAAGATATTACCTCACCACCTTGCCTCTCTAATTATCAGCTAAGATATTTTTAAATATGCTGGACAAAAAGCTTGAGAATACAAGCACTAGACGCTCATCTGGGACAACGGAGTAAGTAAACTTCGTTAATATTTCACTGCTCTAATTTCTAGGATTTAACCCCTGTATTTTGTGTAGAAACCCAATTGTTATTTAGAATTATATTAAATTTTTTAATATCTTATAAGAGCTATTTAGCACAGCTAACTTGCTTTTTCCTTTATTTGGTCTCCTAACCCTGAGATCATCACATATTAGCTAAAGCAGTAATTCAAACTCTGCACACGCTACAATGTAATCAGGTAACTGAGAATATATTCCTCTTCCCCAGAGAAATCTCTCAGGCTGGTATTTTCTCTGCAATTTACTTTGTTTCTGTCAGGTGCGTCTATCTTAGACATTTAACTCACATTAATTCCTCTGTCATTAATTCTTCCTATTGTCTTTAGGCAGACTTTTTTTTTTTTTTTTTTACCAAATTTCCAATTCTGCACTGTTCAGAAAGGGCCTACAGTTGTCATCACAGTTTTCTTAGCTCTTAACTTTTTCTTTTAAAATGTTTTATTTACCAACTGAGGTTTAGTCCTACGTATATTATAATTACATACAAAAAACTACATTCAAAGAACATTAACCTTGCAAAATCAGGCACTCAGAAGTTAGGAATTAACTGTATTAAAGATGCCTGTACAATCTTAATTTGGTCCCCTTCTGCATATGCATTTTCAAATAGTCCTTAATTACATAATCACATGCTACTTTTTCCACAGAACCACTGCTTCGTTAAGTGCACAGGATGGACAGACCCCAAGGAAAGTTGCATCAGTTTAATGTAGGTTTAACTCTTACTGAATTTCGTTTAGCTTGAATTGGTGAATTACCAAATTAAGATAAATCAAATTAAGCAAGAATCAAGCCAGTTTAATCACTGTTTAACCTAATTCAGAATAAGGCACTCTGATTCAGTAATAAGAGTGTTGATACATTGAGTTAACCAGAATAACTTCTGATGAACAGGTTTAATAACCGGTTAAATTTATTACTGTGAATAAAAAGCTAAATTAGCTCCCCAAAGTTAATGGTTTGTGCCTTCCTGGCTGGAAAACGACTACTGCATTATGGTTTTCAAACTAAGATGCCCAACATTTATCCATTATTTATATATTCTCTCACCTCCGCTCTCATACGTTTTGCTCGGCGTGCAGGGGGACAAGTTTCAGATGGCTGAACAGACTGTCTCTGGGGAATATCATGGGGTTTGTATTCCTTGTCCTTTGTATCACTGGTAAGGTCTGGCTTCTGCAAACACTAAAATACAGGCACAATTGTGATTACTTAATTTTCTCTACACCACTAACAAAATTCCACCTCACACAAAATTGTGTAGTGCCTTTTCTGGGCTAGAGTGAAAAGAGTGCATTACTTTAACTTTGCTGTAGAAACAAAATAATGAACAGTTGTTAGCTGTAACCACTGTAACAGTATCTGCTTGAACATGTAACTCACAATATGATTTGTTATTTCATTCAGTACAATGGTGAAAATAAAATGTAAAATTATGAAGGCTGTGTTTTGTTTTGTTTTTTAAAAAGGGAAATCTGATTAATCTGTTAATGTTTATATATTGGAGCTGGTCTGAAATTCTACAGTGGAACATATTTCCATCAGAGAATAAAGAAAAGGAGTACTTGTGGCACCTTAGAGACTAACCAATTTATTTGAGCATGAGCTTTCGTGAGCTACAGCTCACTTCATCGGATGCATACCGTGGAAACTGCAGCAGACTTTATATACACACAGAGAACATGAAACAATACCTCCTCCCACCCCACTGTCCTGCTGGTAATAGCTTATCTAAAGTGATCATCAAGTTGGGCCATTTCCAGCACAAATCCAGGTTTTCTCACCCTCCACCCCCCCACACCCCCATGCTCAAATAAATTGGTTAGTCTTTAAGGTGCCACAAGTACTCCTTTTCTTTTTGCGAATACAGACTAACACGGCTGTTACTCTGAAACCATCAGAGAATGTGGCACATTCACCAAAATCTAAAATATGTCACAGAGACTATTCAATTTCCATGAAAGTGCATTGGAAAACTCTCAGATTTCCTGACATCTTGGCAGGCTAATGGGGAGCATCTGGTGGCTGCTGTTCAGTGGGGCTTCCAACTCCTCCACAGCTCACCAAATGCACCAGGCGCCTGCAAGCTCTGGGAGCACTGGCTCCCCAGGACCATGACTCCTTGGTAGCTCGGCCTCCCATGACAACCAGCTGTCCTCATAGACTTTAAGGCAGGGGTGGGGAACCTTTTTTCTGTCATGGGCCATTGACCCACAGGAAATAATAATAATAATGGGCCACTTACCCGCTCTGGGGGAAGGTGGTGGAGGCTTGGGGCTTCCACCCGCAGTGGGGCCATCTTGTGCTCACAGCTCCAGTCCCTTGTGGGGGCACCAGGCGCCAGATTAAATTAACCCATGGCCCAGATCCGGCCCGTGGGCCATAGGTTCCCCACCCCTGCTTTAGGGCTACAAGGAACCATCATGATCATTACTTCTGACCTACACTTCACAGCAACCTCACCCACCCATTTCTGTAAAAGGCCCATAACCTCTGGCTGAGTTACTGAACTCCTCAAACCTTGATTTAGAGACTTCAATTTACAGAGAATCCACCATTTATTCTAGTTCAAACTAGCAAGTGATCAGTCGCCACACTACAGAGGAAGATGAAAAACCCTTGCTAATCAGATCTGGATTAAAATTCCTTTCTGATCCCAAATATGGTGATCAGGTAGACCAGTGGTCCCCAAACTGTGGGGTGTGTCCTGGACGAACATTTGTGGAGACACGCAGCACGGCCTGGACCAGCCCCCACAAGGGCCGGGGAGGGAGCGCCACCCAGTCCCGCTCTGCTCTCAGCCCAGCTCCAGCCACACCTCTGCTCTTCCCCCAGCCCAGATCCAGCTGCAGTTCCACTCTGCCCTCCTTTGCCCTCAGTCAAGCTCTGCCCTCACTCCTTCTCCACCCCCAGGCCAGCTCTGCCTCGAAACCCAGCTCCTTACCCACACCTCCAGCTCTGCCCCCAGCTCTGCCTTCAGCCCAAACTCCTATGCTGAGGAAGCCTTGGCTGTGCAGTAATGGGGGGGAAGGGACACATGCCACAGACAGATTCCAATACTGGTAAGAGAGGGCGCAACAGGAAAAGTTTGGACACCACTGAATTAGACCCTAAACGTGGGCAAGACCCAACACACATACTTGGGAAAGAATTCTCTGTAGTAACTCAGAGCCCTCCTCTTCATCTAGTGCCCCATCTCCAGCCACTGGAGATATTTGCCAATAGAAATCACAGAAGAATCATAGAAGATTAGGGTTGGAAGAGACCTCAGGAGGTCATCTAGTCCAACCCCCTGCTCAAACAGGACCAACCCCAGCTAAATCATCCCAGCCAGGGCTTTCTCAAGCCAGGCCTTAAAAACCTCAAAGGATGGAGATTCTACCAGCTCCCTAGGTAACCCATTCCAGTGCTTCACCACCCGCCTAGTGAAACAGTGTTTCCTAATATCCAACCTAGACCTCCCACACTGCAACTTGAGACCATTGCTCCTTGTTCTGTCATCTGCCACCACTGAGAACAGCCTAGCTCCATCCTCTTTGGAACCCTCCTTCAGCTAGCTGAAGGCTGCTATCAAATCCCCCCTCACTCTTCTCTTCTGCAGACTAAATAAGCCCAGTTCCCTCAGCCTCTCCTCGAAAGTCATTTGCCCCAGCCCCCTAACCATTTTCACTGCCTTCCACAGGAATCTTTCCAATCTGTCCACATCCCTTCTGTAGTGGGAGGACCAAAACTGGACACAGTATTCCAGCTGTGGCCTCACCAACGCTGAATAGAGGGGAATAATCACTTCTCTCGATCTGCCGGCAACACTTCTACTAATGCAGCCCAATATACTTGTTGCCAAGAAGGCTAACGGGACACACTGTTGACTCATATCCAGCCTCTGGTCCACTTTAATCCCCAGGTCCTTTTCTGCAGAACTGCTGCTAAGCCAGTCGGTCCGCAGTCTGTAGCAGTGCATGGGATTCTTCCGTCCTAAGTACAGAACTCTGCACTTGTCTTTCTTGAACCTCATCAGATTTTTTTTGGCCCAATCCTCCAATTTGTCCAGGTCACTCTGGACCCTATCCCTACCCTCCAGCGAATCTACCTCTCCCCCCAGCTCAGTATTATCCGCAAATTTGTTGAGGGTGCAATCCATCCCGTCATCCAGATCATTAATGAACTGAGAGTATACGTCTCCCATTGGAGACTGCTGTGGCTGCAAACTCTTCTTCTAGTCTATCTTGCTAGGATTTGCCAGCTTCTGATCTCAAGCAAGCAATGGGCTAGCTTGTGACAGTGTTGTGAAGGAGAAACAAAGAGTTTTTCCGGTTTCCCAGGAGAGGCACAGCATAAGTTAGAACCACGGGGGAGGGATAGCTCAGTGGTTCGAGCATTGGCCTGCTAAACCCAGGGTTGTGAGTTCAATCCTTGAGGGAGCCATTTAGGGATCTGGGGCAAAAATTGGGGATTGGTCCTGCTTTGAGCAGGGGGTTGGACTAGATGATCTCCTGAGGTCCCTTCCAACCCTGACAGTCTATTCATTGGGCAGCACCTCCCTCACTGACCGCTCTCAGAAAGGAACTGGTTGGAACATTCAGGGGCTTCTGAGGTACAAGAGGCTGGAAAAAGTTCAGTAGAACAGAGCCCTTGAGCAAATCTATAGGTGTCTCAAAGGATGAAAAAACTTAACAAGGGGAATTTCATGCTGAGGCACCAGCCCCAAGAATGATGGCTTCTTTAGTGAATATCAAATTATAACTACACCTGAGGTCATATGTGCCAATGCTCAGAAAATATTACAATTCTGATACAAACCCCAGGAAATTTGAAGTTAAGGATGACAGTGTCTAATTTATACAGGGGCCTGGTCCATACTACAAAGTTTGTCGAAAGAAGCAGCTTTTCGTTGCCACACATTTCCATGCATCCAAACCCAAATCTGAATCCTGTCAACATAACCCAGGCATTCTGTTGCCAAAATAAAATCATCTCCCTGAATGACTCAAGTCCTCACCCAACATACATCTACCAGGGGGAATGCCACTGTGGGCGCTGCATTACCTGTATCAGTGAGACCAGTCCTACAATGGCCCTGTCCCTGTAACAGTGACTGCTCTGGTCACAATTCTGACCTCTGCAGCAGAGGTGGTCACAGTGACCAGAAATCCATACCTCCAAACTTTAAGAATTTCCAGCATGTTTTAGAAATTCCACTTTTACTGCTATCCCACCTTTGCAAGTGCAGCTAGCACACTAGATCAGCACAGTTTAGCAAAAAGACAGACCTCCAGCTAAACCTCATGCTCCTGCTTGGACCAGGAAAAATCATAGAACCATAGAATATCACGGTTGGAAGGGACCTCAGGACGTCATCTAGTCCAACCCTCTGCTCAAAGCAGGACCAACACCAACTAAATCATCCCTGCCAGGGGTTTGTCAAGCCTGACCTTAAAAACTTCTAAGGAAGGAGATTCCACCACCTCCCTGGGTAACGCATTCCACTGTTTCACCACCCTCCTAGTGAAAAGGTTTTTCCTAATATCCAACCTAAACCTCCCCCACTGCAACTTGAGACCATTACTCCTTGTTCTGTCATCTGCTACCACTGAGAACAGTCTAGAGCCATCCTCTTTGGAACCCCCTTTCAGGTAGTTGAAAGCAGCTATCAAATCCCCCCTCATTCTTCTCTTCCGCAGACTAAACATCCCCAGTTCCCTCAGCCTCTCCTCATAACTCATGTGTTCCAGTCCCCTAATCATTTTTGTTGCCCTTCGCTGGACTCTTTCCAATTTTTCCACATCCTTCTTGTAGTGTGGGGCCCAAAACTGGACACAGTACTCCAGATGAGGCCTCACCAGTGTCGAATAGAGGGGAACGATCACGTCCCTCGATCTGCTCGCTATGCCCCTACTTATACATCCCAAAATCCCATTGGCCTTCTTGGCAACAAGGGCACACTGCTGACTCATACCCAGCTTCTCGTCCACTGTCACCCCTAGGTCCTTTTCTGCAGAACTGCTGCCTAGCCATTCGGTCCCTAGTCTGTAGCTGTGCATTGGGTTCTTCCGTCCTAAGTGCAGGATCCTGCACTTGTCCTTATTGAACCTCATCAGATTTCTTTTGGCCCAATCCTCCAATTTGTCTAGGTCCCTCTGCATCCTATCCCTGCCCTCCAGCGTATCTACAACTCCTCCTAGTTTAGTATCATCCGCAAATTTACTGAGAGTGCAATCCACACCATCCTCCAGATCACTTATGAATAGTCTCGGCAGTCTCTCCGTCACATCACGAATCTTAGCTCCTGGCAAGCAGCAGACTTCTCGGTTTTCCCGCTCGGGGCGGCAGATAGATGACTCAGTCCCCCTGAGGAGAGAGTCCCCGACCACCACCACCCGCCTCTTTCTCTTGGGAGCGGTGGTCGTGGAACCCCCAACCCTAGGACAGTGCATCTCATGCCTTCCAGTCGGCGGAGTCTCCTTCTGCTCCCTTCCCTCAGAAATATCATCTGGTCCACTCTCCGCATTAGTACCTGTGGAGAGAACATGAAAACGTTGTATCTGCATTGCTGAGAACATGTTGTATCTGCATTGCTGGTACATAGACGTTCCCCTTTTTTCTTCTGGATCTCCTCAGCCTGTGTGAAGAAGGGGCTGTGCAAGCTCAGATGCAGGGCCACTGCAGGAACAGGGATGTTTATTCAGACAAGGCAGAGAGTATGCAAGACCTGGGCTACAGCAGGGATGAGAAGAAATGCCAGAAAGGCAAACTGTGGCAGCTGTACCACAAAGAAAATCTGAAGCCACCCCAAACTTGCCGCTCCTATGAAGAGCTCCATGCCATACTTCGCAGGAACCTCACCACCACCCTAAATGCAACTTTGGACGCTTCATGAGATTTAAGAGGAGGGAAATTCAACAGCAGCCAGCAACAACTTGCTCAGAGAAGGGTACACCGAAGGGGATTCAAACCCCACAGAAAACCAGGAGCTCTTCGAAACATAGCCAAACCTGAGCCAGACAAGCCCAGAGAGGAAGAAGGGAAAACAGGAAGGGATATGCCCACATGATTCTTTACGTGCATTTTTTCATTGTGCCCAAAACCTCCTCCACCAATACTACTCCCCTCCTTCAAAGTGACACTCATTCATGCGGTCAAAGAACAAAGGAATTGACCTTGAAAGTAGCCAATCTTTAAAATAAATTTGTACTGGCAATAAAATAAGAGACTAAGAGTAGCCAGCATGTTTTAGCAGCAAGGTAGAATTTCAGCATCATAAAACACTAACAAATTAGAAAAATCAATTATTACAATCTCACCATAAAAATGAAGTACATAGGAAATTAAAAAGGGAAGGTTACTCACCCTGTGGAGTAACTGAGGTTCTTTGAGATGGTTGTCCCTGCGGGTGCTCCACTTTAGGTGACTATGGAGCAGTGCCCCTCAGTGGAGGGGGGACTTCAGAGTTGTTTTATTGACGGTGGCTAGCACCGAGTCTCCAAACTGTGTGTCTGCAGCAGATTGTTGCTCGAGAGCATAGTGTTTAGTAAAAGTGTGGGCAGAGGCCCGGGTAGCTGCTTTACAAATGTCCGTATGGGTATATTATTGAGGAATGCTATTGATGTTGATAACACTCTGGTGGAGTGTGTGTGAACTCCTGGCGGAGCCGGGAGGTTGCTCCGCTGTTAACACAAACGGATACAGCCTGATATCCATTTACATAGTCTCTGTTTAGAAATGGTCTGACCCTTTCATCGTTCTGTTATAGAGAGAAAAGAGACAATTTTCTAAACGTTTTTGTTCTTTCTTGATAAAAGGCTAGTGCTCTGCGGACATCGAGCATGTGAAGAAAAGCCTCCCTGTTGTCAGCATGTGGTTTCGGGAAAAACACAGGTCAGTATATGGGTTGATTTAGATGAAACGGCGAGGCTACCTTGGGTGTGAATTTGGGGTGCAGCCATAGGATCACTTTGTCTTTATAGAATGTGGTAAAAGGTGGGTGAATCATTAGGGTACGTAGCTCTCCCACCCTTCTTCCCGACGTGATGGCGATGAGGAAGGCCACCTTCATTGATAGATGTAGCAAAGGACAAGTCGCTACAGGTTCAAATGGTTTCTCCATGAGGCTACGGAGGAGGAGGTTAAGTTCCCACATGGGAGCAGGGTCTTTTAGCATTGGGTAGGTATTTATCATGGCTTTTAGAAAATGCTTAGTCATTGAATGAGCAAAGATAGTGGCTCCATCCACATTATCGTGTAAGGAGGTGATAGCAGCTAGGTGTACTCTGATGGAGCTGTTGGATATCCCTGATTTTTTAAGACCCAATATATATTCAAGGACCCGGGGCAGTGGGGCCGACCGAGGGGAAATATGGTTATCCTCACACCAGGTGCGAAATCATGTCCAGTTGTGTGTATGTTTTTCGTGTAGTCAGTCTGAGACTGTTCAAGAGTATGTCTAACTTCCTTGGAATAGTCTTTGTCAATACCTGATAGCCATGGAGAACCCAGGCCTTGAGATGGAGAAGAGCTAGGCTGGGGGGACTGATGTGTCCTTGGCCCTGCGTCAGGAAGTGAGGTATTAAGAGGAGGGTTTAAGGTGGTTTCACTGCCGTCTGTCTCAGGTATGGGAACCATGTTTGTCTGGGCCATGTAGGCGAAAAGAGAATGACCCTGGACTTGTCTTGCCTGATCTTGTGTATAACCCGACTCAGAAGTGGGATCGGAGGGAATGTATACATTAGCGGCGATTTGCATTGTGAGCTGTTGCAAATAGGTCTATAGTGGGGAACCCCCATAGGTTGAATATGGTGGTGAGGGTTGCATAGTCCATCTCTCACTCGTGGGTTTGTGAGAAATCTGATGTACCGGCAGGTAGGATGCAGTGATGTCTACATTGTTGGAGATGCACCAATTCCAGAGGTGTATTGCCTCCATGCATAGAGGGTATGACTGGGCTCCCCGTTGGCGGTGTATGTAGAACATGCACGCTGTCTTGTCCGTAAGGACTTTGACAGTAGTGTTGTGGATTAGAGAAAGGAAATGCTCGCATGCGTTTCTGACTGCTCTTAGTTCTGGTATGTTTATGTGCAAGTTGTCTTCCACTGTGGATCAGTGACCTTGGATCATGTTGTCGCCCAGGTGAGCTCCACATCCCATGAGGGAGGCATCCACGGTGATCATTATGGTAGAAGATTTCTGTTGAAATGGGACACATGAGCAGACATTTTGTGGTTGTGTCCACCACTCAAGGAAATCCTTTACCTTGTGAGGCATGGTGAGCCACCTGTTGAGGGAGTGCTTGTGTGGTATACAGCAAGTGCGAAGCCAGGCTTGTAGGCATCTCATATGTAGTCTGGCATGTTTGACGATGAAAGTCATAGCAGCCATATGTCCCAAAATTTGTAGGCACATCCTGGCGGACGTTTGTGGGCTGTCCATGACCATAGTAATCAGAGTGTTTAAGTTGAGGAAGCACTGTTGGGATAACCTCGCTGTTGCCGTGAGGTAGTCAAGATAGGCCCTTATAAATTCCAATTGTTAGACAGGGACCAACATGGACTTCTGAAGATTTATTTGAAGTCCGAGTTCATAATGAGGACAACTGTGGACTGTGTGGCTTCTAGTGCTGCCTGCCGTGTTGGTGTTCTTAACAGGCAGTTATCCAGGTATGGAAAAATAATAACTCCTAGTCTGCAGAGGTGAGCTGCAGTGACAGCGAGGACCTTGGAGAAGACCCTTGGGACGGCTGACAGTCCGAAGTGTAGCACTCTGTACTGGTAATGTTGAGTGTTCTAGGGTGAAGCGCAAGAATCTTGCGTGTGCTGAGGTGAACACTGACATGAAAGTGTCTTCTTGGTCGAGGGACAAGAGACAATCTCCTTTCTCTAATGACGGAATTATCGTCGATAGGGTCACCATTTTGAATCTCTGCGTTTTCACAAACTTGTTGAGTTTGCATAAATCCAGAATGGGTCTCCATCCACCGTTCTTTTTCTGAGTGAGGAAATAATGGGAATAAAATCCCCTTCCCCTGTGTAGAGCTGGTACTGGTTCCACAGCCCCTAATTGCAGGAGGTGGGTTATTTCCTGTTGTAACAGGGGCTCATAAGAGGAGTCCCTGAAGAGGGATGGAGGAAGGTGGTAGATAGGTGGGATAGAAATAAAATGTGATGGAGTAATCCTGCTGGATAATTTCCAGGACCCATTTGTCTGTAGTGATGTTGTTTCAGAATAGGTAATATGGTGACAGGCGGTCTTCGAATGGCATTACAGTGTGGTTGAGACCCAGAAGTAGAAAGCACAGAGGTCTCAGACCCTCGACCAGAACTTCAAAACAATTGCCTGGAGGTGGAAGGCTGGGATGTGGAAGTCTGGTCTTGATTCTGCCTTTGCCCCATCTGCCTCTGTTTGCGGCATTGGCTATAGTGTCTTTTGGGCTGAGATTGTGATGCAGCCCAGAATTTTTGGTTGTAAAACCTGCCTTGCTTTTTCTTGTTTCCAGGGACATAGATGCCTAGAGTCTTTAAGATGGCCCGGGAGTCCTTTAAAGCATGCAGGGACATGCCTGTGGATTCTGCAAACAATTTCTGACCCTCAAAGGGTAGGTCTTCCACAGTAGCCTGCACCTCCCCAGGGAATCCAGATAGGTGGAGCCACGATGCCAGACGCTTGACCACGGAGATCACAATGGAGCATGCTGCTGTGTCTGCAGAATCGAGGGAAGATTGGAGGGCCATCCTTGCAATGAGAGCGCCTTTGGAGATGTTGGATTTCTACGCTTCTCTCTTATCTTCCCGCAGGTGTTCACTAAAGGATGACATTTTAGAAAACAGATTGTGCGTATATTTAGCCAGCCATGCAGAGCAATTTGCAATGCAGAATTATAAGGTGGTGGAAGAATAGGCTTTGCTCCCAATTGTTTCACAATTGTTTCATCTGGGGACGACGATGAAATGTGTGTAGGTGACAAGGTGTCTCCTCCTGTTCTTCAGTCTCCTCATTTTGGGCCTCTGAAGGTGCTGGGTCCATTGGTGAGGGAAAGCAGGGTGTTCTAGAGGCTGGTAGGTTAGGAGGCCTAATGATCTGGGCTCTATAGATGGCCCAAGTTGGGCGGCAAGGCAATAGGAGGTAGCATCCAAGGTTGAACCTGCCAGCCTCCCATGTCTACCAATGGAGAGAGGAGTGGCCAGGATTGTACATCCCTGTGTCATCGTCCTCCTAATCATCATCACTAGAGAGGGGAGGCGCTGAAGCCCCTTGAGTGAGGATCTGGCTTGGTCCAGGCCTCGCTGAGGTACCATTGATACTAAATAAGGGGGTCCCAAGAGTAGAAGAAACAACCAGGTCTGCCTGTCTGCTGAAATGCTGTGGTACCAGGAAGCTCGGTGCTGGAGACGGCAGCGCAGTCTGAGAGGAGAGGGTGAGAACTGTCGGTGCTGAGGTCTTGATGACCTGTGTATGTGCAGCAAGTGGCACCATTGCACTAGTCGGTGCCGGGATGTTCCTCAGCCCCACAGGGGCCGCGCTAGGAAGCTTGGCTTTAGGGCATACACCTGACTGAGAGCATGCTCATAACAGGTCCTTGGCTCCTTGGGAAGTCTCTATACTGGACGTTCCCATTGCCTCTCAGTCTGAGACTCTCGATGTCATCGGTACTGGGGCAGATTTTTTGCCGGGAGACCATTTTCTTTTAAAGAAAAGGAGAACTTGTGGCACCTTAGACACTAACCAATTTATTTGAGCATGAGCTTTCGTGAGCTACAGCTCACTTCATTGGATGCATACTGTGGAAAGTACAGAAGATCTTTTTATACACACATGAAAAAATGGGTGTTTACCACTACAAAAGGTTTTCTCTCCCCCCACCCCATTCTCCTGCTGGTAATAGCTTATCTAAAGTGATTACTCTCCTTACAATGTGTATGATAATCAAGTTGGGCCATTTCCAGCACAAATCCAGGTTTTCTCCCCAGCCCCCCCCCCCCCCAACCCACTCTCCTGTTGGTAATAGCTTATCTAAAGTGATCACTTTCCTTACAATGTGCGTATAAAAAGATCTTCTGTACTTTCCACAGTATGCATCCGATGAAGTAAGCTGTAGCTCACAAAAGCTTATGCTCAAATAAATTGGTTAGTCTCTAACGTGCCACAAGTACTCCTTTTCTTTTTGCGAATACAGACTAACACTGCTGTTACTCTGAAACCTGTAATTTTATTTTAGGTGTTCTCACTGTGGAGATGAATGAGAGCGGTGTTTGGTCACCTTTTTAGGGACAAGGTTCTTAGAGGCGGTCTTAGTTGTGCCCCTGTCTGCCACTGATGACCGTTGGCCTGGACTCTAGGTCTGAGGGATTTCTCCACCACTAGCAATTTAGGTTGAAGGTCCCCGGCCTTCCGTGTCCTGGCAGTCAGTTTTTTACAGTGTGGATACTTTTGGGGAATATGGGTTTCTCCAAGGCAGCAAACGCACTGAGCATGGCCATCAGAAATGGGTATCGAAAGCCTGCAGGTCAGGCAGCATTTAAAGCCAGGGGAACCAAGCATGCCTGAAAGAGGGCAGCTCTGGAGAAAAATGGAGTCAGTCCGTTTTTATTTAGTCATCACTGACGGCGGTCCGCCAGCTGGTGGGAGAGGAAAAACTACGACTAATAAAACAAATTATTATTGTTTTTAATATGTAAGAAAATAAAAACTAAAGTTAACTAAAATTAACTAGGATTTAAGGGATAGAAAGAGAAATATTGAGCTATCTATATATTTGGAGAGATGCTGCTGTCACTCTGACTCAAGCCAAAGGCGATAGAGAAGGAACTGGGGGTCAGTTGGCTCCGCAGGCTAGGTAACTGCTCAGAGCGGTGCGAGGCAGTCAACCAGGGCACTGCTGCTACATATCTCTGATTACAAGTGCAGGGCGCCAAGACACCTACAGTGGAGTACCCACAGGGACACTCCTCAAAGAAGAATATCTCTTACAAACAGCCCAGTGACTATCCAGTCAGAGCACCTGATTTTTAAGAGTAGGCATGTAATGTAAACAGCAAAAGACAGTGCTCTGATTTACAAGTCAGTTTTTCCCCAGACCAAAACAAATCCCTCTCATGCTCTGCTTGAATAGAGGTAGAGGTGGAGTCATTGGCACCAGGGTTCTTTTCTTTGGCTTCTGGTACTAGGCAATGGGAACAACCCTTCACCCTTGAGGAGTATTTTGCTGATCTGTACACAAATGTCCTTTCCGTCCTCTGGATCAATCTTCATAAATCTTCTAGGAGATTGGATGCATACTGTGGAAAGTACAGGAGGAAAATTCCTTCCCGACCCCAAATACGACCCCAATTCAGTGTCCACAAGACCACCCACCCCACCCACACACAAGGCACTAGCACAGCCTACAGCCTTTTCCCTACAATTCTTTGATGGTGGAAAACAAGGAGAACTGAGACTATGTATACACTGACCTGCAAATAATGCAGGGTCAGGCAAACACCCAGCACTTTGCTTATTTAACACTAGTAATATAAGTGTAAAGTTTAATATGGTTATATAGGTGTCAACCCTCAAAGTTTACTGTTGCTAATAAGTTTATTCATTGCTTATTTGCACACAAAATTGTGGTTTTCTGAAAAATCACAAAATATTTATTGGGTGTCAAAGAAATGTTAAAGAGCAAAGCATCCCCTACTCTCACCAAATTCATAACAGATATTTAGAAATCATTTAAAATCCAGATTCAAGGCAAAACACAAAGTACACAAAAGTAGCACACCACAATAATATGGCACACTGCTAAAGCGATATTTTAAGGCCTCCCTCAGCCCTATAGCTCCTTGATGGGCTCTGGTTACTGCCTTTGTGTCTGGCTGTTCAAAATCAGCAGACAGTCTTTCCACTTAGAATCACAGAATATCAGGGTTGGAAGGGACCTCAGAAGGACATCTAGTCCAACCCCCTGCTCAAAGCAGGACCAATCCCCAACTAAATCATCCCAGCCAGGGCTTTCTCAAGCCTGACCTTAAAAACTTCTAAGGAAGGAGATTCCACTACCTCCCTAGGTAATGCATTCCAGTGTTTCACCACCCTCCTAGTGAAAAAGTTTTTCCTAATATCCAAACTAAACCTCCCATACTGCAACTTGAGACCATTACTCCTTGTTCTGTCATCAGCTACCACTGAGAACAGTCTAGATCCATCCTCTTTGGAACCCCCTTTCAGGTAGCTGAAAGCAGCTATCAAATCCCCCCCTCATTCTTCTCTTCCGCAGACTAAACAATCCCAGTTCCCTCAGCCTCTCCTCATAAGTCATGTGTTCCAGTCCCCTAATCACTTTTGTTGCCCTCTGCTGGACGTCTTCCAATTTTTCCACATCCTTCTTGTAGTGTGGGGCCCAAAACTGGACACTTCCCCCCTCCACTCTGACAGTTCACCTTAACTGATCACTCTCGTTATAGTGGGCATGGCAACACCCATTTTTTCACGTTGTGTGTGTGTGTATCTATATCTACCTACTGTTTTTTCCACTGCATGCATCTGATGAAGTGAGTTTTAGCCCACGAAAGCTTATGCTCAAATAAATTTGTTAGTCTCTAAGGTGCCACAAGTACTCCTCGTTCTTTTTCCTGACAGTAAAGTTTCCCCTTCCCGTCGCTTCACAAATATTATGCATTATTCTACTATGACGAGAAGAGTTGCCTCACTGAGATCCAGCCTTTCCATGAGACATCACCAGAGGCCTTTCAACCTACCAAAAGCACATTCAACAGTCATCCTGCACCTGCTCAGACACTAGGTAACTCTCCTTGCTACTGTATGGGCATCCAGTCTATGGTTTCATAAACAAGGGACACAAAGGATAGGCTGGGTTCCCCAGAATCATTATTAGCATTTCAACCCCACCTATATGAATGTGTCAGTCTGGGAAGTATGTTCACGCTTGCATCTTTTGGAAAAGTCCAGTATACCTGAAAATGCAAGTGTCACACACAAACACTCTGTCCATCCAACAGTAATGTCAGTGAAATGTTCCCAGTGATCCATCAGTATTAGCACAGCCATGGAAAAGTACCCTTTCTCATCATGTACTCAGTGGCAAGGTGGGATGGCCCAGAACCCCAGAGTCACAATACTGTGCAGCACAAAAGGCTTCATGGCCTTGCACACCAGGATGACAACTGCCCCCACAGTAGATTTTACAATTCTGAACTGATTGCCCACAGCCCAAAAGTAGTATGAGGCTGCAAGCTTCCAGAGCATGATTGCTAGATCCTTTTCCATTGTCAAAGCAGTTCTCATTCTGGTGTCTCTGCACTGGATGGATGGGACATAGCCTCCCACATCTCAAAATTTTGCAACCATTGCTGATTGCCACAGATCTGTATCACAATGTGATGTGTTCCATCACTCAGTGCTTGTTTCTTGGTCCCTGAAATGCTGATCCACTGTGTGGAGCTGATCAACAAATGTCTGAAGCATCCTGAAGTTTCTATGCACTGTTCACATCATTCACTTATCCTCCTCAGAGCGTCCTGTCTCACCTTCATCAAAGCACCACTGGTTGCTGTTACAGTGGTAGTCACTGAAGTTCTGCAAATACAGAATAATCCCATGTCCTGTCTCTAAAACCAGACACGAGAGCTCCGCATATTTCTAATAGCGAGATGGCAAAGAGAACAAAAGCAGTACAAGGAACAGTAGGAATTTTTAAAAAGGCATGAAGATGATCATCTAGAAGAAGCTTTAGGGAATGGAAGAAAGGGAATTGTGGGAACTTAACCCCAAGCTCCCATAATTCCCTGAGTGAAGTGCAGGTGTTCCACAATGCATTGCAAAAATGTTCTGCAAAGCACAGTGCTGGACAATGATGTAGAGATATCAGGATGCTTATCCATGGCGCACCACGGCTTCTGCCAATATAACCTCTTATATGTGACACCAGCAAAAATAGCCGAGAGTGCATGTATTTTAGCAACATAGCAACATCAGCAACTGCAAGGCAGCAGAAGTTCTGGTGACAAAACATTCTAGTGTAGAGATGGCCTGAGCTGAGTTTTTAAATATAAACAAGAGCAAGACCTGGTGTATTTTTAATACCTAGGCTGCTTGAATCAGAAAATAATTTTAGGAAAAAATGTGCAGGTTTACTTAAGAGTCTTTAGAATAAGTTGCAAGGACTTTTCATTCACTAACTACAGTGTGAAGAATCATAAGCATGCTTCACATCTGCTATCCCTTACATGTAAGGCAACTTATATTTATCCATCTCCTTATATGCAATTATAGTGAGCAGTACAACTGAGACACATCTAGTCCAGTGTTAAATGGGTAATGATGAATAAATTACTTCTCTGGGGCACTTCTTTAAGCACCTATTAATTTGCAGACTATAATGTCAGTTTTGCCTGTTTTGATCATCCACACACGTCTTACTTTCTGTCTCCATTTTTAGATTTTTGGATTTATTGAACCATAAATACTAAGGTTTCAATGAAAAACTACTCATTAAGCACCAAAATTTCCTGTTACACTACTATATTATGTATGCAGATGGTACAATGTAAGAAGTTCTTCAAATAGAACATTTTCCAAAAAGGCAATTAAAACATATATTTAAGGCATAAAACTCATAATAAATTCAGGCTGTGCATGGGACTGAACACATTCTAAGCCACACCGTACTAGTGAGTGAAAAAATACTCCTTTCTATACTCTTGGCTTTCACAGCATCAATGCAATATAGTAGGTGCCATCAATTACAAAGTAGTTTCACAGACTGCACATACCAGTCTTTTGTAGATGATCTTGGCTTGCTGCAAACAGAGCTTCTTTTCAAGGCTTATTGAAATATCAAAGAAAGGGAAAACATGTCTGAAACTGACAGCTGTAAAATCCAGTAGCAGTATCTTATCTAAGAATGAAATCATACGAGGCCAAGATACTCAGGAAAGAACTGAATAGATAATAAAAAGGACAGCTGTACAAGCACCATCTGGGAAACCACTGCTTACTGAGAACTTGTGACACAACGCAAAAAAGATGACCTTTGGTCAGGGATATCAAATATCAATTCAAAGGAGAAATAATTCATTGTAGAATAAACTCATTAGTTAATAGAAGGCACGTCAGCAAAAATAAAATCTAAGCAGGGTGAAAACTGAGCCCAAAGAAACATTTCTATGGATTCTCTCAGTTTTTCCATCCAATTCATAAGAAAACATTAATACCACACACAGAAAGATGGAAGGAGAATATAGTAACAATTTAAAAACAGCAACAACGTTTTTTGGGGTTTTTTTTGGTTAATAAATGAAGTTAAACATACCTTTTCCAGAACTGCATGATCCACTAAACACATCAGTTTGGAACAAATGTCAGGTGCCTAGTGCAAGAGAGAGCTTGGAAAGTTATATTTAAAAGGAAGCGTGACCTCATTAAATGAGATCACAAGCAGCCATTTGAGAATCTTTGTGTTCTTAAAATGGTCCATTACTGAGAAATAATGTATTTAACATCAGTTCTGTGAAAGACAATTGTTCTAAAGGCTTAGATTTTCAGAGCGTTTATGGTCACAGCCACCACTCTATTTTAGGACACTAAATTATATGTTCCCACCTCAAAAAAAATAAGAGAACGGGATCAGATGTGACAGAGCAAAATGTCTTCACAAAAGAGAAACCACAATTACTTTAGTGTTCAGAATGAACAAAAATGGAAAGATGCTAGTTAAACACCTTATTGGAATGCTGTTGCTTTCCACCATGCAATAAGAATTATTTCAGAGGAAAGGTGAAGTGTATTTGGTAAAGATAGTTTTCCTAGACTTAAGGTTTTTCATCCCACAGATTGAAAACAATCTACATTAGCATATATGTCTAAAATCCAGTGGTCAGAATTACAATTTTTTTTAGAGCCTAATGATATTTTTTTAAACTATTCTTCAATGTGATAACCACAAGATACATAAAGAGCCTTACATTCCAGTCTCTTCTGATTTGCTCATGTCAAATCTCTATTCTCATTTTGGCAGCTCTAACTAACAGGCACTAATATTGCTCTTTACTGTAAACTCAGACAATCCTCACAAGTTTTTTTTATTATGAAACCCACCCACGTTGAAAAGCATGTCAGGGTGGGAGTGGTTAACACGGATTAAAATGGATTTCTGCAAGTGCTACCAAATAAGTAATAAACCAACACTGATCTGAAAGAAGTCTTGTACTTGTATTAGTTTCCATCCTCATTCAACCCACTTATTAATGGCCAAAAACTAAACATGAAGATTTTAAGTTAGAAAAACTCAGCAACAACTCTGGCAGTCTACATTATGATTTCCATGGATTTGATCAAAACATCATTCACATGTCATTCTCTCTCTCTTCATAGTGGAGATCTTTCACCATATTATGTATAAAAAAAAATGCAAAGTGAGTTGACAAATGGCTATAAAGTTACAAGACTCATTATATTCCATCCGTTATCTTTGGATCTCAATTATTCCTAGAGATATTATTCATTTATTCTCTGTCAGATGGATGGACAAATAAATGGTTTGTAAATATTTTAAAAGTCTGCAACGCACAGAGGAGTCGCAAAGAGGACATTCCAGAAAGTCTAAATACCTGCTGTAAAATAAGGCTTTTAAATACTGTAGAGAGGAAGAAATACAAACTGGTAGTGTCCAAACAGGTTTCATGTCTTCAGGTAAGAGGTTTCCTTGAAGGGGTCCTTCACAAAATTCCAGTACTTTATCTTCCATTTGATAAAGTTCTGTCTGTGGATTACTAACATACTCATCTCATGACCTTAGTATCTAAGTAACAAGATGAAGTCTATGAAACAAACAAATGCAATCTTTAAAGATTTTAGAAGTGCTGTCCAAAAAGGAAACAACCCACTAGTTGGTGAATTTATCCAGGTTTTAGCTAGCCAGGGGAAAACAAAAAACACCATACCACTCACCAGTAGACTAGCTCCAGACTGGAATAAGTTGTAAGGATAAAGAATACGTTCATAATGAGCACGGATGTGTGAACCCACTGCCTTGCCTGGAGCAAAACCCATTCTGATGGCTATTTTCGTCCATTTTCTCTCCTTACAGACTAAGTCAAATCCACCTTCTTCTGCAACTAGCTATAAAGGAAAAATACAATGGTCACATATACAAAAATAAAATCATTAGTGTATAGTGTATAGAGATCTACTGCTAGTAAAAAAAAAAAAAGTTACAAAGGGAAAAGTATTTGCTATTGTAGCTGCTACCATATGCAATAAATACTTTAAATACAGCTTTCACATTAAGAGAACGCTGTAGCTTAAATCCTTGAATTAGCTAGTCAGAAAACTTAAAGACCTCTGAAAAAGCTCATAGATTCACAGATTCCAAGGCTAGAAGGGACCACTGTGATCATCTGAACTCTTGTATAACACAGGTCACAGAACTTCTCCAAAATATTGCTTTACAATACGCGCCAGAAGGGAAGATTAGATGCAGGTTTATAGTTCAGTCTAGTTGGAGGATTCTCTCAGGCTGCATTTCTAAGGCTCTACTACTGAATCAGCTTTCCAACACTACTTTTTAGTGCAATATAAACAGTTCTTGTCTTGAATCCATTTCACAGAATATGTCTCAAGGAGTTTAATCATACATTAAAAACGCTTCCAAACACAAAAACTCTATTGAAGTAGCTTACTAAAGATGACTTGACTTCAGTCTAGGAACAGAAGTAATGTGGCATCTTTTGCAGGAAAAACTATTTTAAAAAACAGTCTTACCCTATTAAGTTGAAATAAATCCAAGATCTTCCTCTCTACATGTGGAATTTTCAATGTACATCCTTGGAGCTCCCAAAACTTTGCAATCTGGTCCAGAAAATTCAGCTTCACACGGGTCTGAGCCTAACAGAAGACAGTGTGCTTTCAATATGCAGTTCAATTTAGCTTCTACTTTCCAATGTTTTCAATATTAGAACATCTTCAAGTTCAGATCTTTGGTTATGTTCCAAAATCCCTCTTTAAATGTATTTGCACCTAGTATAATAAAGGTAGACATGACTGGCTTCCTTTCATTTTTGTTTACTTGGGAAAGATGCTGTATTGACTGCATTGAAATTGAAGTTCTCCAGATATCTAGAAGGATAGCCTTGTCAATGTGTTTGAACTCTATCATAGATGGATCACATTTGTTTGGGAAAGGAAACTTCTGTCTCCACTGGGTCTTTGGCATCCCTGCTAATGTCACCAATTGTGATTTCAAGATGTATCCACCATTTGAAGGCCATGACTGGAATCAGTTATTTAAAAAAAAAAAAAAAGACTCGCTATTCAATCTTAAGAGCCAATGTCACCTCCTCTATATTCCCTGTGTTAGACCTGATCCATTCTCAATAATGATATTCACTGGCTCTATGTTAGAAAACCTATCCTCTCCAAAGGACTAGATCACGGAGGCAAGAAGCACAGAAAAGGATCTATACAGTGGCAAGCCTTCCCCACTCATAGATGTGCACAGGCAATGGTGAGAGCAACCTTATACCTCCTTTGCTGGAGTAAGAAGTTGCACCAGTCCCTCCAGTAGTAAATTCTCTAAGTAGGTCCCTGGGCATTAGAGGGCTGGGGTGACATGGCATGCCCTCACAGGACCCCTTCCTATACCCCTCCCGCCCAAAGAGCTGCAGCTTCATTTCTGATGCAGATTTGTGGGTTTACCCAAATACAAATTAATGAGAGTTACTGCATAGATTAATTTTCTTCTGTGAGGGGATTCATCTTTCAAGTCATCTTCACAAATTGTCTTTAAAAGTTACTGAATCTACACTGTATTGGACATGAATGCTTCAGTGAACATTTGAACTGGTCAAAGAAACAGAACCTTTGGCTACCAAAAGTGCTTTCTCCGCTACCACATAATGCATTTGCCAGTACATGTTTTACTGCAAAACTAGCAACCAGTAACTTAAAATAAATAAATAAATAAATAAAATCACACTCTGAATCAGACAGGTAAGTGCCAGATGAATAATGGTCCAAACTCTAATACAACCCTAATTCTATCAAAAAAACCTTTTTTTTATTTTTATCATCACAAAGTGCCTACAAGAACTGAGCTGTGATTCATTCCTATATTAGCTGGAATCAAAGCTATACCTTTGAGCTTAGAAAACATTTGCTGATATTTTAAACCCTTCATTGTTTGGAATTCTCTCTTTGAAACTTAGAATAAGTTGTTATCCATACCAATCTGGTCCACTTCCATTTGATAAATTATTCCACTCTCAAAAAGAACTTTAACATTACATTTCTGCAGACTTCTGTGTTTAGTCACTACATCTTCACTAACATCAATGAGACCTGGTACAGAGTTACTTAAAATTCCTTCTGTTAGTTCAGCAGCATAGTATGAAATAGATCTTCTACTCTGGGCTTTTCTGAGAAATGGTAATACTATTTTAAAGTTGCAATGAACTTATGAATCCCACAGAACCCCACATATGAAATTGCCCTCTTGTTGACTATGCCTGCTGAGAATCAACTTTCCATGGCAGTTTTTAAAGATTTAAAACTCATGTCAGTTTTAAAATGCCTTTTGGCAAAGGGAATAGGCACAATCAATGCAAAAATAAACGTTTTTAAATTTAAAAGAAGTTTTCAAAAATTCAGACTAAGCAACTGGCTTCAATGTGGTGAATCGAGTGAGATAATGCAGGACTTCATTGTTTGACCAACAAGTTTATCGTACTTAATGAGATGCTATTACATACAATTCTTGGAGACAAAGTGACAGAAAATGACTAAGGGCACAGCTACACTAGAGAGTCTCCCACCGACAGCGCTATCCACACCAGTAATTATGTCGCTTGGTGGAGTGATCTATTCACACCCCTGAGCGACATACGTTATGCCGACATAGACTATGTCTACCCTGAAGTTTAAGAACATCTTCCTGGCTCATCACCAGTGTTCCCTCTAATTTTTCCCACGCATGTGCGACATGAATTTTGTTATGTGCACCAATATGTAGGTAATTTGTTATTGGCGCACATAAAATTCATATGGCGAGGGTGGGGCCGAGGGTTGGGGTGAGGGGGGAGTGAGGGTTCCAGCTGGGGGTGTGGTCTCTGGGGTTGGGATGAGGGGTTTGGGGTGCAGGCTGCCCTGGGGTTATGGTGAGGAGAGAGGACTCCCCCAAGCTCTCCCCGCCACAGCAGCACCTGGGCGGGGGGGGGGGGGGGAAGAAGGCATCTCTCCCCAGCCGCAGCAGATCCAGGCCGGGGCTGGGTTGAGGCACCTCTTCCTGGGCCAGGCAGGTCGGGGGTGCTTAATAGGCTGCTGTGCAGTTGCGCAGCTTAGACGGAATTAAGTTAATGACTAGCTGTCTATTCCCTGCATATAATCCCTTCACTGCCTCCCTTTCTCCACCACAAACTTATTGTCCTGACCTTCAAAGCTCTCCATATAAAAGCCTTCCCTTTTCTGAACTATTATCTTTCCAAGAAGCTGAGTCCTGCCAGTTTCCCTCTGCTATCTATGCCAGCCTTGGCCACCTGCTTGTCTACTTCTCCCACAAGCACCACTGCGCTTTGTCTCCTGCAGTCCCTTACTCCCAGTGGAAAATTCTAAAGCCACCAGCTTATCCTCCCTCACGTCCCTCCTCAAAGCTACACACCTTAATGCATAAAGAATACTGCCCTCTCAAAACAGCAAAGCAGGAGATGAGATATTACTGCTACTGACCAGCTAAAAATTGCCCACAGAACTAGTCCATGCTAAATTATATTACATTTGTTATCAACATCCTTCCTCACCCCTACCCACTTGTCTTATTTTTATGAATGTAAGACCTTCAGGGGACTATATGTTTATACAGTGCTTTAGCACAATGGGAGCATGACCTGGTTGAGGTCTCTAGGCACTACTGCAATACAAATGTTAAATAACTAGGGCTGCTGATTAATTGCAGTTAACTCACGTGATTAACTCAAAAAAATTAATCGTGATTAAAAAAATAATCACAATTAATCCCAGTTTTAATTGCGTTGTTAAACAATAGAATACCAATTAAAATTTTTAAAATATTTTTGGATGTTTTTCTACATTTTCAAATATATTAACTTCAATTACAACACAGAATACGAAGTGTACAGTGCTCACTTTATATTATTTTTATTACAAATATTTGCACTGTAAAAATAACAAAATAGTATTTTTAAATTCACCGCATACAAGTACTGTAGTGCAATCTCTTTATTGTGAAAGTACAACTTACAAATGTAGATTTTTGTTATTGTTACATAACTGTACTCAAAAAACAAAACAATGTAAAACTTTAGAACCTACAAGTCCACTCAGCTCTACTTCTTGTTCAGCCAATCACTAAGACAAACACTAAGAGTGCTATAACATGAAATATATGTCAGAATGAGGGTAAAACAGAGCAGCAGACATACAATTCTTCCCCCAGGTAGTTGAGTCACAAATTTAATTAACGCATTATTTTTTTAACGAGCATCATCAGCATGTCTTCTGAAATGATGGCTGAAACATGAAGGGTCATACAAATGTTTAGCATATCTGGCATGTAAATACCTTGCAATGCTGGCTACAAAAGTGCCATGCGAATGTCTGCTCTCACTTTCAGGTGACATTGTAAATAAGAATTAAGAAGCATTACCCCCCACAAATGTAAACAAACTTGTTTGTCTTAGCCCTGGTCTACACTACAAGGTTAGGTTGAATTTAGCCGCATTAGGTTGATTTTATAAGCAATGCGGCTACACAACCAACCCCGTTCCGTCAACCTCAAGGGCTCTTAAAATCGACTGCTGTACTCCTCCCCAGCAAGGGGAGTAGTGCTAAAATCTACCTTCCTGGGTTGAACGTGGGGTAGCGTAGATGCAGCGTTCTGCAATTCAATGGTATCGGCCTGCTATCCCAGAGTGCTCCAAAGTGACTGCTCTGGACAGTGCTTTCAACTCCGATGAACTAGCCAGGTACACAGAAAAAGCCCTAGGAACTTTTGAATTTCATTTCCTGTTTGGTCAGCGTGGCGATCTCAGCAGCACAGGTGACCATGCAGTCCCACAATCAGAAACAAGCTCCAGCATGGACAGAAAGGGAGACACTGGATCGGATTGCTGTATGGGGAGAAGAATCTGTGCAGGCAGAACTCCAATGAAAAAGAAGAAATGCTAATAAAAATGCCAAAATCTCACAGGGCATTGTGGAGAGATGCTACACCAGGGAGACACAGCCGTGCCACGTGAAAGTTGAGCTCAGGGAAGCCTACCAAAAGTCAAAGGAGGCAAATGGTCGCTCCAGGTCAGAGCCCCATATATGTCGCTTCTATGATCAGCTGCATGCCATTCTAGTGGGGGACCCTACCCCATCACTGTCTGTGGACACCTGCAAGGGGGGAGTCTCACACAACACACAGGAGTAGTTTGTGGATGAGGAAGAGAAGGAAGAGGAGAATGCGCAGCAGGCAAGCGGAGAATCCGTTCTCCCCAGCAGCCAGGACCTTTTCATCACCCTGGAGCCAATACCCTCCCAAGGCGGGTTCCCCAACCCTGAAGCCGGAGAAGGCACCTCTGGTGAGTGCACATTTGTAACTACACTACAGGGGTTAAAAGCAATTGTGTTTAATGTTTGATTTGCCCTGAAGAATTGGGATGCATTCGCGACCAGTACAGCTACTGGAAAAGTCTGTTAACGTGTCTGGGGATGGAGAGGAAAATCCTCCAGGGACATCTCCATGAAGCTCTCCTGGAGGTACTCTGAAAGCCTTTGTAGAAGGTTTCTGGGGAGGGCTGCCTTATTTTGTCCTCCACGGTAGGACACTTTACCATGCCAAGCCAGTAGCAAGCAGTCTGGAATCATTGCAGCACAAACCATGGCAGCGAATGGTCCTAGGTTTTGGTCACATTCATGCAACATTCGGTCTTTATCTTTCTGTGTCAGCCTCAGGAGAGTGATATTATTCATGGTCACCTGCTTGAAATAGGCAAATTTTTGTAAGGGAACAGTAAAAGGACCCCGTTCATGCTGGGCTGTTTGCACTTGGCTAAAAGGGATCATCCCAGAGAATAGCCATGTGGTGGAGTGGGGGATAGGTGTGTGCTGCACATTCACCCGAAAACTGCAGCCTCTTCATGACTGGCCATGCTACAGTGTGACAGTTGTATGTGTTTCTCCTTGAAGCAAAACCGCCCCCTTTGTTGAATTTACTTCTCTGTAAGCCAATCCCCCTCCCCACTTTGACCACAGCTGGCAAAGGAAATAAAGTCCCTATTGTGTTGAATCCATGCATTCTTTATTTATTTAAAAAAAAAAGGGGGGGGGGGATCACTGACAAGGTACTCCGGGTGGGGTGGGGGAGGAGGGAAGGACAAGGCCACATTGCTTATTGTAGCCACACCACAAATCAGAGCTGTTGGAATGACAGCCTTCTGTTGCTTGGGCCATCCTCTGGAGTGGAGTGGCTGGGTGCCTGGAGCCTCCCCCAACGTGTTCTTGGGCATCTGGGTGAGGAGGATATGGAACTTGGTGAGGAGGGCAGGTGGTTATACAATGGATATAGCAGCGGTCTGTGCTCTTGCCTTTCCTGCAGCTTCACCAGATGCCTGATCATGTCCATTTGCTCCCACATTAGCCTCAGCATCGCCTCCTGCGTGTTCTGATCATGCTCACTGTATGCTTTCCTGGCCTCTGCCACCGAATGCCTCCATGCATTCAGCTGTGCCCTATCCATGTGGGAGAACTGCATGAGCTCTGAAAACATGTCATCGCGAGTGCAGGTTTTTTTTTGTTTTGTTTCCTTTTTTTTTGCCTTCTAATCTGTGATAACCTCAAGGACGGATATGATATGGGGAGCATATAAACATTTGCACCTGCAGGGGGATTAAAAAGGGAGAATAAAATTTAAGAAGATACATTTCTGAGAACAAAAGGGAGACTTTCACAGTGAATCAAGCAATTCACAGCAGACAGCCCATGTGCTTTAGGTATAAGGTCGCATTTTGCCTTTTATATTGAGCGCCTGCTGGAATAGTGACACATCACACATGTCTGGGCAACAGAATTTGGTTTCCAGGCAGCTATAGTTGGCTTCTTCCGCCTTCATAACATGTGGGAATGGCTTCTAACTGCAGTGCCCTCCTTTCCCATAGCAAGCAATGCCAGTTGGGTTTGCCAACTGTTTTTCAAAGCCTCTCTGATGCGCAGCGCACCTAGCTGTGCTCTTCTAATCGCCCTGATGTCTGGCTGCTCAAAATTGGCCGCCAGGGGATTTGCCTCAACCTCCCACCCTGCCATAAACATCTCCCCCTTACTCTCACAGATATTATGGAGCACACAGCAAGCAGCAATAACAATGGGAATGTTCGTTGCACTGAGGTCTAACCTAGTCAGCAAACAGCGTTAGCGAGCTTTTAAAAGTCCAAAGACACATTCTACCACCATTCTGCACTTGCTCGGCCTGTAGTTGAACTGCTCCTTACTACTGTCCAGGCTGCCTGTGTATGACTTCATGAGCCATGGGAGCAAGGGGTAGGCTGGGTCCCCAAGGATAAGTATTGGCATTTCAACATCCCCAACGGTTATTTTCTGGTCTGGGAAGTAAGTCCCTTCTTGCAGCTGCTCAAACAGCCCTGAGTTCCTAAAGATGCGAGCGTCATGCACCTTTCCTGGCCATCCCACGTTGGTGTCAGTGAAACGTCCCTTATGATCCAGCACCATTGACTTGCAGCACCATTGACAAGTACCCCTTGCAGTTTACGTACTGGTTGGCAAGGTGGTCCGGTGCCAAGATAGGGGGATGCATTCTATCGCCCCACCACAGTTAGGGAACCCCATTGCAGCAAAGCCATCCACTATGACCTGCACATTTCCCAGACTCACTAGCCTTGTTAGCAGAAGGTCACTGATTGCATTGGCTACTTGGATCACAGCAGCCGCCACAGTAGATTTGCCCAATCTGAATTGATTCCAGACTGACCGGTAGCAGTCAGTCGTTGCAAGCTTCCACAGGGCTATTACCACTTGCTTCTCAACTGTGAGGGCAGCTCTCATCTCGGTATTCCTGCACTTCAGGGCAGGGAAAAACAACTCAAAGTTCCAGGAAAGTGGCCTTATGCATGCAAAAGTTTTGCAGCCACTGGGAATCATCCCATACCTGCAACACTATGCAGTCCCAGCAGTCTGTGATTGTTTGCTGGGCCCAAAATCAGTGTTCCACTGTATCAACCTGCTCCACTGTCGCCATGATGTCCCAATTGACACATCCTGTGCTTTCAGGAACGTCTGTGTCCATGTCCTCCTCGTGCTGGTGTCTCCTAGCCAGGTTCTGCACATACCGCAGGATAATGCACGAGGTGTTTACAATGCTCACAACAGCAGCACTGAGCTGAGCGGGCTCCATACTTGCCATGCTATGGCGTCTGCATGGGTAACCCAGGAAAAAAGGTGCGAAACGATTGTTTGCCATTGCTTTCACAGTGGGAGGGAAGGAGGGGAGACTGACGACAGGTACCCAAAACCACCCGCGACGATGTTTTTGCCCCATCAGTCATTGGAAGCATAACTCAGAATTCGAATGGGCAGCAGGGACCGTGGGATAGCTACCCACGGTGGACCATCCATGAGTTGATGTTAGCCACGGTATTGAGGATGCTTTCCGCCGACCTACTGCACTTAGTGGGGATGTACACAATCGACTGTATAAAATCGCTTTCTAAAGATCAACTTCTATAAAATCGACTTAATTTCGTAGTGTAGACATACCCTTAGTGACTGGTTGAACAAGAGGTGTAACTGAGTGGACTTGTAGGTTCTAAAGTTTTACATTATTTTGTTTTTGAGTGCAGTTATGTAACAACAACAAAAATCTACATTTGTAAGTTGTACTTTCACAATAAAGAGATTGTGCTACAGTACTTGTATGCAGTGAATTGAAAAATACTATTTTGTTTATCATTTTTACAGTGCAAATATTTGTAATCAAAAATAAATATAAAGTGAGCACTGTACACTTTGTATTGTTATAACTGAAATCAATATATTTTAAAAAGTAGAAAACATCCAAAAATATTTAAATAAATGGTATTCTATTATTGTTTAACAATGCGATTAACCATAATTTTTTAATCACTTCACATCCCTATAAACAGTAATAAAAAAAAAAAACTCCACATCACATTTCTCACCATATTTTAATAATTGTATAGTCGTTTAAGTTTTGTTCCAAAGCAAACAACTTTAGCACGTATTTTCACTAAATACTGCTTCCTTTCTACAGAGATTCTGAAAATATTAGTTCTATTGGGCTTGATTTCCAGAGGTATCATAGAATCATAAAATATCAGGGGTGGAAGGGACCTCAGGAGGTCATCTAGTCCAACCCCCTGCTCAAAGCAGGACCAATCCCCAATTAAATCATCCCAGCCAGGGCCTTCTCAAGCCTGACCTTAAAAACTTCTAAGGAAGGAGACTCCACCACCTCCCTAGGTAACGCATTCCAGTGTTTCACCACCCTCCTAGTGAAAAGGTTTTTCCTAATATCCAACCTAAACCTCCCCCACTGCAACATGAGACCATTACTCCTCGTTCTGTCATCTGCTACCACGGAGAACAGTCTAGAACCATCCTCTCTGGAACTACCTCTCAGGTAGTTGAAAGCAGCTATCAAATCCCCCCTCACTCTTCTCTTCTGTAGACTAAACAATCCCAGTTCCCTCAGCCTCTCCTCATAACTCATGTGTTCCAGTCCCCTAATCATTTTTGTTGCCCTCCACTGGACATTTTCCAATTTTTCCACATCCTTCTTGTAGCGTGGAGCCCAAAACTGGACATAGTACTCCAGATGAGGCCTCACCAATGTCGAATAGAGGGGAACAACCTTTTGCTTCATTGCACATCCTAAAGAATAAACTACTTTGAACATATTTACTCCTTCAAGTGGATTCTAATGTTAATGGCATCAGTTTCTGACTCTACCTCCAATTCATTCAGCCTCTGGATTCGTGGAGTAAAATGAAGTTTATCGACATCACATGCAAATGGTGGCTGCCAGTCCTGGGGAAAGAGAAAAGCTTCAGTAAACAGAATAGGAAAATTCAATACATTCTTTGTGTTTACAAGCTAGATACACCAAAAGTTAAAACAAAGCCAAACCCAAAGACAGCCTCACTTCTCCATTTCAAATATGAAGAAATCTAGTATTTTCCCCAAATGATCTCACAATACACAAACACTTCAACACACACATATTCACACACTGAAGGTAAGAAAAAGCAAAGCACTTTACAATGCTGTCTTCTAAAAATTGAAAGATTTTTAATTCAGGTTCGATTCTTTTTGCTTTCATTAAGAAATTATGTTCATTGTGTCTTTAAATAGATTGTTTTGACATGTAATGAAATAGGTCTTCCACTAATACTCTGAAACTAAAGATGTGACTCACAAAGATTAGCCTTTAATCTCACAGACAGACATACACACACACAAATTAAAAAGAAAAGGAGTACTTGTAGCACCTTAGAGACTAACACATTTATTTGAGCATAAGCTTTCGTGAGCTACAGCTCACTTCATCAGATGCATGTCACAGAGTTAGGATGTCCACTGTAACTGCAAGGTCGCATTCCAAAATGGGCAGGCATAATATGTCAGTTAGAGATCTTGTCTGTCAAGCAGAAATAGTAGGTGTCCTTGGCAGAGCCTACTGTGCCATTTCCTTCATACAGGAAAAGACCCTTGTGGTGGAGAGAACATAATTACAACCTCCAGACACAGCCTGTTCAAATGTTACATATGCCACTTATTTGCTTTTTCCTGTTCGGAATTTTTGCTCTCAACATATAAATTAAACAGATTCACTGGCCACAAAACCAACTGCAATGCACAGTATTGAGTGTATTCCTGAAAAGGCAATTAGCTGGAATCAGAGACTTTTAAATGCTCAGGAGAAACACAAGCACATCAGGTAAACAATTTCTTTGCTTCTCACACCTCATAGACTTTAAGATCAGAATGGACCATCGTGGTCATCTAGCCTGAGCTCCTGTACATCGCAAGGCCACAAAACCTCACCCAGCCACTCTTGTAATAGACCCCTCACCTCTGACTGAGTTACTGAAGTCCTCAAATTATGGTTTTAAAAGACTTCAAGTTACAGCGAATCCACCACTTACACCAGTTTAAACCTGCAAGTGCCTCAGACCCCATGCTGCAGCGGAAGGCAAAGAGTCTCTGCCTGATCGCCAAGCAACAGCAGCTATGTTGTCAACCAAAAATAACTACTTTAGGAGTATTTTGTTTAAAAATATTCAGAAATAGCTGAAATATATCTAACAAGAAAACACAATACACGCCACCACTCTTACTTCGACAGAGATCATCTAAAGTTGGTGGGTAGCATTTACCTAAGATTACAAAGCAATAATATCTCTCAGACCACTAACATTTATCACATGTAGTGTAGTTATACCCATATGTGTCTAATATCCTGGAACTGACATATATATCACAGCCAGGTGGGTGCAGTAATCTCTCTTATTGGACCAATAAAGAGATTACTGTCACACCAGCTGGCTGTGATATATATGAGATGAGGTGGGTGAGGTATAGTGTTTATTTAGAAGAGCCAAATTTAGCTTAGTTTAAATCTGATACCAATTTCTTATATATCAAGGTATCTTTTTTTTCTCTGTAACTATAGAAGGATAGTAATAGTAATAAGAACTTCTGATATTGAAGTGACACAGTATCAGGTGACCAGGGAAGATCATATTTGCCTTTTCCTCCTTGTGGACTAGTGTTGGATCATATTAAAGAAGTTCTGTATTAAAATCACAAATGAGTTTGATTCCCCATAGTTTAAATTCCAGGGTATTACTAATTAAGAGGTCTCTTGGTTTTTGGTACTGTTTCTCTCCCTCTATGTGTGAAACTTGCAAGCTGCTAATTGTGTTAGTACATTCTAAGACAGAGTCTGTTCTCAAAGCAATTCACAGAGAGAGAGACTCAAAGCAATACTCTAACAACAGAAACAGCACCCAGAGACTCCCCGCCCTTTCGTTGTATTAACAATTGTGATTAAAATAGAGATAGAGGATGTATGTGGATGGATGCTTGGTGTGGATATAACTGAATGATCAGGGAGGTGACAGCCTAAGAATCCAGTGTCCATCGGCTGAAGAAGGCATCAAGTGGAAATAACCAGAGGACCGCCCCCCGGAGGGCAGACTGGAATCCACCCAACAGCCTCAAGAATGGGAGAACCAAAGAACAAGATAACATCTTGGAGCCGTCAGGAATGTGCTATCTGCTGATTGATTCAGCAACAGCATGATGAAGCAATTCCCATAGACTGGCATAGGAAGAAATTCCTATAAAAATAGACTCTAAAAAGTGAGAACTTTGGGGTCTGATTCTGCAAACCAACTTCCACGAGCATCAGATGAGCATCTGACAAGGCCCTGCTCCCTCCTTATGTCCAGGCCACCTGGCCAGTGGCTTGGCATGAGCAACTCTAAGGCTGGTAACTATGATAACAACCTTGCAGAACCTGTGTGTGTGTGTTTGTATGAATGAATGTGTGAATAAATATGAGATTGAATGGAATGTTATAGCTATAACTAACTGCTTACTATGATTCTTTCTGTATTCACAATAAATGTGGTATTTTGCCTTTTTCCCTTTAATAAGATCCTGCTGGTTTTTATTTTATTGGTATAACACTAGGCAATATGGACATGGGTAGTATGTTTGTTATTTTAGAGGGAACATTTAACATGAAAACTGTAATAGTCTCAAACCCAATCTCCATAGATTTTCAAGACTTTTTCACTATTACAGTGATGTCACATGCAATAGGGTTTCTTTACTATTATTACTTTTGATTTATACCCTTAATTTGGCGCAATTGTGCAGCATGAGAAGATCATGTCCAACATCACACAGGAAGCCTGTGGCAGAGCCAGAATGCTGAAAAATTGGAGCTAGTTCAGGAAGAGCCACAAGAATGATTCATAATGAGGAAAACTCACTTACAATGAGGTAACTTGCCAGGGAGCAGATTTCTAATATTACAGAGCTCTTTGTTAGCAGACAAAGACAAAGATCCAATGGACTGGAAGCTGAAATCACCAAAGTCCAAAGTGGAACTAAGGCTATGTCTACACTTGCCATTTAAAGCACAAAAAGTCCCTTTTTTGCACTAAAACCAAGGGAACATCTACACTTGTTAATGACTTTTTGCAGTGAAACTCAGAAGTTTCACCGCAAAAAGAAAATCACCTTCATGAGAGGCATACAGCTCTTTCTGCACTGTTGTGAAAGTGAAGACACGTGCTACCTGTGTAAACACCATTTAGCCTCCAGAGGATATCCCACAGTTCCAAAAGTGACCACTCTGGCCAGCATCTCCTCTGCTCCGACGCCAGGTAAATGGACATCCGCCCCTCCCACTGTAAGCCCCAGGAAGTTTGAAACTCCATTTCCTGTTGCGAGTGCTCATCTGCCCAGGTGACCATGGCTGTTCCACATCCCAAATGATCCCCTGCTTGGAGCAACGCTGAGCTACTGGACCAGATCAGTGTTTGGGGAGAGGAGGTTGTGCAGTGCCAGCTGCATTCCAGCCATAGGAATTTCAATACCTATGAGCAGACTGCATGCAGATTGCAGAAAGGGCATAACAGGGACACCCTACAGTGCAGAGCGAAGGTGAAGGAGCTGAGGAACGCATACCACAAGGCAAGGGAGGCAAACAGAGTCTGGTGCTGCACCACAAAGCTGCTGTTTTTACAGTGAGTTGGATACAATCCTAAGTGATGACCCCACCTCCATTGCAAAGAGCCCAGTGGATACTTCTTCATGTCTGGAGTCAGTGAAAAGTGGCCCTAGCCAGGAGGAGGAGATCACAGATGAAGAGGAGGCGGCTGAGGAAGCTGTGGAGCCCATTGTTGTGTGCACTCAGGACCCCTTCTCTACTCTGGAGGTGTCTAGCCAGTGTGAGTGGCCACTGGCTGCTGAGGCAGAGGCAGGAGAGCAGAGCTCTGGAAAGTTGCTTTGCTTTGACAATGCATAAAGCAGGTTGAGGGCACAGAAAAGTACTACGATGGCTGTGTTTGTGTGCTGGGTACCCTCCCTTCATGCTAGCCCTTTTCAGAATGCGTGTATGCAATAAACCCTCTAACCCTGTGTTCCCTCACCATTGCTGGGTCCTTGTGCATCATGGATGCTTTGACTTTTGTCACCAAGAGAGTGATTTCTTACCAGTGGTGTATTGCAACATACACTGTGATTTCTGTATGTATGTTTCACAGCAATGTGTTGCTTTTGTCTCCTCAGAAAAGACTGTGGAAGACCCACCCCCCACTGTAGCAGACCGTCTGTGACGTATAAGAAAGCAACCAAGATGCACTAGGGCAGACGTGTTTCATGAGGTGATTCAGCACTCCCAAGAGGAGACACATGATAAAAATAAATAGAGAGAAACCATGACAAAGTGGAAAGAGGGAGAGAACTGAGACCGAAAAGAGAATAATGCTTTCTATAGGGAAGCCACAGAGAGGCTAAACAACATTCTGGAGCGTCAGACAGATATGTTGCATTCTCTCATTACACTGCAGAGTGACCTGATTCATGCCTGCCCCCCCTTGCAATGGGTGCAGAATTCTTTCCCATGCACTCCCCAAACTCCCACTGCACATTCTTATAGGCTCGCTGTAAATTTTTTCCATTCCTCGACAATCCACAACCACAGACAGCTTGTCAAGCGACAGCTGGAGTTATACACAGCTGTAAGGTATACGGGTGTTTTCTCCGTTTTTAAAATAAAAGCACAAATTTTTCAAAAAGAAGCTTTATTTGTGTGTTCACATTTCTGTACATGTCATCACAGCTACAAGTCAACTAGCACTTCATCTTCACTGACGTTACATACAGAACCGCCATGTAGCACAGCACATGCCGTTAACACTTCCTTTCCCAAGCACAGCAGCAAAATTTAATGATTTTCATTTGCAAAAACTTTTCCCTCAAGGCATCCCGGATCCTAACTGCCACACACTGTGCCCCTCTAATAGCCCTGGTATCCACTAGCGCCTGCAAAACCATGCAAAAGTACCCCTTACGATTTATATACTCGGTGCCAAGGTGGGCCGGGGCAACAATAGGGATGTGCGTACCATCTATCGCCCCTCCACAGTTAGGGAAGCCCATTTCTGCAAAGCCATCCAAAATGTCATGCACATTACCAAGAGTCACGGTCTTGCGCAGTAGGATGCGATTAATGGCCTTGCACACTTGAGTTACCATGGCACCAATGGTCGATCTCCCCACTCCAAACTGGTTTACAACCGACCAGTAGCTATCTGGAGTCACCAGCTTCCACAATGCGATTGCCACACACTTCTCTACAAAAAGAAAAGGAGTACTTGTGGCACCTTAGAGACTTCTATAGTGATTGCAGCTCTCAGTCTGGTGTCCTTGCAAAGTAGGGTCTGGGGAAAGCTCAGCACATTGTTCCATGAAGGTGGCTCTCCACATCCAAAAGTTTTGAAGCCACTGGTCGTAATCCCAGACATGCGTAACAATATGATCCCACAACTCTGAGCTAGCTTCCCTAGCTGTTCCACAGTACACAGCTCCTCAGTTAATGCCAAAAGCAATCAAATGTTACTTCTTTCAATTTCAGGCAGCTCATCAGGCATCTCTGACTGCAGCTCTCTTTGCAGGTTTAGGAACAGCTGCACTGCCAAGCGTGATGTGCAAGTGACAACTATCAGAGTAGTGGACAGGAGTGCCAGATCCATTCCTGCTTGTAGATGTGGCAGGGAAAAAAGCCAGACAGCAGGGGGTTTTAAAAAATGCTGCAAAAGAAACAAGGAAGCAATGGGGCTGCTGGGACACGAAGCAGTGCATCACAGGGCACTGAGCAGGGACCCAGAATGCCTTCCGCTCACCTCTCTTCCCACAAGACCTATCAAGTGAGCTGCACTGTGGGATAGCTGCCCTATAGCGCTGCTCTCATCAGCAATGAAAGTGCTGTAATGTAAACATTCTCTGATGCCTAAGGAATTGAGTACACAAACCAGCGCTTTTCTTTCACCGGTTCCCTATCACCAGTGAAATTTACAGTGCAAAAACTCTGCAAGTGTAGACATACCCTAAGATATAAATGGGTAATTAACCATTGCACAGATTCCCAAGGGATGGCAAGATTTGAAGTCTTTCTAAAAGATATGATCTAGTTTCATTCCAGAAATCTTTGAACTAGATCACTTAGCTAACCTCTAAGGTCTGTAAAAAGAAAAGGAGTACTTGTGGCACCTTAGAGACTAACCAATTTATTTGAGCATAAGCTAGGGTCTGTGTTATGCAGGTCAGACCAGATAATCATAATGGACCCTCCTAGCCTTAAAATATATGAAAGGGAACTTTTACACTAAGATTAAATAAAGAGAGTTTGTATCATTTGAAAAAAGAAAAGGAGTACTTGTAGCACCTTAGAGACTAACCAATTTATCTTTGAAAACTCGTGGCGAACCGGGGAAGTCCCGGATGACTGGAAAAAGGCTAATGTAGTGCCAATCTTTAAAAAAGGGAAGAAGGAGGATCCTGGGAACTACAGGCCAGTCAGCCTCACTTCAGTCCCTGGAAAAATCATGGAGCAGGTCCTCAAAGAATCAATCCTGAAGCACTTGCATGAGAGGAAAGTGATCAGGAACAGCCAGCATGGATTCACCAAGGGAAGGTCATGCCTGACTAATCTAATCGCCTTTTATGATGAGATTACTGGTTCTGTGGATGAAGGGAAAGCAGTGGATGTATTGTTTCTTGACTTTAGCAAAGCTTTTGACACGGTCTCCCACAGTATTCTTGTCAGCAAGTTAAGGAAGTATGGGCTGGATGAATGCACTACAAGGTGGGTAGAAAGCTGGCTAGACTGTTGGGCTCAACGGGTAGTGATCAATGGCTCCATATCTAGTTGGCAGCCGGTATCAAGTGGAGTACCCCAAGGGTCGGTCCTGGGGCCGGTTTTGTTCAATATCTTCATAAATGATCTGGAGGATGGTGTGGATTGCACTCTCAGCAAATTTGCGGATGATACTAAACTGGGAGGAGTGGTAGATACGCTGGAGGGGAGGGATAGGATACAGAAAGACCTAGACAAATTGGAGGATTGGGCCAAAAGAAATCTGATGAGGTTCAATAAGGATAAGTGCAGGGTCCTGCACTTAGGACGGAAGAACCCAATGCACAGCTACAGACTAGGGACCGAATGGCTAGGCAGCAGTTCTGCGGAAAAGGACCTAGGGGTGACAGTGGACTAGAAGCTGGATAGGAGTCAGCAGTGTGCCCTTGTTGCCAAGAAGGCCAATGGCATTTTGGGATGTATAAGTAGGGGCATAGCGAGCAGATCGAGGGACGTGATCGTTCCCCTCTATTCGACATTGGTGAGGCCTCATCTGGAGTACTGTGTCCAGTTTTGGGCCCCACACTACAAGAAGGATGTGGATAAATTGGAGAGAGTCCAGCAAAGGGCAACAAAAATGATTAGGGGTCTAGAACACATGACTTATGAGGAGAGGCTGAGGGAGCTGGGATTGTTTAGCCTGCAGAAGAGAAGAATGAGGGGGGATTTGATAGCTGCTTTCAACTACCTGAAAGGGGGTTCCAAAGAGGATGGCTCTAGACTGTTCTCAATGGTAGCAGATGACAGAACGAGGAGTAATGGTCTCATGTTGCAGTGGGGGAGGTTTAATTTGGATATTAGGAAAAACTTTTTCACTAAGAGGGTGGTGAAACACTGGAATGCGTTACCTAGGGAGGTGGTAGAATCTCCTTCCTTAGAGGTTTTTAAGGTCAGGCTTGACAAAGCCCTGGCTGGGATGATTTAACTGGGAATTGGTCCTGCTTTGAGCAGGGGGTTGGACTAGATGACCTTCTGGGGTCCCTTCCAACCCTGATATTCTATGATTCTATGAATTTATTTGAGCATGAGCTTTCGTGAGCTACAGCTCAAATGTATCATTTGAATGTCTAATAACCTATACATACGTCAAGAGCAGCACTTATTCTAGGATACAAACAAAGCTGTCCATCGTCTCATAGGAATAGCATATTGACAAGTTGCATGCATGAATCCTAGAGTTCTATACACATTCCACAATGCCTATAATAGTCCTGAGCCAGTTGATCAGTTTCAGGGAGCTCCTGCTTTTAACCAGCCAATACTTAAATACTTCCTGTACAACTCACCTAGTCACTGTAAAACTTCTCTCCCTGGGCTAACCATACAGTCTGTGATGATGAAAATTTCTGTTACTTAATAAAATTACGCAACACCAGAGAGCCCAAACTCTCACTATGACTGACTTTCTACAGTTTGTAGTTTTTAAACCAGAGGGGCCTGAAAAATCATGACACTTTGACACTGAAATCTTTTGGGGGCAATTTTTAACTGATACTCTGAAACTATTTAATGAAGTTTGTTTAAACTTTTCTGAAAAATTCTACATTTACTCAGATTATATACTGAAAATTTTGGACAGAAACTGTGTTTCCCCTATAAAACACTGGTTTCAGAGTAGCAGCCGTGTTAGTCTGTATCCGCAAAAAGAAAAGGAGTACTTGTGGCACCTCAGAGGCTAACAAATTTATTTGAGCGATGAAGTGAGCTGTAGCTCACGAAAGCTTATGCTCAAATAAATTTGTTAGTCTCTAAAATGCCACAAGTACTCCTTTTCTTTCTATAAAACACTGTTTTCAGAAAAGATCTACAATGATATGAGGTCAGTTTCTAAAGGCAGGTTTGACTATCTCTTTAGCTCATCCAAGAGAAGGATAAGAGGTAGCTTGATCACAGTCTACAAATACCTCCATGAGGAGAATATTTATGATGACAGAGCGCTTTTTATTCTAGCAAACAATAGTATAACAATTTCAGCTAGAGTTGAAACTACCAAAAGTTCAATCTACAAATAAGGCATAGATTTTTTAACAGTGAGGGTAATCAATCTCTGGAACAATTTACCTAGAGATGTGATGGATTCTCCATCATTTGAAATCAAGTGAAATCTTGTCTGGAAAAAAAAAAATGGTTACCTACCTTCCGGAACTGTTCTCCAAGATGTACTGCTCATGTCCATTCCAAGTAGGTGCCATATGCACAGTCGCTGGAAGGTTTTTCTCCTAGTGGTATCCGTTGGGTCGCCTCAGATGGCCCCTGGAGTCGCACCCTGCCAACCCTCCCCTCCACCTCTTCAGTTCCTCCTTGCCAGCTAGGGTAGGCAGATGGGTCTTGGAATGGACATGAGCAACACATCTCGAAGAGGAGTTATGGAAGGTAGGTAACTTTTTTCTTCGAGTGCTTGCTCAGGTCAATTCCAAGTAGGTGACTCCCAAGCAGTTGAATAGGAGGAGTCGGAGCTCATTGACTCGCGGATTGCAGCACCACTCTGCCAAATACGGCATCTTCTCTAGCTTGCTGTGTAATGGTGTAATGCAAAGTGAAGGTGTGGCCAGACGACCACATTGCTACCCTCCACATTGCTACCTTTCGATCCAGATCCCTCCTGGATCGAAACCTGGGCCAGGAATGCTGCAGAGGAGGCCTAAGCCCTTGTGGAATGTGCTGTCAGCACTGGAGCAGGTACCTTTGCCAGGTCGTACTATGCACAGATACAGGACGTAATCCATGATGAGATTCTTTGGGACAAGATCGGGAGGCCCTTCAATCTGTCTGCTGTGGCCACAAAGAGCTGAGTTGACCTGCAAAATGGTTTTGTCCTCTTGATGTAAAAGGCCAATGTTCACCTTACATCCATAGAATGAAGTCTTCGCTCTCAGTAACTGGCATGCAGTCTTGGGTAAAAGACCGGGAGGAATATGTCCTGGTTCGTGTGAAATTGCAAGACGACCTTCGGAAGTAAGGCTGGGTGAGGACAGAACAGGACCTTGTCCTTGTAGGAGACCAGGTTATGGAGGCTCGGATGTGAGGGCCTTAATCTCAGAAACCCTCCTGGCCGATGTTATGGCTACCAGGAATGCTACCTTCCAGGATTGATAGAGCAGCAAACATGTGCTAGGGGTTCAAACAGGGGCCACATGAGTCTCCATAGTACTAGACTGAAGTCCCAGGGAGGAACTGGTTGTTACACTTGAGGGTACAGCCTGACCAATCCCTTGAGAAAGCGGCTGATGATTGGGGAAGACTGATCGGCTGGTGACCTGGGGTGAAATGCCGAAATCGCGGCCAAATGGATCTTGATTGATGACACTGACAGCCCTCACTATTTTAGGTGCAAGTAGTCCAGAGTGAAGGGTGCTGATGACTGTGTAGATGACGTGCCCTTTGCATCGACCACATAGAGAATCTTTTCCACTTAGTCAGGTACGTGGCCCACATGGATGGTTTTCTGCTGCCTAGGAGGACCTCTCCAATGGGTCCTGATCATTTCAACTCACAGAAGTTTAGCCGTGATTCCATGCCATGAGGTGGAGAAACTAGAGATTCAGATGCTGAAAGCAGACATGGTCCTGGGTGATGAAATCTGCGCCAAGGGGCAGACCAATTGAAGCCTCCACTGACAGGTGTAGGAGTGTGGTGTACCAGTACTGACACGGCCAGGTCAGAAGTTATCTTCTTACTGACCTTCAGCAACACCTTGTGTAGGAGTGGAATTGTCAGGCCCCTCAATGGGAGGAGGAATATGTCTGCAACTGAACCCAGGCTGTGATTCAGGAAGGAGCAGAATTGCAGGCACTTCCTGTTGTGTCTTGTTGCAAACAAGTCTACATGGTGAACTCCCCACGATTGGAAGATTCTGTTCACAATGTTCGGGAGAATGAACCACTCGTGGTTGGAGAAGGACCTCCTGAGGTGGTCTGCCAAGTCATTCTGGGACCTCGAAAGGTAAGAAGCCTCAAGATGTATTGGAAGCCCACAGTTTGAGGGCTTCCTGACATAGGAGTGTGCTCCACCCTGTCTGTTTATATAGACCATTACTGTTATATTGTCCGCCGTGACCGATACACTTCTGCCCTCCAGGTGCACTACTCAGAAGGTCTGGCAGCCTAGGCACACCACTCTCAGCTCTCTGACATGGATATGTAGTGAGAGCTCCACCTGGGACCAGAGGCCTTCAGTCCAGAGACTGCCCGGATGAGCTCCCCATCCCAGACACGTCCGTAACTAGGGACAGCGAGGGTTAAGGTCTGAAAAGGGGCACTCCTCCGAAGACAGCCTGCATATTCAGCCACCAAAGGAGGAACTCAATTACCCAATGGGACCACTGTTTAAGTGATTTCAGTTGGATATACTGAAGCCAGCCAGGCTTGAAGAGATCCGAGTCACAGTCTTGCATGCTATATGGCATACGTGCAGACAGCCATGTGACCCACAAACTGCAGGCAGTTCTGTGCCGTGGTAATGGGGTAGCTTCTGAGGCCTTTTATGATGGCACATATAGCCTGGAATCGGAACTCCAGAAGGAACACCCAGGCTTGGCCCGAGTCTAGTACTGCCCTTATGAACTCCACCCTCTGGATGGATGACAGGGTAGACTTTTGTATGTTTAACAAGCCTAACTTGTCGAATGTTGACCGTATCAAGCCAACGTCCGCCTCTACCTACTCCCTGGTGTGGCCCTTGATCAGCCAGTCCTCTAGGTTCAGGTAAACCTGTACCTTCCACTTCCTCAGGAATACAGTGACACTTGATGAACACTCAAGGGGCTGCTGATAGGCCAAAAGGGAGGACCGTAAACTGGTAGTGGATATGGCTAACAACAAACAATAGGAATCTTCTGTGTCCTGATATAAAAATATCCATCCTTCAAATCAAGGGCAGCATACCAGTTCCCCGGATCCAGGGAGGAGATAAAGGAGACCATGTGGAACCTCAGCTTCTTGATGAATCTGTTGAGGTTTTGCAGGTCCATGATGGCACTGAGACTGCTTGGCTTTCAGGGTCAGGAAGTAGAGGGAGTAGAAACCCTTGCCCCTTAGCACTTGAGGGACCTCCTCTACTGCTCCCACTTTTAGGAGTGTCTACAGCTCTTGGATCAGAAGTTGCTCATGAGAAGGGTCCCTGAAGTGGTAAGGAGGGAGACAACTAAACAGTAGGGAGTATCCCAGTCATATCATGTATAGCACCCAGCAGTCTGAAGTAATCTCGGCCCAGGCACAATAATCTCGGCCCATGCACAATACAAATGGGATAAATGGTCTTAAAAACACTGGGGTGATAGATCCAGTACTTGAACTGGTGCACTGTCCTCAGGCACACTCTCAAAAGTTCTGCTTCAGCCCAGATGGCTGCTTCACAAGCCCAGGTCCTTGGGTGGATGAAGGAGGAGGAGGACACCTTATCCTATAATTCCTGCCACACTTCCTGCTATAATCTTGCCAAGGTTGATATTGATAGAAGTGAGGTAGGGGTTGTGTTTTAAGGGTTTCCTCTGAGGAGCCAGGGTATGGAGCCCAAGTGACTTGAGAGTCTGTCTGCTTGGAGAAAAGGGAAAAGCCCAAGAAAGAAGGTCCCAAATGGTCTGTATGGTGCCATGAGGGCTATCAGCTCCCTAGCCACCTCAAATGTTTCCAGTGGGGAAGGTAGCTCTAGTATCTCTCCACGGCTCTCACTCGGAAGGGAGTCCAGTGGTACTGGACACAATTGACCTTTCAATGGGACCCAAGTCAACGATACTGCTCTGAGTAATACAGAGCTTGAGTAGCTTGGCGCGGTCAAACTCCATTCAAGTCCTTACACTCTGCTGGCCTCACCGTAGGCGAGCACCCGATTAGTCGTCTTTTGCTTCTTGCAAGGCACCAGTGATTGGGAGTGGTGCCACACATTTCCAGGTGGCTAAATATATAATTAATGCCAATCAACATGGTTTCATGGGAGGCCAGTTTTGTCAAACAATCTGGGTTTTTTGTGTTTTAGAGAGGATTAAAGGTCTGATTGATACAGGCAGTTGTGTTGTTACAGTACACTTTGATTTCTCAAAGGCATTTGACCTAGTTCCACATGATGTTGTGATTTTAAAAATTGCAATATATGGAATTATAGGGCACACATTATATGGATTAAAAACTGACTCACTGACTGATCTCATAATGTAGTTGTTAATGGGGAGATATCAATGAATGGGGGCTATTTTTAGCAGAGTCCCCCAAGGATCGGTTCTTAGTCCAACACTATTAAATATTTTTATCACCAATCTAAATTATATAAATCTTTGTAAAATGTGCATAAGACAATGATTGGTGAGGTAGCAAATAATGAGAACAGGTTACTGTTACAGAGTGATCTGAATTCACCTGGTTAAACGGTCACAATCCAACAAAATGCATTTTAATACAGCCAAAAACAAGGTAATACTTTGGGGAACTAAGCATACAAGCCATACTTTACAGGATCATAGATTATCTTGGAAAGCAGTGATTCAGAGAAGGATTTAAAGATTCATTGTAGATAAGCGCCTCAACATGACAACAGTGCAATGGCGTGACAAAACGAGCCAATGCAATCCTTGGATTTATAAAACGGGGACTATCAAGTAGAAGTAGAGAGGTGATCTTAGATCCATATGCTGCATTAGCAAGCCCACCACCAAAATACAGAGTCCAGTTCCTATGTCCATGCTTCAAGAAGGATGTGGAAATACTGGAAAGAGGTCAAAGGAGGACCACAAGAATGATCCAGGAGCCGAAAAACAAGCTTTACAATATGAGGTTTAAGGAGCTCAACTTATTCAGCTTTTCAAAGAGAAGGCTGAGAGGAGATTTGATCACTTTTGTACAGGTACTTAACACACAAGGAGAAAGACATCTGATATTAGGGGGAAGCTGAAGATAGACAAATTCTAGCTTGAAATAAGGTGCAATTTCCTAGCACTGAAGGGTCATTAAACACTGGAACAGCTTACCATGTGAGGTGGTGGACTGACCATCAGTTGGAGTTTTAATATAAGAAAGCATATATTTTAGAACAGTATCTCAAATTCAGCTTATGAGAGAAGGTCTATGACCTGTGTGCGCAGGGCCTGGGCTGGATGGTTATGATGGTGGTCCCTTCTGGCCTTGGACTCTGTCAATCTCTGAATTCCCCTGCTCAAGCCACAATCAAGGAAGAAGGCCACACTGGTTAAAAAACTGACATGGTTTAGAGGGGAAATTAAGGCAGCTCTAAAAATTAATACATAACAAAGGGGAAGTTGATACTTCTGAATATAAAGAAGAAGCCAGGAATTGTAGAAAATTGATATGGGAAACAAAGGGACAAAACAAAAAATCTATACCCAGCACAGTTACAGACAATAAGGAGGAATATAAGTATATTAGGAACAAACAGAATTCTAACAATGATATTGGTCCACTACTAAATACAAATGGTAGAATTATCAATAATAATGCAGAAGACACAAACATTCAATAAATATTTCTGTTCTGTATTTAGGGAAAAACAGATAATGTCATATAATATGATGACAACAGTCTTTCAAATTCCATTAGTATTTTGGGAGAATGTTAAACAGCAGCTATTGAAGTCAGACAAGATAACTTGCATGTACTTGTTTCAAAACAGCTGGCTGAGGAGCAGCCCACTGGACCGTTAACACTGATTTTCAATAAGTCTTAGAACACTGGGGGAGTTCCAGAAGACTGGAAGAAAGCTAATGTTGTGGCAATATATAAAAAGCGTAAATGGGTAATTACAGGCCCGCCAGTCTGACATCTATCCCAGATAAGATAATGAAGTGTCTAATACTGGACTCAATTAATTAAGAATTAAAGAAAGATAAGCAGTCCATAATGCAAGGATGCTGATAAATAGGTAAATAGAAAGGAGCATAAACACTGCCAAATTAAATGTAAAAATGTAATAAGAAAAGCCAAAAAGGAGTTTGAAGAACACCTAGCCAAAAACACAAAAGGTAATAAAATGTTTTTTAAGTACATCAGAAGCAGGAAGACTGCTAAACAACCAGTGGGGCCCCTGGACGATCGACATACAAAAGGAGCACTTAAAGATGATAAAGTCATCGCAGAGAAACTAAATGAATTCTTTGCTTCAGTCTTCATGGCTGAGGATGTTAGGGAGATTCCCTGAGAAACCTGAGAAAGTCAACATGGTTTCTGTAAAGGGAGATCACGTCTTACTAACCTAATTGAGTTATTTGAGGGGGTCAACAAACATGTGGACAAAATGTGGACAAGGGGGATCCAGTGGACATAGTGTACTTAGATTTCCAGAAAGCCTTTGACAAGGTCTCTCACCAAAGGCTCTTACTTAATTTAAGTTATCATGGGATAAGAGGGAAGATCCTTTCATGGATTGAGAACTGGTTAAAAGACCAGGAACAAAGGGTACGAATAAATGGTAAATTTTCAGAATGGAGAGGGGTAACTAGTGATGTCAGTCCTAGGACCAATCCTATTCAACTTATTCATAAATGATCTGGAGAAAGGGGTAAACAGTGAGGTGGCAAAGTCTGCAGATGATACTAAACTGCTCAAGATAGTTAAGACCAAAGCAGACTGTGAAGCACTTCAAAAAGATCTCACAAAGCTTATGTTATGTTCTTATAAAATGAAGAGGGTTTATGTTTAGCCATGAAAATGACTAAACATAAACATAAGAATGGTCACACTGGGTCAGACCAAAGGTCCATCCAGCCCAGTATCCTGTCTACCGACAGTGGCCAATGCCAGGTGCCCCAGAGGGAGTGAATTGAACAGGTAATGATCAAGTGATCTCTCTCCTGCCATCCATCTCCACCCGCTGACAAACAGAGACTAGGGACACCATTCCTTACCCATCCTGAGTAATAGCCATTTATGGAGTTAACCTCCATGAATTTATCCAGTTCTCTTTTAAACCCTGTTATAGTCCTAGCCACAACCTCCTCAGGCAAAAAGAAAAGGAGCACTTGTGGCACCTTAGAGACTAACCAATTTATTTGAGCATAAGCACGAATACAGATTAACACGGCTGTTACTCTAAACTCCTCAGGCAAAGAGTTCCACAGGTTGACTGTGCACTGTGTGAAGAAGAACTTCCTTTTATTTGTTTTAAACCTGCTGCCCATTAATTTCATTTGGTGGCCCCTAGTTCTTACAAGTAAACAACTTTTCCTTATTCATTTTCTCCACACCACTCATGATTTTATAGACCTCTATCGTATCCCCCCTTAGTCTCCTCTTTTCCAAGACAAAAAGTCATAGCTTCTTTAATCTCTCCTCATATGGGTCCCGTTCCAACCCCCTAATGATTTTAGTTGCCCTTCTCTGAACCTTTTCTAATGCCAGTATATCTTTTTTGAGATGAGGAGACCACACCTGTATGCAGTATTAAAGATGTGGGCGTACCATGGATTTACATAAGGGCAACAAGATATTCTCCGTCTTATTCTCTATCCCTTTTTTAATGATTCCTAACATCCTGTTTGCTTTTTCGACTTCCGCTGCAATTAAAGGATTAGAAAACATGCCTCACAAGGATAGACTCAAGGAACTCAATCTGTTTAGATTAACAAAGGAAAGGTTAAGGGGTGACTTGATCATCGGGTTGCCAACTTTTTAATTCCAGAAAACGGGACACCCTTGCCCTACCCACTGCCCCGTCCCTTCCCTGAGGCCCCACCCCCTCCTCACTCCATCTCCTCTCCCCCTGTTGCTTACTTTCCCCCACCCTCTCTCAAGTGCTCATTTTCACTGCAAGGCCCAAACAGGCATATTTATTGTTTTGACAGATGTATTATACTAAGTTCAGGTTTTATTTGTTACAGGACAGAAGAGCTGGCAGCAAAATAGTCAAAAAGGTAATCTTTAAAAAATGAAATTTCACAAAGGTTTTCATGGTTCTTTCCTTCCCCTCTTCCCATTTTTTGTAACCAGCTCCATGTTTTTTGTTCACTGAAGTTATGTGTGGAATTAGGACCACACATTATCACAGCTGCTATGGGTCCATTAAAGGCCCACTCCTGAAACCCAAATACAAATCCATAGAGCACAACTACAGAAATGCACACCTGTCCAGATACCTATATAAATAAATCTGTAGAAACCGATTCCCTCACCTACTTGCAGATACACACATGTATTCATATGTTCACATCTAGCATGCACTAACACATACTTCCACATTGTTTATTATTACAATTGTTGTTTAGTGCCTAGACACCCCAACTAAGATCAGGGCTCCAGGGTGGTAGGCGCTAGACATACACATAAAAAGAGAGAGAGTCTGCAACAAAGAGTTTATAATGTAGTTAGACAAACGTGGGGCAAAATGTATGATATATCAACTCTTTTGCAATTACTGGTCAACAACATTCACTTTTTAAGAAATAATATATTTCTTTTTGAGTTCCCTTCTTTTTTTAAGAACTTGTTATGAAATGAACACACACTTTACTGTCATCAATTTTTTGTGTGCAAGCCAGCAAAAGGAAAAAAAGTCAAAGAGTTAGGCTGCAAATTTTATTCACACAGGTATACACACACACACAACAATTCACGCACCTCCCTACAAAAGACACCGTCTCACACACAATGCATGCATGCACACACTTGACTACAGAGACACTTTTTCATACACTTTTCCAGGGGCTGCCTAAATCACCCAGCTGGGAAGGGAGGAGGGTGTGCTGGAGAGGAAAAGATGCGGGGGGAAGGCCAAGGATGATAGCAGGGTGTGGGGGTTAGAGGGGGAAGTTAAGGAGAGAGGAGGGGGTTGGTGGGTATGTGCGGTGGATGGGGATACAGGTGAAGGCAGAAGGCTACAGGTGCATGAGGATGTGGGAGGCACAGGGGGAAATAGAGACATAATGGGAGTGCAGCAGTATATGGAGGTGAATGGGGTGCAGGGCTGTCGGGGGTAAGGGACACGGGGACGGTGGCTCTGGGAGGTAGAGAGGATAGGTGGGAAAGCACTGTAAGGGATACATGGCTGGGATGGGTAGGTATGGGGGACAGGACAGGACGGGACTGGGGAGGGATGCAGTGAGGGGGATGGGGGTGCAGCCCCATTCTCAGCACTTGGAGACACATATACCTCAAACTCCTGGGCACTGGCAATGGGGCGACAGACAGATGGAGCTGCACGTGCCTCAGCTAGAGCCCAGCCACATAAGGAGAGTGAGGAGAAGAGGACCGTCTGCAAGCATGGCCCTCAGCAGCTCCCAGTGTTTTGTGGCCTGCACTCAGATTACCTTGATGGGCCGCATGCGGGCCGCCCGCATGGGCCGCATGGGCCGCCCGCAGGTTGCCCACCACTGGACTAGATGATCACAATGGTCCCATTTGGTCTTGGAATCTATTAATCATACCCCTCCTTCACAGGCAATGGGGAAAATAGGATTGCCTGCACTGGCCTCACCATGCTCATAACACTTGCAGCTCTGCATGAAGATAATGACTATAATCAAATCTCATGCTTCAGGGCGCCAGTGAATCACCAGCAGGGGTTAGAAAGGAATTTTTTCTTCCAATGAACAATTGGCTAGATATATTCTGGGTTCTTTCTACATGCCTTCCTCTGAAGAGTCAGAGAGTGCTGAGGTGGTTCAGATAATCCTCTTTTACACGTCTGGCTGGTGAGTCTTGCTCACAAGTTCATGGTCAAACTAATCTGGGGTAAGAAAGGAATTTAGCAAATTAAATCTAAGCAAATTAGGTGCCTAACTCCCATTGACTTTCAGTGTAAATTAGATGCTTCTGGAATCCCACTAGGTGCTTACCTGCATCTTCAGGTGACTGTATACCTTTGATGTTTGCCTGACCATGTCAATATTACAGCTACAATTGAATAAACTAAATTGGAGTATAAATATACATAATATCAGCACAATTCAATCTGAAATTCAAGTGATGTTCTTGTGAACTGAAAAAGAAAGGTTATTTACCAGTGCCTCTGTACATTCACACTAATATTTCAAGTAGCTCTCCTAACCAGTTGAATTTAACATTAGTTATTTTGGTTTATCTCAAAAGATTCATAGTTTTAAGGCCAAGGATGGATCATTAATTTCTTATAATTTCACAGTATATACTCCATGTTGTGGTTTAACTAGAACATTAATCAAGACTACATGTCAGTCAAAATTAAGACGCCAAGTGAACAAGAATCCACCATTTCCACCAGTCAACTATTCTGATGGTTAGTTATCCTTACTGTTAACATTTTCAATGCAGTAATCATCCCTACTCTTAGAATCATAGAATATCAGGGTTGGAAGGGACCTCAGGAGGTCATCCAGTCCAACCCCCCCTGCTCAAAGCAGGACCAATCCCCAATTAAATCATCCCAGCCAGGGCTTTGTCAAGCCTGACCTTAAAAACTTCTAAGGAAGGAGATTCTACCACCTCCCTAGGTAACGCATTCCAGTGTTTCACCACCCTCCTAGTGAAAAAGTTTTTCCTAATATCCAATCTAAACCTCCCCCACTGCAACTTGAGACCCTTACTCCTTGTCCTGTCCTCTTCTACTGAGAATAGTCTAGAACCATCCTCTCTGGAACCACCTCTCAGGTAGTTGAAAGCAGCTATCAAATCCCCCCTCATTCTTCTCTTCTGCAGACTAAACAATCCCAGGTCCCTCAGCTTCCCCTCAGCCTCTCCTCATAAGTCATGTGTTCCAGACCCCTAATCATTTTTGTTGCCCTTCGCTGGACTCTCTCCAATTTATCCACATCCTTCTTGTAGTGTGGGGACCAAAACTGGACACAGTACTCCAGATGAGGCCTCACCAATGTCGAATAGAGGGGGACGATCACGTCCCTCGATCTGCTCGCTATGCCCCTACTTATACATCCCAAAATGCCATTGGCCTTCTTGGCAACAAGGGCACACTGCTGACTCATATCCAGCTTCTCGTCCACTGTCACCCCTAGGTCCTTTTCCGCAGAAAAGATGCTGAGCCATTCGGTCCCTAGTCTGTAGCTGTGCATTGGGTTCTTCCGTCCTAAGTGCAGGACCCTGCACTTATCCTTATTGAACCTCATCAGATTTCTTTTGGCCCAATCCTCCAATTTGTCTAGGTCCCTCTGTATCCTATCCCTGCCCTCCAGCATATCTACCACTCCTCCTAGTTTAGTATCATCCGCAAATTTGCTGAGAGTGCAATCCACACCATCCTCCAGATCATTTATGAAGATATTGAACAAAACCGGCCCCAGGACCGACCCCTGGGGCACTCCACTTGACACCGGCTGCCAACTAGACATGGAGCCATTGAGCACTACCCGTTGAGCCCGACAATCTAGCCAACTTTCTACCCACCTTATAGTGCATTCATCCAGCCCATACTTCCTTAACTTGCTGACAAGAATACTGTGGGAGACAGTGTCAAAAGCTTTGCTAAAGTCAAGAAACAATACATCCACTGTTAAGACTAATCTTCTTTATGGGTGTGAGACATGGATGACATACCAAAGCAATAAGCATCTGTAGTGGTACCGCCAACACTGCCGTAGGAAGATTCTCTCTATCAGATGGGAAGATCGTCACATCAATGCCAGTGTTCTCTCTGCGCCAACATCATCAGTGTTGAGGCAAAAATTATGAAACATCAACTTTGCTGGACTGGCCACTGTCTGCAGATGGGTGATACTTATATAGCTCTTTTCTCAATTTAGTCATGGTAAGAGAATTCACGGGGGACAGAGGAAACGCTACAAGGACACCCAAATATATCTTAAGAAGGGAGGCACTGACTCCACGAATTGGGAAGAGCTGGCTGACAATAGGGTGCAATGGCATCGCATCACCTATCAAGCTTCACCTCATTTTGAAGAGAATCGTCTTGCTCAAGAGGCTGAGAAACGGCAGAGGAAGGAAAGTGTACAACATCCTGGCCAGCAGTTGTGCTCTCTCCAAACAACCACCTGTCTTATATGTGGAAAAACCTATAGAGCACAGATTGGACTCCTGAGCCATCTTAAGTCTCTGAGTGACCTTTCTCCCCGAAGTAGACATCACCCCCGTATCGAGAAATAGCTGATGATGACCAATGTAGGATTCATCCACTGCACTGAGAGACAAGGTCCAGGATCACTGGTTAATGGGTCATTGAACTGAGATTAGGTCTGGGACAGCTGGGTGATGGGCCACTGAATGAGTAAGTTCACTAGCTCCGAGTACCGATAGCATCAGCTTGGACCAGACACTATTATGATACCCTACTCTGCACCCTGTTCCATCTGTTTGCCAGAAGCTGGGAATGAGCAACTTGGAATGGATCACTTGATGATTATCTTTTCATTCCCTCTGGGGCACATGGCATTGGCCACTGTTGGAAGACAGGATACTGGGCTAGATGGACCTTTGATCTGACCCAGTATGGCCGTTCTTATGTCCATGGTACTGCATATACTAGTCATAATGTCTGGTCCTCTATGTTACTTTTGCCGAGCACAGAGCCACTCTCCATGTGATTCACCTGGGTCAGCAGTGCTGGATCCTCAGCATCAGCCTTGATTTCCCTTCAACCCCAACAGATCCAGGGACTTGAGGCTGCATATGCCAGCAGTTTTGGGTGACAGTGCCAGATCCTCAGCATCTGGCTGAGCCAGTCAGATGAGACTAGGGGGTGAAGGGGGGCCTCCTGGACACTGCTTAAACTGGGTAGAGAACAACTGCACTGAGCAAATTTCTCGAATCCAGAAGCTGGATCCGCACATTGCCAGATTTATTTGACTTCACTTCAGAAGCACTGCCATCCAGGGTGAGCACCTTTTCTTTTTAAAGAAAAAGCTAGTTTCTCAGTCAGTTTTTCTAACTTAAAAACAAAAATAGCCTTGAAAGGGCAGAAGAGAAGTTGAGAAACATAAGAAAAGCTGTGTGTGATATGAGCTTGATGTACCTTTGGCAGTTCCGAGTGACTACACTCTCCACTTTATACCCTCAGAATCCTCTGCAAGGGGCAGGGGATAAAGGGCCCAATGGATACCACTCAGCAGAAGATTCCAGAGGTCGTGACATAGGCACCTTAAGGAGGAACTGAAATTTGCATCTTTTTAACTGTAAAACGTACTGGTGGAAACTCACTCTGCATGTGTGACGCTTGGGGGAAGTGTTTTCCCAAGTACTGATGTTATGTTGCCATTAATATTTGTAAAAGGCAGATAGAGACTCACAGGAGGACACAACAGTCCACCTCTTCCCCTCAACCACTTTTCTCTCCCCTGTATGTGCAGTACAAGTGGCTACTACCCAACCCATTCTTAACACTCTCAGTTCAGTTTCTCTGTGATTCTCAAATCCCAGCATCCCCTTCCTCCCCACCCACCCACAACTCTTACCCTCACGGGCTACTATTCCCTTTCAGCATGAAGTGTTTAGCTAAGCGTAGACAGTGGCTGACAGATTCACTGGTTTTAAAGTGAATGGGGACCATCTCATAACTAGAATCATCTAGTCTGCTCTCCTGTATGACACAGACCAGAGAATTTCACCTAGTAATTCCTGCATCAAACCTAATAATTTAGGCTTGAACTAGAGCATATAATTTAAGAAGCAATTCAATCTCAGCATAAAGATCTCAAAAGAATGCACCACATCTTTTGATAGTTTGTTCCAATGGTTAATCACCCTCACTGTTAGAAATATACGCCTTATTCCTCATTTGTATTTGTCTGGCTTCAGCTTCCAGCCATTGGTTCTTGTTACATCTTTTTCCACTAGGCTAAAGGGCCCTTTAGTATAAAACTATAACTGGGTTCCAAAAACAATTAACTAAGTTCATGGAGGAGAGGTCCATGAATGGCTATTAGCCAAGATTGTCAGGAATGCAACCCCATGGTCTCTGTGTTCCTAAGCCTCTCTGGACAGATGCTGGGACTGGACAACAAGGAGATGGATCATTCGATAATTGCCATGTTCTGTTCATTCCCTTTGAAATATCTGGCATTGACCACTGTCAGAAGACAGGATATTGGGCTAGATAGACCATTGGTCTGAGCCACTATGGCCATTAATGTATTTTGTCCCCAAGAAGCTGCTTATGATTATATATATATGAAGTCCTCTCTAAGTTTTCTTTTTGATTAGCTAAACAGATTAAGTTCCTGAAGTCTCTCACTGTAAAATATGTTTTCCAAACTTAGAATCATTTTGGAGGCTCTTTGCTGTACCCTCTCCACCTTTGCAGTATTCTTTTTAAATGTGGACACCAGAACTGCACACTGTACTCCAATATTGGTCTCACCCATGCTGTATACAGAGGTAAAGTCCCCCACTCCTCTGTTTATACCTTCCAAGTATGGCATTAGCTCCTTCAACCACAGCATCCCTCCGGCAATTCATATTTAATTGGTTTTCACCACAAACCCAAATTCTTTTTCAGTCAGTTTCCAGGATAGTGTCTGTTGTGATTACTGTGCCTAGAAATTTACCCTATTTATGAGCTCAACTGTAAAAACAATGTAAAAGTTCAAAGGTGTAACAACATAACTTTTTGCCTGCTAACCACGGAAAATAGGCCAAGTTATTTCCAGTAAAGAATGTTATGAACAAGTGCAAGAAAACCAGACAGAGTCTAAATTAGTCCAAACAAAAAAGGCCTGATATATTCAAGGATTATGTTGAGATTCGAATAATTAAAAAAGAAGATGTGGGTCCAGAAATTAATAGACAATCTGGTGTGGCAGCTATTAGACCTAATTTGTGGACAAACTAATGAGGGGATAAACTGTACCACTCACTTTTTCCACTTTTTGAATTCTTAAAAAGAGATTGAAAAATCTCACCTGCTCTCATCTCATCAACCCCAAGCCAGAGGGAGCAGAGCAGACCAAAGGATTTTTTCCCTAGAGGAAGGCCATCAGGCCTTGCTCTTGTTTAAGGAATTTTATCTTTCACCTGTGAGTCCTGAAAATCATATCACGACATCCAGTCCTCAGCTCATCAGTGGGGATCACTAACTGCCAGGACCACAAAGACATGTAAAAAAGGGAAGGAGAAGGATCCTAGGAACTACAGGCCAGTCAGCCTCACCTCAGTCCCTGGAAAAATCATGGAGCAGGTCCTCAAGGAATCAGTTCTGAAGCACTTAAGGAGAGGAAACAGTCAGCATGGAATCACCAAGGGCAAGTCATGCCTGACTAATCTAATTGCCTTCTATGACGAGATAACTGGTTCTGTGGATGAGGGAAAAGCAGTGGACGTGTTGTTCCTTGACTTTAGCAAAGCTTTTGACACTGTCTCCCACAGTATTCTTGCCAGTAAGTTAAAGAAGTATGGGCTGGATGAATGGACTATAAGGTGGATAGAAAGCTCGCTAGATTGTCGGTCTCAACGAGTAGTGATCAATGGCTCCATGTCTAGTTGGCAGTTGGTATTGAGTGGAGTGCCCCAAGGGTCTGCCCTCGGGCCGGTTTTGTTCAATATCTTCATTAATGATCTGGAGGATGGTGTGCATTGCACTCTCAGCAAGTTTGCAGATGACACTAAACTGGGAGGAGAGGTAGATATGCTGGAGGGTGGGGATAGGTTACCAAGGGCCCTAGACAAATTGGAGGATTGGGCCAAAAGAAATCTGATGAGGTTCAATAAGGATAAGTGCAGAGTCCCACACTTAGGACGGAAGAATCCCATGCACCGCTACAGACGAGGGACCGAATGGCTAGGCAGCAGTTCTGCAGAAAAGGACCTAGGGGTTACAGTGGACGAGAAGCTGGGTATGAGTCAGCAGTGTGCCCTTGTTGCCAAGAAGGCCAATGGCATTTTGGGATGTATAAGTAGGGGCACTGCCAGCAGATCGAGGGACGTGATCATTCCCCTCTATTCAACATTGGTGAGGCCTCATCAGGAGTATTCTGACCAGGTTTGGGCCCCACACTACAAGAAGGATGTGGAAAAATTGGAAAACGTTCAGTGGAGGGCAACAAAAATTATTAGGAGACTGGAACACATGACTTATGAGGAGAGGCTGAGGGAACTGGGATTGTTTAGTCTGCGGAAGAGAAGCCTGAGGGGGGGATTTGATAGCTGCTTTTAACTACCTGAAAGGGGGTTCCAAAGAGGATGGATCTAGACTGTTCTCAGTGGTAGCAGATGACAGAACAAGGAGTAGTGGTCTCATGTTGCAGTGGGGGAGGTTTAGGTTGGATATTAGGATAAACTTTTTCACTAGGAGGGTGGTGAAACACTGGAATGAGTTACCTAGGGAGGTGGTGGAATCTCCTTCCTTAGAAGTTTTTAAGGTCAGGCTTGACAAAGCCCTGGCTGGGATGATTTAGGGGGGGATTGGTCCTGCTTTGAGCAGGGGGTTGGACTAGATGTCCTCCTGAGGTCCCTTCCAACCCTGATATTCTATGATTCTACGAACCTGTCCTGCCTCCCTCCCCGCTTTTCTGCTACTTTCTGTCCCACTATTTCTTTCCTCCTACCCTCTCTCTCTAGGCTTTTCATGAAATCCTGAAATTAACAGCACTGCATCAGCACAGCAAGATGAGATATCCACAAACCTGCCCCCATCTAAGGAGAAAAGGATCCAACCAGATGATGTCCCTGACCAGAATGCAAACCAGGGTCCAAGCAACAGATGTTATGGTCAACCTGCCAGTCAAAAAGCATCCATTTGTAACTGAACAACCGTCCAGTGTTCCAAAAATCATCAACAAAAGCCGTATTTGCCCCACCTTTTCTAGCCCATCTTTCATCCCCTTGTGTCTGTCTGGGGGGAAAAAAGTAGAAGTGAATAAATACCCTTCATACATCAGGATAGAGTAAAATTAAACTTGTCCTTTTCATCAAAGAAAGGTTATTGGTGAAAATAAGAGACTGATATTTTCCCTCCAAAAAGAGAGAGAGACTTAAATAGGTTTTGAATGTTTTTGCATAATTCCTCAGTTTCCGTTTCAATATCAATGCTTGTTTTGATTTTTTGTTCTTTCTTGTGTTTGGTCAATAAACTTTCAAGTTTAAAATGCTTTTGGGCATTTGCCAACAAAACCAAATAAACAACGACTTCTCTGGGAAAAAAAAATGAACCTTTATATAACTGTTTTAATGTTGGACAGTGAAAGAGTTTAAACACTTTTAACTCATTTGGCCTTTAAGACCAAGTCCCTCATCCTGAAAGTGTGATCTACATTCTTTGTTCGTAGATGTATGGCCTTGCATGTAGCCAAACTGAAATGCTTATTGTTTCATCATGCCCAATTTATCAAGCAATCCAAATGGCTATGTAACAGTGATCTATCCACACCATTATTTACCACTCCACTGCTCCCTGCAAATTTTAATCACCAATTAAATTTTCTTCCAGATCTTTGATAAAAATATTAGATAGCAGTGCCCTGAGAACCAGTGACATCCCCATTAAAAAAAAAAAAAATCTATTATTGATTCCTTATGAACAATTACATTAACTTCTTAGCTAGTTTCTAAGCCATTCAATGTGCTATATTGATTTTGCATAATACTGATTTTTAATTCAAATGACTTATATAAGTCAAAAAAAATGTTAACACAATTACCTTTATCAAACTTGTTTTTTGAAACAATTACATTACCAAGCCCATCTGAAAGGGCCCATTTTTCATTTTATTATGTTGAATGGCAACAGTTACCAGCTTATTTAGGTCCTTACTGAGAGTCTCTTCTTAGCCATTCCATTATTTTGTCCAAGAGTATGTCAAGCTAACTGGGCACATTGGTTTTCTTCCAGTACTCTCAAGCTTTCCCTGAATTCCAAGATTTATTGAAAATCTAACACCAACAATCCAGACAGCTCCACAGACAACTGGGGTTGGAGTTATCTGGACCTGCTTTAAAATGTTTATCAGAGTGGACTTATGGTTGTTTAGGTGCCAACTGTGCATTTCCATACCTTAACATTTAGCATTTAATAGGTTTCAGAGGAACAGCCGTGTTAGTCTGTATTCGCAAAAAGAAAAGGAGTACTTGTGGCACCTTAGATCATCAGATGAAGTGAGCTGTAGCTCACAAAAGCTTATGCTCAAATAAACTGGTTAGTCTCTAAGGTGCCACAAGTACTGCTTTTCTTTTAGCATTTAATAGTACTTCAACTTGAGTTTCCTCATTTTTACTGCTTGATTTTGGGATAATGACAACATCCCTGTAGTACGCTATCCCTTCAATTTCTAGTCCAAAGAGAAAATGTGATGTCTAAGAGGAGGAAAAGCAGAGAAAGGATATTCATGGGAGGTGCACTGATACACAAACAAGGTTTCAGGCTTGGTTGAAGGAGTATAAAATAAGAGTAATTATCACCAAAAGGTAGGACAATAATCTTAAATTAATGAAAAGGAAGGAATGATTCCAGTAGAAGGACAAGGAAATTATTCAAAATATATAAGGAATGAGAGGGAGATGCAAAGGGAAGACTGACAATTGCAGTTGGAATTGTTTAACAAATAAAGGCCCAACAAAAACTGACTGCTGAAAACTAGCCTCTGAACCACCTGCCCAAAAACATGGCATCAATCAGGACAACAGCAATTGGACTGCACTCTAATCCTCAGCTCCCACACAAACCTTTTTCGAGGTTTTCCATTCCACGACAAGGAAGTGGAAACCTGAAGGAGTACTCTAACAAAATGCACTCGTAAGAGAAAATATTGTCCCTAAATCCATACATTCCAAGTTCAGATGGAATCATTGTGATCATCTCATCTGAACTCCTATATAACAGGCCACAGAACCTCCCAAAAATAATTTCTAAAGAAGATCTTTTAGAAAAACGTCCAATTTTGATTTAAAAATTGCGACTGATGGAGAATCCATCACAACCCTTGGCAAATTGTTCCAATGGTTAATTACTCTCACCATTAAAATTTTAAACTATTATTCCAGTCTGAATTTGTCCAACTTCGATTTCTAGCCACTGGACAGTGTTATACCTTTCTTGGTTAAACTGAGAAGTTCATTATCAAGATGTGTTCCCGATACAGATACTTATAGTGGTTTTCAACCTGTGGTCCAAGGACCCCTGCAGGTCTGCAGACTACGTTTAAGATTTCCAAAGGATCCATACCTCCACTTGAAATATTTTAGGGGCTCACAAATGGAGAGACTAATTTCCACTGTTACAGACTAATCAAGTCACCTCTTGACCTTCTCTTTGTTCAATTAAATAGATTGAGCTCCTTGAGTCTAGCACTACAAGGGATGTTTTCTAAGCCTTTAAACATTCTTGTGGCTCTTCTTTGAACCATCTCCAATTTATCAACATTCTTCAATTGTGAGCACCAGAAAAGGACACAGTATTCCAGCAGCAGTGCCAAATACAGAGGTAAAATAACCTCTTTATTCCTATTCCAGATTTCCCGATTTATGCAGCCTGGGACTGCATTGGCTTTTTTGGCCACAGTGTCACACTCATATTCAGTTGATTATCCACCACAACCCCCACATCTTTTTCGGAGTCAGTGCTTCTCAGGACAGACTTCCCCCATCCTGTAAATATGGCCTCCATTCTTTGTTCCCAGATGGATTCATTTACATTTAAACACATTAAAACACATATTGTTTCCTTGTGCCCAGTTTACCAAGCGATCTAGGTCACTCTGAATCAGTGAGCTGTCCTCCTCATTATTTACCATTCCCCCAATGTTTGTGTCCTCTGTAATTTTATCAGTGATGATTTTATGTTTTCTTCCAGGTCACTGATAAAAACGTTAAATAGCACAGAGCCAAGAAACGATCCCTGAAGGACCCCACCAGAAACATACACACTTGATGATTTCCCATTTATTGTTACATACTGAGACCAAACAGTTAGCCAGTTTTTATTCCATTTTGTGTGTGCCAGGTTAATTTTATATTGTTCTAAGTTATTTGTTTTTTAAATCAAAACGTCATGTGGTACCAGGTCAAATGCCTTACAAAAGTTTATAAGTATGTTTACGTCAACACTATTAACTTTATCAACCAAATTTGTAATCTCATCACAAAAAGATGTCAAGTTAGTTTGACAGGATACATTTTCCATAAACCAATTCTGATTGCAATTAATTACATTACCCTCCTTTAATTCTTTATAATCGAGTCCTGTAACAGCTGGTCCATTATCTTGCCCAGGACTGATGTCAAACAGACAGGCCTATAAATAACTGGGTAATACCATTTACTCTTTCTAAATATTGGCCAACATTAGCTTTCTTCCAGTCTACTGGAACTTCCCTAGCGCTCCAAGACTTATTAAAAATCAACATTAATGGTCCAGCGAGCTCCTCAGCCAGTTCTTTTAAAATTATTGGATACACGTTATCTGGACTTGCTGATTTAAAAATAGTAGCTGCTCTAAGATCTTCCAGACATACTCCCTTCCTCTTGTACATGTTACTTTCTTAATGTCAGAGCTGAACTGTAAGATAGTTACAGTATAATGTTACCTCTTGGTCTTCCCTCTGCACCTCAAATTTTTGCATCATTTCCTTGTTCTTCTACTGGAATCAGTCCTTCCTTTTCATGAATTTAAGATTCTTATCCTGCCATGACCCTTATTTTATACTCCTCCAACCAAGATTGAATCCTTGTTTCTGTACCAGTGCACCTCCATGAATAACCTCTCTCTACTTTTCCTCTTCTTAGACCTCATATTTTGTAAAGCATTGCATCACTATAGATAGTCAATCTGTACTGCAATGATACTGTTCTTAAACATCAATACACCATAGCGTGTCCTTACCAACAAATCCATGGTGTTATCCAGATTATAACCCAACCACATGAATGACAAATTTTACAATAACCTACTCCTTAAATGTATTCATCATGTAAATAATAAGCATAATAAATAAAGCATACTCTAAACCAGAGGTGGGCAAACTATGGCCCGCGGGACTGTCCTGCCAGGCCCCTGAGCTCCTGGCCGGGGAGGCTAACCAGCCCCCAGCCCCTCCCCCAGTGTCCCCGCTCCCCCACAGTCATGCCGCCACGCATGGCTCCTGAAGCACTTAGAGGAGAGGAAAGTGATCAGGAACAGTCAGCATGGATTCACCAAGGGAAGGTCATGCCTGACTAATCTAATCGCCTTCTATGATGAGATTACTGGTTCTGTGGATGAAGGGAAAGCAGTGGATGTATTGTATCTTGACTTTAGCAAAGCTTTTGACACGGTCTCCCACAGTATTCTTGTCAGCAAGTTAAGGAAGCATGGGCTGGATGAATGCACTATAAGGTGGGTAGAAAGTTGGCTAGATTGTCGGGCTCAACGGGTAGTGCTCAATGGCTCCATGTCTAGTTGGCAGCCGGTGTCAAGTGGAGTGCCCCAGGGGTCGGTCCTGGGGCCGGTTTTGTTCAATATCTTCATAAATGATCTGGAGGATGGTGTGGATTACACTCTCAGCAAATTTGCGGATGATACTAAACTGGGAGGAGTGGTAGATACGCTGGAGGGCAGGGTTAGGATACAGAGGGCCCTAGACAAATTGGAGGATTGGGCCAAAAGAAATCTGATGAGGTTCAATAAGGATAAGTGCAGGGTCCTGCACTTAGGACGGAAGAACCCAATGCACCGCTACCGACTAGGGACCGAATGGCTAGGCAGCAGTTCTGCGGAAAAGGACCTAGGGGTGACAGTGGACGAGAAGCTGGATATGAGCTAGCAGTGTGCCCTTGTTGCCAAGAAGGCCAATGGCATTTTGGGATGTATAAGTAGGGGCATAGCGAGCAGATTGAGGGACGTGATCGTCCCCCTCTATTCGACATTGGTGAGGCCTCATCTAGAGTACTGTGTCCAGTTTTGGGCCCCACACTACAAGAAGGATGTGGATAAATTGGAGAGAGTCCAGCGAAGGGCAACAAAAATGATTAGGGGTCTGGAACACATGACTTATGAGGAGAGGCTGAGGGAACTGGGATTGTTTAGTCTGCAGAAGAGAAGAATGAGGGGGGATTTGATAGCTGCTTTCAACTACCTGAGAGGTGGTTCTAAAGAGGATGGTTCTAGACTATTCTCAGTGGTGGAAGAGGACAGGACAAGGAGTAAGGGTCTCAAGTTGCAGTGGGGGAGGTTTAGGTTGGATATTAGGAAAATCTTTTTCACTAGGAGGGTGGTGAAACACTGGAATGCGTTGCCTAGGGAGGTGGTGGAATCTCCTTCCTTAGAAGTTTTTAAGGTCAGGCTTGACAAAGCCCTGGCTGGGATGATTTAATTGGGTATGGGTCCTGCTTTTGAGCAGGGGGTTGGACTAGATGACCTCCTTAGGTCCCTTCCAACCCTGATATTCTATGATTCTATGGCTTGCGCCCGCCCACCTCCCAAGCTTTCCAATAAGCCTGTTCTGCCACTCTGAGCGGCATGGTAAGGGGGTGGGAGTTAGTTGAATAAGGGGCAGGAGGTCACAGGAGGCAGTCAGGAGGCAGGGAGCGGGATGGGTTGGAGGGGCAGTCAGGGGACAAGGAGTGGGGGGGGGGGGCTGGATGAATCGGGGGTTCCAGGGGCTCTGTTAGGGGTCAGGGCAGTGGATAGGGGTCGGGGCAGTCAGGGGGGGTTGGATAGAGGGTGGGCTCCTGGGGGGGCGGTTCGCGGCAGGGGGTCCCTGGAGGAGGCGGTCAGGGGACAAAGAGCAGGGGGGGTGGGATGGGTCAGGAGTTCTGAGGGGGGGCAGTCAGGGGAAGGGAGCCAGGTTGTTTGGGGGGTACAGCCTTCCCTACCCGGCCCTCCGTGCCGTTTCGCAATCCCGATGTGGCCCTCAGGCCAAAAAGTTTGCCCAGCCCTACTTTAAATGCATAAAAAAGAAATCTCACCACTTCACAGCATATAAACATAATACTAGTTCATATTAAATCCACTGTTCTGTATCCAATTTTCCCACTCTTAGTTTGAGAATATATCAACAACACATTTCTACTTTATGCAGCGCACCAATCACAAGCTGTGCTGCCTGTGCATAGTTTGATGCCAGTACAGCTTCCTCAGCACACCACTATTCACAGAAAACTTCACCTTTGCTTTTCCATGTTACATAAAAAGCAGCAGGAAAACATAATAACTGCTAAAATTAGTCAATGTAGGTCAAAAATGGCAAATGTAGGTATTGCAGGGGCACCCTGAATTACAAATGAAACAAAACACAATCACTTAACAGGCTTGCCTGTGAGAACAGGGGCCTGGATTTCATGACCCAGAAGGTTCATTCCAGTTTTAAATTTAATGTCAATGCTGGTGGAAATGGGCGGGGGAGGAGGAGGAGAGAAGGGAATTCCCTTTGACCACTTTAGAAAACCCAGAGTTTTGGGGAATTCTGGCATTGCCATAAGGTAGTGAGTCCTGTTGGTGGACTCAACTTCTTGGGGAGGCAGTATAAAATATACTCTTGAGATAAAATGGTTCTCAATCAACCTCCCCGCACAGCTGGAGCCCAGAGAACTCGTCCCTCCGCCACAGCCATGAGTCCCATCTCCTCCTCCCCTCAAGGAGTCCCAAGGAGCCCCGGGCCAGCCGCAGCCATGCCTCACCTCCCCAGACTCCAAGCCTCTGTGGGGAAAAGCCTCATACTTCGTCCAAATAAGTGTTTCATATACCCCATGCAGGTTCCAGGGCAGCTGAGTAGGTGGTATTTGCTATTCAGCTTCCTGGGTTCATCAGTATTCTCTCTGGTGTCCAGGGAGATTATTGATGAACCCAGAAAGCTGAATAGCACATACCGCCGCCTCAGCCGCCCCGGAACCTGCATGGGGCATAATAAAACAACCCCCCCCCCCAAAAAAGGCCGCAACCAGGGGTCTGGTAGCAGTGGCAGTGCCTCCCCTGGCCTATTATACCTGCTGCCCATGCTCTCAGCTGCTTAATCCCTCAATGATTTCTGACACACTGGCCATCTTGATCACATCTCCTGCAAAGCTTTCACCACAACAGTACCTGCCAGGGATTTATCAACACCAAACTGGTGCACCAGAAGACCAGTAACTATCACAAATGGAGAGCTTCCACTGCCATTACCATTCTTTTCCATAGCATAGGGAGCTCTCATCCTTGTGATATGGCACTGAAACGTGAGGGTTAATCTACCAAAGTGGTAAAGAAATGTCTCCTTTCTGATCCTGAAGTTATGCCGCCAATTCTGGTCATTCCAGATCACGACTACAACTAGGTTCCACCAGTCTTTGGCTGTGACTCATACCCAAAAGCCTTCTTCCATCCACTGATGATTATTCACAAGTGCAACACAAGTGATAGTGAATGCAAGACTAGTGACTGCATTATGAATTCCATGCTCATCTGGACACTGGCAGGCAGTAATGTCTGTTTGCCTCAGAGTGAGCTGGGAGGCAGATCCTGTAAAGAATGTAGGTAAGGCTCAGAGGCTCATTCACCTGGATATTTTTAGATTTCAACCTTTGCTGCACTGTGTACATTCTTGGGATTTATTTCACCTCAAATAAAGGTCTCCATGTTACACCATAAGAACCAACAAAGGCTAACAAATATCCTGGTTTTAAGGAAAAAAATTCTTCCTCATCCTATTACTTCTGAGATCAGCAGGATCATACTTGACACTACTGTAGACCAAGAACACAAAGCTTTTCAAATGCTTCAGCAGTTTCTCAGGAAGAACTGGGAATAAGCATTCATCCAGACTCCATTTTGAGAAAAAGGACTAGAAATAGCATTGAACAGAGACTTTATAGGAATTTAAGCAAGCCTTAAAATAATGTGGACACACTGTACTACTGGTACTCTGACTGGCTCAAGTATCTAGGATAAACAACAGCTATGGGGGCCAGATTTTCATGAGGGCACAGCTTCCATTTAGACATGAAGTGTTCTACACCAGGACCTCCCACTGTTCATAGAATATCAGGGTTGGAAGGAACCTCAGGAGGTCATCTAGTCCAACCCCCTGCTCAAAGCAGGATCAATCCCCAATTCTTGCCCCAGATCCCTAAATGGCCCCCTCAAGGATTGAACTCACAACCCTGGGTTTAGCAGGCCAAAGCTCAAACCATTGAGCTATCCCTCCCCCCCGTTCTCAACCTGGCTCTAAATATGTACATTAAAAACATAAGAATATACATACCAATGGTCCATCTAGCCCAGTGTCCTGTCTTCCGACAGTGACCAGTACCAAATGCTTCAAAGGGAATGAACAGAACAGGACAATCATCAAGTGATCAGTCCCAGGATCTGGCAGTCAGAGGATTAGGGGAAGCACAGGGTTGCATCCCTGACCATCTTGGCTAATAGCCATGAACTTGTCTAATTCTTTTTTGAACCAAGTTATACTTTTGGTCTGCACAACATCCCCTGACAATGAGTTCCACAGGTTGACCATGTGTTGTGTGAAGAAGTACTTCATTTTGGTTGGTTTAAACCTGCAGCCTATTAATTTCATCAGGCAACCCCTAATTCTTGTGTTATGTGAAGGGGTAAACAACACTTCATTATTCACTTTTTCCACACCATTCATGATTTTATAGGCCTCTATCATATTCCTCCCCCTCAGTGGTCTCTTTTCCAAGCTGAATATTCCAGGTCTTTTTAAATCTCTCTTCATATGGAAGCTGTTCCATATCTCTAATCATTTTGTTGCCCTGCTCTGTACTTTTTCCATTTCTAATATATCTTTTTTGAGATAGGGTATAGGGCAACCAGAACTGCACACAGTATTCAAGATATGGGCGTTCCATGGATTTATATAGAGTCATTATGATATTTACTGTCTTATCTATCCTTTTCCGAGTGGTTCCTAACGTTCGCTTTTTGGAACGCCACTGCAGATTGAGCAGATGTTTTCAGAGAACTATCCACAATTAGTCCAAAATCTCTTTCTTGAGTGGTAACAGCTAATTTACACCCCATCATTTTGTATGTATAGTTGGGATAATATTTTCCAATATGCACTACATTGCACTTACCAACACTGACTGTCACCTGCCATTTTGTTGCCCGGTTTTGGAGATCCCTTTGTAACACTTCACAGTCTGCTTACAACTTAACTATCTTGAGTAATTTTGTATCATCTGCAAATTTTGCTACCTCACTGTTCACCCTTTTTTCCAGATCATTTATGAATATGTTGAACACTAGCCACATACAGATTCCTGGGAGATACCTTTTTTTTACCTCTCTCCATTCTGAAAACTGATCATTTACTCCCACCCTTTGTTTCTTGTCTTTTAACTGGTCACTGATCCATGAGAGGACCTTTCCTCTTATCCAACAGCTGCTTAGTTTGCCTAAGAGCCTTTGGTGAGGGACCTTGTCAAAGGCTTTCTGAAAATCCCAGTACTCTATGGCTGCACTGGATCACCCTTGTCCACATGTTTGCTGATCCCCCCAAAGAATTCCCATCAAAAAGCCAGTGAAATATATAGTCATTCATATAACCAGTATCAGTTGGATTTTGCCATTTTGGTGAGGTTTTTTTGGGGGGGTGAGGGTAGGAGGGACGGGTTAGATAATTGAAAACATCTCTCTTTGGCAAGGGGACAAAGGTGCATTAAATTATTTTAGCCTGTAGAGGTCCCATCCATTTCTGACTTCCCCGTTAAGGAGCATAGCTCTTAAGAAACCATATAGAACAAAATTAATAGTAAACTAGCAAGCAAATAGCATATTCATTAGTTTTGAAAAGTGGTTCTTCAAAAAGGGTATATAAAACGTCAGTTTTGATCAGTTGCTGAAAACCATAGCTGATCATATCCCATCCAGAGAGAATTATTCTACACAAATTGGGGGGGGGGGGGGGACAATAAAAACGGTTTTATAACCTCAATTATGAAGTCGGCACTTAGCTTCATAGTACACAGGTAATACACATTTTTGCCCTTTTTCACTAATTACTGAGTTAAGAAGTGTGTGTGTGTGTGTGTGTGTGTGTGTGCATACATGCAATTGCAATGTTGTGGGTCCTCTTCCAAAAGACAGTATTATCTGTAGATCTTACTGTATGATGCAGCTTATTTTACTCAATCTGATTATGAACATTTATAGTCTCAGTGTGTAAAATACAGCAAGTTACTTCATTTTATTTCAGTTCAATATGTTTAAGAATGCCAAGTGTATGATAAAAAAGTTCATATATAAAACTCTTGATACTCAGAATGCAGAGAAATTATTTCTGAAATGAAGCCCACAAAAATGTGTCTTTATCCTCACCTCTTATTGGAGGAGACTTAACTCTTTTGATCACTTAAATAAAGAGAGTAGCAGCTACTCTTCTTGTTGTTGTCACATTAGCTATTTCAAGATACCTATACCACCCTATCCTTTAGGATAAGAACACTTTCCTCAAAATAAAGACAATGTACACCCACTTTTATCAAGCTAAATCTTTATTCAACAAGACCCCTCTCACCAAAGTAATTCTAGTTCACTGTTTTACATAAAAACAAGGATTAGAACTACACTTCAAGCTTTTTTATACTAACTCCAGCCAATAAAATTTGAGAAGTGTTAACTATTCAATTAAAGAAAGGAAATTACAGGCTCATTTTGCGGCATGTTAAAGTGTCAGTTTACACGTATAGAGTGATCAAGACTTACTACTTTTCCCACTATGTATTGGATTCTAAAATGGTGGTCATGTCTGCCTATGATTCAAAAAGAAAAAAGATACCATTCAAAAGTCTATGCTGACAAGTTAGTTACATGTTGTTCAAGATAAGACAATGGGTAACTCTATTAAAAACTAAACTAAACCAAACCTCTAGGAGGGCCGCAGAAATGTCACTCTGGACTCAGAGAAAGGCAGAGAGAGGAAGCCAGAGCCCGAGCCCTCGACAATGCCAACATGGAGGGCAACACCCAGCCAGCTGCCCGGCTTGGGTCTCTACAGAGCGGCGGCTCCAGGTCCACGCACGGCAGCGGTTCAATCGCCAGGATCTGGCCGCGGTGGCAGCTTAAGGCTCGACGCAGCGGCTCGACTCGCCCCGGTCCGAGCCCGGCTCCTCGCCGGGGGGGGGGGGGGGGGGGGAGCGGAGCCCGCCGGCCCTGGGACGAGCTCCCCTCTCCCGGCAGGTATGGAAACAAAGGCCTTCGCGTCGCTTTCACCGTCCCGGGCGAGGGGCACCGGGGCTGTCCGGGCCGCAGGACAGCTCGCCCGGCGGGGCTCGCCTCACGGGGCTCGCCTCACGCCCCGCGGGCTGCCCGCGCGCTGCTGCCACGGGAGGCCACGTCTCCGCCGCGCGTGGGCAGCGCGGGCTGCTCGGCGGGCGGGCGGGCGGCGGCCCCGCACCCCAGGGTCCGGCCGAGCCTCTCCGCCGGCCGGAGCCCTGCGCTGGGGCCAGCGGGCCGGGCTCCGTGCCCGACGGGGGCTCCCGGCTCGGCGCCGCTCCCCCGGGCCCCCGCGGGCCGCGCACAAAGGGCCGCTCCGCTCGCGGCGCCATGCGGGCGGCGCCGGGCCCTGGGCACTCACCGGCGGCGGCCGCACCTTGCAGATGCCGGTCTGCTCGGCGATGGGTCGGATCTTGTGGATGAAGGCGAAGGGGTCCGCGAACTCCTCCCAGCTGGGCTCGAACACGGGGCACTCGGGCGGCGGCAGGAACTCGGCCATGGCCGGGCTCGGGCGCCGGCAGCTCCTCAGCCAGCCGCCTGCGAACAATCCACCAACAGACGCTGGTCGCCGAGCGCCGCCAGAGCGGGCCGTGCACCTCCGCCGAGCCGGGAGAGAAAAGAGTCCGGCCGGCCGGGCGCCGTGGCGAGGCCCCCGCCCCTCCGCCTGGGGGAGCGAGCGTGCCCCAGGGGCTCCCACGCCCCGTGGGGGGGCCATTGTGCCAGGCGCTCCCACCCGCAGGCCACGGGGTGCCTGGTGCTCGCGGCCCCCCATCAAGGCCCCTTTCTTACAGGGAGAGGGAGACTCGGGCGCACAGGTAGTCTGTTGTAGGGGGGGCTCTGCGGCCCACAGAGTACAGGCTACTTGGGTTATAAAAATCAGAGGCCCCCCCCCATTCCCAGTGTTTGATGCAGTATTAATTAATTCCCTACAAGAGGCCCTGGTCGCTATCGCTTGCGGCCGCAGATCATGGTCACACTGACCCCTTTGTTGTCCAGCCCTGGGGTTCTGTCCAGAACAGGGAGTACAGGCCACATGTCTCCGGGCGACTCCCAGCCCTCCTGCAGGGTTTCTTTCTTTCGCTGCCACCTGGAGCTCCCTTTTTCCCAGGTAGCTGATTTTTTCCTGATATTTGAGAGACAAGGTGGGCGAGGAAATATCTTATATTGGAGGTGAGAGAGACAAACTGTCAATATGACAGGCATAGACTCACCCAAACCCAGGAAAGATTAGGAGCCTGCTTCTGATAGTCTAAGGGCTGCATACAGAAGAAAGGGCTAGTCTACTCTGGAAGCACTATATCGGCACAGCTGCAGTGTTTCTGCAGTGAAGATGCTCTGTGATAACTGGACAAGCAGCAGTAGCCCTTTCGACATAGCACTGTCCATACCAGTGCTTAAGTCAGTGTAACTTACATCACTCAGGGGTGGCTTATTCACTAGGGTTACCCTATTTGAACATTCAAAAAAAGGACACTCCATGGCCAGAGGCATATTTGCTCATGCACCCCTGGCCCTGGCCCTGGCCCTGGCCCTGCCCCAACTCCACCCCTTTCCCGCCCCATTCCAATCCCTTCCCCAAAGTCTCCGCCTCCTCCTTGCCCCATTGGACCCCTTCCCCAAATCCCTGCCCCAGCCCCACCTCCTCCCCTGAGCGCACGGCGTTCCCCCTCCCTCCCAGCTGCGCAAAACACCTGTTTCGCAGCACAAGCACTGGGAGCTAGGGGGAAAAAACAGGTACTCTCTGGAGTGATCAACATTCACTTTCTTTCTCAAATGATCAACATTCACTCTCTTTCTTGAATGATCAACTCGTCTTTGGGGAAAAATAATCATGGCAAAATCCCAGACATTTTTAGATATTTAAAAATTCCTCCCAGAGGGCAATTTAAGAACCAAAAAGTCGGACATGTCTGGGAAAATATGGATGTATGGTACCCCTATATTCACACCCTGAGTGACATAAGTTATACCAAAGTAAGTGATAGTGTAGACTTGGCCTAAGATGTAAATTTAAACTGATTTAGTTAAACTAGTACAAACATTAATATGAATTCTCTTACTGGAGTGGCTTTCTTTAGTTTAGTTTACGCTGACTAAGAACTTCTAGGTAAACCCAAATAAGCTATTCTTAAACTGAAATAAGTGCACCAGTTTAATGAAATCGGTTTTAAAAATGATTTAAGCTAAACTGATGGAACTTGCCTATGTAGACAAGGCCACAATTCTAGAGAGAAATGAGACACGCTAGTATTTGCTGAAGGAACTTCTGGTCATGAGGATATTGTACCTTATTGGCATTGCTCTCCACACAGGTTTTATAAGGCCAGGTTACACTGAAGATACCTGGAAAGATACTGGAGCAAATTATTAATCAATCTGTAAGCACCTGGAGGATAATAGGATTATAGGGAATAGCCAGCATGGATTTGTCAAGAACAAATTATGCCAGACCAACCTAATTTCCTTATTTGACAAGGTTATTGGCTTCGTGGATAGGTGGGAAGCAGTAGAAGTGATATATCTTGATTTTAGTAAAAGCTTTTGACACAGTCTGAAATGAGATTCTCATAAGCAAGCTATTGTAATTTTATCTAGACCACATTTCCCTAAGTTGGGTGCACAACTGGTTGAAAGACCATATTCAAAGAGTAGTTATGAATGATTCACTGTCAAACTGGGAGGGAGCATCTAATGGGGTACCGCAGGGGTCAGTCCAGGATTTGGTACTATTTAATATTTTCATTAATGACATGGATAATGGAGTGGAGAGTATGGTTATAAAATTTGCAGATGACACCAAAGCTGGCAGAGGCTGCGAGCACTTTGTAGGATAGGATTAGAATTCAAAATGATCTTGACAAATTGGAGAATAGGTTGAATTCAACAAGACAAGTGCAAAGTACTTCACTTAGGAAAGACAAATCAACTGCACACTACAAAATGGGGAATAATTGGCCTGGTGGTGGTACTGCTGAAAAGGTTCTGGAGGTAATAGTGGGTCAAAAATCGAATATCAGTCAACAGTGTGATGCAGCTGCAAAAAGCATTCTGTGGTGTATTAACAGGAGTGTTGTATGTAAGACACAGGAAGTAATTGTCCCACTCTACTTGGCACTGCTGAGGCCCCAGCTGGAGTACTGTATCCAATTTTGGACACCACACTTCAGGAAGATAGGGACAAATTGGAGAGAGTCCAGAGGATAGCAACAAATATGATAAAATCTTTATAAAACCTGACTTATGAGGAAAGATTTTTTAAAATGGATATGTTCAGTCTTGAGAAAAGAAGACTGAGGGAGAACCTGATAGCCTTCAAATACATGTAAAGGATGTTATAAAGAGGATGGTGGCTAACTGTTCTCCATGTCTGCTGAAGGTAGGACAAGAAGTAATGGGCTTAATCTGCAGCAAGGAAGAGTTAGATTAGATATTAGGAAACACTTTCTAACTAAAAGGGTGGTTAAGCTCTGGAATAGGCTTCGAAGGGAAGTTGTGGAATCCTCATAATCGGAGGTTTTAAAAAACAGGCTGTAAAAACACCTGTCAGGGATGATCTAGGTTTACTTGGTCTTGCCACAGTGCATGAGGCTAGACTTGGTCACGCCTCAAAGTCCCCTCCAGTATAACATGTCTATGATTGTATGAAACTTGAAGAAAGATATGGTCCCTGGCCCTAAAGAATTAGCTTTCTAAAACACAGACATTAGAGCCAATACAAAGCAAAACTTTGTACTGGAATCACAAACTACACTAGACTTGCAAAATGTAGTGTCAGGCACACAATATGTCTGCTCTGGGTAAGCTGTTTATTTGTCATTATTCTCCATTGTGTAGTGTGAGGCTTGCTCATCTCTCCCTCCTCCCCCCCCCCCCCCCCGATTATATACAATTTTTCTTCATCATGTTTTAATGGAATTTCCTCTCAGTTCTGATAATTTGAGGGGGTTTGTTTTCTTATTTTTTGCACTACCTGTAGTCTGGATACTAGTGCAGAAAGCGCCTCTCTGTTGCACTCTCCTCCCTCACACTGGTTGCACTCCTCCTCTCTGGGCTTGCACTGTACTTTGTATTCTATTTTTGATCCCTGGTTCTGTTTTTGGTAAGTGTCCCATTTGTTCATTTAGTTTTAAATGACTATAATTGCAACAGACTGCTGCTGAAAGACTTTGCAGAAGAATCTTTAGTCCTGAGAGGCAGCCATCACCTTGATTTGTAAGGCCTGTACTCCATTAAGGTCTATGAATCTATCACAACATTGGTAGCATTTCTCTCTATTTGAGTGAACAATGGTGGCTGACTTTGTTCGTGGTTTTCTTTGTTTTGGTGGGTGTTTACTTTAGGGACTGTTGCAATTACAGATTCCCTTCACTTCTCCTGCTAAAGGGGATCCGTAGGGCCCTCTGTGGACTAGCTCCATCCAGGCAACGGCAGCCACATGGGTCTCCAAGTCACCTTCTCTCCCTTTATGATGTATGTTTACATCTGCGGAGGGATCTGCCACAGCTGACAGCCACCCCAGCATCGGCACTTTTTTTTTTAAAGAGCCTCTCTGTTCTCTGGGATAGGCTAGGGGCTGGGGCAGCGTCACAGGGGGAGCCCCCGTCGGTTTCATTGTCTCTGCAAAGGCTCAGGCCAGTGCAATGAGGAAAGTGGAAACTGCAGCAAAGTTGAACTATGTATTTCCAGCACGCTTGCTGCATGGCAGAAGGAAAGCACCAGCATTGCTGCTGTCCATGCAAGCACCTATCCTGCATTTAGTAGGAGACCCCAGGACCACAGGGGACGGGGTCTGAACAGGGGACTGCCTGAGCTGCTGTGGATGAAGGGGTTGTGAGGCTCTCTTTAGGAGAGAAGCCATTGTGCTCTTCTGTAGGGTCAGGAACATTCCACTGAATGTATCCGATGAAGTGAGCTGTAGCTCACAAAAGCTTATACTCAAATAAATTGGTTAGTCTCTAAAGTGCCACAAGTCCTCCTTTTCTTTTTGCTAGACGTTAGAATTCATTTAGAAGGTGCCACATCCCTGACTGACAGATGAAGAATATCAAAGGGATAAGAGCAACATTTCCCTCTGGGCTGGCCTCCCACATATAGAGTCTGCACTTTCCCCTAAGACAAGAGGGAACCGCCCCCTCCAAAGCAGAACTTTTATCTGCCCCTTCCACCTCCCAGGGCAGAAAATGTGATCCCCACTTCATGGGAATACCCTAAAGTTGTGCGCAGACACTTAACATTTGATTATGCAATATGATGGCACTAGGGTAGGGGTTCTCAAACTTCATTGCACCGTGACCCCCTTCTTACAACAAAGTTACTACATGACCCCTGGAGGGGGATGGAACCTGAGTCCGAGCCCTGCCACCCTGGGTGGGGGGGAAGAGGGGGCAACAGCTCAAGCCCTGCTGTCCCAGGTGGGGCTGGAGCTAGGGTTCAGCCCTGGGTCCCAGCAAGTCTAATGCTGGCCCTGGTGACCCCATTAAAATAGGGTCCAGACCAGTGCTGAGCTGCCAAAATCTGATGAACCGGTTCCTTCAGTCGCTCCGGGTCTTCGGCAGCACTGAGGGACCTGTCGCCAAAGTGCCACCGAAGACCCAGAGCGCCACCAGGTGAGTAAAAAGGGATTCTCAAGGGGAGCCTCCCGAGCCGGGAGTTCAGGCTGGCTGGACAGGACGGTCCTGTGGGCCAGATGTGGCCCGTGGGCCAGAGTTTGCCCAACCCTTTAACAACCAGTTCTAAACCAGGTTCAAAATTTAACAACCAGTTTGCTCGAACCAGTGCGAACCGGCTCCAGCTCACCATTGGTCCCAACCCACTTGGGGTCTCGAACCACAGTATGAGAACGGCTGTGCTAGGGAGAAGGCAGCTGCAGCTCTAGCTGTCCAGCAGATTCTCCCCATGCCATGTGCTCACAGCCTGCTGCAGAGCCAAGTGGGGAGAGGCCTTGCTAGGAGTAAGGGCCCAAAATCAGACACACAACCCAGGCCCTAGAGTTTCATGAATACAGTAAAGTAATTGTACATGCAAGGTAATGCCACATGGAAGATGCCATTTTATACAGAAAGGGGGGGGGGGAGTAAGGGGGTCATGCCACCCTTCCAAGGGCCACAGAATACATCACACAGAAAACATTTCCAGGACAACTAAGCTAGTCCCTTCAGCGTCCCACACAGCCCATGGGGCCCCCAACCCCCAGCATCCTGCACAGCCCATGGGGCCCCTACCCCGAGCGTCCCGCACAGCCCATGGGGCCCCTACCCCCAGCGTCCCATGCAGCCCATGGGGCCCCTACCCCCAGCGTCCCGCACAGCCCAGGGGGCCCCCACAACCTGGATGCCCTCAGCTCCCCAAAACCTGGCAGTGGCCCCCAGTACCCCAAGCCCATGCTCCCCTCTCTCCACAGAGCCCATCGCCTGTCCTGCAGGGTGGGCTCCGCTCTACTTGGCCAAAGGGCCCTGAGACCCCCAGGAGAGGCTCCTGACTCGGGCAGACAGCGGGGGCAGGGCGCCCCTCCCCGTCACTCGGGGGCGAATGCAAGGCGCGTATTCTCCCTCTAGGACCCCGGGGAGCGGCAGTCGCTGCACGTAGCACACGTGTGCGGCCTCGGGGGGGGGGGGGGAGGAGGGGCAGCCCGCAGCCGGAGCGGAGCTGGGAGTTACACGGCCCGCCGTGCTGCGGGGCGCCCCGCACCCCCCTTTTCTGCCTCGTCCTCCCCCTTCCTTCTGCTGCAACCTCCTCCTCCCTTTCCCATTATCTGGCCTCCCCCCATTCCCTCTACTTGCCCCCCATCCCCTATTTCCCCTGGCAGCTCCCATCCACGCTTCCCACCCTCCCCCTCTTGCTGCCTGGTCTCCCCCCATCCCCTCTGTCTGCCCCCTATCCTCCCCCTTTCCCCTGGCTGCCCTCCCCATTCTCTCTGCCTTCCCCCATCCCTGCTGCTTGGCCTCCCCCACGCCCCCTCTCTGCTGCCTGTACCCATCTCCCCTTTCCACTGCCTGCCCCATCTCCCACATTCCCACTGCCCCCCTTGTGGCTGCCTGTCCCCATCATCCCCTTTCTGCTTCCTGCCCCTCATATCCCACATTCCCTCTACCTGCCCTCTATCCCACCCCTTCCCACTGCCTGGCCTCCCCCCATTTACTCTACCTGAACCCCCATTCCCTCTTCCTGCTGCCTGCCATCCCCCCATTCCCTCTTCCCTCTCTGCTGCCTGCCCCCATCTCTTCTGCCTGCTGCCCAGCCCCCCCCTTCCCACTGGCTGGCCTCCCCGTCCCCCCCCCTCCTGCTGCCTGCGCCCATCCCCCACATTCCCTCTACCTGCACCTCAACCCCCCTTCCCACTGCCCCCCCCGCTGCCTGCTCCCTATCCTCTCCCTTTCCCCTGCTCGTCCATCCCCATTCCCTCAGCCTGCTCCCATTCCTACTGCCTGCCCCCCATCCCCGCCTTTCCCACTGCTTAGCCTCCCCCATAGAATCATAGAATATCAGGGTTGGAAGGGACCCCAGAAGGTCATCTAGTCCAACCCCCTGCTCGAAGCCAATTCCCAGTTAAATCATCCCAGCCAGGGCTTTGTCAAGCCTGACCTTAAAAACCTCTAAGGAAGGAGATTCTACCACCTCCCTAGGTAACGCATTCCAGTGTTTCACCACCCTCTTAGTGAAAAAGTTTTTCCTAATATCCAATCTAAACCTCCCCCACTGCAACTTGAGACCATTACTCCTCGTTCTGTCATCTGCTACCATTGAGAACAGTCTAGAGCCATCCTCTTTGGAACCCCCTTTCAGGTAGCTGAAAGCAGCTATCAAATCCCCCCTCATTCTTCTCTTCTGCAGGCTAAACAATCCCAGCTCCCTCAGCCTCTCCTCATAACTCATGTGTTCCAGTCCCCTAATCATTTTTGTTGCCCTTCGCTGGACTCTCTCCAATTTATCCACATCCTTCTTGAAGTGTGGGGCCCAAAACTGGACACAGTACTCCAGATGAGGCCTCACCAATGTCGAATAGAGGGGAACGATCACGTCCCTCGATCTGCTCGCTATGCCCCTACTTATACATCCCAAAATGCCATTGGCCTTCTTGGCAACAAGGGCACACTGCTGACTCCTATCCAGCTTCTCGTCCACTGTCACCCCTAGGTCCTTTTCCGCAGAACTGCTGCCTAGCCATTCGGTCCCTAGTCTGTAGCTGTGCATTGGGTTCTTCCGTCCTAAGTGCAGGACCCTGCACTTATCCTTATTGAACCTCATCAGATTTCTTTTGGCCCAATCCTCCAATTTGTCTAGGTCTTTCTGTATCCTATCCCTCCCCTCCAGCGTATCTACCACTCCTCCCAGTTTAGTATCATCCGCAAATTTGCTGAGAGTGCAATCCACACCATCCTCCAGATCATTTATGAAGATATTGAACAAAACCGGCCCCAGGACCGACCCTTGGGGTACTCCACTTGATACCGGCTGCCAACTAGATATGGAGCCATTGATCACTACCCGTTGAGCCCGACAATCTAGCCAGCTTTCTACCCACCTTGTAGTGCATTCATCCAGCCCATACTTCCTTAACTTGCTGACAAGAATACTGTGGGAGACCGTGTCAAAAGCTTTGCTAAAGTCAAGAAACAATACATCCACTGCTTTCCCTTCATCCACAGAACCAGTAATCTCATCATAGAAGGCGATTAGATTAGTCAGGCATGACCTTCCCTTGGTGAATCCATGCTGGCTGTTCCTGATCACTTTCCTCTCATGCAAGTGCTTCAGGATTGATTCTTTGAGAACCTGCTCCATGATTTTTCCAGGGACTGAAGTGAGGCTGACTGGCCTGTAGTTCCCAGGATCCTCCTTCTTCCCTTTTTTAAAGATTGGCACTACATTAGCCTTTTTCCAGTCATCCGGGACTTCCCCGGTTCGCCACGAGTTTTCAAAGATAATGGCCAATGGCTCTGCAATCACAGCCGCCAGTTCCTTCAGCACTCTCGGATGCAACTCGTCCGGCCCCATGGACTTGTGCACATCCAGCTTTTCTAAATAGTCCCTAACCACCTCTATCTCCACAGAGGGCTGGCCATCTCTTCCCCATTTTGTGATGCCCAGCGTAGCAGTCTGGGAGCTGACCTTGTTAGTGAAAACAGAGGCAAAAAAAGCATTGAGTACATTAGCCCCTTTCCACTGCCTGCCCCCCATTCCCTCTATCTGCCCCCTTCTCCCCTTCCAGTGCCTGCCCACATCCCTCCTTTCCTACTGTCTGGCCTCTCCCAATTCCCTCTACCTGCCCCCCAGCTCCCCTTTCCTCTGCCCCCAGCTCCCCTTTCCGCGCCCCCATCTTCCCGTCTCTGCTCCCGTCCTCCCCCCATCTTCCCCTCTCCGCTCCCGTCCTCCCCCCATTCCCTCTGTCTGCTCCCATCTCTACTCCCTGACGCCTTCCCACACATTCCCTCTGCCCTCCCCCCTTCCCGCTGTCCCCCATCCCTTCTACCTGCCACCCATCCCCCCCCCCTCCCTGTCTGCCCCCTTTCCCGCTGCCTGCTTCTATCCCCCCATCCCCTCTGCCTGTCCCCTCTTCCCTCTGCCCGGCCTCCCCTGTCCCCCCCATTCCCTCTGCCTGCCTGCCCCTAATCCCGCTGCCTCCACCCACCCCCCCGATCCCCTCTGCCTGCCCTCTCTTCCCTCTGTCTGGCCTCCCCTGTCCCCCCCCTTCCCACTGCCTGGCCTCCCCCCATTCACTCTGCTTGCCTGACCCCCATCCATCATCCCTCCCATTCCTGTTACCAGGCCTCCCCCCCTTCCTGCTGCCTGGCCCCCCATTCCCACTGCTGAGCCTCCCCCATCCCTCCTTCCCACTGCCTGGCCTCCCCCAATTCACTCTACCTGCACTCCCATTCCTGCTGCCTGCCCTCCCTCATCCCCCCTTCCCACTGCCTGGCCCCATTCCCCCTTCCCACTGCCAGCCCTTCCCTCATTCCTCCTTCAGTGCTGCCTGTCCGATCCCCAGCATTCCCACTGCCTGCCCCGCACCCTTATTCCCTCCTGCCTGCCTCTCATTCCTCCTTCCAGCTGCCTGCCTCCTTCCTCCCATCCCCCCTGCCTCTCCCCATCCTCCCTCTCACTGCCTGGCCTTCACAGCCCCCCCCCCAATTCCTTCTGCATGCCCCCTCCTGTCTTTCTGCTGCCTCCCCCCCTTTCTGCTGCCTCCCCCCATTCCCTCCTCTACTGCTTGTCCCCTCTCCCTATTCCCTCTTCCCGTTGCTTGCCTGCCCCATCCCCACTTCTCACTGCCTGCCCCATCCCCCCTTCCTGCTGACTGCCCCTCCTTTCCGCCACCTGCTTTCCCCCATACCCCCTTTCTGCTGCCTTCCCCCCATCCCCCGTTTCCGCTATCTGCCCCCACATTCCCTGCTGCCTGCCTCATCTCCCACATTCCCACTGCCCCTTTCAGCTGCCTACCCCGATTCCTCCTTTGGGCTGCCTGCCCCCCATATTCCACAATCCCTATGCCTGCCCTCTATCCCCCCGCTGCCTGGCGTCCCCCCATTCCCTCTGTCTTCCCCCACATCCCTTCTGCCTACCCCCTGTGACGGGTTCGGTCATAGAGACCCCCTTGGGACTGTCATCTGATGTGGTGAAATTACCTCTGAGCCCATTTTCCCTGCCAACTTGGGACTTCCAGTACCCTGCCTTGTTGAGACAGACACACCAGCCTGCTGCAACGCAGACTCAAAGTTTGGACCATGCCTCCAAAGCTCCAGGTTTTAAGTTAAAACAGCTCAGCAGGTTACCTATTTTCAGCACCCACTCACCCAGCTCCCAATGGGGTCCAAACCCCAAATAAATCTGTTTTACTCTGTATAAAGCTTATACAGGGTAAATTTCATAAATTGTCCGCCCTCTGGAACACTGATAGAGATGCACAGCTGTTTCCTTCCCCACGTATTAATCGCTTACTCTGCATTTATTAATAAAAGTGATTTTATTAAGTATAAAAAGTAGGATTTAAATGGTTTCAAGTAATAACAGAGAGAATAAAGTAAGTCACAAAACAAAATAAAAATTAAAAAACCACGCAAGTCTAAGCCTAATACATTAAGAAACTGTTTACAAATAAACAGAAAAGGAGTACTAGTGGCACCTTAGAGACTAACCAATTTATTTGAGCATAAGCTTTCGTGAGCTACAGCTCACTTCATCGGATGAAGTACTCCTTTTCTGTTTGCGAATACAGACTAACACGGCTGCTACTCTGAAACCTGTTTACAAGTAATATCTCACCCTCAAAGATGTTCCAATAAGCTTCTTTCACAGACTAGACTCCTTCCTAGTCTGGGCCCAATCCTTTCCCCTGGTACAGTCCTTGTTTGTTCCAGCAGACATCTCAGGTGGGAAGCAGGAACTTCTCATGACTGGCAGTCTCTTTTGTCGTGCTCCACCCCCTTTTTGCATAATTACAATAGGACCTCAGAGTTATACTTCATATTTCTAGCTTCAGATACAAGAATGATACATGCATACAAATAGGAGGAATATATTCAGTAGGTTATAACCTTTGTTATGATACCTTACAAGAGACTGTTTGCATAAAGCATATTCCAGTTATATCATATTCACACTTACAAGCATATTTTCATAAAACATATGGAGTGCAACATTACACCCCCATCTCCTCTTTCCCCCCTTCCACCTGCCTGCCCCCATCTTCTACATTCCCTCTACCTGCCCCTCATCTCCCTTCCCACTGCCTGCCCCCATTTCCCCATTCCCTGCTGCTTGCCCCATCTCCCAGACACCCACTGCCCCCCTTTCCACTGCCTGCCCCATGATCCCCTTTCTGCTGCCTGCCCCTCATATCCCACATTCCCTCTGCTTGCCCTCTATTCCCCCTTCCCCTGCCTGCCCTTCCCCCATTCCCTCTGCCTGGTCCCATCCCTGCTGCCTGCTCCCATCCCCCACATTCTCTTTAACTTCCCACATCCCTCCTTTCCCACTCCCTGGTCTCCCCCATTCCCCACTGCCTGCCTTCCCCCTATTCCAACTGCCTGCCCCCCACCCACATTCCCTCCTGCCTGCCCCCATCCTCTCTTCCTACTGCCTTCCTCCTGCCCCCCATCGCCCCTGCCTGCCCCCTGCCTGCTCCTCATCCCTCCAATTCCCACTGCCTGGCCTCACCTGTTCCCCCCTTTCTGCTGCCTGCCCCCCTTCCCCCTTCCCACTGCCTGTCCCCTCCCCGCATTCCCGCTGCCTGCCTGCCCCCCATCCCCACTTCTCGCAACCTGCCCCATCCCTCTTTCCTGCTGCCTGCCTTCCCCATCCCCCCTTTCTGCTGCCTGCCTCCATCCCTGCTGCCTGCCCCCTTCCCCTCATTCCCTCTGCCTGTCCATCCCCCTTCTTGCTGCCTGCCCCATCTCCCCTTCCCTCTGCCTGCCCGCATCCCTGCTGCCTGCCCCCCATCCTCCACATTTCCTCTGCCTGCCCCCATCCCCCCATTCCTGCTGCCTGCCTCCATCCATTCTGCCTTCCCCATCCCCCTCCTCACTGCCTGCCCCATCTCCCCTTCCCTCTGCCTGCCCCCCCACATTCCCACTAGCTGCCCTCCTTCCCCCCCATTCCTGTTGCCTGCTCCCATCCCTGCTGCCTGCCCCTCAATGCCCCTTTCCCACTGCCTGGCTTCCCCCTCATTCCTGTTGCCTTCCCCACATCCACCCATTCCCACTGCCCACCCTCCCCACATTCCCACTATCTGCCCCCATCCCCTCTTTCCATTGCTTGTCCCCCATCCCTTCTGCCTGTGCCAATTCCTGCCCCATTCCCACTGCCTGGCCTCTCCCCATTTCAGCTGCCTGCCCCCATCCCTACTGACTGCCCCCCATCGCCCCATTCCCTCTGCCTGTCCCCTATCCCCCATCTCGCTGCTGTCCCCCATCTCCTTCCTTGCCTTCTGCTTGTCCCCATCAAGCTGCCTGCCCCCCATCTACCCTACCTGCTGCCAGGCCTCCCCACATTTCCTCTGCCTGTCCCATCCCCCACATTCTCTCTGCCTGTCCCTATCCCACTCCTTGTCTGCTGCTTGCCCTCCTCCCCTCTGCCTGCCCCTCATCCCTCTCCTTGTCTGCTTCTCCTCTCCCTCTGCTTCCTCACTGGGGCTGAGGAGGTTTCACTATAGTGCTAATGCTGCACATCATCCCTGCTTCTATTGCCAAGGGGCTCTCGACTAGTAATGAGCCTGGGCTACTTTTAATGTCAGTTCAGTGGCTGCAGGAAGAGATGCTTGGCTGAAGAGTCCAGTCCAGTTAAACTTACCAACCAGTCACAGACTGTGCTTCTGATCCCCCACACTGGTTATCAAGAAGTTAAAAACAAGGAAATTACACAGCCCCCTTATTGGATTCCAGTTCTCTGGCTCCCAATCAGCACCTAGGGCCAGTACAGTGAGAAGTTATTTAAAAAACTGCTCACTATACAAAATGTTCTTCTGAACTCCAAAGGGCCAGCCACATAGCCGGGTCAACCACATTGCCAGGCCAATATCTTACCCAAAATACCACGTTGCCAGCCAATCCTTTAGCATTTAAAACTAAAGGTGTATTGTAAGGAAAAAGGAAAGAACAAGAAGAGAGTTGTTGAATGGTATAGCACTCAAATACATACAGAGACTTCAAAGTGCATATATCAGGTTCTTAGCAGTGTTGGTGAGTTTGCTGGCTTGAAAGTCCCTCTGGAACATCCACAGCTTAGAATCCTAGAATATCAGGGTTGGAAGGGACCTCAGGAGGTCATCGAGTCCAACCTCTGCAGGACCATTCCCCAGTTTTTGCTGCAGATCCCTAAATGGCCCCCTCAGGGATTGAACTCACAACCCTGGGTTGAGCAAGCCAATGTGCAAACCACTGAGCTATCCCTCCCTCCATGCTGGGTTGGGTCATTCAGTCCTATGTCCAGAGCTTCAGTTTGTAGCAAAGTTCCTCTAGAGGTAAGAAGCAGGAATGTAAACAAAATGGAGAGGATGCAGCTGCCTTTTATATTCTTTTGCCATAAGGCTTGTACTTCCTGTGTCCCTACACAAGCTTCACAGCACATAGAAAAGCCTTAGAATTCTCTGTCCATAGGCATGGCCCCTACATGGCTTGCTGACTCATCAGGTGTAGTCCCTGGCTTTTACAATGGGTTTATTGTACAGCTGGTGTCCCTCGATGGGCCATCAAACCGGCTTAGTGCTCATGCCATTCTGTCTGCAGGTGTCACCCAGAAACACAGCACAAGATTGCAAATTCAGCTACAAACATAAACAAGATTTTCATATTTGGCAAATTATAACATTTTCATAGATACCTTTCATTGCATATCTGGTCAGATTTCTTGCAATATTATAGTGATGATGATTGATGATTGGCGATCCCTCGATTCAAGGATGATCTCTACTATATGAGAATTACATATGGGTCCTGAGATGACTCAGGAGTCTGATCCTGGAACCACAAATCTGCCCTCAGTAGGTACAGACGTTTTGTGGCAGGCCAGCTGCCTGCTGGGAGAATGTTCTTTCTTTTTCCTTCTGTGATGAGTTCAGTCACAGAGACTTCCTTGGGACTGTCACCTGATGTGCTGAAATTACCTCTGAGCCTGTTTTACGTGCAAGCTTGGGCCTCCAGAACCCTGTCTTGTTGAGACAGACACGCTAGCCTGCTGCCACACAGACCCAGGGTCTGGGCCACGCCCACAGAGCTGCAGGCTTAACTGAAAACAGCTCAGCAGGTCACCTGTCTCCAGCACCCAGACACCCAGTTCCCAATGGGATCCAAACCCCAAATAAATCCATTTTACTCTGTATAAAGCTTATTCAGGGTAAATTCATAAATTGTCTGCTCTCTATATCACAGATAGAGATGCACAGCCGTTTGCTCCCCCAGGTATTAATCACTTACTCTGGGTTTATTAATAAACAAAAGTGATTTTATTAAGTATAAAAAGTAGGATTTAAGTGGTTTCAAGTAATAACAGAGAGAACAAAGTAAGTCACCAAACAAAATAAAGCAAAAACACACAACTCTAAGCCTAATACATTAAGAAACTGATTATAGGTAATATCTCACCCTCAAAGATGTTTCAATAAGCTCTGCCCCTATCCCCGGCAGCAGGGCCCAGGCCCCTTGACTGCCCCCCTGCAACCCCGCCGCTCCTCGCCCCACCCCCAGAACTCTCCCTGCTCCCCACCCCCTGACCGCGCCGCCCTGGAGCACCAGGTCCGGCGGCGCTTTAGCTGTGCTGCCCAGGCGGAGCTGCAGCCATGCTGCCCAGTTGCTGGGGGAACTGTGACTGTGAGGGAGGCAGGGAGGGAGGGGAGCAGAAGTGGGGGGCCAGGGGCTAGCCTCTGCCCACTCATCACACTTCCGGGGAGTTGGGCTGGCTCCTCTGCGGTCCTGTCCTGGTCCTGATCCCGCTCCCTGGCAGGAGCTCGGGGGCCAGAGGGAAGGGTCCTGCGGGCCGTATGTGGCCCGCGGGCCATAGTTTGCCCTCTGCTCTAAAAGATTGTCCAAAAGGGGAGGAGTGTCTTTCTAAAGACACTCTACAACTAAAGGGAAAGGAAATAAGGGCTATTGTTAAAATAAAAGCCTCACTTAATATTTTACATTTCAAAGGGTTTAACTGTTTTTCCTCCTTTTTCTGTATCTTTAATAAAGGTTAAAACAATGTTTAATGGTGGGTTTGCCATGGGACTGAGGTCTCTATATGCCAAACCCCAAACTGTCTTTAAAACGGTTTAATGTTGGACTGTTACAGGGTCATGTTCACACCTTTAACTCTTTGGGCCCAATATTTACGTTAAAATTACTACAAGAGAGGACAAGGTCTGGAAAGGTGGCCTAGCCATTAAGGTTGTGCTCTGGAGTTACAAGCCTGAGATGGGAGTGCTCAATGCCTTGCAAGGTGAGGCACAAGGATGGGGCACTGTGGCTGGGGGAGGATTATGTACCACAGGTATGTGCATATCTGCAGCAAATTCAGGCACTTCACCGACCTTCCCACTCTGCTAGTTGCCCAAATAGACTCAGCTCCATGACTCGGTTGTGAACGTATTGCTAACAAACGGATGAACATTGTCCTTTGTGTACCCGCCTACAGCTTTTCCCCTGGGGCCCCACTTAGTAAGACCATGACACAATTTCTGCCCAGACATGTATATTGCAGTTTTATACCCCTGCAGCCTGAGCCCCATGAGCCCGAATCAGCTGACATAGGCCGTCTGCAAGTGTTTAATTGGAGTTTAGACATAAGTGCTGCTCCCACTTCAAAATGCTTTTATAAATATATAGTGGTATAGGTGAGGCTGGAATAAGGCACAGACACTCAAGGCCTGTGTCTAGAGCCCCCTGGAGTCATGTGATTACGGAGGACTCTGAACTTTCATTTTTTTAAAAAGTAAGTTTGTAGCCCTGATGGTTGCAGAGAAAAACCTTGAAAGTCTGACCCAGTGTAACTAATGCAACACTGCCTGCCTGAGTCTACAACTGCCTGAAACAATAGCTGTGCCCTTGTTGCCAAGAAGGCATTTTGGGCTGTATAAGTAGGAGCATTGCCAGCAGATTGAGGAACGTGATCGTTCCCCTCCATTCGGCATTGGTGAGGCCTCGGCATTAGTGTACAGTTTTGGGCCCCACACTACAAGAAGGATGTGGAAAAATTGGAAAGAGTCCAGCGGAGGGCAACAAAAATGATTAGGGGACTGGAACACATGAGTTATGAGGAGAGGCTGAGGGAGCTGGGATTGTTTAGTCTGCAGAAGAGAAGAATGAGGGGGGATTGGATAGCTGGTTTCAACTACCTGAAAGGGGGTTCCAAAGAGGATGGATCTAGACTGTTCTCAGTGGTAGCAGATGACAGAACAAGGAGCAATGGTCTCAAGTTGCAGTGGGGGAGCTCTAGGTTGGATATTAGGAAAAACTATTTCACTAGGAGGGTGGTGAAACACCGGAAGGGGTTCCCTAGGGAGGTGGTGGAATCTCCTTCCTTAGGGGTTTTTAAGGTCAGGCTTGAGAAAGCCCTGGCTGGGATGATTTAGTTGGGGATTGGTCCTGCTTTGAGCAGGGGGTTGGACTAGATGACCTCCTGAGGTCCCTTCCAACCCTGATATTCTATGATACTCTCTGGCAGGAGTGCCGGTCTGGTGGGCAGAGCGGGGCAAGCCCCCAAGCCATAACCCCATTCCCTGGCAGGAGCACTTGGTGGGGGGCTGGGATGGGGCATGCCCCTGCACTCTGACCCCATTTCCCTGGCAGGAGTGCAGGGCGGGCACTTACTCTGGCCCAGGGCCCCACAAAACTGTAGTCTGCCTCTGAATAGATCCACAGCACAAGGGCAGGGCTGTGGGGGCAAGGCCAGGGTTTTCTGTGTCGTGGTGTGCCAGGGCACCAGATTGCTTTAATCCAGCACTTTTACATTGTGTTTGCAAGGTCCCTGTAATCCTTGATCTTAACTCTTAGCAGCATAAGGGCTGGATATTGCTTTCAGTGACCCTGGTGTAAATCTGGCATCACACTAGTTAAGTAAGTGGTGTTACTCCAGATTCATGCTGGTGTAACTTAGGACAGAATCAGGTCTGATGTGTTCAGTGTCACATGCAGGGAACACACCGCTCTGCTCTCCTTGCATTAATGGGAGCTGTTTGGTGATCTCGTGGGCATCACCCAAGTAGGTGCCTTCTCCATTGTGAAGCTCAGTTCTGTAACAGAAGAGAGTGGCAGGTGTAACTCATGTTAGGCCTATTTAGTTCCACTCAGCTCTGTTTCATTTGCCTGGTGACAAATAAAGAGCACTGGCAAGATCAGGTTTAGATGAGCCCTTTGGAGACCCCCAGGGCTGTGGCAGATCCTACAGGTCTTTGCACTGAACGGCTGAATAAATTGATTCCAGCTGCTCAGCAGGACTTGGGATAAAAATGCTCTCAGTGTTATGTCAGTCTTGGCTCCAGAGCCATCCAGAACTGACCTGAACAGTCCCTTCCATGAGAGTCAAGGTCTGCCGCAGGCCAGTAACCCTGGTGATTTACAGATGGCTTTAGGGTTGAATGTTTAGGAGGACTCAGGCCCCACAACAGGATCCTTTGAGCCAGATTCTCAACTGGGGGGAGGGATAGCTCAGTGGTTTGATCATTGGCCTGCTCAACCCAGGGTTGTGAGTTCAATCCTTGAGGGGGCCATTTAGGGATCTGGGGCAAATTGGGGATTGGTCCTGCTTTGAGCAGGGGGTTGGACTAGATGACCTCCTGACCTTCCATGATTCTACATTGAAGTCAGTGCACACATTTACACCAGGCCCAGTAAGTGTCACTACTCTGGGCTTAGAGAAGCATGGGTTGCAGATGTGGGGAGAGAGACATGCTGAGGCTTTGAGACTCTTTAGGCAAGTAGCTTCCTGAGAACAAACAGATGGAGAAAGTAGAAACATGTGTCAGATCAAACCAAACCCGTTTTCCTGGTCAAATCAGCAGCCTGTACAGGCCTACACAGCTCTTGTTGTTTCATCATCTGGGCCAGAAATGAGTTTCTGCCAGCTCACAACCTATGCCGGGATGCTGACAGCCAGCGTAATTTCTCTTCTCACCACAAAAGGGTCATTTGGGTTGGAAGTTATATGATTTTTGTAATACTGTGACCTGAATTATTAGCATGTGCCCCTAGTTATAAGCAAGGCTGATGCCAGTGTAGGCATCCATAATGTCCCTGTTATAAGCCAAGCTCTAGTGTGTGGACTTTGTGATTGCTGACTAGTTGGCCCTAGTTTCATGGCTAGACCCCAAAAGTTCTAGCCCATGTCTGGGCTGCAGCACTGTGAAGGACAATCATGGAAAACCTCCAGTCCCTGTGGGGAAGAGCACGCATGAGTATTGTTGTAGGAGCAGCAGTGGTCTGTATGCAATGTATAAACTGTATGCTCAAAAGGTCATGCCCCCCAAATCACAGCTAGGGTGAAACGGTGGCTGGGATTTCTTCCTGGAGCTCTAGGAAAAAACAGAGTTAATAAGACACATGCACCTCTACTACCAAGTACATAAAGACTAACAATATTTTCCACATCTCAAGGACAATTTTAACCAGTTGATTCTGGGAAACTTTCATAGGAGAGTGCATCAGCCACTTTGTTAGAAGCTCCTGAGATGTGTTGGATGTTGAAATCAAAATCTTGGAGAGCTAAACTCCACTGAATAAGTTTTTTGCTATTTCCCGTGGCGGTATGAAGCCACCGTAGCGCAGCATGGTCAGTTTGCAGGTGGAAACGCCGTCCCCAAACGTATGGGCGTAGCTTTTCCAGAGCGTAGACAATGGCGTAACATTCTTTTTCACTGACTGACCAGTTGCTTTCCCTCTCAGACAGTTTTTTGCTGAGAAACACGACAGGGTGGAATTCTTGATCCGGTCCTTCCTGCATTAAAACTGCTCCCACACCACGCTTGGACGCATCTGTGGTTACGAGGAACGGTTTGTCAAAGTCTGGGGCCCTTAGTACAGGGTCAGACATGAGTGTCGCTTTAAGCTGGTTAAAGGCCTTCTGACACTCTTCAGTCCACTGAACGGCATTTGGCTGTTTCTTTTCGGTTAGGTCTGTCAGTGGGGCGGCAACGTGGCCCTGTTGAGGTTAAAGGGACAAACCATCCCGATGAGTCGAAAGAATAGTAAATATGGCAGGCGACCAGCTTGGCTTAATGGTGAAATCCTAGCGGATCTTAAACATAAAAAAGAAGCTTACAAGAAGTGGAAGGTTGGACATATGACCAGGGAAGAGTATAAAAATATTGCTCGGGCATGTAGGAATGATATCAGGAGGGCCAAATCGCACCTGGAGCTGCAGCTAGCCAGAGATGTCAAGAGTAACAAGAAGGGTTTCTTCAGGTATGTTGGCAACAAGAAGAAAGCCAAGGAAAGTGTGGGCCCCTTAATGAATGAGGGAGGCAACCTAGTGACAGAGGATGTGGAAAAAGCTAATGTACTCAATGCTTTTTTTGCCTCTGTCTTCACTAACAAGGTCAGCTCCCAGACTGCTGCGCTGGGCATCACAAAATGGGGAAGAGATGGCCAGCCCTCTGTGGAGATAGAGGTGGTTAGGGACTATTTAGAAAAGCTGGACGTGCACAAGTCCATGGGGCCGGACGAGTTGCATCCGAGAGTGCTGAAGGAATTGGCGGCTGTGATTGCAGAGCCATTGGCCATTATCTTTGAAAACTCGTGGCGAACCGGGGAAGTCCCGGATGACTGGAAAAAGGCTAATGTAGTGCCAATCTTTAAAAAAGGGAAGAAGGAGGATCCTGGGAACTACAGGCCAGTCAGCCTCATCTCAGTCCCTGGAAAAATCATGGAGCAGGTCATCAAAGAATCAATCCTGATGCACTTGCATGAGAGGAAAGTGATCAGGAACAGTCAGCATGGATTCACCAAGGGAAGGTCATGCCTGACTAATTGCCTTTTATGATGAGATTACTGGTTCTGTGGATGAAGGGAAAGCAGTTTCTTGACTTTAGCAAAGCTTTTGACACGGTCTCCCACAGTATTCTTGTCAGCAAGTTAAGGAAGTATGGGCTGGATGAATGCACTATAAGGTGGGTAGAAAGCTGGCTAGATTGTCGGGCTCAACGGGTAGTGATCAATGGCTCCATGTCTAGTTGGCAGCCGGTATCAAGTGGAGTGCCCCAAGGGTCGGTCCTGGAGCCAGTTTTGTTCAATATCTTCATAAATGATCTGGAGGATGGTGTGGATTGCACTCTCAGCAAATTTGCGGATGATACTAAACTGGGAGGAGTGGTAGATACGCTGGAGGGGAGGGATAGGATACAGAAGGACCTAGACAAATTGGAGGATTGGGCCAAAAGAAATCTGATGAGGTTCAATAAGGATAAGTGCAGGGTCCTGCACTTAGGATGGAAGAATCCAATGCACCGCTACAGACTAGGGACCGAATGGCTAGGCAGCAGTTCTGCGGAAAAGGACCTAGGGGTGACAGTGGACGAGAAGTTGGATAGGAGTCAGCAGTGTGCCCTTGTTGCCAAGAAGGCCAATGGCATTTTGGGATGTATAAGTAGGGGCATAGCGAGCAGATCGAGGGACGTGATCGTTCCCCTCTATTCGACATTGGTGAGGCCTCATCTGGAGTACTGTGTCCAGTTTTGGGCCCCACACTACAAGAAGGATGTGGATAAATTGGAGAGAGTCCAGCGAAGGGCAACAAAAATGATTAGGGGTCTAGAACACATGACTTATGAGGAGAGGCTGAGGGAGCTGGGATTGTTTAGCCTGCAGAAGAGAAGAATGAGGGGGGATTTGATAGCTGCTTTCAACTACCTGAAAGGGGGTTCCAAAGAGGATGGCTCTAGACTGTTCTCAGTGGTAGCAGATGACAGAACGAGGAGTAATGGTCTCAAGTTGCAGTGGGGGAGGTTTAGGTTGGATATTAGGAAAAACTTTTTCACTAAGAGGGTGGTGAAACACTGGAATGCGTTACCTAGGGAGGTGGTAGAATCTCCTTCCTTAGAGGTTTTTAAGGTCAGGCTTGAGAAAGCCCTCGCTGGGATGATTTAGTTGGGGATTGGTCCTGCTTCGAGCAGGGGGTTGGATTAGATGACCTTCAGGGGTCCCTTCCAACCCTGATATTCTATGATTCTATGATTCTATTGCGGTATAAATTGCCTGTAATAACCGGCCAAGCCTAAGAAGGATTGAACTTGTTTCTTTGACCTTGGGACAGGCCACTTTTGGATAGCATCCACTTTGGCCTGTAGGGAGCTGATAGTTCCTTGACCTACCTGGCGTCCAAGTCACTCTGTTTAGGCCTATTTGACACTTCTTAGCCTTAACAGTTAGTCCTGCCTCCCTTATGTGCTCAAAGACTTTTTGTAGATGTTCCAGGTGTTCTGCCCAGGAATCCGAAAATATGGCCACATCGTCAAGGTAGGAGACTGAATATTCTCCTAATCCCACTAGGAGACCATCTACAAGTCTTTGGAAGGTGGCGGGTGCATTTCGCAGCCTGAAAGGGAGTACATTAAATTCATACAGCCCGACATGTGTGGTGAAGGCTGACCTTTCCTTGGCGGATTCATCTAGCGGTACCTGCCAGTACCCCTTGGTTAAGTCCAAGGTAGAGATGAACTGGGCCCATCCCAGTTTCTCTAATAGTTCATCTGTGCATGGCATTGGATAGTTGTCTGGGCGAGTTACAGCATTTAGCTTACGGTAGTCCACGCAAAAACATATCTCCCCATCTGGTTTGGGAACTAGAACCACTGGAGATGTCTATGCACTTCCAGAGGGGCAGATTACACCCATCTGTAACATATCCTGGATCTCCCGTTCTATAGCAGTTTTAGCTTGACGAGACACCCGGTAAGGTTGGACATTAATTGGGTGAGAATTACCTGTGTCAATGGAGTGGTATGCCTGTTCAGTCAGTCCTGGGGTGGCTGGGAACGTCGGCGCGTAGCTAGTGCACAGCTCCTTGATCTGCTGTCGCTGCATACGCCCAAGGGTCATGGAGAGGTTCACCTCTTCCACACCACCAGCACTTTTCCCTTCGTAGTAGACACCTTCAAGCCACTCAGCATCGTCTCCTCCCTGGGCTGTAAACTGACAAACCTTTAATTCTCTGGAATAAAAGGGCTTTAGAGAATTAATATGGTACACTTTAGGCTTTCGGTTGGAGGTGGGGAATGCTAGGAGATAATTAACAGCTCCCAGGCGCTTCTGGACCGTGAATGGCCCTTCCCACGAGGCTTCCATTTTATGGGCCTAGAGTGCCTTTAAGAGCATGACCTGGTCCCCTACTTTGAAGGAACGCTCTCTGGCATGTTTATCATACCAGGCTTTTTGCTCTTTTTGAGCATCCTGTAAGTTTTCTTTAGCAACGGCTAAAGAGGTTCGGCGGGTGTTTTGTAGGTTGGTTACAAAGTCCAGAATGTTAGTTCCTGGAGAAGGTGTAAATCCCTCCCATTGCTGCTTCACCAACTGCAATGGCCCCTTAACCTCACAGCCATATACACGTTCAAATGGGGAGAACCCTAAACGGGGGTGTGGTACAGCTCTGTAGGCAAAGAGCAACTGCTGCAACACTAGGTCCCAATCATTGGAGTGCTCATTTACAAGTTTACGTATCATGGCCCCCAAAGTTCCATTAAACTTCTCCACCATGCCATTTGTTTGATGGTGGTAAGGAGTGGCAACCAAGTGATTTATCCCATGAGCTTCCCAAAGGTTTTCCATAGTTCCCGCCAGGAAATTAGTCCCTGCATCTGCGAGGATGTCGGAGGGCCAACCTACTCTGGCAAAAATGTCTGCTAGTGCCTGGCACACACTTTTAGCCCTGGTGTTGCTTAGAGCTACTGCTTCTGGCCATCGGGTGGCAAAATCCATGAAAGTCAGTAAGTACTGCTTTCCTCTGGCTGTCTTTTTTGGAAAAGGACCCAGAATATCCACAGCTACTCTCTGAAATGGAACTTCAATGACGGGGAGTGGCTGGAGAGGGGCTTTGACCTGGTCTTGGGGTTTTCCCACTCTTTGGCATACTTCACAAGACCGGACATAGGTAGAAACATCCTTGCCCATTCCCTCCCAGTGGAATGACCCCCTCAAACAGTCTTTGGTCCTGTTCACCCCAGCATGGCCACTAGGATGATCGTGGGCTAAGCTCAAGAGCTTGGCCCGGTACTTAGCTGGAACTACCAACTGTCTCTGAGGATGCCAGTCTTCCTGGTGTCCCCCAGAAAGTTTCCTTGTATAAAAGTCCTTTTTCTACCACAAACCTGGATCGATTAGAAGAGCTGAGAGGCGGTGGGTTGCTCCATGCTGCCGTCCAAGCTCTCTGGAGGCTTTCATCTGCTTCCTGTTCGGTCTGGAACCGTTCCCTTGATGCTGGAGACATCAGTTCCTCATTGGATTGTGGACTTATGCTTGGTCCCTCTGGAAGCAATGTAGGGGATGGGGCTGTTTCTGTTGACTGTGAACTGCTCTCCGCTGGGGCACTACGTTGGGGTTCAGGCTCCGGCTGAGCCTCTTGTGTAGGGTTATGGGCTGCTGTTGGTTCAGGTTCGGTGGGGCCCTCTGGCGTTGGGGTTACAAGTACTGGATTCAGTGCTGGCAATGGGTCTGGTGCTGGTTGTTCCGCCGGTTCCGGTTCTGGGACTGGCTCTGTCTGGGTCTCTGGGACTGGATCCACTACTGCTGTTGCAGACATTGACCCGGGGTCCGGGTCCATCACCTCTGACCGGGTCCTGGTAGAAGTTTCCGGAGCAGCGCTAGGTGTGACGGCTGGTTTAGTCTGTCTGCAGGTGACCATTCCCACCCTCATGGCTGACTTCAAATGATTGGCCAAGTCTTCCCCCAACAGCATGGGGATGGGATAATCATCATAGACTGCAAAAGTCCACGTTCCTGACCAGCCCTGGTACTGGACAGGCAACTTGGCTGTGGGCAAATTGAAAGAGTTGGACTTGAAGGGTTGAATCGTCACTTGGATCTCTGGGTTGATTAAATTGGAGTCCACTAAGGAAGCATGGATAGCTGACACTTTTGCTCTGGTGTCCCTCCATGCGGTGACCTTCTTCCCACCCACACTCACAGTTTCCCTCTGCTCCAAGGGTATCTGGGCCTGAGGACCTCTGGTGTGATTCCAGTGCAATGAACTGTAATCTGTTGGGGTTCTTGGGGCAGTTGGCCTTTACATGCCCCGGCTCATTACATTTAAAACATCGTCCAGCTGACAGGTCACTGGGGAGAGGTGGGTTGCTGGAGAACGGTGTGGCGGGATGATAAGGTGGCTGGAGGGTTCCTTTTGGGGTAGGTGGGGCCTTGGGCGGCACCTGGTAATAGGGTGTGGTCTGAGGTTGTCCCTTCTGGTATCTGCTCCAACTGCGAGCGGTTTTTTTCTTCTCTGCCACCTCCACCCATTTGGCTCCAATCTCCCCCACCTCGATTACAGTTTTGGGTTTCCCATCTAGGATGTATCTTTCTATTTCCTCAGGAACACCCTCTAAGAACTGTTCCATTTGCATTAGGAAGGGCAAATCTACTGGAGATTTAACACTTGCTCCTGTTATCCAGGCATCCCAATGTTTCACAATGTGGTAGGCATGTCGGGTAAATGACACGTCTGGTTTCCACCTTAGGGCTCTGAATCGCCGATGGGAATGCTCGGGTGTTAGCCCCATTCTGACTCTTACCTTGGTTTTAAACAGTTCATACTCGTTCCTGTGGTCCTTAGGCATTTCAGCTAAGGATCCACTGAGCTGGTGCCTCAGTTCTACCACGTATTGGTCTGTAGAGATGCTGTACCCAAGACAGGCCCTTTCGAAGTTTTCTAAGAAGGCCTCGGTATCATCGCCTGCCTTGTTGGTGAGGAACTTTCTGGGATGGGAAGTGGTACCTGGAGAAGGATTGCTAGGGTTTGTTGGTATATTCTGCAGAGCCCTTGCCTTCTCCATCTCCAGTTCATGCTTCCTCTCTTTTTCCTTTGCCTCCATAGCTCTCCTGTGAGCAGCCGCTTGGTGTTGTTCTGCCTCTTTCGCTGCCTCCCTTTCTTTGTCCTTTGCCTCCATAGCTCTTCTGTGAGCAGATTCCAGGGCTTTTTCTGCTTCTTTCACTGCCTCCAGTTTGGCTAACTCCAATCTATGTAGTGCCTTGGTGTCTGTCATCTTTATCTCTCTGTTTTTAACTAACTTTACACCCGAGGGTTAGAAATAAAACAAACAAAACTTGGCTCGTAAAATTTTGCTGTGCTGTAATAGGATACCTATATTCTCTGATAGAGATTGTCAGCCTACAGAACAAACAAACAAAAACAAACCCCAACAACAACAACAATAAAAAAATTCAACCCCCCCGCCCAAAAACCCTAACACCTTTGTCTCCAGGCAAATAGGCAGAAAATCCCTCTAGTTACTTTTAGGTAAAAAAAAACAAAACTTCAGGTCTGTGAAGACTTGTGAATTTCCCTGCAGGAGGTTAACTACTCGGCCTTTAGGTAGAGAAAACTGCAATTCACAAAAGATAATTCCCTTTTGTCTCTGCTCTGGCCCCAAAGCAAGGAAAAAAAACTTCCAACTATTTCCAGTTGGAGACCTGCTTTCTAGCAGCCCAAAGGATTTTAAAAATTTCCTTTTAAAAAATGTCCCCTCAGACAGAGACAAACACCTACAAGATCTCTGTCAAGCTTTCTTACAACTACAATACCCACCTGCAGAAGTAAAGAAACAGATTGATAGAGCCAGAAGAGTTCCCAGAAGTTACCTACTACAGGACAGGCCTAACAAAGAAAATAACAGAACGCCACTAGCGGTCACCTTCAGCCCCCAACTAAAACCCCTCCAACGCATTATTAAGGATCTACAACCTATCCTAAAGGATGACCCAACACTCTCACAAGTCTTGGGAGACAGGCCAGTCCTTGCCTACAGACAGCCCCGCAATCTGAAGCAAATACTCACCAACAACCACATACCACACAACAGAACCACTAACCCAGGAACTTATCCTTGCAACAAAGCCCGTTGCCAATTGTGCCCACATATCTATTCAGGGGACACCATCACAGGGCCTAATAACATCAGCCACACTATCAGAGGCTCGTTCACCTGCACATCCACCAATGTGATATATGCCATCATGTGCCAGCAATGCCCCTCTGCCATGTACATTGGTCAAACTGGACAGTCTCTACGTGAAAGAATAAATGGGCACAAATCAGATGTCAAGAATTATAACATTCATAAACCAGTCGGAGAACACTTCAATCTCTCTGGTCACGCAATCACAGACATGAAGGTCGCTATCTTAAAACAAAAAAACTTCAAATCCAGACTCCAGCGAGAAACTGCTGAATTGGAATTCATTTGCAAATTGGATACTATTAATTTAGGCTTAAATAGAGACTGGGAGTGGCTAAGTCATTATGCAAGGTAGCCTGTTTCTTCTTGTTTTTCCTACCCCCCCCCCCCAGATGTTCTGGTTTAACTTGGATTTAAACTTGGAGAGTGGTCAGTTTAGATGAGCTATTACCAGCAGGAGAGTGAGTTTGTGTGTGTATGGGGGTGGGGGGGATGTGAGAAAACCTTGATCTATGCAGGAAATAGCCCGACTTGATTATGCAAAGAGTTGTCACTTTGGATGGGCTAGCACCAGCAGGAGAGTGAATTTGTGTGGGGGGTGGAGGGTGAGAAAACCTGGATTTGTGCTGGAAATGGCCCACCTGTTGATCACTTTAGATAAGCTATTACCAGCAGGACAGTGGGGTGGGAGGAGGTATTGTTTCATATTCTCTGTGTGTATATAAAGTCTGCTGCAGTTTCCACGGTAAACATCTGATGAAGTGAGCTGTAGCTCACGAAAGCTCTTGCTCAAATAAATTCGTTAGTCTCTAAGGTGCCACAAGTACTCCTTTTCTTTTTGCGAATACAGACTAACACGGCTGTTCCTCTGAAACCTTTTAAAATCTGTTTTTCTGGTTCAAAAAATCTCAAATTGATCTCAAAATGGTTTCAAGTTAATCCCACCACTCTCCCACCATGTCATGGTTCCTTCCCCACTCTGAACTCTAGGGTACAGATGTGGGGACCTGCATGAAAACCTCCTAAGCTTACTTTTACCAGCTTAGGTTAAAACTTCCCCAAGGTACAAACTATTTTACCCTTTGCTTTTGGACTTCCACTGCCACCACCAAACGTTTATCTGGGTTTGCAAATGAATTGGATACTATTAATTTAGGCTTAAATAGAGACTGGGAGTGGCTAAGTCATTATGCAAGGTAGCCTGTTTCCTCTTGTTTTTTCCTACACCCCCCCCCCCCAGATGTTCTGGTTTAACTTGGATTTAAACTTGGAGAGTGGTCAGTTTAGATGAGCTATTACCAGCAGGAGAGTGAGTTTGTGTGTGTATGGGGGTGGGGGGGATGTGAGAAAACCTGGATCTATGCAGGAAATAGCCCGACTTGATTATGTAAAGAGTTGTCACTTTGGATGGGCTAGCACCAGCAGGAGAGTGAATTTGTGTGGGGGGGTGGAGGGTGAGAAAACCTGGATTTGTGCTGGAAATGGCCCACCTGATGATCACTTTAGATAAGCTATAACCAGCAGGACAGTGGGGTGGGAGGAGGTATTGTTTCATATTCTCTGTGTGTATATAAAGTCTGCTGCAGTTTCCACGGTATACATCTGATGAAGTGAGCTGTAGCTCACGAAAGCTCATGCTCAAATAAATTGGTTAGTCTCTAAGGTGCCACAAGTCCTCCTTTTCTTTTTGCGAATACAGACTAACACGGCTGTTACTCTGAAACATATCTAGCTAGATTACTTACTAAGTTCTAAGACTCCATTCCTGTTCTGTCCCCAGCAAAAGCATCACACAAACAGACTCTTTGTTTTTCCCTCCCCCCAGCTTTTGAAAGTATCTTGTCTCCTCATTGGTCATTTTGGTCAGGTGCCAGCAAGGTTATCCTAGCTTCTTAACCCTTTACAGGTGAGAGGATTTTTCCTCTGGCCAGGAGGGATTTTAAAGGGGTTTACCCTTCCCTTTATATTTATGACAAGGTCTGTTACACTTTCTCCCCCATTTTGTCTCCTCTCCCTTTTTGAATACCTGTGAAGTGGGTTTCCCTCTCCCCCTCCCCCTCCCCCTCCCTCCTGGAATGCTTGTGGGATGGATGGGCTGCATGAACAGCTGGAAGATCAGAGGAGCTCCCAGGTAGACAAGGTGTCTGGGACTTTAATTAGGCAGCGATCACACACCCAATGCATGGACACTGCAGGGACACTGCCCGAGGTGGAGTGTGACCAACCAGACGCTGCCAAGTCATCTCTAGTCGCAGGCCATGAGGAGCAGGTCCTTAAAAGGGGAAGGGGCCATGTGCTCAGGAGTGCACTCACAAGATAGTACTGCCTGTGAAGGCCCTTCACCTGGACTGACTGGCCAGCGGTTCACCGCGTTGCATTCTATCGTGCCTCGGGAAGACTTACCTTCATTGCACCGTCCATCGTTGCGCTGTGGGACACTTACCTTGAAGGATCCTGACATCTCCAGTCCCGTGCCTGTCCTGGGAGCGTATGTGAGTGTGACCCCTGCCCCCCGCCTTTCTTTTGAGTTTAGCTGTCAGTATAATAAATGTGCTGCTTTCTGCAAAACTCTGGTGGGTCATTAGTCCTCTCTAAGCTCACTAGCTGGCCCAATTTCAGGTAACAAGTATAATCTGATCCTGTGTCCTAGGTCGGAGAGCATCTTTCATGTCTGGAACCCCACAAAGACTGTGCTGCAGCACCTGAGAGGAGTATGTCTGGGTCTCATCTCTTTCCGGTAAACAGGCCTGCTCTGCATGGACGCTAAGACCTTTCTTTAACAGAGGTTGAAAATCACAGTTTGATACTGCGGAGGTCATCGGACTACCCACATAGGGCCTGAGCCTCAATTCTGTTCAGCCCCTTCATGCTAGTGCTATAAGGGGCCACAAAGCCAGTGGCAATGGCTGCTGATGAAGAATCCTGGTGTAGAGGGGTTCTGCTGGCAGCACAGACCCCGCAGGACAGCTCTGGCCCAGGAAGTCATGGCTGAGTGGTGGGGTCATGGCTGAGTGGTGGGGACATGGCGCTGCTAGGATCTGGCTAGTCTTGACAGTTATCAGGCTCCCTTGGGGCTGTTGCAGCTGAATATAAGTTAGAGCAGTTCTTAGGCTGTTATAACTTATGCCAGGGCCAGGCCAAGAATACATTATGGGGGAGCGGGAAGTAGGAGGGACACAATACATAGGCATAGTTTGACTGCTATATTTGGGAGAGGGGGCACGGTGCGGTGCGCACTGAAGCCAGTTCCCCTGGCTCACTGGCTCTGTCCCCCCACCTGGAGAGGCGGTACCTGGGCTGCCAGTGCTGGGAAAGCGGAGGGCCTGCTTAACAGGGAAGCCTCAGATGCTGTTGCTACCGAGGGAACGCTGCATGACAGGCTCCCGCTTCCCCCCCATTCCCCAGCCCCTCTCTTCCTCTTCCCCATCCCATCCCCCTTCCCCTCCCCACTGCCCCCAGCTCCATCCCCCTCCTCACTGTCCCCTGCCCTATCCCCCTCCAGCATTCCCCTATCCCCTTCTCTTCCCCCTGCCCTATCCCATCCCCCTTCGTCCCCTCCTGTCTTTTCCTCCACCCTTCTACCCTTCCCCCATTTTCCTTGTCCCACCCTGCCCCACCGCATGGCGGGCACCCACGGTTGTACAGAAAACAGGATGGTGCCCATGCAGGGCACCCAGCAGACACAGATGGGGATGCCCACTGGCGCTAGAACCCAGGAGGCGGGGTCCAGCTGCAGAGTAAGCGAGCCAGAGTGGCCACCCTCCCTTATCCAGGCAGCTCGGTGCTTGCAGAAATCATGGAGGGCAGTGGCACATGACCCCATGTGCTCCCCATGCCTTACCTTTGTGGGGGCAATATCCTCTTCTGACCCCCCTCCCCCCAAACTACACCCATGGTCCCAAATGTGTCTTCAAGGCCCTCTCCCGTTCCTGTGCTCAGCTGAATTGCTTGGGATGGAGACTCGGACCCAGACACTCTCTGGCACCTGCTGTTATGAGAGGCAAAACAGCAAACGCCAGCGAACGTGTCTGCTGCTTGTCTCTTTGCTCTGCCCTCCCTCCCCAGGCTTAGGCCCTGAGCCGCAGGACTGTGTGAACCCTGCTGAGCTCTAGCGAAGCCTAGACAGCTGCTGGCTCTTGTGATTTCCCGCCTGGCTTGCCAGCTGGAATTGCAAGAGCTGCGCAGGTTGTGCTGGGGCAGGCTGAAGGGAGAGAGAAGCAGGTAGGAAATCTGAGTGCGGCTTGTGAGCTGAGCAAGGAAGGACATCCCACAACATCTCCACACTCCTATCATAGAATCATAGAATATCAGGGTTGGAAGGGACCTCAGGAGGTCATCTAGTCCAACCCCCTGCTCAAAGCAGGACCAATCCCCAACTAAATCATCCCAGCCAAGGATTTGTCAAGCCTGACCTTAAAAATATCTAAGGAAGGAGATTCCACCACCTCCCTAGGTAACGCATTCCAGTGTTTCACCACCCTCCTAGTGAAAAAGTTTTTCCTAATATCCAACCTAAACCTCCCCCACTGCAACTTGAGACCATTACTCCTTGTCCTGTCCTCTTCTACCACTGAGAATAGTCTAGAACCATCCTCTTTGGAACCCCCTTCCAGGTAGTTGAAAGCAGCTATCCGATCCCCCCTCATTCTTCTCTTCTGCAGACTAAACAGTCCCAGGTCCCTCAGGCTCTCCTCAGAAAGTCATGCGTTCCAGGCCCCTAATCATTTTTCTTGCCCTCCGCTGGACTTTTTCCAATTATTCCACATCCTTCTTGTAGTGTGGGGCCCCAAACTGGACACAGTACTCCAGATGAGGCCTCACCAATGTCGAATAGAGGGGAACGATCACGTCCCTCGATCTGCTGGCAATGCCCCTACATATACATCCCAAAATGCCATTGGCCTTCTTGGCAACAAGGGCACACTGTTGACTCATATCCAGCTTCTCGTCCCCTGTAACCCCTAGGTCCTTTTCTGCAGAACTGCTGCTGAGTCATTCGGTCCCTAGTCTGTAGCGGTGCATAGGATTCTTCCGTCCTAAGTGCAGGACTCTGCACTTGTCCTTGTTGAACCTCATCAGATTTCTTTTGGCCCAATCCTCTAATTTGTCTAGGTCCCTCTGTATCCTATCCCTACCCTCCAGCGTATCTACCTCTCCTCCCAGTTTAGTATCATCTGCAAACTTGCTGAGGGTGCAATCCACACCATCCTCCAGATTATTTATGAAGATATTGAACAAAACCGGCCCGAGAACTGACCCTTGGGGCACTCAACTTGACACCGGCTCCCAACTAGACATGGAGCCATTGATCACTACCCAATGAGCCCAACAAACTAGCCAACTTTCTATCCACCTTATAGTCCATTCATCCAGCCCATACTTCTTTAACTTGCTGGCAAGAATACTGTGGGAATATCCAGGGAATCTGTGGCACTAGATAGAGAAAGGGGCACAACTCATAAGTGTTTGCTAAGCTAAATGTCCTGGTTAGTGCAGGAAGAAGCCAGGTGCAGCCGTGACAATTCTAGGCTGAAGCCTATGTTTGGCCCCAGTATTAATACACTAATAAAAGCTTCTGTAAGGTGGAGTTAATGTCACTGCCACACAACAGGCTTGCTGCTCCCTGAGCCCTTCTGGGATGTAGGATTTGAAAGCCTCAGCCCCAACCATTAACAACCAAGAAGTGCTGAGCTAAATCTCCCCACAGTTCCCTGGTAAGAATGATAAGAACAAACCCCAGCCTTACAAGAAGCTTGAAATGCAGCATTATGGTGCTGCTTCACATATAATACAACTGTCCCTCTGCCCTTTGGACCTCCACCTCTGCTGTGATGCTCCTTGCGGAGTGATTTGTCTGCAGACTCCTAAGTATGGCAACTCCAGTGCTTGTTAGCAGCTGGGAAATGAGCAGGACGAAGCTCACTGATCAGACAGCCAACAGCAACTCCTCTCCCAATTAGGGCTGCGACACAAGCCAAAGGAGGGTCGCATCGGACTGTCTGAATAGGAGTCCTAGTTTGGTGTCATGTCAAAATGTGGCTGCATCAGAATGTCCCATCTGCCATCTTAATTTTGGCAATGTACTCACTGGCTGTGTATTTTGACAGATGCGGAAATCTTTGTTGGAAATCTTTATTGCATTGGCCCTTGGTAAGCACTTCAGCCAAGTGCCTGGAATGTATTTGTGCTGCTTCATTATTTATTTATAAATGAACACACAGAACCCTTGTCTCAGTTAGGGTGCGTTTATTCTAGTGTACCTAAAATGAGAAGCTAAGGCAATGAATAGCGCAGCCCCTCCGCCCAGGTACACAAGCACAGAACTCTCCCTGAGCACAGAGACCAGGCACCCTAGAGAATGCACCAGAACCGTACTCTTCCAACCCTTCCTTCCACAAATACCACCGTGACACCCTGGCACCCCCACATTCACCACTCTCATATAATTATGTTTTGTACAAAGTAGTCCTTGTGCGGTATCATTCTAAAAGTCTTGGTCTGTTAAACATTAATATCCTGTTGGATTGTATGTGTTATCATTGTATGTGCAGTTTTGAAGTTTTGCTCTGTGTGTGTTACTGAAAGATGTTGTGAGGTTGGAAACACCTACAACTAGCCTCTCAGATATAACAATGAAGAAGCTAAACGGTGCTAATGGCCCATCAAGAAAGGACCATGGAAAAGGACCATGGAAAAGGTTTGTCCTCACCTTGGAACACTTCAGCCAGCCCATAAATAGTGGCTCAGCGAGGCATGCAGGAGCATGTGACCAGCCCACATGATACTGAACTCCATTTTGGTACCTATACTTTTCCACAAACTGGGAAAGGAACCTGGCTTGAAACAAAGGGGTTCCCGGCCTATGGAAAAACTATATAAGGAGAAAGTGACATCATAACAGGGACTCTCTTTCCTACAGGACAACACCTGGAAACACTGGAGAAACAAACATTGAACTGGGGAAGTGGGTCCCAGGCAGGAAAGAAAGCTCTGCCTGTGTAAGGAAGCTAAAACGTGCTTGTATCATCAGACAGGGTGAGATATTGCTGATTCAAATCCTATCTAGTTTGTATGAGACTGAGATTGTGATTTTGTTTAATTTCCTAGGTAACCTGCTTTGATCTGTTTGCTATCATTTGTAATCACTTAAAATCTACTTTTCCGTAGTTAATAAACCTGTTTTATGCTTTATCTTAATCATTGTGTCTTTGAGCGAAGTGTTTGGAAATCTAAGCTCTGGTAAAAAAGGCTGTTGCATATCTTCCCCACATTGAGGGGGAAGCGGACTAATTTAATGAGCTTCCACCGTACAGACCCCTGTTCAGTGCAAGACAGAATAATTCTGGGTTTATACTCCAGTAGGCGTGCAAGGCAGGGGAGCTGGGAAATTGTCTGGTGCCTCTGTTGTTGGTCCATGAGTGGCTTAGGTAAAGCACTCAGGTGACTCAGTTGGTTGTGTGGCGCCACCTTGCTATCATTTTGGGTGATAGTCCCCAGAGGAGCTGGCTGTGAGTCACCAGCAGAGCAGGTGGAGAGGCCAACCCAACTGAATTGTCAGGGGGCACAGTGGTTCCAACGGCTTCCAGGCTTCACACCCCATCACAACCAGCACCCTCACACTGCCATAAGCAAACCCACTACCGTCCCCTCCACGATCCCTTCCCCCTAGTCCTGGGAAGCTGCAGACCCTTTAGATGGGGAAAACTAGATTCCCAAACAATTCTGGTACCCATCAAGTCACTTGTTCCTTGTCAAAAATCTTCTCTTCCGTAACACAAATGTCCCATGAGTGGCCACACCCATGGTCCGTTTGTCCCCATTTCAGATGTCATAAATATCATGGGAGCATATAACAAAAGGCAGTATGAAGGATGAAGTCTCCTAAGACTCAGGAGACTTGTGTGACTGTGGGTAAATCGCTTAGTCTCTCTGGGCCTCAGTTCCCTTCTTGCAAAATGCCCCACTCTATAGAGATGTGTGAGGATAAACACATTAGAGACTGTGAGGTGCTCAGACATTGTGGTCATGAGGCTAGAGGAGAACCTTAGATTGATTCCTCTCCTAAACCATGGCAGAGTTGGAGAATGGAATTAGCCAAGTTTTATTTTTTCTGTTGGCTTATAGTGAAGGATAAGGATTCAGTTATGATAAATAACACTAATAATTCTGTTTGTTAATTAACAAAATAACTATATAACCCCAAGGAGCCCCGCCTCTGCCCCCGCCCCAGGTGCAGGGTTATGACCTTACCTAGTCTGTCATTTCTAAGCTACATGGGCCTGTAATATCACAAGAGTCTTTTCAGGTACTGGATTTTCCTGAGCAACATTTTTAAAAGCCAATTTAACTCAGAAACTAACAGATCCTCTTGAAAATGTTCAAAAAACCCAAGCTTTACTAAGAGATTATACTTGGAAAATTTGGGGCAGATACTCTGTTTTTGTTTTAAATCAACAATAAAACACAAATTGAACATCACTCCTGCCTCACTATTCTAGATACTCAGGCAAAGCATCATCCAGTACAAATGTGGCTAAGCAAAACTCTACTTTTATTATTATGATTATTAGTTTGTGGTAGTAACCATAATTTGTGATGTACTTTTCAGACATACAAGGAACTCACAATCTAACACTGACCAGGCAAATAGCAGTCAGGAAAGGACAAAAACAACAAGGTTGTTTTACAGAAACCAGTAAGATTAGCTGTTGGCAGCCAAACAAGATGAATTTTAGGAGGGATTGAAAAGTGAGAGGAGAGAGGGTTCCTGCAGGTGAGTTCAGGTAAGCTGGACCATGCATGGATGATGCAGGAAGAAAGGCACAGAGGAGGTTATTTGAGACTGACAAATGGATGGGTAAGGATGACAATACTGGCAGAGTGGTGTTGGGTAGGGGCAGTTTTGTATAGAGCCTGATAGGTGACCAGTTTAAATTTGATGCAATAGCAGAAGGAGCCAGTGGAGGGTGATCAAACACATCGGTGAGGCAGGTGAGTTCAATATGTTACTGAAATAAATCAGAATCAGTGCTTCTGAATGCATGGAGTGCAGAAAGATTTCAAACTACTTTGTCTCATATGTGGATTTTCTGATGTGTCTGGGATACACTTGATATGTGTCCATCTATGGCACCTGTCACACATGATCTATGCCAATTTAAAAAGGGTAAATGGGATGACCTGGATATTTACAGGCCTGTCAGACTAACATTGATCACGGAAAAGATAACGGAGCAGTTGATACAGGACTTGATTAATAATGAATTAAAGGAGGGTAATACAATTAATGCAAATCAACATGGATTTATGACAAACAGATCTTGTCAAACTAACGTCATATCTTTTTTTGATGAGATTACAACTTTGGCTACTAAACGTAATCGTGTTGATGCAACATATTGAGACTTCTGTAATGTGCACAGGCACTGGCTTCCTCCAGGTCCCAGGGGTGCTCAACCCCCTGCTCCGCCCCAGGCTCCAAAGCAATGTGTTTGACTTGGTATAATATGACATTTTGATTAAAATACTGTAACGATATAAAATTAACATGGTGTGACACTGCATCCCATATTCTTCAGTGATATTATGATATGATTATGGCATAATTAAAATGCAAGATGGGGCATGTGAGGTGTCATTGGAAAAGTTATGATTTGCTGAATATGATTATTCTATTTGTATGCATGTATAATTTTTTATCTGAAGTTATGAATATTGACTATGCATCTATATTTCACATTATTCACACCTGGGTGATACCCACTAGGCAAAATGCTTCCAGTCTAGATAGCTGGCTGTGAAGGGCCTATTAGGGTAATGGGCCATTAGGTAGAACAAAAGGCCTTAGGAGAAGCTTCTCTCTCACTGGGTGAGCCTCCCTGAGAAGGCTCCAGACAGCCTGTAAGTAATGGCTGCTATGACTCAGTAAGTTCTGCAAGGGCATGTGACCAGGCCACGTGACACAAACTGAGTCTGGGATAAAGGGCTCCTGCCATATGCTAAAGCTCTATAAAGGCAGGGAGTGACATCATCAGTTGTTGTTCTTTCCCCCACAACTGAACACCTAAGAGAAGCTCCTAAGTAAAAGGGACTTGGAACGGGAGTGGGGCTCCCAAGCTGAAAGCAAGTGCAGCTTGTGCCTTAAAAATCTGCAAGCCTGGTTGTGTCATCAGTCACGGTGAGAGATTAATTCAAATCCTATCCTTCTAGTATGTTAAGCTTAGTTTGTGTTTTTGTTTATTTATTAGGTAATTCTGGGGGGAGGGATAGCTCAGTGGTTTGAGCATTGGCCTGCTAAACCCAGGGTTGTGAGTTCAATCCTTGAGGGGGCCATTTAGGGATCTGGGGCAAAAATTGGGGATTGGTCCTGCTTCAAGCAGGGGGTTGGACTAGATGACCTCCTGAGGTCCCTTCCAACCCTAACCTTCTTTGATCTGTTTGGTATCACTTAAAATCTATCCTTTTATAGTTAATAAGTTTGTTTTATGTTTTAATCTAAATCAGTACGTTTGGAGTGACGTGCTTGGGAATCTTAGCCCAATGGGTAAGGGCTGTTGTATTTCCTCTCCACATTGAGGGAGGGGCAAACTCTTATGAGCTTACACTGTACAGTTCCTTGTGCAGCGCAAGATGGTATAACACTCCAGAAGGGGTGTGTGTGTCTGGGGAGCTTGGAGTTATTTTGGCTGTAGCCTCTCTATTGTTGGTTCATGCAGTGGCTGGTCAGGGACCCTGCATGTAACTGCAGTTGGGTGTGTGAATGCTGGTGGAGGTGTAGGACCGGAAGCAGGTCTGCAGCTTGTCACAGCAGCACAGTGTGAGAGGGAGCCCAGGCTGGTGAGTCAGAGGGCTCAGTGGTACCCCAATTCCAGGTGGCACCCTGGGAGGAACCCGTCACACATGGCACACACTACATGAATTAAAAGATGGCTAACTGATATGTCTCTAAATGTAATTGTAAATGAGGAATTGTCACTGAGTGGGTGTGTTGCCAACGGGTTCCTTCAGGGATTGGTTCTTGGCCCTATGCTATTTAACATCTCTTTCAATGACCTGGAAAAAAGCATTAAATCCTCACTAATAAAATTTGCACATGAAGAGTGGTAAATAATGAAGATGACAGGTCACTGATTCAGAGTGAAGAGGATCACTTGGTAACTGGGCACAAGCTAACAATATGTGTTTTATTATGGCTAAATGTAAATGTATCCATCTAGGAACAAAGAACGTCGGCCACACTTACAGGATGGGGGGCTTGATCCTGGGAAACAGTGACTCTGAAAACAATTTGGGGGTTTTGGTGAATAATCACTTGAACTCAAAATGTGATGCTGTGGCCAGCGGGGCTATTACAGTTCTCGGATGAATAAATATGGGAATCTTGAGAAAGAGCAGAGAGATTATTTTAGCTCCGTATTTGGTACGAGTGCAACTGCTGCTTGAACACCACGTTCAGTTCTCATGTTCACAATTCAAGAAGCATGTTGATAAACAGATGGTTCAGAGAAGAGACACAAAAAAGATTAAAAGATTAGAAAACCTGCCTTATAGTGATAGATTGAGCTCCTTGACTCTATTTACATTAACAAAGGGTTGACTTGATTACAGTCTAAGTATGTACATTGGGAACAAATACTTAGTAATGGGCTCCTCAGTCCACAAGAGAAAGGGGTAACATGATTCAGTGACTGGAAATTGAAGCTAGGCAAATTCAGTCTGGAAATAAGGCATACAATTTTTCACAGTGAGAATGATTAACCATTGAAACAACTTAGCAATGGTCGTGGTGGATTCTGCATCACTGACCATCTTTAAGTCAAGATTGGACGTTTGTGTAACAGATCTGCTCTAGGAATTATTGTGGGGCAGGTCTCTGGCCTGTGCTATACAGGAGGTCAGACTAGATGATCACAATGGTTCCTTCTTACTTTGGAACAGATGAAACTTAAATAAATGGAAGAGATCAACATTCAAAATAAAACATATCATTTGAAGACTTTATAATTTTAAATATTTTGTTACTCTGTAAAGTGCTCATGGGCCTTCAGTGTGCAGTGACCAATTGCTAAAACTGCATACTCATAGTGACTTCCTGCTGTTTTTACATTACAGTAATTTTCCGCAGCACTCAAGGGCCTGATCCTTCTAGTTATTTGCCATGTGATTGCTGTTTCCTCATGCAAGAAGTCCAGGTCACGTCAGTGATTTGTGATCAAGTCACTTCAGCAATGTCTGTGAGCAACATCCCAATCCCTGTTGTGATGCAAAGGCACAGAGCTCCTTCAGGGCCTGAAGTGGCTAAAAGATTGGACAAAGAAAATATGGCAAACCAAGCTCCACTGAACAGAGCAGTGGGTAAGGATTGCTCCTAATTTGTCAGCAGAGGAGGAAAGGCAAGATGAACCTCAAATCTTAGATGATTTAGAAAAATATTTTGTGCTGAAAAGGAAAAATAATATATGAAAAGTCTATTTTCAATACATCTGATAAAAAACTGAAACAAACTATAAACCAAACTTGCAATCAGGCTGTGCCCGTTAGCCTCCTCATCAGACCAATTTGGTACACTTGCCAACAAACTTATTAGAAATCAAATACTTTTGGGCACCAAAGACAATGAAGCCAGAGAACATATGCTGTGGCAATCAGAAGTGGAACATAACCATGCTGTTGATATCTGCAAGAGCAGTGAATAAGCAAAGGGACAGCGACAATATTGAAAAAATCAGATATAGGGGAAGATAAACTCCACTTCCTCCCTCACACCCTCCTCCCCCCTTCCTCCCCCAAAAGGCAAAAGGAAGACTAAAACAAGAACTGGAGCAGCTGTCTGCAAAGAAGAGCAAGCAATGCCTGTGTGGTGGGAGAATCCATGGAGAAGACCAATATCCAGAACATGGTGCCACATGTGTTTATTGCAAGAAAAAAATCATTTTGAAAATGTTTGCAGTGACAGAAATAGCCCTCTAATGTACATGTAATTAAGTCCAAACCACTAGGTGCTCCTTGTGACCAGACATGGCATTGCAGCTCTCACACTGGACTAGTGCCCCTTGCCAATGGTCACATCTGCGCACTGGTGGTTTCTCTGCCTGGTAACTCATCCAGTGACTCAGTCTTTCGTCCACCACTTCTGGGGATGGCAGTTGTCTAAACCAGTGGTGCCCAACCTTATTACACAGGAGGGCCAAATAAATCTAAGCACAGCCTTGTGTGGGCCTGTCTGATTCTGTTTCGTATGTACTTAGATAAGTTGTTCCTATGTACAGTGCATAAAACGTGTACCAGAATTATAGAAAACAGGGGGGGAAGTAAAGAACACATAACTAAACTAAAATGAGGTAAACATGATGAGAAAATACTAATGAATCACCTGTTAGCATATTGTGTTGAAGCAGACCGTGTATGACCTGTGAGCCAAAGGTTGGGCACCCCGGTCTAACCAGAAGTCCAAAACTGTTTTTAACAGAAACAAAAATACTTCCACCTGCTCTGGGGCTCTTCCTCCTGCAGTCTCCATTTCAGCCTGCTGTCCCCTTGCTGGGCTCAACAATTGTTGTGGAGGGCTTCTACACCCCTCCTTGCAGCCAGTATGGGAACCCAGCCCCACCATATACTCTGTGTTCCAGCCCAGGGCCCCTTACTGCACAGCTAGCTCAGCTCCTTTACCCATATTGCAGTTTCCCTGGGCCTCTTTACTTACTCTCTGTCTCCCAGTCTCTGCCTTGTTTGATCAGGGTCTCTCCCAGGCCTTCCTGCCCGGAGACCTCCCCTGTAGCTTCCTCTCAGTGGTGACTTACCGCCTAGGCCAATGGGGCCTGTGCCCAGAGGCCCCAGCCAATTTGGCGGCCCCAGCAGAATCATAGAATCTCAGGGTTGGAAGGGACCTCAGGAGGTCATCTAGTCCAACCCCCTGCTCAAAGCAGGACCAATCCCCAACTAAATCATCCCAGCCAGGGCTTTCTCAAGCCTGACCTTAAAAATATTTAAGGAAGGAGATTCCATCACCTCCCTAGGTAACGCATTCCAGTGTTTCACCACCCTCCTAGTGAAATAGTTTTTTCTAATATCCAACCTAAACCTCCCCCACTGCAACTTGAGACCATTACTCCTTGTTCTGTCATCTGCTACCATTGAGAACAGTCTAGATCCAATCGCCAGAACTCCGCTCCCTGTCCTCCCCACCTCCACCCAGGCTCCTTCTCTCCCCCCCAGCCTCCCGGGGCCTCGCTGCCCTGCTTCTCCTCTTCCTTCTGAGGCCCTGACTACTGGCCAGCCCAGAAGTCAGAGCCTGGCAGCAGTAGGGTGAGTATATTCCTTCCACATGGAGCTGGCTGAGCTGCTCACCCAAACCCCTCTCACTAGCCCCCTTGCCCCTCCCCACGCATGGACCTGGCCCAAGTCTCTCTCACTAACCCGCACCACGTGGATGTGGCCCGAGCCCCTCTCCCCCGCCCAGTACTGGCCTTAGGGAAAACAAGTGCTCCTAGCCCCTGTGGGCAGGGCACACCCCACCATTCTCCCTGGTCCCTCCAGCCTTTCTGCACCCTGGCCAATCCTACAACCCTAACCCCTGCACTGCTCCCCCTTTGCCCCTAATCCCTGCCCCCCAATCCCTGTACCCCTAACCTCTGCCCCCCCCCACACCACTAACCCCTCCACCACCCTTCTGCACCCACATGGGGAAACTGACCTGGATGCATGGAGCAGCTGGCATTGCTGCTTGCTTCCCCCTCAAATGCTGCTCCTCCTCATGGACCCCTAGGGGGATGTTAGTGGGGGGGAGAGCGAGGAGCAACACCAGGGCTCTCTTCATCCAGGTCACTTTCCCCACCTGGGCTGCATAAGGGGAGAGAAGAGAGCAGCAGCTCCTAATGCTCATCTCACAGCTCAGGTGGGAACAGCGATCTGAATGCACAGAGCGCTCAGTATTGCTCCTCAATCCCCTAGGGGGTGCAGGTCACCACTTGCTCCCCCCATGTTCCTCTGTGGGGAGGAATCATAGATTAGGATTGGAAGGGACCTCAGGAGGTCACCTAGTCCAATCCCCAGCTCAAAGTAGGACCAACCCCAGCTAAATCATCCCAGCCAGGGCTTTGTCAAGCCAGGCCTTAAAAACCTCTAAGGATGGAGATTCCACCTCCTCCCTAGGTAACCTATTCCAGTGCTTCACCACCCTCCAGATTGATATGTGGAAGGCTGAGTCTTTTAAGTGGAGGGTAGCATACCAATCTCCTGGATCCAATGATGGGATGATCGATCCCAAGGAGACCACGTGGAACTTCAACCTCTTGAGATATCGGTTGAGTTGATGCAGGTCTAAGATGGGTCTGAGACCTCCCTTGGCTTTGGGAATCAAAAAATAACAGGAGTAAAGCCCTTAGATGAATTGGCACCTCCTCCACCGCTCCCATGCTGAGGAGGGACTGAACTTCTTGCTCTAGTAGAAGCTTGTGAGAAGGGTCCCTGAAGAGGGATGAGGAAAGTGGATGGGAGGGTGGGGTTGAAATAAACTGGAGGGTATAACCAGAACCCAGTGGTTGGAAGTGACCCGTTTCCAGGCCTCGAAGAAATGGGAGAGATGGTTGGAAAAAAAAGGAATAACTGAATCCAGATTGTGAGGAATTGGTATACTGTCCTCGATAAACCCATCAAAATGGGTTTTCAGGGCACCCGAGTGGTGCAGGGCCGATGGGGAATGTCCAGCAGAGGAGGAGGAAGGCAGAAGTGGCCTGCACCCAGAGCCCTTGTTCCTGTGTCTCCTGTGGTCAAATCAGTTCTGGTGGCAGTAGAAACAGCCATACTGCTGTGGCCTATATTGCCTTCCACGCTGAGACTGTGACTGTAAGCCCAGGGACTTCAGTGTTGCCCTGGTGTCTTTAAACCTGTGGAGCCTGGCATCTGTTTGCTCTGAAAAGAGCGAAGGACCCTCAAATGAGGGAACCCAGCTGCCTGCAACCATGAGCTCCTATGCATGGTCACAGAAGTGGCCATAGATCTGGCCGCCAAGTCCGCAGCATCAAGGGCTGCCAGCAAGGAAGCTCTGCCCACTGTCATGCCTTCATCCATGAGGGTGGGGTACTCCTGTGGGCTGTCCTGGGGAAGTCTGTCTTTGAATCTGTTCATTGCTTCCCACATGTTATGATCATAGCCTGCTGGTTCGCTATGCTCAACTGGAGACCCCCCCATCGCATAGGCCTTCCTCCCCAGAGGGTCTATTTTCCTGGGCTCTTTTGGTTTGGGGGTAGACCCCATTTGGCCTTGGTGGTTCTTTTTGTTGGCAGCCACCACAACAAGGAACCCCAGAGGGGGTGAGAGAACAGGAACTCACAGCCTTTTGCAGGCACAAAGTATTTTCTTTCTGTTCTCTTTACTGTGGGTGGAATGGAGGCAGGAGTCACCAAATGGCTTTAATAGGTCCCCAAATGGCATTGTATAAGAGCAGGGCCACCTTCGCAGGGGTGCAGCCAACAGAATGTCCAAGAACCCATCTTCCTGTTCCTTGACTATCTCTGCCTGCAACCCAAGGTTAGAGGCCACCCACTTTAACAAGTCTTGGTGGGCCCTTAAGTCGTTCTGCAGTGGGGAGGACCCCTTGAGCATGAGCTCATCCTTCGGGGATGAGGAAGAGGCGTGCGCTGCCATAGCGTCCAGTCCAGCCACTTCCCGAGGCACACAAACTTAGGTACCAGTACCGGCCTCAGTACCAGGGAGTACCCCTGCTTGGGCACCAGCACTGGTGCTGGCATCAGGACAGGGACTGGGGGTCGGCTCTGGAGTTTCCTTGTGCACCCCTGGTGCCGCAACAGTCTCCGAGCGCACCAAGTAGGAGCACTATAAGTTGGTCCTTTGCCCTGGTGGAAGCCCCCATGGGTTCCAAAAGGGCCATAGTAGGGGTGCTGTACCCCACAGCCCCATGGGCCAGGCGCTTTGGGTCATCCCTGTTCCCAGCACTCCCAGTGGCAGAATCATCTGTGCGGATTGACGCGGAGCCTCCCTTCAGTGCTGGCATCTTGAATAGTTGGATCCCAAGTCCAGACTTGATGAAAATGGCAATGTGGAGATGGAGGATTGCGGTGACCATGGTGGGATGGATCCTCCCGATGCTGGAGTTTGGTGTCGTGGAGAAATCTCTGGTGAGGCCATGTAGGGGGGCTTCCCCCTGGAGGTTGGGCTTGAAACCGGCTTAAAAGTGGTTGATGTCTCGGTTCCTTTGGGTGGCGCTGCTGGTGCTGCGTCCTGTCTCTCAGCCAGACTTGGTACTGATAAATTCATCAGATCCTTGGTGGTGGCCACATAGGCTTCTGGGGTTGAAGGCACTGCAAGCTGGTCCGTCCGGTGCCAACCAGCTGGTTAGCTGAGCGCCACTGGGGTCTGCAGCGCCAGCGACAATGCCTCTGTCAGTGGTTGCCACGGTGCTGGGGAGGGAAAGTGGCCTGCCACGGGTCTTGCTCTATCCCTATCTGCTCGCTTGTCTCCCTTCAGTGCCAGTGAGGGAGTCTTCTCCCAGTGGCCTTGGTGTTTCTTCTTTGGTACCGGTGAGGACTGGTGCCGAGAGCTCTCAGCCACCGGCAGAGCACTTTGCACTGACGCCGAAGTACTTGGTGCCAAGTCCAATCTTGGCTCCAAGGTAGGTCTCAGCGCTGCCTCCATAAGTAGGACTTTTAGCCTTGCCGCTCTGTCCTTCTGCGTGCGGGGCTTAAATTCTCAACAGATATTGCAGCATTCAGAACATAAGAATGGCCATACTGGTTCAGACCAAAGGTCCATCCAGACCAGTATCCTGTCTACTGACAGTGGCCAATGCCAGGTGCCCCAGAGGGAGTGAACTGAACAGGTAATGATCTACTGATCTCTCTCCTGCCATCCATCTCCACCCTCTGACAAACAGAGGCTAGGGACACCATTTCTTACCCATCCTGGCTAATAGCCATTTATGGACTTAACCTCCATGAATTTATCCAGTTCTCTTTTAAACCATTATAGTCCTCGTCTTCACAACCTCCTCAGGCAAGGAGTTCCACAGGCTGACTGTGCGCTGAATGAAGAACTTCCTTTTATTTGTTTTAAACCTGCTACTCATTAATTTCATTTGGTGGCCCCTAGTTCTTATATTATTGGAACAAGTAAATAACTTTTCCTTATTCACTTTCTCCACACCACTCGTGATTTTATAGACCTCTATCATATCCCCACCCTTAGTCTCCTGTTTTCCAAGCTGAAAAGTCCTAGCCTCTTTAATCTTTCCTCATATGGGACCCGTTCCAAACCCCTAATCATTTTAGTTGCCCTTTTCTGAACCTTTTCTAATGCCAGTATATCTTTTTGAGATGAGGGGACCACATCTGTATGCACTATTCAAGATGTGGGCGTACCATGGATTTCCATAAGGGCAATAAGATATTCTCCGTCTTATTTTCTATCCCTTTTTAAATGTTTCCTAACATCCCATTTGCTTTTTTGACTACCGCTGCACACTGCGTGGATGTCTTCAGAGAACTATCCACAGTCACTCCAAGATCTTTCTCCTGATTAGTTGTAGCTAAATTAGTCCCCATCATATTGTATGTATAGTTGGGGTTATTTTTTCCAATGTGCATTACTTTATATTTATCCAAATTAAATTTCATTTGCCACTTTGTTGCCCAATCACTTAGTTTTGTGAGATCTTTTTGAAGTTCTTCACAGTCTGCTTTGGTCTTAACTATCTTGACCAGTTTAGTATCATCTGCAAACTTTGCCACCTCACTGTTTACCCCTTTCTCCAGATCATTTATGAATAAGTTGAATAGGATTGGTCCTAGGACAGTCCCTTGGGGAACACCACTAGTTACCCCGCTCCATTCTGAAAATTTACCATTTATTCCTACCCTTTGTTCCCTGTCTTTTAACCAGTTCTTAATCCATGAAAGGATCTTCCTTCTTATCCCACGACAACTTAATTTATGTAAGAGCCTTTGATGAGGATCCCCTTATGTCCACTGGATCCCCCTTGTCCACATGTTTGTTGACCCCCTCAGAGAACTCTAATAGATTAGTAAGACATGATCTCCCTTTCAGAAACCATGTTGACTTTTGTGCAACAATTTATGTTCTTCTGTGTGTCTGTATTCTTCTATGTGTCTATATATTCTTTCCTATGACCTTCTGCCAATCACTTGAGACAACTCAAGTGAGGGTCACTAGTATGCATAGGCTTCCCGCACGAAAAGCACCGTTGCCCCAATGCCCAAGGCATATCCCAGTACCAGGGGAGGGATGGAGCGCCTCACTGAGTACAGAGAGGAGTCCCAGTCCTATACTATAACTACTTAAAACTACTGAACTTACTAAACTATGAAAATCTAACTATTTACAATGTAAAAACAGTAGAAACCACTAAACCAGCACCAAGCCAACGGATACCACTTGGGGAAAAATCTCCCAACAGCTGTGCTTGGAGTGCTTGCACACCTAAATCAGAATGGACATGTGCAAGCACTCGAAGAAGAAAGGGTGTTTTTTAAGAAAAAGTTAGCTAGCATGATTTGAAAAATCCCTTCACATTTGCATCCTTTGAATATCAAAGGTGCATTTTTAAAACGTGAGCAAATATTTTAATGAACGCATTTTAAAATCCTTGATGTAGAGAGGGTGCATTATATTTAACACATTAGCTGGCTCTGGTGAACCCTAGGCCCATGTGAATTTTATTTGTAAAATGAAAATGGGTTTGATTTGGTAAATGTAGCCATGACATACATATATGGGATGTGATTGTGGTCAGAAGGGATCAATGCAGATCATAGAATCATAGAATATCAGGGTTGGGAGGGACCTCAGGAGGTCATCTAGCCCCCCGCTCAAAGCAGGACCAATCCCCCACTAAATCATCCCAGCCAGGGCTTTCTCAAGTCTGACCTTAAAAACTTCTAAGGAAGGAGATTCCACCACCTCCCTAGGTAACGCATTCCAGTGTTTCACCACCCTCCCAGTGAAAAAGTTTTTCCTAATATCCAACCTAAACCTCCCCACTACAAGTTGAGACCATTACTCCTTGTTCTGTCAACCACTGCTACCACTGAGAACAGTCTAGAGCCATCCTCTTTGGAACCCCCTTTCAAGTAGTTGAAAGCAGCTATCAAATCCCCCCTCATTCTTCTCTTCTGCAGACTAAACAATCCCAGGTCCCTCAGCCTCTCCTCATAAGTCGTGTTCCAGTCCCCTAATCATTTTTGTTGCCCTCCGCTGGACTCTTTCCAATTTCTTCACATCCTTCTTGTAGTGTGGGGCCCACAACTGGACACAGTACTCCAGATGAGGCCTCACCAATGTCAAATAGAGGGGAACAATCATGGCCCTTGATCTGCTGGCTATGCTCCTACTTATACAGCCCCAAATGCCATTAGCCTTCTTGGCAACAAGGGCACACGATTGACTCATATCCAGCTTCTCGTCCACTGTTAACCCCTAGGTCCTTTTCTGTATAACTGCTGCCGAGCCATTCGGTCCCTCGTCTGTAGTGGTGCATGGGATTCTTCCGTCCTAAGTGCAGGACTCTTAAAATAATCACTTAAAATCTATCTTTTGTAGTTAATAAACTTGTTTTTGCTTAATCTAAACCAGAGAGTTGGAGTGAAGTATGTGGGAATCATAACTAGGGGGAAAAGGCTGTTGCATATTCCTCTCCCCTTTGAGGGAGGGGGCAAATTTTATGAGCTTACACTGTACAGTTTCCTGAGCAGCACAAGATGGTTAAATTCTGGGTTTCTGTGCCTGAGGAGCTGGAAGTAGCCTTCCCATGCAAAGGCTGGTCAGAGAGCCTGCTTGTAACTGCAGCTGGGTGTGCCTCTACCTGTATTTATGCTGGTGAAAGTGCAGGCTCGAGAGCTCTCCAGCTTGTCCCAGCAGTACAGGGTGAGAGGAAGCCCAGGTTGGTGGATCAGTGGTACCCCAGTCCCAGGTGGCACCCCGGGGGGAACCCATCACAGAGGCTTCCTTGGATCACAGGGGAATGAGCTTTGTATAGATCTCTTGTCCAGGGAAGTGACTGGTTGTAGTTCAGGCCCAGGCACCAATCAGAAAAGGATGCAACTGAAGTTAGGGTTATTGTGATTTTGTTTCAAGGATCCAATGAGAAGAGTGGTGGGGTTCCCTGCCCAAAGTAACTGAACGTCTGGTCAGGCACCCCCACCTGGAGAGGGACCTGTACCCAAGTGGAAGTAACAAGAAAGGATTTGAGGTAGGCCAGAGGTAGATTCACTCTTGCTGTGGGGAAAATCACTCTTCCCAGACCCACAGGAACCACTACACCATAGGGGGATGGAAATCAACGTACAGGACAGATTCAGAGTGTTTCCCCTGCCAACCTGCTCCTTAGAGCTGAGAACAACGCTTAACTGCAATCTGAGCACCACAGGAACCCTGCTGCGAGGAGCTGCCTAGCATAGGGAAGAGACACTGTTTCAACACATCCTTAGCCATCCTGGCCATATCTCCTTCCCGAATTCCCCAACCCAACACTGAGGCAATACTAGCTATAGGCAGTTCTCCAGCAAAACAGATGGCAAGCTCCTTATGCAGCTGCAGCCCCTTGCTGGGCCTCTCCCCTGCCAGTGTTTTAGATGTAGCAGCACAAGCGAGGTGCCCGAGTTCAAGCATGCTGGGGACCCTGGCTATGTACTACAGCTGCTCGCCTATGCTGATGTCTGTGCTACGAGGTCTACACTACTATTTACTCGCTAAAGCTAGCACATACAGACCTCCCCATACTACAAACATATCTTCACCTGCAGCGCAGATGTATCCTAAATTACACCAGTAGAAGGCAGCATTATGCCTAGATCCAGGAATAGGGCTCAAGTGTCCCTGCCATGTGACAATTTCAGGAATCAGTCTACAGCCAGCTTAGGAATAGGCTGACAGTAGGGCAGTGCTTAATTTGTAATGAAAGAGGTACTGGAGCTGAAGCAATTTTTTCACTTTCATAACTAATGTGGCAAGCCCAGAGGTGCCAGGGCTATGAACCGCTGAGCCCAGAAGGGTCAGGGCTATGAACCACTGAGCCCAGAGGGGTCAAGGCTCAGCCCTGGCACAAATTAAACACTGTAGTGCAAGTGTCTACGCTGCGGTTAGACATCCACAGCTGGCCCATACCAACTGACGTGGGCTTAGGAACTGTTTAATTATGGTGCAGACGTTCAGACTCAGGCTGCAGCCCAAGCTCTAGGACGCTCCCACCTTACAGGGCCCAGGACCTCAAGCTCCAACCCAAGTCCAGACACCTACACCTCAGTTGATCAGCCCCTTAGCATAAGCCTTTACAGCTAGCACAGGCCAGCTCCATATTTTTAATTGCAGGGTACACATGCCTGTATATGTCAGACTGCAGCTGCCATTGTGAACATGGGGCTTGTCTTCCTTGTTATTTTATTTCCATACTGGACTGAAATGTCAAGGTCCTGTAGTTCACAGAAGCCCCTTTGGACACCACCCAAGCCAAGTCCATTTTTGAAGTGAACTTCTGGGGAGGGAATGGTAACTAAGCATCAGATCATATGCCAAAGGGGATTGGAGCCATTTTAGAGGGTGAAGAGACCAGGAGCAGAAAGCAAAGTACTCAAGAGAGGAGACTCCATATTCTGGAGAAGCCATGAGCAAGGGACAATCTTGGATTACTTAAAATGAAGCCCAAATAATGCTCAAGAGTGGTGAGGAAACTGAGGTAGGGAGATGTATACAGGTGCTTTGTTTTGTCTAGATCTGTACATCTCTTGGACTACCAAAAGCCAAATGAGTGGATCCCTTCCAAAGTATGTTATGTGCTTGGACTATCACATGTCCCTGAAGAGGTGAACTAAACAAGTCAGAGTGCCCACAAGGTTGGGGTGTGAGAGAAAGGGGTCAGTACTGCTCCCTGGGGCCTTAAGGCGCTCGACTCACTTTCATAGAGGGGTAGCAGAGTCTGGATCAAGGAAGCATGCCAAAGGCTGAATCCTACTGAGACCTAAGGAAGCACAAAGTATGTGTTCAACATGTGGGAACCTAAAACACTGTGTGTGTGGTGGGGGAAGGAGGAGAGAGAGAAGAGGAGAGGGGGAAATCTAGGGAGGGTAGTTTTACCAGGGTTGTGACATTTAAATACTTGTGCTGATAAATCTGTTAATCTAAATTAGTTCCCGATGTTCAAATTTCATTGCCCATCTGTGAAGAATGAAGTGTAAGCTGCAGGGAAGCATGGCTGTACCATACTTAAGGCCCTACCAACTTAGGGTCCATTTTACTCAACTTCACAGAATATATCAGGGTTGGAAGGGACCTCAGGAGGTCATCTAGTCCAACCCCCTGCTCAAAGCAGGACCTATCCCCAACTAAATCATCCCAGCCAGGGCTTTGTCAAGCCTGACTGTAAAAACCTCTAAGGAAGGAGATTCCATCACCTCCCTAGGTAACCCATTCCAGTGCTTCACCACCCTCCTAGTGAAAGTTTTTCCTAATATCCAACCTAAACCTCCCCCCCTACAACTTGAGATCATTACTCCTTGTTCTGTCATCTGCTACATGGTCATAGGATTTTAAAAGTTGTAAATTTCATGATTTCAAGTATTTAAATCTGAAATTTCAGTGCTGTAATTTTAGGAGTCCAGACCTAAAAAGGAGTTGGGGGCAGAGTTTGTAAGGTTATTTAGGGGGGAGTTGAGGTACTACCATCAGAGCAGGGTGGCTGGAGAGCAGCAGCTCACAGCAGTACAGAAATAAGGATGGCATGGTGTGGTATTGCCACCCTTAATTTGAGCTGCTGCTTTCAGAGCTGGGCACCCAGAAAGTGGCAGTTTTTGGCTGGGTGCCCAGCTCTGAAGACAGAAGGAAGGATGGTAATAACTGCAAACCCTCCTCACCCCCCCCCCCCAAAAAAAACTTGGGAACTCCCCCCTGCAATTCCCTTTGAGGCAGGACCCCCACATTTCAGGAACACTAGTCTCCCCCATGAAGTCTATATAGCATAGGGTAAAAGTCACACAAAAGACCAGATTTCCCAGTCCCTAACACATTTTTCATGGCAGAGAATTTGGTAAGGCCCTGTCATAAACATACAGCTAAGGGTAGCATAAAATCCTTCCTTTACCTGTAAAGGGTTAAGAAGCTCAGATAACCTGGTTGGCACCTGACCAAAAGGACCAATAAGGGGAGAAGATACCTTCCCCCACAGATCTGAAAGTTTTTCTCTGTGTTCTCTTGGGACAGAGAGGGGGACCAGGCAGAAAAAACCCAAACCTCTCCTAAAACCATACCTGAAATAGGCCTTTAAGATTACAAATTATAAACTAACGCATTCTCTTGCTATACTTAGCTTTCTTTTAGCTTGTGAATTTTCCCTGTGCTAAGAGGGACGTTTATACCTGTTTTTTGTAACTTTAAAGTTTTGCCTAGAGGGGAATCCCGTGTTTTGAATCTGAATACCCTGTAAAGTTATCTTCCATACTAATTTTACAGAGGTGCTTTTTCTTTTCTTTATTCTAAAGTTCTGTTTTTAAGAATCTGATTGGGCTTTTTAGTGTAGTGTAGTGTCCTAAAAACCCAAGGGTCTGGTCTATGCTCACCTGGTTTACCTATTTGATTGGTATATTATTCTCAAGCCTCCCCAGGAAAGGGGGTGAAGGGGCTTGGGGGGATATATTAGGGAAACAGGAACTCCAAGTGGCCCTTTTCCTGAATTTTTGTCTAACTCACTTGGTGGTGGCAGCAGTACCCATCCAAGGACAAGGAAGGATTTGTGCCTTGGGGAAGTTTTACCTAAGCTGGTAAAAATAAGCTTAGGGGACCTTTCATGCATGTACCCTAGAGTTCACAGTGGGGAGGGAACCCTGACAGGCCTTACCTATACAGTTTCATTAAGAGGCTATTCTGCAAGCTACGAAGCGCCAATCTACGTGATTTTTCAGAGTGAAGTTTCGTCTTAGAGAACCTATTAATTGAAATGTACAAAAGGCAAATATGGACCATTTGCACCTGAACTGGCACCACAGATATAGACTTTAAGGTCAGAAGGGACCATTATGATAGTCTAGTCTGACCTCCTGCACAACACAGGCCACAGAATCTCACCCACCCACTCCTGTAACAAACCCCAAACCTATGTCTGAGCTATTGAAGTCCTCAAGTCGTGGTTTAAAGACTTCAAGGTGCAGAGAATTCTGCAGCGAGTGACCTGTGCCCCACACTGCAGAGGAAGGTGAAAACCCCCCAGGGCCTCTGCCAATCTGCCCTGGAGGAAAAATCCTTCCCAACCCCAAATATGGCGATCAGCTAAACCCAGAGCATGTGGGCAAGACTCACCAGCCAGACACCCAGGAAAGAATTCTCTGTAGTAACTCAGATCCCACCCTATCCTAGTGTCCCATCACAGGCCATTGGGCATATTTACTGCTAATAGTCAAAGATCAATTAATTGCCAAAATTAGGCTATCCCATCATACCATCCCCTCCATAAACTTATCAAGCTTAGTCTTGAAGTCAAATATGTGTTTTGCCTCCACTGCTCCCCTTGGAAGGCTATTCCATTCCTTTATTAGAAGGAATGAAGTTCTGGAAGTTGTTCTGGTAAATTGTATAAGGCACTTGGACTGTCATTTTCATAATTAAAAACGTGCTTGTCACTCAGATACAGATATTAATATGTAGAACTTTGGCTATTCATTTATATATGGTGGAATGAGTCAGTTGTTGCAAAGTTAAAGGATAGCAAATGGTCCTGATTAAAAAGGTTTATTCTAAGCAGGTTGGTATGGAATACTTAAAAAAACAAAAAACCCACAATGGATTTACATTCATGAGAGGTTTCCCATTTACACTGAGGTAAAAGCAGTAAAATGGGAAAGACTTAGCATTTCACTTGTGAAATTTAATATTCCTCGCCTTCATCCTCTCCATCAATTGAGTCTGTGCCCACTTCTTCATAATCCTTCTCAAGTGCAGCCAAGTCTTCCCGAGCCTCTGAGAATTCTCCTTCCTCCATCCCTTCTCCCACATACCAGTGAACAAAGGCACGTTTGGCATACATCAAGTCAAACTTGTGGTCCAGACGGGCCCATGCTTCAGCAATGGCTGTGGTGTTGCTGAGCATGCAGACTGCACGCTGAACTTTGGCTAGGTCACCGCCAGGAACAACTGTTGGCGGCTGATAATTTATTCCAACCTGGAAAAGAGTAGAACACACTTAGTTTTCCTGTAAGGTTTGGTGATGGCTGTGATTAGTTACTGACCACAATAGTAAAAGCAGGACATTAATTTTACTTCATAACTGTCTAAAGAGCTCTGCACACAAACAAATGCAAGCTCTCACCCATAAGATATTTATAAAGCCCACTAGATACCTACACCACAGCTTTAGGAATACATTTTAATAAGCCATTGATATACAATGGCTTTTCACTCCTTTGTTGTGCAATTATTTAGCAGCTGTAAGAGACTTGCCTTAAAACCAGTAGGACACCAGTCAACAAATTGGATTGTGCGCTTGGTTTTGATAGCGGCAATAGCAGCATTGACATCCTTGGGGACAACATCACCACGGTACAACATGCAGCAGGCCATATACTTGCCATGGCGAGGATCACACTTCACCATCTGATTGGATGGCTCAAAGCAAGCATTGGTGATCTCAGACACAGAGAGCTGCTCATGGTAGGCTTTCTCTGCTGAAATAATCGGGGAGTAGGTTACCAATGGGAAGTGAATACGGGGGTAAGGCACCAGATTAGTCTGAAATTCTGTCAGATCCACATTTAAGGCACCATCAAATCTGAGGGAGGCAGTAATGGAAGACACTATCTGACCAATAAGGCGATTAAGGTTGGTGTAGGTAGGGCGTTCAATGTCCAGGTTCCTACGGCAAATGTCATAAATGGCCTCATTGTCAACCATAAAGGCACAGTCGGAATGCTCCAGAGTGGTATGGGTAGTCAAAATGGAGTTGTATGGCTCGACAACCGCTGTGGAGACCTGGGGTGCAGGATAGATTGCAAATTCTAACTTGGATTTTTTTCCATAGTCGACTGAGAGGCGCTCCATCAGCAGTGAAGTAAAGCCTGAGCCCGTGCCTCCCCCAAAACTGTGGAAAATCAGGAAGCCCTGCAAACCAGTGCACTGGTCAGCCTGAAAGAAAGAAAAACCTTTTAAGTGGGCAGGTCTGAACATTTAGAATCCAAAAAAAAAAAAACAACCCCAGCAAACAAAACCTTCTTCCCAAGGAGCTCACACATCTGCTCAGCTCTTATGAATTCAAAGATGTGTGAAAACCCTTCTCAAGCTCCAAGAAAAAAGTGATCTATCCATGAGGGTATTAGTCAGGACAACCCTCCTCCCCAGAAGCCAAAAAACAAACTGGCTTATAGTATTCGTGGACATCCCTTTACTGAGAGTACTCTTCATACAGATCTACCTCACCCCACTTCAGTGGCACCATATTTCCCAAGACCTATTTACACCCTTTTTACCTCAGTGACATACACAGCTGGATTTGTCAGCTTCTTAGTGTCAGGTTTCTGAGTAGCAGCCGTGCTAGTCTGTATTCGCAAAAAGAAAAGGAGTACTTGTGGCTCCTTAGAGACGTAACCAATTTATTTGTACTCCTTTTCTTAGTGTCAGTTAAGCAAATAGCCATTGACCCTGCACAGCAACAGTGTCTAGAATCAGCCAAAAACCAATCCACTTATATTTTACTATTTATAAACAATTTGTTTGATGTTCTGTACAGATCTAGAACTGCCTACTACTATCCTAAGTTCCAGTGTGATAAGTGGTGTATTTAAGCCCTGCATATTCCCAGAAAATGTCATGAGGCTGTTGAATCCAATGAAGTGAATTGCAACATATTGGACTATTCAAGGAAGCTCTAGTTCAGATCTTTCCGAGCTGTTAAAAGATTAATACTGCATGTTCTTCTCAAGGGTGTAGGGTCACATAGGGGTCAACAATGACTCCCAGGACCAATTAACAAGCATGGACAGTTTGCAAGAGAAAAAGGAACATGACAGAATGTATTGAGTTAAGTCTGTTAGAGTGCACACAAAAGACTGTTTACAAAGACTTCCCTGGCACTTCATCCCTAATTTAGATTGAATGTTTAGAGCAAGGACTCCAAGGGCTCAAAAAGCAGCTGGGGATACTGTAGAGAAACTTTCACCACACATGGCATATTACCAAACCAGAGGGAAATTCTATGCACTGGCAAGAGCATTCTGTATCCATAACAGACTATGCAAAGCACATGCTAACTACCCTAGCTCAGTGGTTTGAGCATTGGCCTGCTAAACCCAGGGTTGTGAGTTCAATCCTTGAGGGTGCTATTTAGGGATCTGGGGAAAAAATTGGGGATTGGTCCTGCTTTGAGCAGGGGGTTGGACTAGATGACCTCCTAAAGTCCCTTCCAACCCTGATATTCTATGATTCTACCCCTAAAAGAAGCTAGAAAATAAACTTGGACTTCACCTCAGCTAGTTCACCACATGGTGCGTAGACTGAGGGGGCCTCAGACCTCACAGCATGGTCATAGTTTCTCTCCCACTTTGTATTTTTGTTCATAAAAAAGTATGAAGTTAGAAGGAAAGTGTGTGTATGGTAACACTGTTAAGGAAAAGTTAGCACATGTGACTCCATTTTGGTTTGGGGCCCACCATTGTTTAAATGCCAGCACATCATACACCAGGAGGAGTAATCCTTAGATATTGAATCCCTGTGAAAATCCTCCTCCTTGTCTTCAGCCTGCCTTGACTCCCAGTATCTGGTTTTTGTCAGTCTCTAACTCCCTGTCTCTTGGCCTTGATGTGAGGCCTCCCATCCTGATAATAAAAGTTACTGATGCATAGCTTTAGGACCATGCTGTGTAATTAACATACTGGTATAGCACGAGGAATGCACCAAGCAGGGATAGGTGGTAGATAAGACAAGGGTTTGTTTATTGGCTAAGGTTTCCGATGCACGAGGGCAACATGCTTTGCTAAAAGGTATATAACCTTTGTATAATTTGCATTCAGGGTCCCCTCCTGGCTAGCAGGGGGGCACCACGCTCGAGCGTAATAAACTTAGTGTCTTTTGGGAACTCTGCAGTTGTGGACTTTGTTTCTGTGCCTCAGCCTAGATTCGAACTGTGCGTGTCCTACCAGGTGTAATTCGTAACACCACCCATTGTTTCATGTTCTCTATGTATATAAATCTCTCCACTGTATTTTCCACTGAATGCATCCAATGAAGTGAGCTGTAAGGAACATGACAGAATGTATCGTGAAAGCATCACGAAAGCTTATGCTCAAATAAATTTGTTAGTCTCTAAGGTGCCACAAGTACTCCTTTTCTTTTTACACTGAACATGAAGATCAGACTTCAGCCCACAAAAGCAAGAATTCAGGAGTGGAGGCTAAAACCCTGCAGTGGCTGCAGCTAAGGACTGGTCCCTTCCCATCAATAACAATACAAACCAGACTGCTATGTGGATAGACCTCAGCCCTGGCCTTTGTGGGTTTGTCAGAAACTTGACACAAACTTTTTGGTTTGATATAAACTTTTTTTTAGGCAAGTTGATGGTGCTGGTTCAATTGTAGTCCAAGAGGAGTCACAAGGTGTCTTAGATTTTCCTCTGATCAGAGTAGTCCATTTTCACATGGCTGAAGAAAACAGCAGAATTTGACTTCATAGCTTTTCCATTTGTACATCACCCAACAGACTACAGTGCTGAATTCTGAGCCCCACACATCTCAGAGCACTTAACTAGATTAATTTCCAAACCTCACAAACCACAATGTAGAAAGTTCTTTAAAAGAGAATCTTCAGCGCAGAAAAACTGGAACTTACCAGCTTCCTGGTACGCTCCAGAACAAGGTCAATTATCTCTTTCCCAACAGTGTAATGACCTCGAGCATAATTATTAGCAGCATCCTCCTTGCCAGAAATCAGTTGTTCAGGGTGGAAAAGCTGCTTGTATGTCCCATTCCGTACTTCATCTGGAAAGGGAGTATTGTGCATGAGTTTATAGTAAATTAGTTTTGGTTTAGACAAAAGTTTTCAAGCTCACATGCTTAAATAAGGCACCCAAATCCACCTCGAGACAGCTCAACAAAAATGGCTTGGCTTTAGAGATGCATTGCTAGAAGATACCCAGGATGCCTACTAGGTTCAGTGGATGTTTAACATCTAAGAAAATCAAGTTGCCTATTTACGTATCAAGGAATTGCAGGCATAACATACATGCAAGTTTGAATTTTTTGGCCTTAATACCACTCTGGCACAGGCAAATATTAAACTATACAAACAACTTGTGTTTCATAAATACTTTGATTTAAAGCAGCAATTTTCCAGATTTTATAAATTCATAGATTTCTAAAGTCAAAAGGTGTAACACAATGATCATCTAGGCTGATTCTGGCCTATGTTATGCAGGCAGACTTTTTCCTAGGATTCCGCAGTGGAGAAAGCTCTTTTCCTACTACATAAATATACATCAAATGTTTAATTCAACCACAAGTTCCTGGGCTATATTTGGAAAAAACTTCCAATTTCTATTTAAGGAATTTTAAAAAACCCATGATTTTTAAAGTTATTTAGGCACCTACAGGTGCAGAGAGCGCCCCAAAGTACCTGAACGCACAGTGGAGCCAGAAGAGAATTAAGCATGCGCAGGCGCTTTTGAAGATCACTCCAGGTGCTAAACTACCTTGAAAAATCTGGCCCTAAATGATCATTTACCACTTCTTAAGATAATTCCTTCAAATGGTTGGTTACCAAATGGCTATCAATCTGCATCTTATTCTAATTATTTTTTCCCTAGATTAACCTTAGCCATTTAATCTTATTCTTCAAACTAACAAAGGCAATCTTCTCCCTGTGCAGTTTACTTATCAACCAGGAGCAAGTCATTTCAACTTTCTGTCCCTCTCTTCCTCCCAATGTTTTCAAAGCTCTTCTGGGCCCCTTCCAATTTTTCTACATCATTTTTAAAATATGGATCCTAGAACTAGACACAAAATTTCAGTTGTGGTCTCACCAATGCTATATCATCACCTCTACTTCTACTCAATAGTCTCTGTCCAGGATGCAGTCCTCCGTCTTTTTTTACTAGATGTAAGACCTTGCCTTTGGCAGTATGAAAAAGCATGTTGATTGTTGTACTAGTCATCATTCTTCACAGCAATCTGCGTGTCACTTGGAAGAGAAGTTAGAAGTGGGGACACTTACCCATACAGTAACTGATGTTTGAGATGTGGACTGTTCTGCAGTTGGCGAGCACATGTCCAGTGCACAAGTGCCAGAGACTGTTCTAGTCAGGAGTATACTTGGATTGGTGCATGCACCCTTCCTTCCTGGTGTGCTTCACAAGGGCATGATGGGCAGAATCACCCCAACACCAGTTCTTTCACAAGAGCCAATGACATCAGGACTCCAAAGTAGCAGGGATGGCGAATGGGCCATGGAATAGGTGTCCAGACCAAACACCTCATAGAGCACCCAATACCGTGCAGGTAAGTAAACTCTTCCTTGTGTGATAGCCCACTATTTTTCCCCTAAAGAACACAGACTAACACGATCGTCCATCACCCCTGGCTGCTTGCACCAATGTGTAGTGCTTTGCTAAAATGCGTACAGACAACCAGGTCACTGCTTTTCAAATATCCTGGACTGGCAAGTTTGCTAGAGAGGCTACAGAGGTGGACTGGTCCCTGGTGGAGTGGACTTGTACTTTGCCAGGTCCTTTTCTGCTGTTGCACATTTTGATATCCTGTGTAAATACAGCCCATCCTTTGATTCTTTCTGTGTAAGCCAGAAACAACCTGGGAGACTTCTGGAAGGATTTCATCCTGTCCAGGTAGAACAATATGGCTCTGTGCATGTTCAGTGGGTGCAGCCTATACTCCTCTCTGCCAGCATGAGATTTGGAGAAGAACACAGGTAGGTACAGGACCTCACTGATGTGGATTCTGACAACACCTTCGGAAGAAGTCTAGGATGCTGAGATTCTAAGTTCAGGAAACTTCTGCAAAGTAGTTCTTAAGAGTAGATTTCTAGAAAAACTGCCAATCTTGATTTAAGGATTGTCAATGAGGGAGAAGCCATCACAACCCTTTGTACATTGTTCCAATCATTAATTACTTTCACTGTTAAAAGTTTAGGCCTTATTTCCAGACTGAATTAGTCTAGATCCAATGGCTGGAAATTGAAACATTAGAACTTTCTCTGCTGGATTGAAGAGGCATTATTAAATATTTGTTCCCCATTTAGATACTTACAGACTAATCAAGTCACCCCTTGACCTTCACTTTGCTCAGCTAAATAGGTTGAGTTCCTTGAGACTCACTATAGGCATATTTTCAATCCTTAGCAGTTGTCGAATGCAGAAATAAAGTAATGTAACTACTCTTGCTCAAGATTCCCATGTTTATGCACCCCAGGAACACATTAGCCCCTTCGGCCACAGCGCCACACTGGGAGCTCGTGTTCAGCTGATTATCCACAATGACCCCCCAATTCTTTTTCAGAGTCTGTTTTTCCCAGGATAAAGTCCCCCATCCTGCAAGGATGGGCCACATTCTTTGTTCATAGATGGATACATTTACATTTAGCCATATTAAAAACCCAGTTTGCTTGCACCCACTTTACCAAGTAATCTAGATCACTCTGAATCGATGACCTCTTTATTCATGACTCCCTCAATTTTTGGGTCATCTGCAAACTTGGTCAGTGATGATTTTAATATTTCCTTTCAGGTCATTGATACAGATATTAAATAGCTCTCCATGGGCTATGAACAGTGTTACAAGTGCCAACAGTTACAAGTTACCATACAACTCTTTCTAAACAAAGACATTTATTCTTAAGGTAAAAGCATTACAGAGGAAACAAACAGATTTAAGCATATTGTGAACAGATCAGGAGGTACCCATCCATCTTACGGGGTCCTAGCTGGTCAAAGTCTTCCAACCCTTCTGTAACAGTTGGGGCTCCCCTTTGGGCAGAAGGGCCTCTATTTGCTAACAGAAAGTCAGCCCTAAGTCAGTTTAAGCTTTTTATATCAAGTGTTTTCTTTGTCTGTTGGTGTCTGGACAACCCAGTTTGAACCAGTGGGTATACCTCTCTGGATGTGTTTACAACTTAAGTGATTCAACTTAGTAACCTCTACTGTTTTTGGTTCCTGGAGGTACTATGGTAACCCTCCATCAAAAGTTGCATAAAATCCCTGATCCACAGCAATTCATTAGCTTAATACAATATGGTCCCCAAAGATACTGCATGGGATTACAATCTCCCCCAGGCCCTTGAAAGTGAACTGGGGATCTTGTGAATCTAGAGACTGGAGGACTACCTGAGGGAGATCCAGCCAGTAGACCTAGGACTGCTATGCATAAAGTCTCTGGAAGCAGAGTGTTTTGTGGGCAGGGCAAAGAATGTAGGTGCTGCCATAAGACCCAGCAGCTCAAGGCAGGATCTTAGGTGCATCAGGAGTTGGGACCATAGGTGGGACTAGAGATCATGCACCATCCAGAACCTGTCAAGTGGTAGTTAGGCAGTTACTCCATGGAGAGGCGATATGGTCCCAATGAATTTTATGTGCCATACAGGTGTTAATGTGGATTTCTTCTCATTCCCCAGCAGGCCTAGATGTGCAAACAGCTGGAGAATGGACAGGATGTTGGTTCAGACCTGAGATTTAGTGGCCATGACCAGCCACTTGCTTAAGCACAAGACCATCTGGATGTCAGTGCATCCAAGGTAGGCCACCACTGCAAGGCACTTCATAAATATGTGGAGCACCACTGAGAGCCCAAAAGGCAAAACTTGGTATTGGTAGTGATTGCTGTCCAACACAAACCTTGGAAAGTGCTTGAGCACCAGACATGATGTGAAAACACATATCCCTGAGGTCAAGAGTTCTCCTGATATAGGGATGGGATGACTGATGTGAGGGAGACCATCTTGAACTTGCATTTCTTGACATAAGTGTTCAGGCATTTGAGGCTGGTATTCAGCGAAGGCTCCTTGTCTTCTTGGGGGATGAAGTAGTACCTTGAACAGAACTTCTCTCCTCTCTACTGAGGAAGTACCTCCTCTATAGAGCCCACTGCAAAAAAGGGACTGCATTTCTGTCTAAGGGAGGGGTCCCTAAGGAGGGACAGGGAGAGGATAGGAACTGAACAGCATAGCTTCTTTGGACCACCTCCAATACCCAACACTCTGAGGTGACGATGGACCAAGGTTGATGGAAATAACCCTGATGGTTGCCAAAAGGAAGGGAAGGCAATGATCCTAGAATGAATTGAATGCTGTCCTCAGGCACAGAGTCAAATCTGCTGCCTGGTCAGTGTCAAAGCAGGTTGGTGCAACCAAGAAGATATTCACAGGGATAACTACCTTGCACGATGAGCAGTTAAAGTCCGGGGGTACTGTTGGCACCCTTGGGGTGGGAAGACCTCCTTTTCCCCCCACAGACCTCACCGTAACTACAATGCCTAAGTGGAGGTTAAATACTGTTGGTGCAGATCTCTTCAGGTACCACAGGCTGCAGAGAAGAAACTGGGTGTAGCAGAGTTGTTCAACCCTTTATACCCTTGCGAGCACATGAGAGGAAGAGCACTTGGACTGCCCCAAAAGACACTCCTGACTAGAAAATTCTCCAATGTGAGCACACTGAATGAGCAATCACCAACTGTGGAATATTTATACAGCTTAACACTCAAAGAACTGGATTGTCCTAGTTGCTATTCAGTCCTAGATGTCACAAGGTCCTGTGTGTGCCTACCTGAGAACATCCTACCATCTCACTAGCCAAGGACAGAGAAGCTTTTTTGGAAGCCAAGATCTTCCACCATCTGGAAAAAAAATCTGTATGGACGTAAAACTCACCCTGCACTTTGTGGTTTGGCAGCAGGAATGTTCAGCACAGCACTTGCTATCCCATTTGGCTTTAGCAATTCTAGAATGTATGGTAATGAGATATCACAGAGTTTAATTAAAGCCAGACAGGGAGAAAGTAATATTGGGTTTTATAATTAACTCCAGATGAAGTTGCCTGCTGTTTTTGCATATATTCTGCTTTTAACCCAAAAAGTTAAATCAGATTGGTCCTGCTTTGAGCAGGGGGTTGGACTAGATGACTTCCTTCCAACCCTGATATTCTATGATTCTATGACTATGATTTTTTTATTTTTAAAAAAGCTTATGACAGCATGAGAGATTTGAAGGGACAGTTACCTTACTTATTGGTGCAGATCTGTAAGACAATTTACCCAACATCATTTGTAACCTAGCAAGCTGATATTTAAGGGAAAACTTTTTTCGAAAAAACAAAAAACAAAAACAAAAACAGAATCACCAAATGAAATGGACTTGCTAGGAGATATCTGCACTGGTTTAAAGCACAGTCTTTGCCAGACCTTTTTGCATTAGCACTGCAAGGCATGCACAAGAACCATGGACTGAAGAGTCAAAGTGAGAAACCGAGGACGACAGCAAAAGGGGCGGTGGGCAGTCACAAAGTGCATAAGTAATTTTATAAAGAGGTTGGAAAAAGTCAAGAGGAAACAGTAGCTGGAAGATGCTAGCCAAGCTAAGAGGAGGATGCTGATGGGGGGAGGAAAGGGGATTGAGAAAGAATTGCAGAAGAGAGACACTAGCAAGTATTACAAGTCGTCAACTCAGTCATGTTGGTTTCCACGAGTGCGGTTACTGTTGAAGGAAAACAAAATGCAAAGCCACAGAGCACACAGAATATTTTTAATGCACAATAGCAAGGTGCTTAGAGAACTCTCAGGATGTATAGTACCCAGTAAATCCGAAAAGGCTGCTGGTGCCTGTAGATGCTTTACCCATGAAACAATATGTCAGCAAAGTGTTTAATGTCTTGGAAATTCTTCCAACTTTGAAGTACTTCTTTTTAATTGAGGTGCCTTGTCTAGAGGTAATGAAAAAGCAGAAAATCTTATGCATTGCTTGGAAGAAGAGTAATGATTACATACTTGGGGTAAGCTTTGTACAGAGAGAATTTAAAGCATTTAGAATGTTTAAGGCATAACAGAAACAGAAAATAGGAACCTCAGACCAACATTCCAGCCTGTCAGTTATGCCAGTTCCCATGGCATGTGTCTTACAAAGCAATACAACACTGCTGACTGTATTTACCTATCACTGCAGGTTCCAGATCCACAAACACAGCACGGGGGACATGCTTTCCTGCACCAGTCTCGCTGAAGAAGGTGTTAAATGAATCATCACCACCACCAATTGTTTTGTCACTCGGCATGGTGCCATTGGGCTGAATGCCATGCTCCAAGCAGTAGAGTTCCCAGCATGCATTGCCAATCTGCACACCAGCTTGGCCAACGTGGACCGAGATGCACTCACGCTGTACAGAGAAAAAAGAAAATTAAGGTTTCTTGGCAGGAACAGTGGCTTTCTTAACAAGCAAAATATCCAGCACAAACAGTTTGGAACTACCATACTGCAGAATTATTAAAACTGCACCCGTAACATTGGCCTCATTGTATTAGGATTAGTGACAATTTGAACAGATTCGAACTGTAACACAAAACCTTCCTTCAGTCATCTATTTTCACCTAGAAAAACCATTTGGACATTGTCAAGTAACATCTTATAGGCTCATTCATCTCTTCATTGCTCATGTCCTCTCAGAGACCTGAATGCAAAATTTCACCTCCTTCCCCCACTTCTCCAGCAAATTCTGTCCTCTCTCTATTTGAGAAATATTGATTTTTTCCATTTTGAATGTAATTAAAGGTTCAAATCCCACTCAATCGGCCAGCACCAGCCTGTATGTCATCATTATCTGTGCCACCCCAGTTCCAGTAGTTAATTTAGTTATCTGCTGCAGCACACCACCAGAGGGAGCACAATATTTTAAAGAAAACTGAGGCTATTTCATTTTTCCCCTTTTAAATTAGCATATACAAGGCCAGAAAACAAGCCTTCCCTATCCCATTAGTCTTAACAGTACATAAAACTGATCCTAACTGCCACCCCTTCACCACTTCATTTAGACAGGTTTCAGAGTAGCAGCAGTGTTAGTCTGTATCCGCAAAAAGAACAGGAGTACTTGTGGCACGTTTCATTTATGGTACACTCTGAACAAGTTTAAGTTGTTCATCCTGCAAGGAAAGTAATGGTTTGTAAAATGATCCCCCCAGTGTTGAATTCATAAAAATATGGAACTTTAGGTTCTTACACAAAGCTATAGATGCATGCACTGCTTTGCATGTCTATCTTAGTGTAAGTAGGATTATTTTCTTTTCCCAAACTAGTCAGGGCTGAGAGATCGCCTAACACTGTCTGAGCAAAGTTCTGCTGCACCCCCACCAGCCAACTCAACTACTCAACACTCACACGGTTCCCAGCTTAGCACAGCCGGTCAGAAGCCAGTATCAAAGTGACAACTCCACCTTTAAACTCACAGAATATGGACTCTGCCCCAAATTACAAAAAAACAATAACCCCACACACAACTTCTCAGTGCCCTTTTTAATATGTAAAGGTGTGGCTTGACTGTCCACGTTCAACAGGCCTGCTTGTACAAACCAGTCCTTGCCACACCCCTGAAAAGTAGGCAGGGATTTATATTTAATAGAGGGGTGAGTTGAGGCCGAGGTTCATCAACCTGATCTCAACTACACAAGTCATAACAAAGCTGCAATTGAAACACTAGAGTCTTAGTGTCCCAACTCTGTTCATTTCTGTAGTCTACTAAAGTGCCTTCCAGCTGAGGGCTAAAAACAAAGGCTAACATTCAAACATAGGTGCCTGGATTTATGCTGCCAAGTCCATACTTAAGCCTTGTCTACACTACACAGTTTAGTTGGCAAAAGCAGCTTCTGTCAACAAAACAGTGGAGGTGTACACCCTATAATGCTACTTTTGGTGACAACTCTTCCGTTTTGACGGCAAAATAAAGCCACCTTGTTGAGAGGGATTGAACTTTTTGTGGCAAACAAAGCAAAGCATCAGTGTAGATACTGTGTTCGTTACACTGCCATAACTAGCCTCCAAGAAGTATCCCACAATGCCCACTGTGACAGATCTGCTCACTGCTTTGAACTCCATTGCCATGCATCCAGCTACACAAAGCTCAAGGAATTGTGGAAATTCCTCAGGGTGCAGAACTGACATAGCTACTGCCCAGCTGAGCACGAGGGCAGCAAATGCACTCCTGCCTGGACTACGGGGAGGGGTAGATCATCTTGGCCTGTGGGCAGAGGAGGCTGTGGGAGAACTCAGTGGGAACCACAGAAACATTAACATGGAATCCTGCTCTCCCTGGCACTAGGAACACAGCCACAGGCATGCAGGGCAGGCTACTGCTGGGGGAGGGAGGAAAAGACTGCTGTGCTGAGCCCTGTGCTGAGCCCAGGCAGGGAAGAAGGCAGGGGCTGATGTTGGGAGCGTCCCCTCCCCCTGGATAAGACAGTTACCTTTGTGGTAACTGCTGTTCGAGATGTGCTGCTCATCTCCATTCCATATTAGGTGTGTGTGCTTGCCACATGCACAGTGCTGGAAGTTTTTCCCTCAGCAGTATCCATAGGGGACTGGCTCTGGTGCCCTCTGGAGTGGCGCTCGGATGGCGTGGTACCAGGGGCGTTGCTGCCCCCCTTCCTTCTGGCCAGAAACGCCAACAGTGGGGAAGGAGGGTGGGCTGTGGAATGGACATGAGCAACACATCTTGAAGAACACCAGTGATGGAAAAGGTAACTGTCTTCAAGTGCTTGCTCACGTCCATTCCATATTAGGCGACTCCAAAGCAGTACCCCTGGAGGTGGGTAGGAGTTCATGGACATGTAGACTGCAACACAGCTCTGCCAAACCCAGCATTATCTCTGGCCTGCTGAGTGATGGCATAATGAGCAGTAAACATGTGATGAGAGGACCACGCTGCAGCTCTACAGATGTCCTGGATAGGGATGTGCACCAGGAAAGCTGCTGAAGACGTCTGTGCTCCCATCAAATGGTAAGGCCTAACTACACTGACCTAAGCACTACACCTCTTTGCAGAGATTATTAGATTGGGTGTAGTGGGCAACTTACATTGGCAGGGCAACGCTGTAGTCTAGACCAGGGGTCTCAAACTCAAATGACCACGAAGGCCACATGAGGACTAGTACACTGGCCCGAGGGCCACATCACTGACCCCTCCCCTGCTGTCCCTGCCCCACCCCCACTCCACCCATTCCATGAGGCCCTGCCCCGCCCCACCTCTTCCTACCCCTTCCCAGCCCCCATTCCAACTCCTTCCTGGCCGGGGCAGAGCCGCTCTAGGTAAACGCTGGGGGGCACTGCAGGGAGCTGGCGGGCCGCAGAAAATAACCCCGCAGGCCGCGTGTTTGAGACCCCTGGCGTAGACAGACAAGTTGAGATAGGCTGCTGTACATAGACCTAACTCTGTAGGGTAGACCAAGTCTTTAAGACACATGGGCTTAAGTCTGAATTCCAGCTCTGCCTGTTCTGACCTTGTGCAACCTCTTATTTTAGCTGCAAACTAACAAGACCAGCAAAGTGCACAGAAATATTAACAGGCATCAGCAGATCAAGAGACCTGAACTCATGAGTCTGGCTTCAAGACCAGCAGCTCTGCCAACAGGCCAAAGGGTACTTTGTGGGCACTCATTCACTCACTAGGCCTTCCACTAGGAGCCTGCTCTCAGCTGGGATTCCTTCAAGCAAAAACAACACAACAAAAAACACCCACACACAGAACCAAATCACACATCAGCCCTGCAAAACTCATGATTTTTAGAACTGTGTAACAAAGTTTTTGTTTCTGTTTATTTGCCTTCTGGTTTGAGCCTTCACAGGTCACATTCTCAAGATTCTCGCCATGCAGGCTAGCTTTCATTAAAAAAATCTAAGAGCCTCACATAATCAGGAACTGGAGATTTAAGACAAACACCAAGTATTGCAAGACCCACGATAAAAGTCACAAGTCAGAAATAGCATATATGGCAGAGTTATCTTCCAGTCCAAGTCCCTGCAAGGCACTGTTTGGCCAAAAACTGCTCACTCCACAGAACCAAATAAGCCAGCTAATAATTTTTCATTTGTGTATTTGTGGAGCTGGACCTTTTGGTCTGGATTTTCAAAAGAGTTCAGGTCAAGTTTCCAACAGCTCCCATTTGTGACGCTCATGGCTAGAAGTGCTCAGCCCAACATTAAGAGGCCACATTTTCAGGCGAGCTCACAGTTAGGTACCCACGTGGGCACTGAGCACCTCTGAAAGCTCCAACCTAGATCAGTGCCAGGTGGTCTAGGGCTGTAAGATTTGTATAGAATCTCCTCAATTTGCTCTGAGTCTATGCAGTGCTACCTTTCTGGGGGCACCTGTAGCTCAAACTTCTTGGCCAAATTTGCCTCACTCTCATCCTTGAAGTTGCAGCACAACTTTCCAGGCACTCCAACTAGGCACATGCATTTTATAGCAGAGTAGTTTAATAAACTGGAAAAGCTTTCTTCTTCCTAGGCCTTGTCTACCATACCAATGCCTGAATGTACTAGCTGTACGCAAGTTGGTCTGTAGAAAAGCATACTTAGACCAAGTGGGGAAAAAACAGATTCCTGTAGCTAGGACACTGCTGTCCATTGATTTCACTGCCTGTTATTATGCAATCCATGTAAAGGAACAAACGTCAAGCATCTGCTGAAGTGTGATATTCATTTTCAAGAGAAGAGAAAAGGAGTACTTGTGGCACCTTAGAGATTAACAAATTTATTTGAGCATAACCTTTCATGAGCTACAGCTCACTTCACGAGAAGTAGCTTCAGTGATCTCATATTTGGAAGAAAAGCAGCATGCGCTAGACAATTTAAGCATTTGTCTAAAACTGCAGTAACAAGACTAAGAATTCAGGTACAAGTTATTTTTAAGTCTAACTCAGACAGATTCATTTTATAACTAATTTGAGACTAGATTTCTAACCGCATAAGCATGCCTATCGGGAAAAACAACCAACCCGTTTGGAGTTTTACGGGTTCCCGTAAGACACATGAGCCCTAATACACATCCATAATGTTAAAAAGCTAGCATACAAATTGCCATCTTATACTTTGTCAAGCCCTTTAGAGCACTGAATCCTAAGCAAAACACTTTTGTAAAGGTGTATTTTGAGCATGTGCTGTGGTCAGAGAACTCCCTGAAGAAATCTTACAGGAAAGTGCTGGAACCAACTCCGCATGAAGAGATTTCTATGTAAGAGTTAAGATCTAGCCTTAGAAGTCACCCAGCGTCTCAGTGGCATGCATCCAGGAAATGCAGTTGAGTAATCATCACTTGAAATTCTCTCTAGCCCAATTACATCTGGGCAAATTAATTCTTGGTTTGTTAAGTGAGCGGTAGCTCCCAAAAGCTTATGCTCAAGTAAGTGTTAGTCTCTAAGGTGCCATAAGGCCTCCTGTTCTTTTCGCGGATACAGACTAACACCGCTGCTGCTCTGAACCTTGCTTTTTTAGAGAGCACTTCACCATCTTGCCTGTAGCGAGATGCGGCAGCGGGGATCGGGAAGGGCAGCCATGTTCTTTGGAAAGCAACCACCATTTTGAACCACGGCTTCTTTGAAACCTTGTTAGTTCGCACAGGAGAAGGGGTCAGCATGTGCAGCCACCACTGAAAGCTCCGTCTGCAGGATGCTGGCCGGGAGCTGCGCTACCAAGAGAAATCAGCTTCCCCACATACACTCCCTGCAGTCGCCCTGGACTCAAGGCCCCAGGCTGCCGGGCCCCGCCGCCACCCCCAAGCGCTCAATCCCCGCCGCGGCCTTGCACCGGACCCCGCCCCGGCGCGCCCGCGAGAAGCAGACCCGTGCCCGCTCCGCGCACGGGGGCTCCGGCGCCCCCGGACCCGCAGCTCAGGGGACCCCTGCCCAGCCCAGGACCCGGCCCCAGCGGCGCTGGGAACCTGCCGCGCCCTCCCCTGACCATGTCTCCGGCTGACGGGCGGGGCCTCCGGTAGCGGCAGACGCGCGACGGGTCTGAGCAGCACCGCAAAAGCAGCGGCGGCCTGCCCGGGGCCCACCTTATATAGGGAGCCCCGGCCCCCGTCGTCTCCCATTGGCCCGCGCCGGCGCCACGCCTCTCCTTCCCGGAGCGCGACTGGCCGCCATTGGCCAGCGAGCCGGAACTGGAGCCCGGGGAGCCAGCCGCTGCGCCGCTCGCGCCAGGCGGGCCCGAGCTCGGCTCCCGCCAAGGGGCCGGGGGCGGCGCCGCTCACAGAGCCCCCGCAGTGCGCTCGGGACGGCGCGAGGGGGCGGGGCCCGGCGCTGCGCGGCCGCCTCAACCTGCCCGGAGCCTTCCCCGCCCAGGCCGCCTGCGCGCGCTCCCGCGGCGCCTCCAGCTGGGCCGCGGCCCCGCTGCTGGCTCTGCTGACGCGCCGGGCGCTGCGCCGGCCGCCGAGTGCGCGCCCCACGGGGGAGACTCGGCCCGCGCCCGGCCGCGCGCCCTCGGCTGAGCGCGCAGGCCGGAGCTGAAGGAAGCGGCCGGCGGGGCGGGGCGGGGCGGCGCATCGTTCCCTGCCGCGCTGCGGCGAGCGAAACTCTCCTTCCGCGGGCGAAATAGCCGCCGCTAGAAGCCCCCCGCTCCGGCGCCAGCTGCGACCTGCCCGCAGGGAACCGGAGCGGGAGGCGGCGGGTGAGGGAACCTCCCCAGTCGGGGTTGGTGGGCGAGGGAGACCGGCCTGGCTTTTGTTCCGCCTTGAGTCGGAGCCCTCCGGGAGAGTGGGTCCGACGGGGCGAAGCGGGTCGATGTGCTCGGGATTCTGTCGTGAATCATAGCCTATCAGGGTTGGAAGGGACCTCAGGAGGTCATCTAGTCCCACCCGCTGCTCGAAGCATCAGGACATCTTATTTTCAGTAACAATCCCTTTACTAGTATTGTTTAAATGCATAGAGCCCCGCCCAGACACAAGGTTTGTATCTGCATCCGAGCCGCGATCCACAGAAGTGATCCACGGATCTCTGCGTCCGGTGCCTGCCGATGTCGCTGGGTCTGCAGGACTCTCTCTGTAAAGCTGGTTGAAAAATTACGATGGCAGAGCCTTTGTTGAAATTGAAACATTTTGCAGGAATGTAACGATGTCAGCGAATTTTTCAGTGGGAAAGAGTTTTGCCTTTCTTCCTCCCCCCGCCCGTTCCTCAGACGTTCTTGTTAAACCCTGGATTTGTGCTGGAAATGGCCCACCTTGATTATCATACACATTGTAAGGAGAGGTTTCAGAGTAACAGCCGTGTTAGTCTGTATTTGCAAAAAGAAAAGGAGGACTTGTGGCACCTTAGAGACTAACCAATGTATTTGAGCATGAGCTTTCGTGAGCTACAGCTCACTGCATCGGATGCAGCTCATGCTCAAATAAATTGGTTAGTCGCTAAGGTGCCACAAGTCCTCCTTTTCTCATTGTAAGGAGAGTGGTCAGTTTACATAAACTGTTACCAGCAGGAGAGTGGGGTGGGGGGAGAGAAAACCTTTTGTAGTGATAAACACCCATTTTTTTTTTGTGGTTTGTGTGTATAAAAACATCTTCTGGGTTTTCCACAGTATGCATCCGATGAAGTGAGCTGTAGCTCACGAAAGCTTATGCTCAAATAAATTGGTTAGTCTATAAGGTGCCACAAGTTCTCCTTTTCTTTTTGGCCCAATGCTAGTCAATAATTTTATCAACTAGCTAGATTTTAAATCTGTGCTTCTTAAGTTTGCAGATGACACAAAGACTGGTGAGGTAGCAAATAATGAGGAGAGCAGGCTGCTGTTACAGAGTGATTAGAATCACCTGGTTGAAAGGTCATAATGGAACAAAATGTGTTTTAATGCAGCCCAATGTAAGGCAATATTTCTGTGAACTAAGAATGAAGGTTATATCTACACAGAGGTATACCTATGCAGGATGGGAAACTGTCTTGGAAAGCAATCACCTGGGTTGACTGTAAGATCCTTTGTAGATAATTGCCTCAGCATAAGCTGTCACTACAATGCTGTCACTAAAAGGGCTAATGTAATCCTTGGATGTATCAAAAGGAGAATATGAAGCAAAACTGGAGTACTGTCATGGATGGTTATAAACTGTTCAGGAAGGACAGGCAGGGCAGAAAAGGTGGGGGAGTAGCACTGTATGTGAGGGAGCAGTATGACTGCTCAGAGCTCCGGTATGAAACTGCAGAAAAACCTGAGTGTCTCTGGATTAAGTTTAGAAGTGTGTGCAACAAGAGTGATGTAGTGGTGGGAGTCTGCTATAGACCACCGGACCAGGGGGATGAGGTAGATGAGGCTTTCTTCCGGCAGCTCACGGAAGCTACTAGATCGCATGCCCTGATTCTCATGGGTGACTTTAATTTTCCTGATATCTGCTGGGAGAGCAATACAGCGGTGCATAGACAATCCAGGAAGTTTTTGGAAAGCATAGGGGACAATTTCCTGGCGCAAGTGCTAGAGGAGCCAACTAGGGGGGGCGCTTTTCTTGACCTGCTGCTCACAAACCAGGTAGAATTAGTGGGGGAAGCAAAAGTGGATGGGAATCTGGGAGGCAGTGACCATGAGTTGGTTGAGTTCAGGATCCTGACGCAGGGAAGAAAGGTAAGCAGCAGGATACGGACCCTGGACTTCAGGAAAGCAGACTTCGACTACCTCAGGGAACGGATGGCCAGGATCCCCTGGGGGACTAACTTGAAGGGGAAAGGAGTCCAGGAGAGCTGGCTGTATTTCAAGGAATCCCTGTTGAGGTTACAGGGACAAACCATCCCAATGAGTCGAAAGAATAGTAAATATGGCAGGCGACCAGCTTGGCTTAATGGTGAAATCCTAGCGGATCTTAAATATAAAAAAGAAGCTTACAAGAAGTGGAAGGTTGGACATATGACCAGGGAAGAGTATAAAAATATTGCTCGGGCATGTAGGAATGATATCAGGAGGGCCAAATCGCACCTGGAGCTGCAGCTAGCAAGAGATGTTAAGAGTAACAAGAAGGGTTTCTTCAGGTATGTTGGCAACAAGAAGAAAGCCAAGGAAAGTGTGGGCCCCTTACTGAATGAGGGAGGCAACCTAGTGACAGAGGATGTGGAAAAAGCTAATGTACTCAATGCTTTTTTTGCCTCTGTTTTCACTAACAAGGTCAGCTCCCAGACTGCTGCGCTGGGCATCACAAAATGGGGAAGAGATGGCCAGCCCTCTGTGGAGATAGAGGTGGTTAGGGACTATTTAGAAAAGCTGGACGTGCACAAGTCCATGGGGCCGGACGAGTTGCATCCGAGAGTGCTGAAGGAATTGGCAGCTGTGATTGCAGAGCCATTGGCCATTATCTTTGAAAACTCGTGGCAAACCGGGGAAGTCCTGGATGACTGGAAAAAGGCTAATGTAGTGCCAATCTTTAAAAAAGGGAAGAAGGAGGATCCTGGGAACTACAGGCCAGTCAGCCTCACCTCAGTTCCTGGAAAAATCATGGAGCAGGTCCTCAAAGAATCAATCCTGAAGCACTTGCATGAGAGGAAAGTGATCAGGAACAGCCAGCATGGATTCACCAAGGGAAGGTCATGCCTGACTAATCTAATCGCCTTTTATGATGAGATTACTGGTTCTGTGGATGAAGGGAAAGCGGTGGATGTATTGTTTCTTGACTTTAGCAAAGCTTTTGACACGGTCTCCCACAGTACTCTTGTCAGCAAGTTAAGGAAGTATGGGCTGGATGAATGCACTATAAGGTGGGTAGAAAGCTGGCTAGATTGTCGGGCTCAACGGGTAGTGATCAATGGCTCCATGTCTAGTTGGCAGCCGGTATCAAGTGGAGTGCCCCAAGGGTCGGTCCTGGGGCCGGGTTTGTTCAATATCTTCATAAATGATCTGGAGGATGGTGTGGATTGCACTCTCAGCAAATTTGCGGATGATACTAAACTGGGAGGAGTGGTAGATACGCTGGAGGGGAGGGATAGGATACAGAAGGACCTAGACAAATTGGAGGATTGGGCCAAAAGAAATCTGATGAGGTTCAATAAGGATAAGTGCAGGGTCCTGCACTTAGGACGGAAGAACCCAATGCACCGCTACAGACTAGGGACCGAATGGCTAGGCAGCAGTTCTGTGGAAAAGGACCTAGGGGTGACAGTGGACGAGAAGCTGGATATGAGTCAGCAGTGTGCCCTTGTTGCCAAGAAGGCCAATGGCATTTTGGGATGTATAAATAGGGGCATAGCGAGCAGATTGAGGGACGTGATCGTTCCCCTCTATTCGACATTGGTGAGGCCTCATCTGGAGTACTGTGTCCAGTTTTGGGCCCCACACTACAAGAAGGATGTGGATAAATTGGAGAGAGTCCAGCGAAGGGCAACAAAAATGATTAGGGGTCTGGAACACATGACTTATGAGGAGAGGCTGAGGGAGCTGGGATTGTTTAGCCTGCAGAAGAGAAGAATGAGGGGGGATTTGATAGCTGCTTTCAACTACCTGAAAGGGGGTTCCAAAGAGGATGGCTCTAGACTGTTCTCAATGGTAGCAGATGACAGAACGAGGAGTAATGGTCTCAAGTTGCAGTGGGGGAGGTTTAGATTGGATATTAGGAAAAACTTTTTCACTAAGAGGGTGGTGAAACACTGGAATGCGTTACCTAGGGAGGTGGTAGAATCTCCTTCCTTAGAGGTTTTTAAGGTCAGGCTTGACAAAGCCCTGGCTGGGATGATTTAACTGGGAATTGGTCCTGCTTCGGGCAGGGGGTTGGATTAGATGACCTTCTGGGGTCCCTTCCAACCCTGATATTCTATGATTCTATGAAAAGTACAGAAATGCTCTTGCCTTGATACACAGCATTTGTATCACTACTGGATGCAGCCGATGAAGTGAGCTGTAGCTCACGAAAGCTTATGCTCAAATAAATTTGTGAGTCTCTAAGGTGCCACAAGTACTCCTTTTTACTGGAATACTGGGTCCAGTTCTAGTGTCTGTATTTCAATAAAGACATGGAAATACTGGAGAGACTTCAAAAGAGGGCCACAAAAATGATCCGGAGTGTGGAGAATAAGGAGATTTCTAGACAGCATTTTGAGTGATTGGGAGTGAACCTCCTAGCCCGTGGTTGACAGACTTAAGTTAGTGGGGTTTGTGTTAGCACTCTACAAATAACTGTATCAACAGTGTTTTGAAGTTGCAGCTTGGGCTAGAGCTGGGCTCTGAAGCCTTTTGAGGGGGGTGGACTCACCATCCCTTGGCACAGTGGTTCTCAAAATTTGTACTGGTGCCTCCTTTCACATAGCAAGCCAGAGTGTGATTCTCCCCCCCCCCCCTTTATAAATTAAAAATACTTTTGTTATATATTTAACACCATTATAAATGCTGGAGGCAAAGCAAGGTTTGGGGTAGAGCCTGCCAGTTCATGACCCCCCATGTAATAACCTTGTGACCCCTGAGGGGTCCTGACCCCCAGTTTGAGAACCCCTGCTTTGGAGTCTTCAAGCCAAATTCAGATATCTTTACAAAAGACAGGCTTTAAACCAATTTCTGGGAGAAATTCTACAGCCTGCGTACATGGAGTTGGGATGGATGTGTGACAGGATCCCTAGGGTGCAGCCTGGGACTGTGCTCCCTTAACTCTCTCCAGCCTGGGCTGTCTCTCACCATGCCTTACTAGTGACCAGCAACAAACCTCTCCAGGTACCGTGATCACTCAGCACAACCACATGTGGAGCCTCACATCCAGCTAGATTGCATGAATGCTCCCAGAGCCACTCATGAATCACACAGGGAAAGGCATCAGCCAAATCCCCACAGCTCCTTGCACGAGCAGTGAAAATTTATTAATTGGTTCACCACCTCATCAATGGAAAGTGGATATACACCAGTCTTTGCAAAACCTGAGCAGATTTACCAAACACTTCAGTCAAACTCACTGGTAAAGATAAACAGTTAAACAAATTTATTGACTACAAAAGATAGATTTTAGGTGATATTAAGTGATAGGCAAAAAGTCAGAGTTAGTTACCAAAATAAAACAAAATATAAACACTCAGTCTAAACTCTCAACCCTGTTAGACTGGGCAACATCTAGATTAAGCAGTTTTTCTCACCCCACTGGATATAGCAGTCCTTAATATACAGATTTCACTCTTGAAACTTGGGCCAGTCCACTCAGTTGGAGTCTTCAGAGTGTCCTTGTTGCTTGCAGTGTAGATGGGTGAAGGAGAAAGGCCCCGCATGGGCCTGCTCTGTTCTGTTTTATATCCTCAGTCCATGTGCTTGTAGAACACAAGTCCAGGCATGTCTGGGGGGCATTGCTGAGTCTCCAGGCAAGGTTGAGCAATTCCCCTGGTGTGGCCTTATGCAGGTGAGTCATTGAATTGTAGCTCCCTTGGTGGACAATGGCTGTTGATAAGTTGTTTGACACCCCGCCCAGGCATTGGTTATGTTTCTTGCTGTTGCCTCTGGGGAGCTAATATCTGGCTAAATCCCCAATTTACAGTATGTTTTAGTGACAACCATACAATCCAATTCTCATAACTTCATATGCATTAATGATACACATATATGGATAGAGAAATGACTTTCAGCAGATCATAACCTTTCTCCTAATGCATTTAAAGCATGCCTTGTAAGGTAAGATCACAATCATACATAAATGAGGAATATGGGGCTTACAGGGCACTCCTCCAAGATACAGAATGTCACAGAGTGGTTGTGGTGATCCATTCTGGAATCTGTAACTATGGATTCCCCTATTCGTTCCCTTCCTTCAAGGGTTTGGGGAAAAGAGGTTTGCCTGCACTGTCCTCAGTGTGCTCATAACACATGCAACACGTGCGGGGAGGGATAGCTCAGTGGTTTGAGCTTTGGCCTCCTAAACCCAGGGTTGTGAGTTCAATCCTTGAGGGGGCCATTTAGGGATCTGGGGCAAAAATTGGGGATTGGTCCTGCTTTGAGCAGGGGGTTGGACTAGATGACCTCTGGAGGTCCCTTCTAACTCTAATATTCTATGATTAAAACACAGACTAGAGTCAAGTTTCATGCTTCAGGGCTTCAACAAGTCACTTGCAAAGATCAGGAAAGATTTTTTTCCCCATAATGCACAATTGATTAAATGTATTCTGGATCATTTTCCCCACCTTCCTCTTAAGCAATAGCAATTAGCCACTGCTGGAGATGGGACACCAAGTGGAGTGGACCACTGCTCTGAAGAGGTACAGAGAATCCTTTCTTAGATGATAGGTCAGTGTGTCTTGCTCTCATGCTCAGGGTCACACTGGTTGCCAGATTTGGCGTTTTGAAGGAATTTTACTCCAGGTCAGACTGGCAGGGACCTAGGGGATTTTTCACCTTCTTCTGGAGTGTGGGGCATGAATCACCTGCTGGGATCATCTGGGTATATTCCCCTAATTAATTCCCTGCCATTGCAGGCAACTTCAGCATCCGTGGCACCTTGGTTTCTCCTGGTCTCTACCTGTGATCACAATAGTTTAATCTCCTGAAGATTGAAATGCTTTAGTCTAACCCAAGACACTGGGCTCAGTACAGGGGTAACTGGGTGAAATGTAATGGCCTGTGATATACAGGAGGTCAGACTATATGATCTGGCCTTAGACTCCATGAAATCTAATAACCCTTGCTCTTGCTATTTCCAGTGTCTTGTGATTTCAGTCTCTTGTGATCTTACTAGTCCTATGGACACCCAGGGAGCTCCAAAGTAGATAAGATCTGAATTGCTAATTAAACCCCTGCACCCCTAAAAAACTTTAGAACTCCCCCAGCACCCACCTGCCATGAATTTTCATCCCTTCTTCAGACAAGAGTTAAAAATACCATAGGAAAGGTTTGTTTTTGTATAGCTGCCTCCTTTACAATTCTGAGGTCAGGCATCACCTGGACAGTACAAATAAACTGAAACTTTTATTCCTTTGAGGGAATAATATGCCAGTTTATTACCTTGAATAGTTACCCAGATACTTCAATTTAAACACACTGGATTAGATCAAACAGTAAAACAAGTTTATTAACTACAAAGGAATAGATTAAGCGAGTATAAGTAATGAGGCATAAAAATCAGAAATGGTTACAAGAAAAATAAAGATAAAACGTATACTAGTATCTACTTAAGAAACTAGCTTAGCAAACTCTCTCACCACATGCTTCCAGCAAGGTTACTGACTAAACTTTTCAGGTCAGGACCCTTCCTGCAATGTCCAATAGCTGTTTCCTTTTGTCTTCTGGGTGCAGAAAATGCAATGGGTAGGGAGAGAGTGGTCCTGGGGGAGGGTGGGAGGAGAGCGTTGTCCCTCCTTTTTATAGTTTCAATCCTCTTCTTGAAAAACATTTCCAGCTGAGATCCAGAAGACAGAATATCTATGTGGAAGGATATCCCTGTTGTTGTTTTTCACCTGTTGGAACTTCCTTTGTTTTCCCTCCCTGCTTGATGACCTTGTTTCCTGCTTAAATGCAAATTAAAGCAAGTAAATATTCCTTCCTTTCTTTAGGACAGACCGGACTTCTGCCTCGGCAGAACTGTGGGGTTTGGAATAAGTGTTAATAACATTGTGATGGGTTCCCCCGGGGTGCCACCTGGAACTGGGGTACCACTGAGCCCCCTGACCCAACAGCCTGGAATCCCTCTCACACTGTACTGCTGTGACAAGCTGCAAAGCCCTCCAGCCTGCACTTTCACCATCATTCATAGGGACCAGTAGGGATACACCCAGCTGCAGTTACATGCAGGCTCTCTAACCACCAGTTTCCCAGCCTAGGACCCCACAGCAGTACTGTCCTGTCCTGGTCAAATCTGGCCAGAATATGAATTTAATACCTGTTCCGCCTCTCCCTCAGTGTGAAGAGAACAATGTACACTTCTGGTAACGAAGTTGAGATTTCCCCCAAGCACTCCAGTCAAAGCTCACTGGTTTAGATTAAAACAAAAACAAGTTTTTTGTATTAACTACAAAAGATAGTTTTTAAGTGATTATAAGGGATAGCAAACAGATCAAAGCACATTACTTAGCAAATAAACAAAAAACACAAACTAAGCTTAATATACTAAATAGTTTGGATATGAGTTAGCAGATTCTCATCCTGAGAAATGAAACAAGCAAGCTGCAGATTCTTAAGGCATAAGCTGCATTAGCTTTACAGCTTGGTTTTCTCAAGTCTTCATTCACAGGCTAGAAATCCCTTCAGCCTGGGTCCAGCACTTCCCCCAGATCAGTCTTCATTTCTCAGGTGTTTCCAAGAGTCTCTTTGGGTGGGGAGTCAGTGAAGAACCTTGATGATGTCACTCCTTGCCTTATATAGCTTTTGCATATGGCGGGAACCCTTTGTTTCAAAGCTTGGTTCCCAGACCAGTTTTTGGAAAAATAGTGATATCCCAAGATGGAGTTCAGCATCATGTGGCCTGGTCCCATGTCCTTGTAGAGTCATAGCAGCTATTACTTACAGGCTGTCTGTAGTGTTCTCAGGAAGGCTCACAAGGTGGGGGATAAGCTTCTCCTAAGGCCTATTGGTTTTTCTAATGGCCCATTATCCTGGATAGGCCCTTCCCCACCACCTATCTAGACTGAAAGCATCTTGTCTAGTGGGTGTTACCCAGGTGTAACTACATTTGAAGTACAGATACATAATCAGTATTTATAATTTCAGATACTTCAGTGATCAATGGCTCCATGTTAGTGATCAATGGCTCCATGTCTAGTTGGCAGCCGGTATCAAGTGGAGTGCCCCAGGGGTCGGTCCTGGGGCTGGTTTTGTTCAATATCTTCATAAATGATCTGGAGGATGGTGTGGATTGCACTCTCAGCAAATTTGCGGATGATACTAAACTAGGAAGAGTGGTAGATACGGTGGCAGGTAGGGATAGGATACAGAGGGACCTAGACAAATTGGAGGATTGGGCCAAAAGAAATCTGATGAGGTTCAACAAGGACAAGTGCAGAGTCTTGCACTTAGGACGGAAGAATCCCATGCACCGCTAGAGACTAAGGACCGAATGGCTCGGCAGCAGTTCTGCAGAAAAGGACCTAGGGGTTACAGTGGATGAGAAGCTGGATATGAGTCAACAGTGTGCCCTCGTTACCAAGAAGGCCAATGGCATTTTGGCAGAGGTGAAAGTAAGCCAGTCAGCCCTGGTACGGTGTACCGGCAAGAGCTGGTCCACCGTACTGTGGCAGCCTGGCTTCCCGAGGGAGCAATTTAAAGGGCCTGGGTCTCCCAGCAGTCAGGGGGCCTCTGACCCCCTCAGCCCTGTCCCTTTCACCCTAGGCCCCACCCCTTCCAGGGTGGCCCCAGTGTACCGGTAAGTCACTCGACTTATTTTCACCCCTGCATTTTGGGCTGTATAAGTAGGGGCATTGCCAGCAGATCGAGGGACGTGATCGTTCCCCTCTATTCGACATTGGTGAGGCCTCATCTGGAGTCCTGTGTCTAGTTTTGGGCCCCCACACTACAAGAAGGATATGGAAAAATTGGAAAGCATCCAGCAGAGGGCAACAAAAATGATTAGGGGACTGGAACACATGACTTATGAGGAGAGGCCGAGGAAACTGGGATTGTTTAGTCTGTGGAAGAGAAGAATGAGGGGAGATTTGATAGCTGCTTTAACTATGTGAAAGGGGATTCCAAAGAGGATGGATCTAGACTGTTCTCAGTAGTACCAGATGACAGAACAAGGAGCAATGGTCTCAAGTTGCAGTGGGGGAAATTTAGGTTGGATATTAGGAAAAACTTTTTCACTAGGAGGGTGGTGAAGCACTGGAATGCGTTACCTAGGGAGGTGGTGGAATCTCCTTCCTTAGAGGCTTTTAAGGTCAGGCTTGAGAAAGCCCTGGCTGGGATGATTTAGTTGGGGATTGGTCCTGCTTTGAGCAGGGGGTTGGACTAGATGACCTCCTGAGGTTCCTTCCAACCCTGATATTCTATGATTCTATGATACCAAAATGATACATGCATACAAATAGGATAATCATATTCAGCAAATTGTAAGTTTTCCAATGACACCCCACATGACTTATTTTGCATAAAGTACACTATAATTATGCTATAATCATAGCATAATAATATCATTATGAAAAATATGGGGTGTAGTGTCACAAACATCATATAGGGGAATCTTATAACTTCACAGACAATGTTGCCATGCATATTTTACTAGGACAATACTGAACAGCAAATTATGAGTTTTCAAATGATACCTTACAAGGTATATCTTGTACAAAGATTATTACAATAGTGTGCACTGTGTAAACACTGGGGTGTATTCCATCACACAGGAGCCTTTGGAGTTCATGTTGTACCTATAGTAAGTGTGCAATTCTATCTGATGCTGCAGGTACTGGAGAATCCACAGGGAAGTCTGGGTGGAAACAGGGATGAAACCCATAATTGGGGAAGAAAGGATTTTGCTGCAGTGAGGCATGAGTAGCGTTGTTCTGCGTGACTCTGCAGTTGTGATTAGGGGGTATCATCATATGTTTGGCTGCATGCGTGTGTTTTCTCTGCATGCTGCACTGGCTCTGGCCAAATAGCCCATACAGCAGGCTCCAATCAAACTGCCCAGTAAGACCACAAGACTTGGTTTAGTAGTGAAGGCACCCGGACAGTTTTATTGCCGATGAAGCACAGTGCGAATGCTCAATAGTTACAGGTACACCAACATATGTATATCCGGGACAATGGACCAGCTCAGTCAGCGGCTGGACTTTCCACTGCCCCCTCGGCTGGACGAAGGGTTAAGGCGTGGGATCCCAACATTTATAGACTGAGACAAACGATCTGGGATAAACAACTTACGTATTACCGAACGCGTTTCATGACATGTTTGTTACCTCCCCTTGTACTTTCCTTCTGATGTTTCAGACAAAATATCCCTATTCATCACTTCTGTCAAACCATTTTATCATGTGCTGGGTTGGGATGTTCTTGTGCTGGCCTGCTGGAATGTGTTTACATCATCCAGGGTGTTTTAGCAATACAAGTTCGTGTACCGGAGACTGGCTTGCAGGGGAGCATCTGATTTTGATAGGGCCTGACTGTTGCTCATAGTATAACTTCTGCTGACATTGGTTCAGACGTCAGACCATGCACCAGGCCCATGTTTCAGGCTCTCTCTCTACTACAAGGGGCACCAGTCATGCTGGCGATGATTGATAAAGCAACAGAGGTATTGCTTCAGGACATGGATGACTCTCAGTTTGTCTGTTGGTCTGTGGGTAGTAGGAGGATGAGGTGAGGGACTCTATGTCAAGAAGCTCAAGAAAGGCTTGCCAAAACCGGGAGGTAAATTGTGGCCTGCAGTCTCAGACAACGCCAGTAGGCAGACCAGGCGGACGAAAATATATGCTCTTGAAAGAGACTGGCTGTTTCCTGGGCAGTAGGTATGGAATGGCAAGGGATAAAATGGGCCTCTTTGTGAGAAAGTCGCCAGCTATCAGAATGACTGAGCAGCCTTGAGATCAGGGAAGCTTCACAATGAACTGTAGAGAGATGTCAAGTATCAGAGGGGTAGCTGGGTTAGTCTGGATCTGTAAAAGCGGCAAAGAGTCGTGTGGCACCTTATGGACTAACAGACGTATTGGAGCATAAGCTTTCATGGGTGAATGCCCACTTCGTCCGATGCATGTAGTGGAAATTCCCAGAGGCAGGTATAAATATGCAAGCAAGAATCAGGCTAGGGATAACGAGGTTAGTTCAGTCAGGGAGGATGAGGCCCTCTTCTAGCAGCTGAGGTGTGAACACCAAGGGAGGAGAAACTGCTTTTGTAGACAACAATTCCTCACTTTCACAGGCCTTGGGAGGCAGGCCAGTCCTCGCCCATAGAAAACCCGCCAACCTGAAGCATATTCTCACCAGCAACGACACACTGCACCACAGTAACTCTAACTCAGGAACCAATCCACGCAACAAACCTCGATGCCAACTCTGCCCACATATCTACACCAGCGACACCATCACAGGACCTAACCAGATCAGCCACACCAACACCAGTTCATTCACCTGCACGTAATGTAATCTATGCCATCATGTGGCAGCAATGCCCCTCTGCCATGTACCTCGGCCAAACTGGACAGTCTCTACATAAAAGGATAAATGGTCACAAATCAGATATTACGAATGGCAATATACAAAAACCTGTAGGAGAACACTTCAATCTCCCTGGACACACAGTAGCAGATTTAAAGGTAGCCATCCTGCAGCAAAAAAACTTCAGGACCAGGCTTCAAAGAGAAATGGCTGAGCTTCAGTTCATTTGCAAATTGGACACCATCAGCTCAGGATGAAACAAAGACTGTGACGGGCCAACTACAAAAGCAGTTTCTCCTCCCTTGGTGTTCACACCTCAGCTGCTAGAAGAGGACCTCATCCTCCCTGATTGAACTAACCTCCTGTTAGCCGACGGCCAAGGATGTTTGGTGAGGTGCCAGCTATGCCCGTTTATACCATCCGTGACTTTAACCGCTAGGACGCACTGTCCCTTCGCGGCGGGCAGCCTGGGCTAGGCTGACGGATGCCCCAAGGTCCTAACCACCCGTGACTTTACCTGCTAGAGCTCAGAGCTCCTTCGCAGCGGGCAGTCAATACTGACTGACAGGTGCCCCAATGGCAGCACTAAGAGCCTCTCCACACCCGTGACTTTAACTGCTAGAGCTCAGAGCTCCTTCGCAGCGGGCAGCCAGGATTGACTGACAGGCGCCCCAAGAGTTTGCCCCGTGGAGGCGGCACAACTCAACGCTAGGCTCTTAGTACTCTCACCTAATGGCCAGGCTTTATAGCCAAAACGGCTGAGGTTCTTTAATTGTGTTGGCTGCTTTACAGTAAACCAGAGAAACAAGTCAGGCTTATGCACAAAAGGTTACCATAATTTATTAAGCTAGATTCTAATCATGTGGTTACAAAATTGCTAGTGCCTACTTATTTAAATGTAGAGATGTTACACACACAAACAAGTTACAAAACTGAAGCCACAATCCCAAAGAAAGAAAACAAAGTATAGAGCTCTATTTCAAAATATGTGTACACTAAAGATAGGAGATCAGGTGTGGGTGCTTCTTACCCTCCTTGCGTCTCTCGATTCCAGCGGTGCCAAGCCAGGATCGGTCACTCAATTCCGCGGAAAGACGAATAAGGGACAAGGCTTAGGGACCCTCTTAGCTGCAGAAGCCTTGGGAGGCTGTCACTTATCTGACCAGCAGATAGATAGTGAAAAGCACTCAAAAATCATGGTGCTGTAGGTCCCCTACTTATACCTCTGTACTCCTTTATTCTCTTTCTCCTTTCTTATGCCAAATTGGGGCTGGTCTGTCTGGGCGACGCCAGCTCTCGCAAGAGTAGTTTACACTTGCAAGGGAGAGAAACAGTAAGTTTCGACTACTGGACATTTTTTTTATCAGGGTAAATATTTTCCCACCTAGGATGTTGGTGTGTGTGCATCACGCTATTTAGTAGGGGCTAAGAGCCATGTCTGTCACAGGGCCTCTGCCTGCTGTGAGCTTAATCGTTGTATCTGCTCCCAGAGGCACATTGTAGCAGCACACCTGTGCTTTTCACAGCTTCAAAGGCTGTGCTGGAATATATGTTAAGTGCCCTGTTCCGGCTTCCTCCTGTGTTTCCAGCAATGCTGGTCGGGGGGGAGGGGGGGGGCTGTCTGGCTACACCTCGTCATCCCTAACCTGATTCTTGCTTGCATATTTATACCTGCCTCTGGGAATTTCCACTACATACATCTGACGAAGTGGGTATTCACCCACGAAAGCTTGTGCTCCAATACATTTGTTAGTCTATAAGGTGCCACAGGACTCTTTGCTGCTTTTGTAGAGAGATGGTAGCCCATGTTTCAAGCATGGGGTCTTCATCTGAGAACAAAGGTTGCAAGAGGCCACATATCACTGGATGTCGGAACAAAGACTAGGCCACCAAAGGTGGTGAGAAATAAGATTATATGTCTAGAACTGTTTGAAATGACCAGTGAGCAGTGAGTCATGTCAGAATTTCAGGATAAAGAGCCTGGAGGGCCCTTCCAGAATGTAAAGGTATCCTTGCTGGTAAAGCATCCTGTTCCTTAGTTGGAACATGTTGCCTGTCTGGGTGTTAGAGATTTCTAGGGTTCTCTGGAGACAATTAGTGTAAGGGTCTTGAAGCAGTTGGGCCCATATGGAGTATAGCAAGAGGTTACTCACCATTCCGTGGAAGAAATTTGATGGCCTTAGGATGATAGACAGTGGCTCAGGACCCGAAATGTGGTATTCATCTTTATGGGAGAGTGCATCGGCTTTCACGTTTTGCATTCCAGGGCAGTAGGTGACAACAAAATTGAAGCAAGAAAAGAATAGGGACCGTCAGATTTGGAGCTGATTGAGATGTCGGGCTGTGCAGAGATACTTCAAGATTTTGTGGTCTGTGAGGACCTGGACTAGGAATCTGGCCCCTTCTAAGAGATGGTGCAATTCTTCAGAAGTGGCCTGGATGACTAATAGCTCCTTGTCGTATATGCTGTAGTTCCTTTCTTGGGCGATGCTCTGGAACTGCTCCCCATGAAGCCAGTCAGGACTCTGGGGAAGTCTCCTTTCTGTAAGCAGCCTGTCTTCAGGACACAAAGCTCCCACAACTTCCACCTTCCTGGGTCTGACCTCGGAGCATTCAGCATCCTCTGGCCTTCCGTGCGCTTCCCAAAAGCGAGTCCGCTCAGGCGGGGCTCCTGGGGAAGTCAGAGGGTCCTGCACCCCAACTCCGCAGTCAGACGTGACTCTCAGCCAGCCAGTAAAACAGAGGTTTACTAGACGACAGGAACATGGTCTAACACAGAGCTTGTAGGTGCAGAGAACAGGACCCCTCAGCTGGGTCCATTTTGGGGGCCAGTGAGCCAGACAACCACATCTGCACTTCACTCCATGTCCCAGCCAGCCCCAAACTGAAACTCCCTCCAGCCCCTCCTCCTCTGGGCTTTGTCCCTTTCCCGGGGCCAGGAGGTCACCTGATTCCTTTGTTCTCCAACCCTTTAGCTCTCACCTTGCAGGGGGGAAGGGCCAACGCCATCAGTTGCCAGGAAACAGGGTGTCGGCCATTCTCTGTGTCCAGACCCCTGCACACACCTGCTATCTAGGGCTCTGCAATGATCATACACCCTTACTCCACCATCTAGACACTTAAGAACTGCATAGGGGAAACTGAGGCACCCCCACAATATTCAGAGGAAACATTAAGAACAGTCCCACTTCCTCACAATGACTAATAGCTCCTTGTCGCATATGCTGTAGTTCCTTTCTCCTGGGTTCAGCTGATGGGAGAAGAAGGTGCACAGGTGGGTTTAGTTGTTGGGAGGGTTTTGTTGCACTAGTACCACACCAAGGGCAAAATCAGAGGCATTGGGTTCCACGGTAAATATAAGGGTGGGTTTTGGATGGACAAAGATGGGAGAAGAAAGGAAAGCTTTTTTTTAGCTGATTGAATGTGTGTTCACTGTCCATGGACCAGACAAACTGACCTCGCTTTTCGAGGAGGACTATTTGAGAGGTTACCAGGTGGAAGAACTCTTAGCTAAAGCACTGGGAAACATTGATAAGCCCCTGGACATCCCTCAGAGTGGCCCACTGTGATGACAGAGACCTTACGCAGGTCCATGGTTAGTCTCTCTGGGGAGACTGTGTAACCCAGAAACTGTGTTCCAGTCAAATTCACATTTTTCTAATTTGGCATATAAATTCTGATATAATCTTTCTAGAACGTGGCATGCATGCTGGGTCCAGTTCTCAGAGATGACTAGGATGTCGTCTAAGTAAATGACAACAAAATGGTCCAATGTATCCCTGAAAATGTTATTTACAGAATGTTGGAACATAGCGGGGGTATTACATAGCCCAAACACCATCACAGTATATTCAAAATAGCCATAACAGATGTGCAATGCATTCTTTTACTCATCTTCCGCCTAATCCAAACAAGGCCCTGTGCAGGTCTAGTTTAGTGACCATCTTCAGAGCAAAACCTTTTAAAAAGTTTGTTGATAAGAGGCAAGGGGTAATGGTTTCAGATGGTTATCTCATTTAGAGCTTGCTAGTCAAACCACAAATGTAGGGAACTGTCTTTCTTGGTGATGAAGAAAATCGGAGCTCCGTCTGGGGCCTTGGAGGGGCAGCTGAACCCTTTGCCCTGGCTGTCTTGTAGGTAGTCTATAAGAGTCTGAAGTTCTGGTTCTGAAAGGGAATAAATACATCCAAATGATATTTCTGCTCTGACCTATCTGATCTATAGGGCAGTTGTAGGGCTGATGAAGCAGCAAGATAGTGGCCTTCCCCTTGTCAAAGACATTGGACAGATCTTGGTATTTTGCATGTATAGCTGTAACAGTTGGTGGGGTCTGGATGAGAACAGCAAGGCCCCCTCTGACCTCTCTTGGCCTGCCTTGACAAGGGACGCTGTGTTGGTGAGCCTTAAGTGGGCCTGACTGCATAAAAAGCCAGTCAGTTGCGAACCAGCTGAGCAGCGAACAGCAGAGTAGCTAACAAAAGGAGTTTGCCTGGGAGTTCGCCTGGGGAGAGCTCACTGAGGCCTACATCTTGCCGGATTCTCTGAGTAATTACTACAACTCCTGAGGAAGCTCGTAGAAGGAAGGTAATATAGATGGGGCTTGTTCAGCTGTTGTGACCTGCACTGGCTGTGTTATGTTTGTCTTTCTTTCACAGGACAGATGCGACTTTGTCTGTACAAAGTGCAAGCTGGTCTCCATACTGGAAGAGAAGGTTCAAGGTCCGGAGCAACAGGTATCGACCCTGCATTGTATAAGAGAAACTGAAGATTTCCTGGACGGATGTCAGGATAGGCTTCTACGGGCACAAGGTTCTGAAGATTCAGAGCAGGCTGCGCAGCGGGGACAGGGGGACGGTGAAGAAATTTGGCAGCATGTGACCTCCAGAAGAAAAAAGGGGAACATCCATGTACCAGAAGGGCAGATACAGGTAAGTAACCGTTTTCATGTTCTCTCCACAGGTACTAATGCGGAGAGTGGACCAGATGTTACGTCTGGGGGAAGGGAGCAGAAGGAGACTCCATCGATTGGAAGGCATGAGATCCACTGTCCTAGGGTTGGGAGTTCCACGACCACCGCTCCCAAGAGAAGGAGGCGGGTGGTGGTGGTCGGGGACTCTCTCCACAGGGGGACTGAGTCATCTATCTGCCACCCCGACCGGGAAAACCGAGAAGTCTGCTGCTTGCCAGGAGCTAAGATTCGCGATGTGACGGAGAGACTGCCGAGACTCATCAAGCCCTCAGATCGCTACCCCTTCCTGCTTCTTCACGTGGGCACCAATCATACTGCCAAGAATGACCTTGAGCGGATCACTGTGGACTACGTGGCTCTGGGAAGAAGGATAAAGGAGTTTGAGGTGCAAGTGGTGTTCTCGTCCATCCTCCCCGTGGAAGGAAAAGGCCTGGGTAGAGACCGTCAAATCGTGGAAGTCAACGAATGCGGAAAAGGACCTAGCGGTGACAGTGGATGAGAAGCTGGATATGAGTCAGCAGTGTGCCCTTGTTGCCAAGAAGGCCAATGGCATTTTGGGATGTATAAGTAGGGGCATTGCGAGCAGATTGAGGGACGTGATCCTTCCCCTCTATTCGACATTGGTGAGGCCTCATCTGGAGTACTGTGTCCAGTTTTGGGCCCCACACTACAAGAAGGATGTGGATAAATTGGAGAGAGTCCAGCAAAGGGCAACAAAAATGATTAGGGGTCTAGAACACATGACTTATGAGGAGAGGCTGAGGGAGCTGGGATTGTTTAGCCTGCAGAAGAGAAGAATGAGGGGGGATTTGATAGCTGCTTTCAACTACCTGAAAGGGGGTTCCAAAGAGGATGGCTCTAGACTGTTCTCAATGGTAGCAGATGACAGAACGAGGAGCAATGCTCTCAAGTTGCAGTGGGGGAAGTTTAGATTGGATATTAGGAAAAACTTTTTCACTAAGAGGGTGGTGAAACACTGGAATGCGTTACCTAGGGAGGTGGTGGAATCTCCTTCCTTAGAGGTTTTTAAGGTCAGGCTTGACAAAGCCCTGGCTGGGATGATTTAACTGGGAATTGGTCCTGCTTCGAGCAGGGGGTTGGACTAGATGACCTTCAGGGGTCCCTTCCAACCCTGATATTCTATGATTCTATGAATGGCTACGCAGGTGGTGTCGGAGAGAAGGCTTTGGATTCTTTGACCATGGGATGGTGTTCCAAGAAGGAGGAGTGCTAGGCAGAGACGGGCTCCACCTAACGAAGAGAGGGAAAAGCATCTTCGCAAGCAGGCTGGCTAACCTAGTGAGGAGGGCTTTAAACTAGGTTTACCGGGGGAAGGAGACCAAAGCCCTGAAGTAAGTGGGGAAGTGGGATACCGGGAGGAGGCACGAGCAGGAGCGTGTGAGAGGGGAGGGCTCCTGCCTCATACTGAGAAAGAGGGGCGATCAGCAGGTTACTTCAAGTGCCTAAATACAAATGTGTGAAGCCTGGGAAACAAGCAGGGAGAACTGGAAGTCCTGGCACAGTCAAGGAATTATGATGTGATTGGAATAACAGAGACTTGGTGGGATAACTCACATGACTGGAGTACTGTCATGGATGGATATAAGCTGTTCAGGAAGGACAGGAAGGGCAGAAAAGGTGGGGGAGTTGCACTGTATGTAAGGGAGCAGTATGACTGCTCAGAGCTCAAGTATGAAACTGCAGAAAAACCTGAGAGTCTCTGGATTAAGTTTAGAAGTGTGAGCACCAAGGGTGATGTAGTGGTGGGAGTCTTCTATAGACCACCGGACCAGGGGGATGAGGTGGACGAGGCTTTCTTCCAACAACTCGCAGAAGTTACTAGATCGCAGGCCCTGGTTCTCATGGGAGACTTCAATCACCCTGATATGAGGGGCGATCAGCAGGTTATCTCAAGTGCCTATATACAAATGCACAAAGCCTTGGAAACAAGCAGGGAGAACTCAAGGTCCTGGTGATGTCAAGGAATTATGATGTGATTGGAATAACAGAGACTTGGTGGGATAACTCACATGACTGGAGTACTGTCATGGATGGTTATAAACTGTTCAGGAAGGACAGGCAAGGCAGAAAAGGTGGGGGAGTTGCACTGTATGTAAGGGAGCAGTATGACTGCTCAGAGCTCCGGTATGAAACTGCAGAAAAACCTGAGTGTCTCTGGATTAAGTTTAGAAGGGTGAGCAACAAGATTGATGTAGTGGTGGGAGTCTGCTATAGACCACCGGACCAGGGGGATGAGGTGGACGAGGCTTTCTTCCAGCAACTCGCAGAAGCTACTAGATCGCACGCCCTGGTTCTCATGGGCGACTTTAATCTTCCTGATATCTGCTGGGAGAGCAATACAGCGGTGCACAGACTATCCAGGAAGTTTTTGGAAAGCGTAGGGGACAATTTCCTGGTGCAAGTGCTGGTGGAACCAACTAGGTGCAGAGCTCTTCTTGACCTACTGCTCACAAACCGGGAAAAATTAGTAGGGGAAGCAAAAGTGGATGGGAATCTGGGAGGCAGTGACCATGAGTTGGTCGAGTTCAGGATCCTGACACAGGGAAGAAAGGTAAGCAGCAGAATACGGACCCTGGACTTCAGGAAAGCAGACTTCGACTCCCTCAGGGAACTGATAGGTAGGATCCCCTGGGGGACTAACATGAAGGGGAAAGGAGTCCAGGAGAGCTGGCTGTATTTCAAGGAATCCCTGTTGAGGTTACAGGGACAAACCATCCCGATGTGTCGAAAGAATAGTAAATATGGCAGGCGACCAGCTTGGCTTAACGGTGAAATCCTTGCGGATCTTAAACATAAAAAAGAAACTTACAAGAAGTGGAAGATTGGACAAATGACCAGGGAAGAGTATAAAAATATTGCTCGGGCATGTAGGAATGAAATCAGGAAGGCCAAATCACACCTGGAACTGCAGCTAGCAAGAGATGTTAAGAGTAACAAGAAGGGTTTCTTCAGGTATGTTGGCAACAAGAAGAAGCCAAGGAAAGTGTGGGCCCCTTACTGAATGAGGGAGGCAACCTAGTGACAGAGGATGTGGAAAAAGCTAATGTACTGAATGCTTTCTTTGCCTCTGTCTTCACAAACAAGGTCAGCTCCCAGACTACTGCACTGGGCAGCACATCCTGGGGAGTAGGTGGTTAGCCCTCTGTGGAGAAAGAGGTGGTTAGGGACTCTTTAGAAAAGCTGGACATGCACAAGTCCATGGGGCCGGATCCGTTGCATCCGAGAGTGCTAAAGGAATTGGCGGCTGTGATTGCAGAGCCATTGGCCATTATCTTTGAAAACTCGTGGCGAACGGGGGAAGTCCCGGATGACTGGAAAAAGGCTAATGTAGTGCCAATATTTAAAAAAAGGAAGAAGGAGGATCCTGGGAACTACAGACCAGTCAGCCTCACCTCAGCACCTCAGTCCCCGGAAAAATCATGGAGCAGGTCCTCAAGGAATCTATCCTGAAGCACTTACACGAGAGGAAAGTGATCAGGAACAGTCAGCATGGATTCACCAAGGGAAGGTCATGCCTGACTAATCTAATCACCTTCTATGATGAGATTACTGGTTCTGTGGATGAAGGGAAAGCAGTGGATGTATTGTTTCTTGACTTTAGCAAAGCTTTTGACATGGTCTCCCACAGTATTCTTGTCAGCAAGTTAAAGAAGTATGGGCTGGATGAATGCACTCTAAAATGGGTAGAAAGTTGGCTAGATTGTAGGGCTCAATGGGTAGTGATCAATGGCTCCATGTCTAGTTGGCAGCCGGTATCAAGTGGAGTGCCCCAAGGATCGGTCCTGGGGCCGGTTTTGTTCAGTATCTTCATAAATGATCTGGAGGATGGTGTGGATTGCACTCTCAGCAAATTTGCGGATGATGCTAAACTAGGAAGAGTGGTAGTTATGGTGGCAGGTAGGGATAGGATACAGAGGGACCTAGACAAATTGGAGGATTGGGCCAAAAGAAATCTGATGAGGTTCAACAAGGATAAGTGCAGGGTCCTGCACTTAGGACGGAAGAACCCAATGCACCACTACAGACTAGGAACCGAATGGCTAGGCAGTAGTTCTGCAGAAAAGGACCTAGGGGTGACAGTGGATGAGAAGCTGGATATGAGTCAACAGTGTGCCCTTGTTGCCAAGAAGACCAATGGCATTTTGGGATGTATAAGCAGGGGCATTGCCAGCAGATCGAGGGACGTGATCGTTCCCCTCTATTCAACATTGTTGAGGCCTCATCTGGAGTACTGTGTCCAGTTTTGGGCCCCACACTACAAGAAGGATGTGGATAAATTGGAGAGAGTCCAGCGAAGGGCAACAAAAATGATTAGGGGTCTGGAACACATGACTTATGAGGAGAGGCTCAGGGAACTGGGATTGTTTAGTCTGCAGAAGAGAAGAATGAGGGGGGATTTGATAGCTGCTTTCAACTACCTGAGAGGTGGTTCTAAAGAGGATGGTTCTAGACTATTCCCAGTGGTAGAAGAGGACAGGACAAGGAGTAATGGTCTCAAGTTGCAGTGGGGGAGGTTTAGGTTGGATATTAGGAAAAACTTTTTCACTAGGAGGGTGGTGAAACACTGGAATGCGTTACCTAGGGAGGTGGTAGAATCTCCTTCCTTAGAAGTTTTTAAGGTCAGGCTTGACAAAGCCCTGGCTGGGATGATTTAATTGGGGGTTGGTCCTGCTTTGAGTAGGGTGTTGGACTAGATGACCTCCTGAGGTCCCTTCCAACCCTGATATTGTATGATTCTATAATATCTGCTGGGAGAGCAATACAGCGGTGCACAGGCAATCCAGGAAGTTTTTGGAAAATGTAGGGGACAATTTCCTGGTGCAAGTGCTGGAGGAACCAACTGGGTGCAGAGCTCTTCTTGACCTGCTGCTCACAAACCGGGAAGAATTAGTAGGGGAAGCAAAAGTGGATGGAAACCTGGGAGGCAGTGACCATGAAATGGTTGAGTTCAGGATCCTGACACAAGGAAGAAAGGAGAGCAGCAGAATACAGACCCTGGACTTCAGAAAAGCAGACTTTGACTCCCTCAGGGAACTGATGGGCAACATCCCCTGGGAGAATAACATGAGGGGGGAAAGGAGTCCAGGAGAGCTGGCTGTATTTTAAAGAATCCTTATTGAGGTTACAGGGACAAACCATCCCGATGTGGAAAAAGCTAATGTACTCAATGCTTTTTTTGCCTCTGACTTCACGAACAAGGTCAGCTCCCAGACTACTGCACTGGGCAGCACATCATGGGGAGGTGGTGACCAGCCCTCTGTGGAGAAAGAAGTGGTTCGGGACTATTTAGAAAAGCTGGACGAGCACAAGTCCATGGGGCCGGATGCTTTGCATCCCAGAGTGCTAAAGGAGTTGGCAGATGTGATTGCAGAGCCATTGGCCATTATCTTTCAAAACTCATGTCCATCGGGGAAGGTCCCAGATGACTGGGAAAAGGCTAATGTAGTGCCCATCTTTAAAAAAGGGAAGAAGGAGGATCCTGGGAACTACAGGCCAATCAGCCTCACCTCAGTCCCTGGAAAAATCATGGAGCAGGTCCTCAAGGAATCAATTCTGAAGCACTTAGAGGAGAGGAAAGTGATCAGGAACAGTCAGCATGGATTCACCAAGGGCAAGTCATGCCTGACTAATCTAATTGCCTTCTATGATGAGATAACTGGCTCTGTGGATGAAGGGAAAGCAGTGGACGTGTTGTTCCTTGACTTTAGCAAAGCTTTTGACACGGTCTCCCACAGTATTCTTGCCAGCAAGTTAAAGAAGTATGGGCTGGATGAATGGACGATAAGGTGGATAGAAAGCTGGCTAGATTGTCGGGCTCAACGGGTAGTGATCAATGGCTCCATGTCTAGTTGGCAGCCGGTATCAAGTGGAGTGCTCCAGGGGTCGGTCCTGGGGCCGGTTTTGTTCAATATCTTCATAAATGATCTGGAGGATGGTGTGGATTGCACCCTCAGCAAGTCTGCAGATGACACTAAACTGGGAGGAGAGGTAGATACGCTGGAGGGTAGGGATAGGATACAGAGGGCCCTAGACAAATTAGAGGATTGGGCCAAAAGAAATCTGATGAGGTTCAACAAGGACAAGTGCAGAGTCCTGCACTTAGGACGGAAGAACCCCATGCACCGCTAGAGACTAGGGACCGAATGGCTCGGCAGCAGTTCTGCAGAAAAGGACCGAGGGGTTACAGTGGACGAGAAGCTGGATATGAGTCAACAGTGTGCCCTTGTTGCCAAGAAGGCCAATGGCATTTTGGGATGTATACTTAGGGGCATTGCCAGCAGATCGAGGGACGTGATTGTTCCCCTCTATTCGACATTGGTGAGGTCTCATCTGGAGTACTGTGTCCAGTTTTGGGCCCCACACTACAAGAAGGATGTGGAAAAATTGGAAAACGTCCAGCAGAGGGCAACAAAAATGATTAGGGGACTGGAACACCTGACTTATGAGGAGAGGCTGAGGGAACTGGGGATGTTTAGACTGCGGAAGAGAAGAATGAGGGGGGATTGGATAGCTGCTTTCAACTACCTGAAAGGGGGTTCCAAAGAGGATTGATCTAGACTGTTCTCAGTGGTAGCAGATGACAGAACAAGGAGTAATAGTCTCAAGTTGCAGTGAGGGAGCTTTAGGTTGGATATTAGGAAAAACTTTTTCACTAGGAGGGTGGTGAAACAGTGGAATGTGTTACCTAGGGAGGTGGTGGAATCTCCTTCCTTAGATATCTTTAAGGTCAGGCTTGAGAAAGCCCTGGCTGGGATGATTTAGTTGGGGATTGGTCCTGCTTTGAGCAGGGGGTTGGACTAGATGACCTCCTGAGGTCCCTTCCAACCCTGATATTCTAGGATTCTATGAAATCCAGTAGCAGGTATTTGTAATCCCTGGAAGACAGGAAATGGCTCACTTGACAGTTGCCCTGTTCTGTTCATTTGCTCTGAAACTGCTGGCACCAGGCGCTGTCAGAAGACAGGTTACATGGCCCATTGGTCTGATCCAGTGTGGCGGTTCTTATGTAATAAATTTATCTAATTGTGGGATAGTACTGTGTGACTGAAGAAAAGCAAACATAGGGCCCATACTGAAGCAGTGGGAAGTAATCCAGGAAACTACAGACTCATTTGCGTGACCCCTAGTACAAGACTTTAGAACAACTTTTGAAGGAAAGACTGAAAGACATCGTGGAAAATAGGATAAAATGCAACATGACTCTCTGTATGACTGCCTTATCCCCATTTACCACTATACCAATCTTTGTGTTATTCAAGTTTTATCAGCAATGATTTTGTATTTATTTCATTACCTCACTGATAAAAATATTGAATAGCAGCAGGCCAAGTACCGAATCCTGTAGAACCCCACAGTTGAGGATTCCTTGCTGACTACTTCTGGAGATCTGCGAGTTAGTCACTTCTTAATTAATTTAATGTATTCTTTAATAATATTAAATATTGCTAATTTTTAAAATCAGCATGCACTGTAGTACCAAGTCAAATGCATCACAAACATCTAAATATATCAGATGTATACATTTATCTTTATCACCCAAACGTGTAATGAGGCTGAATTTGTCCTAGAGCATGTAAGCGGATATTTTCTCAAAGTTAAAAGGATGAGTCTAAAAACCCCATTGCTGCTCTGCAAACCTCAAGCTAAATTTGGAGCACCAAGCCCACAGTTCAGTTAATGACTTCAAATAGCACACACCCTTCCTAGTTTAACCTGAATGACACAGCAACCTGGAAACGCTATAGTTGCACCTCCTTAATCCTACTCAGTCATTGAGTCAGCTAGCACTTTCAGAATGATTTGGTTTTCCTTTGATTTAGAAAGTTCATGAAGTTTACCACAGAAATACAAGCAGAAGTCCATGTAGCAGTGTTCTCTCTCTGAAATCTTACCCTACAATCCCAAAACCCAGGACAAAGCAGCTGGTTTGTCAGCAGCCATTTCTTTATTATTCAGATACGTCATGCTGTTTTCTTTTTCTTTTAACTCACAGAGTCCAATGCTTTCACATGCATCAAGCTAATGAAGTTTTAAAAAGACAATTCTTCATGATGCATTTTTAGCTAAAACAAACGCATTTCAAGTCCCTCTCACCAAGAGCTAACTTTTGTAATTATAGCACCTTAGAGACTATTTGAGCATGAGCTTTCGTGAGCTACAGCTCACTTCATCGGATGCATACCGTGAAAACTGCAGCAGACTTTATATATACACAGAGAATATGAAACAATACCTCCTCCCACCCCACTGTCCTGCAAGGTAGCCTATTTCCTCTTGTTTTTTCCAAACCCCCCCCCCAGATGTTCTGGTTTAACTTGGATTTAAACTTGGAGAGTGGTCAGTTTGGATGAGCTATTACCAGCAGGAGAGTGAGTTTGTGTGTGTATGGGGGTGGGGGGGGGATGTGAGAAAACCTGGATTTGTGCAGGAAATAGCCCAACTTGATTATCATGCACATTGTGTAAAGAATTGTCACTTTGGATGGGCTATCACCAGCAGGAGAGTGAATTTGTGTGGGGGGGTGGAGGGTGAGAACCTGGATTTGTGCTGGAAATGGCCCAACCTGATGATCACTTTAGATAAGCTATTACCAGCAGGACAGTGGGGTGGGAGGAGGTATTGTTTCAGATTCTCTGTGTATATATAAAGTCTGCTGCAGTTTCCACGGTATGCATCTGATGAAGTGAGCTGTAGCTCACGAAAGCTCATGCTCAAATAAATTGGTTAGTCTCTAAGGTGCCACAAGTCCTCCTTTTCTTTTTGCGAATACAGACTAACACGGCTGTTACTCTGAAACCTGCCATTTTGTAATTATCTGGTCTATAACCAAGGACCATATTTGCTGACACTGTTTCCAATTTTTTTCAGTGGTTCTCCAACTTTTGTACTAGTGAGTCCTTTCACATAACAAGCCTCTGAGTGTGACTCCCCTTATAAATTTAAAACACTTTTTAATATATTTAACACATATTTATTATATTATTATTATATTATTTATAATATTTACATATTATATTTAATATAAATGCTGGATGCAAAGCAGGGTTTGGGGTGAAAGCTGACAGCTCGAGACCCCCCATGTAATAACCTCATGACCCCCTGAGGGGTCCCAACCCCCAGTTTGAGAACCCCTACTGTACAGTATGTTAAGAACTTGACTTTTGTATTAAGGCAGCATGTTCTAATTTTAAGCAAGTTTCACAATCACATTTCTGGAAAGACCTTAATAAACTTCTCAGCTGAGTCTTAATCAAATGTACTTGCAGTGTGACCAGTCAGTCTACAGCAAGCAATACAAACTTGCAAAAATGTATACTTTACTGTCCTCCCTCTTTAGTCTCTATAGACAAAAGACAATACAAACATCACACTGAGAAACATGGAATAAATTTAATTGAACATGAATATTGATTATAGCAGTTCAAGTACATTTACTTTTTGCAATTTGACTATAGATTTTATCTTACATAGGAAATACCCTCATATTTCCTGAAAAATGAAACCTCCATAGCAGTGCCAGCCTAGGCCATCTTTCATTGCCAGGCCATGAACAATTCAAACTGTAAATGCAAGTGGGAAAGTAATCTTTTAAAAGGAGGGAGAAAGCTGCCCTGGCTGTAAACTTTTACATGTGGCATGAAGGGCAAACCCTGTAGTCCAAAATATAGTGAGAAACCACTAAAACTGGATAAAATGCCTGAGAAAATGGGCAAAGTTCTGTCTACCTAGCTGTCCTCTCAAAGGTGCAGTTCCGAGTTTGTTCCTCCCTTTTGAAGAAAGCTTGTTCACTGAAATCGCAATGTTCCATATTCCAGTCAAAATTTAAATTAAAAAACAAACCATGAGTTTCTGTGGGAAAAACATCCGGTGACAGGAGTTATGCTCACATTTTACACTTCAGGAACCAAGATGAGACTGCCCATGAGTTAGGACTAAAAATCAGAAATGGGAAGACTGTGGAATTGCCATCCCCATGTTACAATGGGAGGAAGGACCAGATGAAGCTGAAATGCACTGAATGTAACAATAATTGCCTATTGCTTTAAATAAGCTGTTAAGATGAATCCGGTGCCTCTGGCTTCATGTTGGTACATGTTAAGAGCCGTGGAATGGTTGTACTTAGGAATCCTGGCTGCCAGCTGGGATAGCCTCACAGAGAGTCCGAGCTCCACTCAGGATGCTACTCATGAGAAACACGGTCCAAGGCTATGTAGAAGCTCTTCTTATCATCTAGGCAGTGCCAGCCAATTGGCCCAATCTCACAGTCTGCGCATATGAGGAACTTTACATTGCCAACGTCCTTGGTGAACCCAATATTCTCAAAGGAAAACATGTCATCAACAAGCCAGTGATCCTGGAGCACGTCCCCATCCGGAGAGCTGCTGGCAAGCAGGGCTGTCTTCTTTTTCATGGAAGGAAGGAAAAGCTGTCAAGGAACAAAACATGGCATTAGCCATTTACAAACACCAGCGATCACCTGTACAGGCTCAGCTCCAATGCAGCCAGAGCTGCAGAGCAGACGCGAAGGACAAGAGCTAGCCCTGCCTCACAAGTAGGCACAGATTAAGAGACATGCCGCAGAGACACACGGAGATAAATATAAGAAAAAAGCCCGCACAGGGCTGGGGGCAGCAGAAGGAAACCAGGAGCCAAGCCTGGTCACGATGCTCCGCAGTGGTCTGGGGACACCAACAGCCTCCCCAGTCAGGCGCGTTGTGAGCGGGGTCTGAAGGACGACGACGTGCCTGAAGAAGGACAATGAAGCACGAAGGGGGCGTCTGCAAATGTCACCGGTGGGGCTGAGGACTAGAGCCAGGGGCTGATCAGGAATCGCTGCGGATACCAGGTGATCGGGGGCTGCCCGGGCACGGCCGGCAGACGGGAAGGGTGGTGCCCGCCCCGGAAGGGAGAAAGCTGCAGGCGGGGGGCGGCGCTGCGGGCTGGGCCGGGCCGGGCCGGGGGGGGGCGGCGCTGCGGGGCGGGGCGGGCCGGGGCCGGGGGGGGGGGGGGCGGCGCTGCGGGGCGGGCCGGGGCCGGGGGGGGGGGGGCGGCGCTGCGGGGCGGGCCGGGGCCGGGGGGGGGGGGGCGGCGCTGCGGGGCGGGCCGGGGCCGGGGGGGGGGGGCGGCGCTGCGGGGCGGGGGGGGGGGGGGGCGGCGCTGCGGGCTGGGCCGGGGCCGGGGGGGGGGGCGGCGCTGCGGGCCGGGCCGGGCCGGGCCGGGCCGGGGGCGGCGCTGCGGGCCGGGCCGGGGCCGGGGGGGGAGCGGCGCTGCGGGCCGGGCCGGGGCCGGGGGGGGGGGGGGGCGCTGCGGGCCGGGCCGGGCCGGGCCGGGCCGGGGGGGGGGGGCGCACCTCTCTGCGCGCGAAGGTGGCGGCGCCGGGCAGCAGCACGCGCGAGCCGCAGCGCTGGCACAGCACGGCCTTGCGGTTGCGGCCCCGCGCGCAAACCAGCTCCCCCGCGCCCGGCTCCATCTCCGCGCAGGGCGCCGCCATGGCCGCGCAGGCGCATTAGTGCCGCCTCGGCGCGCGCAGCAGGGGCCCGGGGCGGGGCGAAGGTTCCACGCGGGGGGGGTGGTCCCGGAGCAGGGCTGAGTGGTGACGTCAAAGCCAGACGGGGGGGGCCATACGTCGGGTGACCAGATTTCCCAAAGGGAAAACGAGACACAGCGTGGAGCCCCCCCCCCCCCGGCTTCCCTCCCGCCCCCCACGGAGCTGGCCCGAGCCCCCCCACCTGGCTACCCCCCAGGTCCCCGCCCCTCGGCTAGCCCCAGCCCCCCCCACCGTGATTGGCCCCAGTCCCTCTGCCCCCCGCCCCCCCCCGGGGGCTCTCCCAAGCCCCCCCCCCGGCTTCCCTCCTGCCCCCCACGGAGCTGGCCCGAGGCCCCTCCCCCAAGCCCTCCTCACCCCTGGGTGGGGCTGGCTCGAGCCCTCCCGCACCCCTGCATGGGGCTGGTGTCGCTGCTCACCCCACCCCGGCCTGCCCTCTGCCTTGCCCCCGTGGGGGATGGCATCGCTGCTCACCCCCCACCCCGGCCTGCCCTCTGCCTTGCCCCCGTGGGGGATGGCATCGCTGCTCACCCCCCACCCCGGCCTGCCCTCTGCCTTGCCCCCGTGGGGGATGGCATCGCTGCTCACCCCACCCCGGCCTGCCCTCTGCCTTGCCCCCGTGGGGGATGGCATCGCTGCTCACCCCACCCCGGCCTGCCCTCTGCCTTGCCCCCGTGGGGGATGGCATCGCTGCTCACCCCCCCACCCCACTTCTTTGACCAAAGTGGGCATTTGTCCTGTTCGCTCTTGCCCAGTGATCAAGTTGGCAAACAGGACAATTGCCCACCTTTGCCAAAACAGTCGGGTCGGCTGGGACAAGGTTTAAAAAAGGGACTGTCCCGGCCACAACGGGACATATGGTCACCCTAGCTCTAGAAGTGGAATGAGGTCAAAGAGGGCGGCTGAGCTATGGCATAGGGTCACGGGCATGCAGCTATGGGGTAAAGGTAGGTGACATGTGATGGGTGGTTCCAGGGCAGGGCCAGGGCCAGGGCCAGCAGTGGGTGGGTCTGTTGGGATTTAGTTAGGTTGAGAGCTGCCTATCCATATCCATATCCAGCCTCTCTCAGGGCAGAGCAGGGCACCCGTTCTGTCTTGTTCTTGGTGATGCCTGGGGCACGTGGGCTCAGCCGTGGGGCTGTGTGGAAGGGGATGCTCTGGGTCTTTCCTTTTGTCTGAAGGTTTGTACTTGTTTTGTATTTACTAAAATCTAGTTGAGACACAGCTTAATCAAGAGTTTTGTGAGGTGATTTGGCTGGGCAGCACTGACTAGTGACTGGAGCCCAGCAGTGGGAATTGAGAGTGCTGGACTCAGTTCCCAGAAGTTTCTTTTCCAGACAAGTCCCAGAAGTGAAGGCACAGGGCTAGGCCTATCTTTGGGCTGGCAGGCACAGCTTTGGGTGCATGCACTGATTATCCTCCTGAGGGAATTCTGTACAAAAAAAAAAAAAATGCTGCATACAGTATTCTGAAATTCTGCAAAATTCTGCATATTTTATTTGTCAATAATAAATGTGGAGGCTTCCACATGGGAGTGTAGAGCACATGCCCCTGGCTGCACAGAGATGGGCAATCACCCCCGTCCCCCCCAGGACAGGGATTCAGCACCTGACCCTGACACAGCACAAGGGAAACACCTGGCGACCTGCTCCTCCGCACCAGCTGCGCCAAGCTAAAAAGCAAGAAGGACAGAGTCTCACACACACATCCACCCTGGCCCCAAACCAGGCATGGGCAGGCAGACTCAGCCTGGCAGGATCTAAGTGTGGGGGGGATTTTCGTGTGGGGTGAGAGGGCTCTGTGGGGGGATATAGGGTGCAGCAGTTCTTTGGAGGGCCCAGATGCAGCGGGGATCTGGATGTACAGGGGCTCACGGGGGGTTCTGGGTGCAGTGGCAATGGGACTCTGCAGGAGGGTTCAGGTGAAGGAGGTTGGGACTCATCTGAGGGGGTCTGGGCAGGGGGAGATGGGGCTTATTGGGGTGCTGGGGCTCAGCAGGGGGCAGTCTGGGTGCTGAAGAAGTGAGGCTTGGTGGAGTGGGGGTCTAGGTTCAGCTGGTTAGGGCTTAGTAGGGTGGCAGTCCAGGTGCAGGAGGCTCATCAGGGTGATCCAGGTGTGGGGTGAGGGGGCAAGAGTGGAGGGTCTGGATGCTTGGGGGGGAAAGAGGAGGGGCTTGGCAGGGGTCCAGATTGGGGGGGGGAAATGAGGCTCAGCAGGGTGGGGGTCCAGATGCACAGGGGCTGGGTGGAAGGGGCAGCACCTCCCTGTACAGTCACCCCTTTGCCCTGTGTGCAGGAAGCAGGGGGAGGCGTACAGAGCTTCCTGCAGCCGGGGCAGGTTTCTGGGGGGTGGGTCTGACTCAACCTCAGCCCTGGCCATTCCTTGCAGGGGAAGAGGAAGTCTCATCCTCCTCCAGACCACCTGGGATTAGCAGCTGAGCCCAGTGCAGGGGAGGAGCAACCGGCTGGGGTGTCCCCAGCCCTGCAGTGATTTACCTCTCTGCTGGATGCTCCAGGCAACGGAAATGATGCACCCGCACTTCTAGGGAGGGGCACAAGACCGCTCTTGCAGCTTCCCTTTGCTTCCCTGTCAGAATTCATTTTTCTGTGGGGAAGCAAAGAAATCTGCTGGGGACATGAATTCTGCACATGCACAGTGGCACAGAATTCCCCCAGAGTATGATTGCCTTCTGTTGCTTTATCTCACCACTTCAATCAAAACAATTAAACTGCTTTTTAATCACGTTTACTCTATTTCAGCCTGGGATAAACTGGTGTAAGGGCCATGTGGATGCATAATACTGCTATAACCCTCCCAGGCCTCTTAAAGTGGTGGTACAGCACAAAATGTTGTGAATGGCAAGGGGGAAAAAGTACAGTAGATTTAATCTTCCTGCATTTCTCTAAAGCATTTGATACAGTTCCACATGGGAAGTTAAATTGGAAAAGAGGGGGATCAGTATGAGAATCAAAAGGTGGGTAAGGAACTGGTTAAAGGGGAGACTACAATGGGTCATGCTGAAAGGTGAACTGTCAGCCTGGAGGGAGGTTATTAGTGGAGTTCCTGAAGAATTGGGCGTGGCACCAATCTTATGTAACATTTTCATTAATGAGACAAGGTGGGTGAAGTAACATCTCTTGTTTGACCAACTTCTGTTTCTGAAAGAGGCAAGCTTTTGAGCTACATAGAGCTAATAAAATGTGCTGATGACACAAAGTTGGAGGTATAACCAATATAGAGGACCAGAATATCCTACAAGGAGATTTGGCTGACCTTGAAAAAATGGAGTTATAGAAATGGGAGGAAATTTAATAGTGCAAAGTGCAAGATCATGCACTAGGGGACTAGCAACAAGAGTTTTTGCTGTAAGCTGGGGACTTATCAGTTGGAAGCAGCAGAGGAGGAGAGAGAGGATGACTATGAGATGCTAATGTGATGTGGCCATGAAAAAGGCTAATGCAATCCTAGGATGCATCAGGCAAGGTATTTCCAGTAGAGATGGATAATTGTTGTTATTGTACAAGGCCTCATCCAGAATACTGTGTGCAATTCTGATCTCCCACGTTTAAGAAAGATGAATTCAAACTGGAGCAGGTGCAGAGAAGGGCTACTAGGATGATCAGAGGAATGGAGAACCTAAGGAGCTTGGCTTGTTTAGCCTAACAAAATGAAGGCTGAAGGGAGATAACTCTTCTCCCTCCCTGGTGTTTGTCTCTCTGATGTATTTATAGAGAGCAAAGATAAGGGTCAATGCTGGCACAAGAACAAAAGGATATAAACTGGTCATCAACAAGTTTAGGCTTGAAATTATAAGGTTTCTAACTATTAGGGGTGAAGTTCTGGAACAGTTTTCCAAGAGAAGTAGTGGAGGCAAAAATACTAATTTGTTTGAAGACTGAGCTTGACAAGTTTATCGAGAGTATGGTATGATGAGGTTGCCTACAATGGCATAGGCCCATCTGCAACCGCTAGTAGCAAATATCTCCAGTGGCCAGAGATGGGACACTAGATAGGGAGGGCTCTAAGTTACTATAGAGAATTCTTTCCCAAGTGTCCAGGTGATGGGTCTTGCACACATGCTCAGGGTCTAACTGATAACCATATTTGGGGGGTGGGGGGGGGAGGGTTCACCTTCCTCTGTAGTGTGGGGCATGGGTCACCTGCTTGTTTACTCTAGTTCAAACCATGGAGTCTCTGTAACTTGAAATCTTTAAATCAAGATTTCAGGACTTCAGTAACTCAGCCAAAGGCCTGCAATGTGCAGGAGGTCAGACTAGATGATCATGATGGTCCCTTCTGGTCTTAAAGTCTATGAATCTGAGACTTTTCATGATTTTTCACTTCCCTTCTCCCCACCTCAAAAATAAATAAGTAAAGGAGCTATAAGTTGGTAATGGTACATTATCGTGCAGGATCCCTCTTTTGGAGGAACTGATGAAAAACATCTTGCCATATCCAAGGGGATTTCAGACTGAGACCATATATAAGGAAAATAATTCCAAAGTGGAGAGGAAAAAAACGTGAAAGCAACATTTTCTGTGTTGCCATTGTGCCCACTTTTACAATAATAAGTAACGTTGTGGTTCTGTGGCAGTTCACACAGCATCCTATGCCCCAGACAAGGAAAACAGATACGAGCCAAACTACACATCTGTAATGTGCCTTGCACCTACCTGCAAGAGCACTGTCTATTTGGACACTGTACTTGTGATGACTGGGAGGCAGCAGATGAGGGACTGCTTCTGTCTGGCTTTGTAAGGGGAGGCACTGTTGTTAAAGGAAGTTCTAGCTAATTGGTGCACTTCACTGTTTATTTAAAAAAAATAAAAAACAATGCTACTTAATGGCTTTCTTAGAAAGAGCCATTGAACTTCTGAAGAAAGCAACAGGATGGGATCATGAGCACCATGTTTTCCTTGGGGGATGGTTTGCTTTATTTGAATTTGACCCTGTCTTCCATGGGCAGCGGGTAGAATCATAGAATATCAGGGTTGGAAGGGACCCCAGAAGGTCATCTAGTCCAACCCCCTGCTCGAAGCAGGACCAAATCCCAGTTAAATCATCCCAGCCAGGGCTTTGTCAAGCCTGACCTTAAAAACCTCTAAGGAAGGAGATTCTACCACCTCCCTAGGTAACGCATTCCAGTGTTTCACCACCCTCTTAGTGAAAAAGTTTTTCCTAATATCCAATCTAAACTTCCCCCACTGCAACTTGAGAGCATTACTCCTCGTTCTGTCATCTGCTACCATTGAGAACAGTCTAGAGCCATCCTCTTTGGAACCCCCTTTCAGGTAGTTGAAAGCAGCTATCAAATCCCCCCTCATTCTTCTCTTCTGCAGGCTAAACAATCCCAGCTCCCTCAGCCTCTCCTCATAAGTCATGTGTTCCAGACCCCTAATCATTTTTGTTGCCCTTCGCTGGACTCTCTCCAATTTATCCACATCCTTCTTGTAGTGTGGGGCCCAAAACTGGACACAGTACTCCAGATGAGGCCTCACCAATGTCGAATAGAGGGGAACGATCACGTCCCTCGATCTGCTCGCTATGCCCCTACTTATACATCCCAAAATGCCATTGGCCTTCTTGGCAACAAGGGCACACTGCTGACTCATATCCAGCTTCTCGTTCACTGTCACCCCTAGGTCCTTTTCCGCAGAACTGCTGCCTAGCCATTCGGTCCCTAGTCTGTAGCGGTGCATTGGGTTCTTCCGTCCTAAGTGCAGGACCCTGCACTTATCCTTATTGAACCTCATCAGATTTCTTTTGGCCCAATCCTCCAATTTGTCTAGGTCCTTCTGTATCCTATCCCTCCCCTCCAGCGTATCTACCACTCCTCCCAGTTTAGTATCATCCGCAAATTTGCTGAGAGTGCAATCCACACCATCCTCCAGGTCATTTATGAAGATATTGAACAAAACCGGCCCCAGGACCGACCCTTGGGGCACTCCACTTGATACCGGCTGCCAACTAGACATGGAGCCATTGATCACTACCCGTTGAGCCCGACAATCTAGCCAGCTTTCTACCCACCTTACAGTGCATTCATCCAGCCCATACTTCCTTAACTTGCTGACAAGAATACTGTGGGAGACCGTGTCAAAAGCTTTGCTAAAGTCAAGAAACAATACATCCACTGCTTTCCCTTCATCCACAGAACCAGTAATCTCATCATAAAAGGCGATTAGATTAGTCAGGCATGACCTTCCCTTGGTGAATCCATGCTGGTTGTTCCTGATCACTTTCCTCTCATGCAAGTGCTTCAGGATTGATTCTTTGAGGACCTGCTCCATGATTTTTCCAGGGACTGAGGTGAGGCTGACTGGCCTGTAGTTCCCAGGATCCTCCTTCTTCCCTAGTATAGGTATATAGTAGGTCAGTATAGTAGTGTATAGTAGGTCAGGGGAGGCACAGCCTCCCCTAGTGCAGCTGCTGCTGCAGGGCCCCTGTTGCAGTTTGGCAGGGGAAATATTTGCTTTTTATTATGCTCCATGCAGGTTCTAGGGCGGCTGAGGAGATGGTATGTGCTATTCAGCTTCCTGGGTTCTCAGTAATCTCCCTGGACTCCCGAGAGAATACTGATGAACCTGGGAAGCTGAGTAACACATACTACCTCCTCAGCTGGCCTGGAACCTGCACGGGACATATCAAAAGCTTGGGGTCTGAGGAGGGGAGGCGTGGCTGTGAGGGCTCCGGCCAGCCCGGGGCTCCTCTGAATGGGTTGGGGGGAGAGCTCCGGCTGCTCTGGGGCTCCTCTGGCCACGGGGGGAGGTAGGGGGTCTCAGGCTTTGGCGAGGGGTGGGGCAGGCGGAAGGGGTGGAGCCAGGGGCTAGCCTCTCCAAAGTGAGGCTCCACCTGCTGCCTTCTCAAATATTTTGATAAGGAACTCTGAAGACACGGCTTTTCAGAATAGTGACAAACATACATGTCACACTCTTTGCCAAAAGCACATTTGTCCCTCTATAAATAGTGCTCAGCAGTTTGTCCAGCCTCAGATATCATCTCTGCTGCTGACTGCAGCCCTCTCTCCAACATTACACCGTCTCCGGCCATCCAATGCCTCAACTCATGCTACTACCCAGGCTGGAAAGAGTTTAGAGATACACGGATGAAGTTGGCTATTGTATAAATGTGACGTTTTGGATGGTTAATAATGATGATTTCTCTTGTGGTGTTTGCAGTGCTGCCAAACGACTCCCAGCCCTTCACCAACATGCAAGTCATCTGGGACATGGGAGAAGATCATGCTCCAAGAGAACTGAGTGCCTCTTTAACAGCCACAGTAATACATGTGGGGTTGGTCCTCTGGTTTCTGAGCTCCCAGCCAGAGGGTAAGTAAAAAGAAATGAAACATCTTTTGCTTTATGCCACAACCTGGGTGGGCTCTTAGCAGAGATTGAGGGGGGAGCACTCCAGAAGACAGGCCTCCCATCTCTCTCATTGAGCCTCAGCAAGACAGGCAGAAGTTGAATCCACAGCACTCAGAGCTGCCAGAGCAGAGTCTTTCACAGAGGCGGGGCTGGCAGGCTCCCTACCCAGTTCCACGTGGCTCCTGGAAGTGACCAGCATGTCCCTGCAGCCCCTAGGCAGAGGCGCAGCCAGGGTGGCTCTGCACACTGCCCCTGGCCCGAGTGCCTGCTCCGCAGCTTCCATTGGCCAGGAACTGTGGCCAATGGGAGCTGCGGGGGCAGCACCTGTGGGTGGAGGCAGTGCACGGAGCCACCTGGCCGAGCCTCTGCCTAGGAACCGGACATGGTGACTGCTTCTGGGGAGTGCCCCCCCGAGGTAAGTGCCATTCAGAGCCCTCACTCCCTCCCGCATTCCAATCCCCTGCCCCAGCCCTGAGCCACACCCAAACTCCCGCTGCTGCTGGAGGTGGGAGGGGGCTCAGGGCTGCAACTGCACCTGCCACTACAGAAGTCCCAGAATCTGTGACTTTCGTGACCTCCGTGACAAACTTAAAGCCTTAACGATAAGGCCATTGGGGAGAAATTAATTAATTCTTTGCATCAGACTTCACAGTTGAGGATGTGAGGGAGATTCCCAAAGCTGAGCCATTCTTTTTTGGTGACAAATCTGAGGAACTGTCCCAGATTGAGGTGTCATTAGAGGAGGTTTTGGGACAAATTGATAAATTATACAGTAATGAGTCACCAGGACAAGATGGTATTCATCCAAGAGTTCTGAAGTAACTCAAATGTGAAATTACAGAACCACTAACTGGTTTGTAACCTATCATTTAAATCAGCTTCTGTACCAAATCATAGAATATAAGGGTTGGAAGGGACCCCAGAAGGTCATCTAGTCCAACCCCCTGCTCGAAGCAGGACCAATTCCCAGTTAAATCATCCCAGCCAGGGCTTTGTCAAGCCTGACCTTAAAAACCTCTAAGGAAGGAGATTCTACCACCTCCCTAGGTAACGCATTCCAGTGTTTCACCACCCTCTTAGTGAAAAAGTTTTTCCTAATATCCAACCTAAACCTCCCCCACTGCAACTTGAGACCATTACTCCTCGTTCTGTCATCTGCTACCATTGAGAACAGTCTAGAGCCATCCTCTTTGGAACCCCCTTTCAGGTAGTTGAAAGCAGCTATCAAATCCCCCCTCATTCTTCTCTTCTGCAGGCTAAACAATCCCAGCTCCCTCAGCCTCTCCTCATAAGTCATGTGTTCCAGACCCCTAATCATTTTTGTTGCCCTTCGCTGGACTCTCTCCAATTTATCCACATCCTTCTTGAAGTGTGGGGCCCAAAACTGGACACAGTACTCCAGATGAGGCCTCACCAATGTCGAATAGAGGGGAACGATCACGTCCCTCGATCTGCTCGCTATGCCCCTACTTATACATCCCAAAATGCCATTGGCCTTCTTGGCAACAAGGGCACACTGCTGACTCATATCCAGCTTCTCGTCCACTGTCACCCCTAGGTCCTTTTCCGCAGAACTGCTGCCTAGCCATTCGGTCCCTAGTCTGTAGCTGTGCATTGGGTTCTTCCGTCCTAAGTGCAGGACCCTGCACTTATCCTTATTGAACCTCATCAGATTTCTTTTGGCCCAATCCTCCAATTTGTCTAGGTCCTTCTGTATCCTATCCCTCCCCTCCAGCGTATCTACCACTCCTCCCAGTTTAGTATCATCCGCAAATTTGCTGAGAGTGCAATCCACACCATCCTCCAGATCATTTATGAAGATATTGAACAAAACCGGCCCCAGGACCGACCCTTGGGGCACTCCACTTGATACCGGCTGCCAACTAGACATGGAACCATTGATAACTACCCGTTGAGCCCTGGAGGATAGCTAATGTGACTGGACTGTGACTGTAAATGACTGGAGGATAGCTAATGTGACACCAATTTTTAAAAAAGCACTCCAGTGGTGATCCTGGCAATAACAGGCTACTAAGCCTGACTTCAGTACCAAGCAAACTGGTTGAAACTATAGTAAAGAACAGAATTGTCCAACACGTAGATGAACATAATTTGTTGGGGAAGAATCAACAAGGGAAATCATGCCTCACCAATCTACTAGAATTCTTTGAGGGGGGTCAACAAGCATGTGGACAAGGGTGAATCCAGTGGATACAGCGTACTTAGATTTTCAGAAAGCCTTCGACAAGGTTCCCACCAAAGGCTCTTAAGCAAAGTAACTGGTTAAAAGATAGGAAACAAAGGTTAGTGTGACGGGGTTTGACTTACCACTGCTGGCATCTCCTGCCGGTCACTCTGGGAATTAGCTCTTGACCGCTGCGGAGCGCCCTCGACGCGTGGCGTTGGGCTCATCATTTGCTCTGTTGCCCTTGGGCCCAGGTTGCTCCCTGCTCAACCAGTGTCCTCTTCCGGACAGTCCTCGACTGCTTCAGAACACTGCCCTCCAGCACTACCCACCGCTTCAATCTCACCCTCTTCCGGGCCGGGGGGGTTTTGTTAACAGCAGTCCTTCTGTCTGCACCTGCCTCGGTGGCAAACCACAACCCTGTAGTCTAGCCCCTTATCTCAGGGGCCAGTTGCGGTCTGTCTCAGCCTCTTTCCTCAATGGCCAGGTGCAGTGCAAAGGGGTGGGGGGGCCCAGGCCCACCTGCCCGCTACTCTGGACCCTGACCCAGGGACCTTCTAGGGGCAGCCTCTCTCTGCCCTTCTTCCTTCCCCTCTTGCCCGCTCAGTTTCCCTGGGCCACTTCCCCTTTGGCCCTATGCAGCCTGGCAGGTAGTGGGCTGGAGCCCCTATCTGCTCCCCTAAGCCTGCCCAGCACTGCTCTGTCCAAGGTGCTGCTCCTTGCCTCAGGAACCAGTCCTTGTCCCTTGCTGGCTGGGGAGTGACTGCCTTCTCCCTAGCTGGGCAGCCTTTATATAGGACCTAGCCTGGTGCTGATTGGCTGCCCCTTCCCCCGCCCAGATTGGCTCTCCCCAGGCTTCACTGATTGGCTGCTGATCCGCACAGCCTCTCAGGCCTTGTTCAGCCCTTTTTCTCCGGGAGTGGGGCTCTGTCCCACCACAGTTAGGAATAAATTGTCAGTTTTCAGAATGGAGAGAGGTAAATAGTGGTGTCCCCCAGGGGGTCTGTTCTGGGACCAGTCCTATTCAACATATTCATAAATGATCTGGAAAAAGGGGTTAACAGTGAGGTGGCAAAATTTGTGGAGGACACGAAACTACTCAAGATAGTTAAGTCACAGGCAGGCTACAAAAGGATCGCTCAAAACTGAGTGACTGGGCAACAAAATGGCAGATGAAATTCAGCGTTGATAAATGCAAAGCAATGCACATTGGAAAACAACATCCCAACTATACATATAAAATGATGGGGTCTAAATTAGCTGTTACCACTCAAGAAAGAGATTTTGGAGTCATTGTGGATAGTTCTCTGAAAACATCCACTCAATGTGCAGCGACCATCAAAAAAGCAAACAGAATGTTGGGAATCATTAAGAAAGGGATAGATAAGACAGAAAATAGCATATTGCCTCTAAATAAATCCATGGTACGCCCACATCTTGAATACTGTGTGCAGATGTGGTCGCCCCTTCTCAAAAAAGATATAATGGAGTTGGAAACGGTTCAGAAAAGGGCAACAATAATGATTCGGGGTATGGAACGGCTTCTGTATGAGGCAAGATTAATAAGATTGGGACGTTTAAGCTTGGAAAAGAGACGAGTAAAGGGGATATGATGGAGATCTAAAAAATCATGACTGGTTTGGATAAGGTAAATAAGGAAGTGTTTATTCTTTTTCACAACACAAGAACTAGGGTTCACCAAATGAAATTAATAGGCAGCAGGTTTAAAACAAAGAAAAGGAAGTATTTCTTCACACAACACACAGTCAACCTTGCCAGAGGGTGTTCTGAAGGCCAAGACTATAACAGGGTTCAAAAAAGAGGTAGATAAGTTAATGGAGGATAGGTCCATCAATGGCTATTAGGCAGGGATGGTGTCCCTAGCCTCTGTTTGCCAGAAGCTGGGAATGGGAGACAAGGGATGGATCACTTGATGATTACCTGTTCTGTTCATTTCCTCTGAAGCACCTGCCGTTGGTCACTGTTGGAAGACAGGTGTGACGTTGCACCCATAAGGCTTTATGGAAATATGCTTACGAATGTATATATGACATAACTGGAATATATTTCATGCTACATATGCCATGTAACACACCTCTGTAAAGATTATGATCTACTGAATCTATTCATCCTATTTGTATGCATGTATCATTTTTGTATTCAAAGTTATGAATATTGGCTGTGTACTTGCTTGACTTTTAAGTAGCGTTAGTAAAGCATTTGGTCAGCTTCTTGAGAAAGGAATGTGCAAATTAAGTGCCCAATCAAGAATCACTTAATGAACATTGGATCTTGGATGGCTTCAATCCACATAAGAAGTCTTCCTGGAGACATTCAAGATAGCATGTGGGCAATGGCTGCTGCCTGTAAAAACGGAGTCATGCTAATGTAACGCCAATATTTAAGAGGGGCTTTAGAGATGATCCTGGCAATTACAGACCGGGAAGTTGAAACAATAGTAAAGAATAAAATTGTCGGACACATAGAAGAACATATATTGTTCCGCAAAAGTCAACATGGTTTCTGTAAAGGGAGATCGTGTCTTACTGATCTATTAGAGTTCTTTGAGGAGGTCAACAAACATGTGGACATAGTGTACTTAGATTTCCAGAAAGCCTTTGACAAAGTCCCTCACCAAAGGCTCTTAGGTAAATTAAGTTGGCATGGGATAAGAAGGAAGATCCTTTCATGGACTGAGAACTGGTTAAAAGACAAGGAACAAAGGGTAGGAATAAATGGTAAATTTTCAGAATGGAGAGGGGTAACTAGCGGTGTTCCCTAAGGTCAATCTTAGGACCAATCCTATTCAACTTATTCATAAATGATCTGGAGACAGGGGTAAACAGGGAGGTGGCAAAGTTTGCAGATGATACTAAACTGCTCAAGATAGTTAAGACTAAAGCAGACTGTGAAGAACTTCAAAAAGATCTCACAAAACTACGTGATTGGGCAACAAAATGGCAAATGAAATTTAATGTGGATAAATGTAAAGTAATGCACATTGGAAAAAATAACCCCAACTATTCATACAATATGATGGGGGCTAATTTAGCTACAACTGATCAGGAGAAAGATCTTGGAGTCATCGTGGATAGTTCTCTGAAGACGTCCAAGCAATATGCAGCAGCAGTCAAAAAAGCAAATGGGATGTTAGGAATAATTAAAAAAGGGATAGACAAGAAGATGGAGAATATTTTATTGCCCTTATATAAATACACGGTATGCCCACACCTTGAATACTGCGTACAGATGTGGTCCACTCATCTCAAAAAAGATATACCGATATTAGAAAAGGTTCAGAGAAGGGCAACTAAAATGATTAGGGGTTTGGAAGGGATCCCATATGAGGAGAGATTAAAGAATCTAGGATTTTTCAGCTTGGAAAAGAGGAGACTAAGGGTGGGGATATGATAGAGGTCTATAAAATCATGAGTGGTGTGGAGAAAGTGAATAAGGAAAAGTTATTTACCTGTTCCCATAATATAAGAACTAGGGGCCACCAAATGAAATTAATGGGCAGCAGGTTTAAAACAAATAAAAGGAAGTTCTTCTTCACACAGCGCACAGTCAACCTGTGGAACTCCTTGCCTGAGGAGGTTGTGAAGGCTAGGACTATAACAGGGTTTAAAAGAGAACTGGATAAATTCATGGAGATTAAGTCCATAAATGGCTATTACTCAGGATGGGTAAGGAATGGTGTCCCTAGCCTCTATTTGTCAGAGGGTGGAAATGGATGGCAAGAGAGAGATCACTTACGTTATGGACATGTGACTTGCCCGTGTGACTCCAAAACACCATCTTGGGGCTGGACTTTGCATAGGAGAGAGGAGGACGTCTCCACCCACAAGAGCAAGTCTGTGAGAGACTCCTCCATTTTGTCTTCAGCTGGCTCAAGAGATAGCTTCTCCACCCCAAAGGATACCTAAAAGAAACTGGAACAAAGGACAGTAACCACAGGAGGTGTGAGTGGTTGCTGGACCCAGACTAGAAGAGACTGGTCTGTAAAAGGAACACCTCCGAGGGTGAGGTTTTATCTGTGTTCAGTTTTCTTATTGTATTAGGCACAGACTTGTGTGTTTTATTTTATTTTGTTTGGTAATTCACTTTGTTCTGTCTGCTATTACTTGGAACCCCTTAAATCCTACTTTCTGTATTTAATAAAATCACTTTTTACATATTACTTAACCCAGAGTATGTATTAATATCCGGGGGGGGGTGGGGGGGCAAATAGCTGTGCATATCTCTCTATCAGTGTTATAGATGGCGAAAAATTTATGAGTAAAACGGATTTATTTGGGTTTTGGACCCCACTGGGATTTGGGCATCTGAGTGTTAAAGACAGGAACATTTCTTAAACTGCTTTCAATTAAGCCTACAGCTGTTAGGGGACGTGGTTCAGACTTGGGTCTGGGTTTGCAGCAGGCTAGCGGGTCTGAACCAGGCAGGGCACTGAAGTCCCAAGTTGCCAGAGCAGGAAAAGTAGTAGTCCTGGCACATCAGTGGGCAGCCCCAAGGGGATTTCTGTGATCCAACCTGTCACAACAGGATACTGGGCTAGATGGATCTTTGGTCTGAGCCAGTATGGCCATTCTTATGTAACGGTGGCGTCCCACCCTGAATACGAGAAATTTCCGGTGAGCTGGATGAATGTTGATGTGGATGTATGCATCCTTCTTGTCGAGTGCCAGGCACCAGATTTCCTGGGAGATGGAGGGGCTAATGAAAGCGAATGTCACCATATAGAATTTGGATTTCCTGATAAAGGCATGGTGAGCAGGTGGCATGCCCCTTCAGGGAGGCTAGCCCCATAGCACCACCCCTTCTGCACAAGGCCCTGTCCTCTGCGTCAGGAGCCCTGAACCCCCTTGACCATCCCTCCAACGGCTAGAAAAGCCCCAGGTTGGCCTGAACCCCCACCCCAAGATAGCCCCAATCCTGGGACGGCCCCAGCCGGCCAACCCACCCAAGCCCCAGCCTGGCTGGCCAGAGCAACCCCAGCAACGCTGGGCTGGCTTGAGGAGTCCCAGCCCTCCATCCCACGGCAGCAGCTCCAGCCAGAGAAGGCAGAGCCTTCCCTGGCCTATTATATCTGTCGCCCCTGGATAAAGATGTTGAGCACCAACAGGTCCAGAATGGGATGTCACCCTCCGCCCTTCTTCAGAATGAGGAAATATGGGAAGTAAACCCTCTGCCCCCTAAAGTGAAGTGGGACAGGTCTATGGCATCCTTCAGGAGAAGAGCGTCAGCCTCTTGTTGGAGGATGCATTGGTGGGATGGGTCCCTGTGAGAAATCCAAGTTGGGCAATGAGGCAGAAACGAGGAATTTTATGGAGTATCCATGATGGATGATCTCCAGTACCCAACTGTCCATTGTGATCTTGCCCCAATTGTGGATGAACAGGGCAAGACAGCCCCCAAAGACTACTGCTGGGAAAGGCTTGAGGTGACTGTGGTGGAGGCCCCTGCGACCGGTGTCATCTGTGTGACAGCTCCTGATGGCATTGGTAGTATGCCAGGTAGGAGGTGTGGGGTCAGGGATGGAATGATTGGTTCTGCTCTCTACATCTTGGGGCTGGGGTGTAGATGCCAAGGGACCTGAGTGTGGCTTGAGAGTCTTTCAGAGAGTGGTGTTCTTGTCCATCCTCCCCGTGGAAGGAAAAGGCCTAGGTAGGGACCGTCGAATCGTGGAAGTCAACGAATGGCTACACAGGTGGTGTCGGAGAGAAGGCTTTGGATTCTTTGACCATAGGATGGTGTTCCATGAAGGAGGAGTGCTGGGCAGAGACGGGCTCCATCTTACGAAGAGAGGGAAGAGCATCTTTGCGAGCAGGCTGGCTAACCTAGTGAGGAGGGCTTTAAACTAGGTTCACCGGGGGAAGGAGACCAAAGCCCTGAGGTAAGTGGGAAAGCGGGATACCGGGAGGAAGCACAGGCAGGAATGTCTGTGAGGGGAGGGCTCCTGCCTCATACTGGGAATGAGGGGCGATCAACAGGTTATCTCAAGTGCTTATATACAAATGCACAAAGCCTTGGAAACAAGCAGGGAGAACTGGAGGTCCTGGTGATGTCAAGGAACTATGACGTGATCGGAATAACAGAGACTTGGTAGGATAACTTACATGACTGGAGTACTGTCATGGATGGTTATAAACTGTTCAGGAAGGACAGGCAGGGCAGAAAAGGTGGGGGAGTAGCACTGTATGTAAGGGAGCAGTATGACTGCTCAGAGCTCCGGTACGAAACTGCAGAAAAACCTGAGTGTCTCTGGATTAAGTTTAGAAATGTGTGCAACAAGAGTGATGTAGTGGTGGGAGTCTGCTATAGACCACCAGACCAGGGGGATGAGGTAGATGAGGCTTTCTTCCGGCAGCTCACGGAAGCTACTAGATCGCATGCCCTGATTCTCATGGGTGACTTTAATTTTCCTGATATCTGCTGGGAGAGCAATACAGCGGTGCATAGACAATCCAGGAAGTTTTTGGAAAGCATAGGGGACAATTTCCTGGCGCAAGTGCTAGAGGAGCCAACTAGGGGGGGAGCTTTTCTTGACCTGCTGCTCACAAACCAGGTAGAATTAGTGGGGGAAGCAAAAGTGGATGGGAATCTGGGAGGCAGTGACCATGAGTTGGTTGAGTTCAGGATCCTGACGCAGGGAAGAAAGGTAAGCAGCAGGATACGGACCCTGGACTTCAGGAAAGCAGACTTCGACTCCCTCAGGGAACGGATGGCCAGGATCCCCTGGGGGACTAACTTGAAGGGGAAAGGAGTCCAGGAGAGCTGGCTGTATTTCAAGGAATCCCTGTTGAGGTTACAGGGACAAACCATCCCAATGAGTCGAAAGAATAGTAAATATGGCAGGCGACCAGCTTGGCTTAATGGTGAAATCCTAGCGGATCTTAAACATAAAAAAGAAGCTTACAAGAAGTGGAAGGTTGGACATATGACCAGGGAAGAGTATAAAAATATTGCTCGGGCATGTAGGAATGATATCAGGAGGGCCAAATCGCACCTGGAGCTGCAGCTAGCCAGAGATGTCAAGAGTAACAAGAAGGGTTTCTTCAGGTATGTTGGCAACAAGAAGAAAGCCAAGGAAAGTGTGGGCCCCTTACTGAATGAGGGAGGCAACCTAGTGACAGAGGATGTGGAAAAAGCTAATGTACTCAATGCTTTTTTTGCCTCTGTCTTCACTAACAAGGTCAGCTCCCAGACTGCTGCGCTGGGCATCACAAAATGGGGAAGAGATGGCCAGCCCTCTGTGGAGATAGAGGTGGTTAGGGACTATTTAGAAAAGCTGGACGTGCACAAGTCCATGGGGCCGGACGAGTTACATCCGAGAGTGCTGAAGGAATTGGCAGCTGTGATTGCAGAGCCATTGGCCATTATCTTTGAAAACTCGTGGCGAACGGGGGAAGTCCCGGATGACTGGAAAAAGGCTAATGTAGTGCCAATCTTTAAAAAAGGGAAGAAGGAGGATCCTGGGAACTACAGGCCAGTCAGCCTCACCTCAGTCCCTGGAAAAATCATGGAGCAAAGAATCAATCCTGAAGCACTTGCATGAGAGGAAAGTGATCAGGAACAGCCAGCATGGATTCACCAAGGGAAGGTCATGCCTGACTAATCTAATCGCCTTTTATGATGAGATTACTGGTTCTGTGGATGAAGGGAAAGCAGTGGATGTATTGTTTCTTGACTTTAGCAAAGCTTTTGACACGGTCTCCCACAGTATTCTTGTCAGCAAGTTAAGGAAGTATGGGCTGGATGAATGCACTATAAGGTGGGTAGAAAGCTGGCTAGATTGTCGGGCTCAACGGGTAGTGATCAATGGCTCCATGTCTAGTTGGCAGCCGGTATCAAGTGGAGTGCCCCAAGGGTCGGTCCTGGGGCCGGTTTTGTTCAATATCTTCATAAATGATCTGGAGGATGGTGTGGATTGCACTCTCAGCAAATTTGCGGATGATACTAAACTGGGAGGAGTGGTAGATACGCTGGAGGGGAGGGATAGGATACAGAAGGACCTAGACAAATTGGAGGATTGGGCCAAAAGAAATCTGATGAGGTTCAATAAGGATAAGTGCAGGGTCCTGCACTTAGGACGGAAGAACCCAATGCACAGCTACAGACTAGGGACCGAATGGCTAGGCAGCAGTTCTGCAGAAAAGGACCTAGGGGTGACAGTGGACGAGAAGCTGGATATGAGTCAGCAGTGTGCCCTTGTTGCCAAGAAGGCCAATGGCATTTTGGGATGTATAAGTAGGGGCATAGCGAGCAGATTGAGGGACGTGATCGTTCCCCTCTATTCGACATTGGTGAGGCCTCATCTGGAGTACTGTGTCCAGTTTTGGGCCCCACACTACAAGAAGGATGTGGATAAATTGGAGAGAGTCCAGCGAAGGGCAAAAAAAATGATTAGGGGTCTGGAACACATGACTTATGAGGAGAGGCTGAGGGAGCTGGGATTGTTTAGCCTGCAGAAGAGAAGAATGAGGGGGGATTTGATAGCTGCTTTCAACTACCTGAAAGGGGGTTCCAAAGAGGATGGCTCTAGACTGTTCTCAATGGTAGCAGATGACAGAACGAGGAGTAATGCTCTCAAGTTGCAGTGGGGGAGGTTTAGATTGGATATTAGGAAAAACTTTTTCACTATGAGGGTGGTGAAACACTGGAATGCGTTACCTAGGGAGGTGGTAGAATCTCCTTCCTTAGAGGTTTTTAAGGTCAGGCTTGACAAAGCCCTGGCTGGGATGATTTAACTGGGAATTGGTCCTGCTTCGAGCAGGGGGTTGGACTAGATGACCTTCTGGGGTCCCTTCCAACCCTGATATTCTATGATTCATCTGTTTTTCTCCTTGAACAGTTTTTGTGTGTCGAAGGGGAGGTCATCAGTGGTGGTATGGACCTCCTTGGGGAAACTGGATGACTGCAGCCAGGAATCCCTGAGGAATACGACCCCAGTTGTTAGAGAATGAGAGGCAGTGTTGGCCGCATCCATAGCAGCCTGGAGTCCCACCTTGGCCACCAGTCTTTCCTCATCCAACAGCACTTGGAACTGCTGCTATCTGTCTGATGGCAGCTGGCCTTTGAACTCAGCCAGTTTGGTGTAATTGTGAAAGTCATGTTTTGCCAGCAGGGATTGATAGTTGACTATATGAAATTGGAGCCCGACTGAGGAGAAGGCTTTCCTGCCTGTCCACCTTCTTTGCCGCTCTGTCCAGGGGAGTGGATTTCTGTGGGTGATGGCGGGCCCACTCTGCCATTGCGTGGACCACCAGAGGGTTGGGAGATGGGTGGGTAAAGAGAAAGTCTGTATTTCCTCTGCCTGTGACAGGGTCCCCAGAGTGAAACCTGGACTGTGGGAGAGCTGAGCCCTTCAAACTCACCAGCCTGGGCTGTCCCTCACACTGAGATGCTGTTGTCAAGCTACAAACCTCTGACAGGCCCTGCACTTACACAGCCACTTACACAGGCAGGGACATTCGAATGATCTCCCAGACACTCATGAACCAACAATAGGGAGGCTCCAACCAATTACCCCAGCTCCCCAGTACTGTCCTGTCTTGCATGCTCAGAAGCCTGGCCAGGATAAGCTCATTACCTAGTTCGCCAATCTGACAACAGGGTAGTAGACGTGCAACACCCCTGTTAACTGGAGCTGAGATTCCCCCAGGCACTTGCACTGAAACATGCTGCTTTAGGTAAAATATCGAACAGGTTTATTAACCACAGACCTTGATTGTGAGTATAAGTGGGAGGCATAAAGGTCAGGGATAGTTACCTTAAGAAAAGGAAAAGTAAATGCATTCTAAATCCTAAACTTTTAGTCTAAGCAAGAGTTGAATCATACAGCCTTTCTTACCCTGACAGATGGTCCAAGCAAGTTACAGTTCCTCAGTACTCAGTACAGGCTGGGACACCCTTCCAGTCTCAGATTTTCCAGGTGTTTGGGGAGGAGGGGAGAAAGAACAGAAGGAGGCCAAGTGATGATGTCACTTCCCATCTTTTATACTTTCTTTCAGCTTGCTGGAAAGATCTTTCCTGTGCCATGGGGATCAGGCAGTTCACACTGGTCAAGCAGTCTCCATTGCACACGTGCCTTCTCTAAGGAATCTTTGGGATAGTGAATTACTTTCTTGATGGGTGTTGATGAGCCAGTAACACTGTCTGGCTACTGATGGCTACTCCTTTGTTGTAACTGAAAGATTGGTTGTGGGTCTCCCCAACCTCACAACATATATCAGTAACACATATTGCAATATTTCATAACTTCATATACAATGATAGTACATACAATCCAACAGGTTATTATTGTTCAATAGATCAAGCCTTACAAAATGATACCTCACTTTGTACAAAACAGATCGTAGTAATATCACCATGGGGGTTCCAGGTTGCTACTTTGAAGTACAGAGTGTCACGCTGCCCTCTTGGGAGTGGGGGCACAGGAGCGTGACACATAGTGCTTAATTGTTTTGGCACCTCTGGGCCCGGCAGGTCAGAGCCCTGGCACCTCTGGGCTTGCTGCACCACTTAGGAATATAAAAAACCTGCTTGAACCCTGGCATCTGATTGCCGGAGCCCCAACTCCTCTTTCATTACAATTTAAGCAGTGGTGCCACACTGTTCTCTCTAATTTTCCCACGCATGCACGGAATGAATTTTATGTGCACTAATATGGAGGTGACGTGTCACTCATCACCTCCATATTGGTGCACATAACAAAATTCATGTGGCGGGGTGGGGCTGAGGGGTTTGGAGGGCTGGGACAGGGATCAGGGCTGGGACAGAGGTTTGGGTGGGGAGGGGTGAGGGCTCCGGCTGGGGGTGCGGGCTCTGGGGTGGGGTCGGGGATGAGGCTCAGGGCTGGGGCAGAAGGTTGGAGTCTGGGGCTGGGCCACGGGATAGGCGCCCCTCCCCCAGCCATGGCAGGTCTGGGGCTGGTCTGGGTTGGGGCCTCTCTCCCAGCCGCAGTAGGTCCATGGCTGGGGGAGCGGCATCTCTCCCCACTGCAGCCCTGAGCACCTGCGCAGCGCTTAATAGGCTGCCACATGGCTGCGCAGCTGAGAAGGAACTTAGGTGCCACACCAGCTGTGCCAATTGTGAAGTGGCCTCGTTTATGGGAAGAGCCGTCTGAGAGGGTCCCTGGGGTTGGAGGATGTCCCGGAGCTGATGCTGTGTGTCCTGGACTTCCCCCAGATCCGCCGCCAGCTGCTGTGGCCGTTCTGGTTACTGGCAGTGGTCATCCAGCCGAGAGCGCGAGGCAGGAATACGCGCCTTGTCCGGAGATGAGGAGGCAGCAGTGCGGACCAGGGGAACCAGCAGTACCTGTTCCATCTTTTCTTCCTCCTGCTCATAGAGGGTGCGGGAGGGCGGACGGGATGGTTGATAAGAGGCCTGTGCCCAGTGGCCTTGGCACAGATCCCAGGGAGGCCAATAGGGCCAAAAGAAAGGGTGTCTCTGGGCATTTGTGGGTCCCACAGGTAATGATCCCAGGCCGCCATGGCAGGATCGTAAGCTGGGGGGGGGTATGTCAGTCTGCAGCGTGAGTCCGGGCTCCAAGATGGGGCGGGGGAAAACGAAGGCTCCGTCTCTGAGAAGCCCTCAGACTCCAAGGGTGGCTCTGGGAAGGGCGGCGCCGACAGTGCCAGAGGCCATAGTGGGCAAAGGGACATCTCGTGCTGGCGGCACCAGAAACAGTTTGCTCACTGGAGAAAGGCGGATGGTGGCGAGTGGAGGTGCAGAGACCACGGGGTCGGGAAGAGCAGCTCCTCTGTCAGCAGCAGCGGTTCCAGGTGCCCAGGAGTGCAAGGTGTTTGGGACAATGCGGAGGGTCCAGTTGGTGTCAGCGGAGCCAGTGGGATGGGCGCCACCTTGGTTATCGGGGTAGTCGGCAGTACCACTGGATCTCACTTCTGCTGTACCTTACCCTCTACTCTGGGAAGCCTGGGCAGAGGGCTGGCTAGATCCACCCGCGACTTCTCACCCAACCGGCTCGGGGAGGAAATGCTGTGTTTCTGAGTAGTACTGGACAAGGATCTGCTCTTATGCCCCGCCCCTGTCCATAGTTCTTTCCCTCATTGTGGGGCTTGTCCAGCCGTCTTGGTACCCTCAGATCTGGTGCCTGGGAGGTGCTCGGAGGCGTGTTCACCACCAGTGATGGGTGGTGCACTGCTGGTTCTATTGATCCTGAATCTGAAGGCACCTGTGGGCACATGGCCTCCTCCATTAAGAGCTTCCGGAGGTGAAGCTCTCGAGCCTCCTGCATTTGGGGTGGGACGTACAAATGGTGCAGCGGGCCGTGATGCGGGTCTTGCCAAGGCAGTGCAGGCAATGCTGGTGCTCGTCGCTCACAGAAAACGAGCGTGGGAAGCGTCCCAGTTCTTGAAGCCTGGAATCTAGGGCATAGGCCCTGGGGATGGGGGAGTTTCCCCAAACGAGGGAAAAAACTAGACTAAACTATCTGCGAGTAACTAAGAACTATATAATACTAAGAACAACTATCTACAAGAAAAATGGACAGTAAATCACTCCCTTAGCAAAGCTAAGAGTGTGAAGGAACAGGGATTCCAACTCCAGCCATGTGGCTGTAAGAGGGAACTGGAGTGGTGTTGACCTGCGCGGCCTATTATAACCTTGGCTGTAAACACAAGGGGGGGCACACAGTGCACGTGCGCATCAATGGACACGGCCCACCCATGTTTGGAATCCATATAGGGATCATCACTCAAAGAAGAACTAGTTCTTTTTTGAACCACCATTATAGTTTTTGGCCTACACAACATCCCCTGGCAAGGAGTTTTCTCAGGATGACTGTGCATTGTGTGAAGAAATACTTACTTTTGTTTGTGTTAAACCTGCTGCTTATTAATTTCACTGAGTGAACCATGGGTTTTGTGTTATGAGGAGTAAATAACTGTTCCCTGGTCACTTTCTCCACATCAGTCATGATTTTATAGACCTCTACCATATCCCCCCTTAGTCACTCTGCAGCAAATAAGATCAACTATATTTCTGTAAAGCCATCACACATTTAATTGCCTGCCAAAGGCCTGGACTAGAGCCAACTTCTCCCCATGCTGTGTGGGTTTCATGTGAGAGTCAGATCTCCTGAAACTGGGGCACACGTAGCTTTGCGACAGAACATTTTAGTGCAGTGTGAAATCACAGCACATGCATCAAAATATCAGCTGTTCAGGCAACTCTGTGAGATAAGGAAAGAGACAAGTTGGTTCAGACCATTTCCTGGTCCCTCCTTGGGGAGAGCAGCGTTGGCTGCATACAAGAACAGCATTAGGCCAGACATTCTCACATGAAATAAAAATTTCTGCATAAGCTGATATTTAAAAATTGGCAGTGGACTTTGTTTGTTTAGCTACCATATGGCGGCTGTTGAGGAGAACAGATGTCCTCTGTGCAGGATCCTTCAATCTCTTGGGTTGGGTCTACTCTGGCTAGGAAATTCATGCCTCAATCTCTGCTTGGCAAACAGGTGTTGCTATAAGAATTTTACAATCTGTGGCTAGATCAGTGTCTTTAGCGCAGGTGCTGCTGAACTGGTGCAATGAACAGCTCCACTCAACCTCCTTGTTAAGAGCTGGTGTAAAATGCTGTCTAGAGGAAGCTGGTTTGAATGCAAAATAAGTTATATTTATCCTACAAAGCCCAAGAATTAAGCTCCATGTTCTACTTTACCCATTAGCTGTTGACCTACCCACAGATACCGAGCACTCCAGTAACACTCCCAACTCCAGCGCACAGGACAGTGGCTCAGGTTTCACAGTAATTACACTGTCATTCCAAAACAGCGGGCCCTCATCTTACTGGGATATCATGACTAGCGCTTGCTGCTGCACCCGAGCATGAGTATCTGCTCCTGAGAGACTGTGTTCATCCCTGGGCTAGCTCCCTGCCTCCCCGGCTTTAGCTTCCTGCAGCATCTGCTCTGGTGATGGAGCTAGGAGCGGGTCTGTGGCATAAGTGCTCTGATCCAGCATCTGAAGTGACAAAACAGAGGCAGAAATGGCCCTCAATCATCAGCAGGGCCACACAGCAAGGGGCAGGGAAGACCTGCTGCTCTAGGAAGCGACCAGAGTGCTAGGCCGTGGTCACAGGGTGAAGTCACTGAAGGTTTGAACAGTGACGGCACCCCCAAAGTTAGCCAATCCCCCACCTCTCCCATGAGGCACTGAGCTTCATTGTGGGGAGCCGGCCTGGGCCTTGCCTGCTTGCTGAGAGGCTGAGGCCAATGACATGCTGTGGAGCTGCTCTCAGGGCAGTGGGAGGTTCCTGTAGGCAGAGACAGGCTCTCTGCGCATCACATGCTGGGTTCTACACAACTGTGTTGCATCTGTTCTTTGTTTTACTGTGTGCTTGAGGGCTGAGTGGGTTTCTTCAGACCCCAAGAACAGCCATTACTGGGTGCTGCCATTGTTAATGGCAAGCCTGACAAGGATTGAGAACCCAGGAACTCATGCCCTCATTAGCAGGGGGGCAAAACTGCGCCAGAGAACAGAATTCCCTTGAGCTGTTAATTCTAAACTTGTTTCCTTCCCTTGCTGAGAATCGAGCTTCCAGACCCCATTAGGAGTCCCAAACTGCTCCTCCCATGCTGGGAACCCCTCCCCCACTCATGAGGACCCACACATGGGCAAGTAAGAAATACGTGTTGTTCACCAGACCAAGGCCTGGTGGACTGCGCTCAAGGGAGCAGCATGACAAAGTAGCAGCTCTTCTCACACTAGCTATTCTGCACTGACCTCTCAGCTTTCCCACCTGGCTGCAGGCCACACAAGCCAGCAAAATGGGAGACAAATGACTAGAACAGCACTAGGTTGTGTTGAGCATCCCACCATAACTTCCCCCCCCCCATCAGCTTTTATCTGTAACACCTGATTCAGGACACACTCACTGTATGACTTAAAGAAACAATTTTATAAAAACAAATGACATTATATACAAGCACAAGTGATTGCTGTGCGTGTTCGACTAGAACAATTCACATACACCTATTGCTATTATTGGTGAATGTTAGCAGCATGTGATGGAGCATAATGAAGATAACATCAGTTTCCATAAGTAGATTTTTATTCCACACCCCTACAAACCTATCTATGTAATGTGGAGGGAAACTTCATACATGCAGGGGAAAGTATCTTTAAAGGGGAGGGAACAGGGTGACCCACAAGGCTTTCACAGCTCGGTGTACGTACAGCTGTTGTGTTTAATCTCCTGAGGGCTGGAGTGCCTTGGGTGCTGCTGCAGCCCTGGAAGATACATGGGGTGGGGGGGTGGGTGCATGTGGGGGGGAAAGGGGGAGTATAGGGTGGTCCTGAAATGCTGTTTCTTTTCTAATTAAGTTTTGTATGATTGGAGAAGGTTTCAGCCAGAATTAAAACACAAATATCTTCCTCAAGAGAAGTAAACCCCTTTTCTTTCATGAATAATCTACAGGCGTACAAAAATTGTACTAATTTCCCACTCTTCATCAGTAATTTAATCCGGCACAGTTTACGTCTATACGAAAAAGTGAATGCCAGTGGTATCTTTGTTTCTTCCTTAAAACCATGACAGCTTTTCCTATAGTCTGAGGTTAAGCACCCTGACCCCCCACCCTGACTGCTCCCCCCAAAGCTCCTCACCCTTATACTACCACCCTGGCAGCTCCCACCCATATACCACAACCCTGATTCCAGCCCCCATATTTCCCCACAGCCCTCACCCGGACTGCTCCCTCACCTGCATATCAGCTCTCTGACCCCAGCTCCCTCCTTGTAGAAGCACCATGCCTGCCGATCTGCACCAGAGCGACTATTTGTCTCCCTTGTCTTCTGCTATGCTTGCTGCAGCTTTTTGGCTTTTTACACAGCACGGCTGTCCCCCTGTTATAGCCCTTCTCCTCCTTGCCCCAAACAAGTTTCTGCAGCTGGAGCAGACCTGGGCCTCCTCTGCCCCCAGACCCAGGGGATCCACCGCCTCCTGCGTTCTCCACGCCGGAGCAGGCTTGTCCTCCACGCCCAGCAACAGGAAGAGCAAGTTCAAAACTTCCTGGGGCTTTAAAAGCCTGGGCACCTGGCTGCAGGGCAGCAATCTTCAAAACGTGACCCTAGTAGTCATAATGGACCGTGTGGGACACTTCCTGGAGGCCACTTAGGGCAATGGAAGCAATGCAGCATCTACATTGACGCTGCGTCGCTCTACCTACATCACCCGAGGCATCATGCCTCTCGCCAAGGTGATTTTACTATGTTGGTGCAGGAGCACCGCAGCATACAGACCTACCTGACGTTGACTTAACTTTGTAGCATAGACAAAACCCTCCGTTTCTTACACAAGATATCCTTAAGAGGCAGTTCTGACTCCTCACACGCAACAGGGCTTTTTGCTCCTCACACCTATCCAGAAAGGGGGACTCTGCAACCCCACATTGGAACATTAGCAATCCAGGAGATGCTGAGTTAAGGGCTGCTCACATACTTCCACTGATATCACCTGTCACTGATAGCCGAGGAGGGGGGACACTTACAAAACCCAGGAATGCAGAGTTAAGGTGACACTTCCCATATGTCCTTAACTCTGTCTCCTTCGAGCCCTGCCTTGAAGAATCCCTCAGGAAGACCATAGTACTGCACCCCTCCCTTCATCCTGGAGTTGTGCTGGGCACAGAGACAATGGAAGGTTTGGTTAAGGAGGACCAAGGCATTGTTATATTGCCAGTTTCTATTTCCCTCCCCTGCGTGGAATGCTGGGACAGAACAACACACGCACACCTACCCAGAAGAGGTGCAGCAGAACAGACAACTGGATTCAGCCAGACTGCAGAATGGCTTTGAAAGCCAGTGCACTGCAGAGGCCAGCCCGAGCAGTTCAGCAGCATTTTCATGCCATTCTCTGAAGAAAACTGTGCCTTTGATTTCACAAATGTGCAATACCCAACATGTTGAAATAAAAGTATTTAGCCACTATTCTACTCTTGCTAAGGCAGTAGTTGAATCAATGTCTGACCTGGCTGCGGTTTCATTAGTCAAGGGGAAAAAGGCCAGGGCGTGAAAGTTCTGATTTTCCAGAGCTCAGCACCTGAAACTAGGGCCTGACTGTCAAATGGAAGCTGAGCTCTGGGCCAGTTTAGCGAAAGTGCTCACCTCCTACTGTGACCTCAGCTATCACCCAACATGCTGAGTTCTGAAAACCTGGCCCCTGGGGTTTGTCTAGGCTAGAGTTTGTGGCCCTGTTGCAACTCAGTTAACTACCAATTAATGCAAGTTAACTAATAGGACTGTAAATGCTAGTCTAGATACTTCACAAAGGTCTGTTGCAGGAGTCAAAAGTTTGAGGTTTGGCCTGGCGGTCTGTGATAAAGATGCTAGCACAAAATACAGCACAAAGGTGGCTTTTAAAAATCAAATTAACTCGTCTGATTGGGTTAATGTGATTTGACACATCCCTTCCCATATTAGCTTTGTCCTGACTAGGATTTAAAGGTGTGATGATCGCATGCCTTAGCTGATGTCTCCTAACACCCACCCTACACTCTGGTGGAAACAGGGCAGTGTGGATTTCAGCATGCACTACACTGGGCAAATTGACGTTTGGCTCCCCCAGGCTCCAATATACACTATTTAGCATGTATGTAGTAAAACTTATCCTGTCTACACTGGAGCGTAAAACATGTTTGTTAGAAGTTATTAGCTAACGTGATTCAGAAAAACACCTTTTATCCTGGTCTAGACATACCAGAGATTAGCCTCTACAGTGGTATCACTGCCAAGTTTTGTTCATCTTCATGTGGAACATCTCATGAAAATGTAATACACTAATTTGCATATGTGAAAATAATTTGCATATAACCATAATTTCACCTTTACAAAAATGGCCTGGATTTAGTGCTGGTGAAGGCATCACCTATTTGACAGCACTGCTGAACAAAGCCCTCATTCTTCTCCGTGCTGTCAAGCCAGCAGGCCTCACCACTAATCTGGAGATGGATGGTGTTTCCCCTAATGGGGTAGCGAGGAGATGGGTGGTAATAGACAGCCCATTGGATGATTATTTTTTCAGAACTATAACGTAGCCAGTTTGTCAGCTAGACAGTTTTTATGCAGTGTTGGTGTAACTGTGGTGGGCCCAGGATATTGGAGAGACAAGATGGGGGAGGGGATATCTTTTATTGGACTAACTTCTGTTGTACACAGAGACCTTCTTCACCAAGAAGAGCATTGTGTAAGCTCAAAAGCTTGTCCCTCTCACCAACAGATGTTCAACAAAAGATATCACCTCACCCACCATGTTCAGCTAGTTTTTAATCCATTTAGTATGTGCTGCTTTGATTTTGTACAGTGCTATTTTAAAATCAGAATTCCATACAGTAGCCAGTCAAAAACATGAGTCTAAATATCTCACACTTATCTTTATCAACCATATTTGTAATTTCATCAAAAAACAGTATCAAGTTTGCTTGGCAAGATCTATTTTGCACAAAACCATACTGAATGCTGCCATTCTTTAATTGTTTACTGACTGCATCCAACCTCAGCCTTTCCATTATTTTACAAGGGATCGATGTTAGGCTAATCATATTAGAGTTACCTGGGTTGTCCCATTTACCCTTTTTAAAGCCTGATACTACATTGCCCCCTCCCCCCCCTTTTTTTAAAGCAGTCCTCAAACTTCTGGAACAGTGCAAGATTTTAAAAATTCCACATCAATGGTTAAGAGAACTCCTCAGCCAATTCTCTTAAAACTCTTGGGTACAAGTTATCCAGTTTGCTGATTTAAGACTACTTAACTTTAACAGCTGCTGTTTAACATCCTCCCTAGTTGCTGTTGGAACAGAGTATTTCATTATCACTGTAAGATGTGAATACATCATCTAGCTTCTTTCGAAACACAGAAGAAATATTTATTGAGCACTTTTGCCTTTTCTGAATCAATATATACAATTTTACCATCTCTATCACTAATCAACCTAGACTATTGTTAGGATTTCTTTTTTTTGTGATATAATTAGCAATGCCATCCCCCTCCAGCAAATACCACCTTTACAAAACAGCTCTTCCTAGAAAGGTCTCCATGGTCCTGTGGACAGGGCCAAGCACTGCTATAACCTGGTTTAGGCCTGTTATCTCATTCGCTGGACCACCATCACTGGAGGGTGGACGGACAATACGGAAACTGGAGGTGGAAGCCTGGGGCCTGATGTTAGAAAACAGCACAAAAAGGTCTCTGCATGGAAGCTGACCCAAGAAAGGTCAGAGGAGCTGCTGCCTGCTTCGAGCGTAGACCACCACACCCCTTTGCTATGCTTATAGCCTGGGAACTCTCAGGAGTCTCTCTCCTTATGCCAATAACTCACAGGAGGTTTGGGTTAGGTCATTTCCTATTTACTGCCCTGGGGTCCTGCATGCAGTCATGGAAATAGTTAGTGCTTCCTAGTGAGTACTGGATAGGGCTCCTGTTTGGATCTTATCCCGACATGGGAGCTCACAGTTCATCAGCAAGGCAGTTCCTCACTCGTGTCTTAGGAAGAGGGCTAGAGAGTGGTCCAGCCAGTGCCCCTGCCTTCCCCTTGCTGCAGAGAGGGTCAGCACTATAGGAAACCTGCATGTTTAAAATCCAGAAAACATGAGGAGAGAATGCTTGCAAGGGGACTAAGTGACAAGCTTGGGGATTGCAAGAGCACTCTCAACCCAGGACCAGGATCACTGAAGGATTTGGTGAGGGTGGGGAGGGAAATATGGAGAGTATTTTTCAATTACACCATTGGCAAGAAAGCAAATACGAGCTATTTTCAGGCTCTACAGGAAATACAACACACAACAAGCTGTGCCTCACCCCACTAACTCAAAAGTAACACATTTCGCAATCTCCATCTAGACTGGATGTTCCACGAACCACATAAATGTCCAATCCTTTCCTGAATCCTCCTAAATTGGCCTCAAATCGATTTGGCAGCAGCACATTCTTCTAGACCTCCTATCCCCAAAAGATGTTTGTAACGCTGACCACAATGGACAGGACACATCTATTAAGAACCACCCACCCTGGCCTGTGTACTGCAGGTCAAAAAGTCACAGCAAAAGAGAACTTCAACATGGATGACTAACTGGTCTAATGAGGGTCTTTTAAGGCAACTACACAGGTGTATTCCCAACATAGCCCTTAAATCCATGACTAGAGGGCATAGGACAAACTCCTACGGATACTTTATTTTTGATACTTTCACTAAAAAAATACATAGGAAATGAAACACAAAACATGATAGGAACAAATGGAGAAATTCAGAGTGTTGGCTGAAAGTGCATCATTAACTCCTTCTACTGTGTCCCTGATCCCACCCCATCCCCAAAGCACAGAATCAACAGCACACAAAAAGAGCAGCACCAGCCAAAACGCAGACATTGTGGGAGGCTTGGCAGGAGCGACTGAGGCTTCTGATCCTTGAGAGCAGAGAGCACCAGAGATGTAAGACGGGCTGAAGGGGAGGGCAGTCTACCAAGCCAATGGATGAACCTGCAGCTTCAGCTGTGGAGCTTGGACTGTATGTTTTGCACACAGGATTACGGGCGTGAGAAGATGAGGTGTTAGGAGCCAAGGAAGTAAACAGCTGAGAGTAAAGGCATGAAAGGGGTTTGACATGCAAGTTCTAGCTGCCTTGTGTCTCGAGGCAGGGAATGGTTCTTATTCAGTAGTATGTGTACATTCTAAATTGATCCCAAGTCCTGTCCACCCTCCCATTTCTCAGTCACCAAGGGACCTGCTGGTTCTACTGTTCTGCAAGATGACAAACACTCACAGGGTTGTGGTGAGCAGCAGAGTGAGGTTTCTGCTGCCAGAAAAAGCTCTCTCTCCCATGACAAGTCCATCAAGCTTCTTGAAGAAAATACGACCGTGTTAAACACATTATTCTCCTCACCTCTTCCAATCTGTTTCCAGTAGGCAGACTGGGATACTGCAGTCTTCCCAACACCCCAATCTCCGTTTCTTCCTCCTCCACTATTACCTGGAGTGCCAGACCCTTCTCCTCCTCTGCCGCACCTGGGTCTCAGCAGTTGAAAGCATTAGTGTGTGATTTCTGTCCTTTGTACACGGGTCAATGTATACCATGCAGATGTAGCTCCAGCGTAGTGCACACTGGTCATCATCTGTACGGAAGTGCACTTGGTACATGGAACACTGAGCTTTAAACATTTCGTTTGTATGAGAATCTGAAGCTGGCACATCAAGAACAGTTTGGATTCCACCCTCAAACACGCAGGTAGCTCAGAGCTGCCAGTGACCCTGCAAGGACTGCAGGTGCAGAGGTGACTGTCAGATCAGCTGTAAGTACATATCTTCCTAAGCATTCATTAGGCTGTCTGACCAGCCAAAGCCAGAAGTCCAAGCATATCTGCTGTGTTGATAAAGTTAGCGGTTGGCAGAGGATGCAATTTCTCCTGATCCACCCAAGTACCTTTTTCTAGCTTCACATAGAGCTCTTGATTTCCAGTAGCTGCTGGGGTGATGTGTTTGTCCATGCAACGTATTTCAAAGCAGCGCAGAAAGAATGCTGCACTGGTGCCTGCAGTCCCTGCATCCCCAGCTGTCAGGAACAAGTTCCTGCAAACCACGTGAGATTCTCCTCTTTCAGCCTGTCCTTCTCAAGGAGTCTCTCTCACCTGGGCTTCTCCAAAGTCACTTCTCTCGAAGGACACAAACACCAGCATCACAACGCTGTGTCCCCAGTGAGGTCACCACTTCCCAGCTGTCAATGATGGGATCATAGCACTCAATGCTGCTCAGCAGCGAGTTGCCATCATACCTGCAAATGACAGAGGGATACAGGTGAGCAATAATTTCTGAGAGGGAGAGAGGGGAGTACGGAGCCCTGGATGGGAGCTTGAGGAGTTACCCTGGGCATTCGAAGACCCAAAATGCTGCTATAGCTGTGTGCACAAGGAAGGAGGGCTGAAATAAGATCAGCGCAGCAGTTCCAGAACGCTGCTCAGCAGTGTTGCAGCAGGTGGCACTGCTTGTGTAATTCACTATGGCGACACCATGGCCTTTCATTCTTTGGGAGCCAAAAGGGAAATGCATGGAGAGCCCCTGTTTTGAAGCTCTACTGCAGGATCTGCAGCCATTACACTAAACTCACTTGTATGCTGGCTATTAGTTTGCTTAGTGACAACAAGCCATCCCCCCCCCCACAACAGCCTGGGTTGGACACTCCCTGCCAATACGTTTTAAACATGGCTGTCCTTGTCTGCACTAAGGATTAAGTCTTGTTTAGCAGCATATCAGAGGACTCCTTTCCTACCACCAAGCAAGTTCCCAGTGTAGACAGCCCCTCAAAGAGCAGCAAGGCCCACCCTTCTTACCCAGCTATTGCATACAGCCGTCCCCTCAGCACGGTGGCACCCACGTAGCAACGAGGCGTTGTCATACTCGTCACAGTAGTCCAGGAATCAGTGCGAACGTTATAGGCTTCCACAGAGGAGAGATGTGCTGTCCCATCAAACCCACCAACAACGTAAATGTGATCGTTCAACAATGCTACTCCTGCTCCTGGAAGGGGAAGGGGAGTTATGCTGAGCAACAGAAACCAGCACATGATTATCACTGCAGCTAGGCTGGATGGAGTGCACTACCCATAATCGCAGCTCTATGGCAGGGATGCTGCTGCAATTACAGGGACGGAAAGGACATTTCTTACTTGCTTCAACTTTCTGCAAAATAGCTTGTTAGGGCTGAAGTGTTTCCTGATCATTCTTACCCCAAAGGAGACACTTTGGTGAAAGTTTGGTAAACTTTGTGGTTTTCATTCATCCATCCAACTGAAAAACAACTGGATTTCCCTGCTTTTAGTGGACAGTTTGGGCAATATGCATGGGGAGGGGGCAGGGCACTGGGCTCAGGCTGCAGACAGAGCTGAAGCAATAGCTCTAAACACACTCACCCAACTCAAGGGTGCAGAAAGGTTTAAACCCAATGGAACTGCCATGGTTCTACTGAGTGTGTGTGGGAGGCCATGCTGGGGGACTAAGTACAGAGGAGCAGTTTGGTGGCAGTACAAATGAGCGGATCCATTAATATGCACACATAGGCCTAATCCCTGCACAGTGAATGCATTCATCTCTAGCTGCTACTCAGCCAAATTGGCTGAAGTGGGGAGAATGGAACTGCTCTGCACCAAGCTGGAGGTGGAATTCCTTTACCCCATCCCTCTTAGACCTTCCACACACACAGCCAGGCAATATTTGGCTCTAAGGACATGAAGGCTGCTGTCAGTGATGCGGTGGCACTGAAGCACAGCGGAATTAAAATGTCAGTGTGAGCAGGTGCTGGTCCCACCTTGCTCCAAAATGACCATACTTACCGTATGAGGGCAAAGCTACCTTTTCCCTGGGGCGTGGTTTTCTGGTAACTCAAACAACAGAAAATAAACCTCACCCTAATCTCTTTCCCAGCCTGACTGTTCCTAGCCACACGACCTTTCAGATCTGGTGCAGCTGTGAAGCACCTACCACACTGAGCCACCAGAATGTGCTCAGCAGCTTTATGCAGGGTTCTAAATCTTGCTAACAGTGTAGATTAACAGCCGAGCCCTCGATAGATTCACAGATTCCAAGGCCAGAAGGGACCACTGTGATCATCTAGTCTGACCTTCTGTAGAACACAGGCCAGAGAACTTCCCCAAAAGAATTCCTACAGAAGATCAGTTAAAAACATCACTTCTTGATTTAAAAATTGTCAGTGATGGAGAATCTACCATGACCCTTGGTCAGTTGTTCCAATGGTTAATTACCTTGTAAAAATGTATATCTTATTTCCGGTCTGAATCTGTATCTCTAGTCAGGGTTGTAAATATTGCCACCTTGTTACAGTCAACACTATTAACTGTTTTACTGCTGATCATCTTCACAGAAACATCCAGCTACCCTGGGGTTCTATTCTGTACTCACCACCATAGTATCCGAGAGCCTTCCAGTAATGCATTAAGCCATGTGACTATAGATCTGTCACATATTGTTTGTTCTCTCATTTTCTCCCCAGATAGAGAAGCACATGAAAGGGGGTATCTTGGGTTGGTAGCATCTATTGTTTTTAAATATAGGTATACCTGTTGCTCTGTGTTTATAGTAGAGGAAGCAAGGGGAAAGAACTGTGCAGAAAGTGGTGAGGTTTTTGATAGTCCTTAGTTCCTGGGGGAGTTTGTTCCATAGTCTCAGGCTACCCCAGACAAGAGTTCTGTCTCCTCCAGAGATGAGCTTTACTCTTATTGTTGAAAGTTCAATTGTGCCAAACCATTGTGTGGGAGAGTAAAAAATGGTCAGCTACCTTTCTTAACTGTTGTTCTTCGAGATGTGTTGCCCATGTCCATTTTAGGTGTGTGCACGCCCGCATGCACAGTTGTCGGAGATTTCTGCCTTAGCGATATCCATAGGGCCGGCTGTGGTGCCCCCTGGAGTGGCACTCCCATGCGGCGGTATATTAGGTGCTGCCAGCCCCGTGCCCTCTCAGTTCCTTCTTGCCGGCAACTCCAACAGAGGGGTTGGAGGGAGGGGAGGAAATGGAATGGACATGATCAACACATCTCGAAGAACAACAGTTATGAAAGGAAGGTAACTGTTTTTTCTTCTTTGAGTGCTTGCTCATGTTGATTCCATTGTAGGTGACTCACAAGCAGTATCAATGGAGGTGGACTCAGAGTTCACAGCTTAGCATCTTGCAGTACTGCCCTAATGAAGTCAGGCCTGCTGGGTCAGTGCATAGTGGGACGAAAAAGGGTGGACAGATGACCATGTGGCTGCTCTACAGATGCCCTGGATAGGCACATGGGCCAGAACGGCTGCTGAAGAAGCCTGTGTCCTGGTAGAGTGGGCGGTGACCATCGCCGGGGCTGGCACCTTCGCTTGGTCATAGCAGAAGCGAATGCAGGCAGTGATCCAAGAAGAAATTCTGAGTGGATACCGGGCAACCTTTCATCCTGTCAGCCCCTGCGATGAACAACTGCATCGACTTATGGAATGACTTAGTCCTATCCACATAGAAGGCCAGAGCCCTCCTAATGTCCAGGGCATGTAGCCTGCGCTCCCCTTCTGACTTACCAGTCTTCTTTCCAAAGCCACATGAGTAAATGTCCTTGTTTCAATGAAACTGAGAGACTACTTTAGGAAGAAAAGCCGGGCGTGGCCTTAGCTGGACATTGCTCTTGTAGAAGACCGTGTACTGCGGCTCCGAGGTGAGCGCCTGAATCTCGGATACCCAGCGGGCTGACATCACTGCAACCAGGAACATGACATTCCAGGAAAGGAGGAGAGAACAGGAAACCAAGGGCTCAAAGGGAGGACCCGTGAGCTGAGACAGCACCAGATTCAAGACTCACGGAGGGACAGGGTCTCTGACTTGTGAGTAGAGGCGCTCCAGGCCTTTAAGGAATCTGGCCACGATATCCTGAGCAAAAACAGACCTACCCTGGAAAGGTGGGTGGAAGGCCGAGATGGCTGCTAGATGGACCTTGATCGATGAGAGGGACAAGTCCTGGAGCTTGAGATGCACAAGGCAGTCCAGAATAAGCGGCAGTGAAGCCCGCTCAGGACAAAACAGCTTTGTCCGCAATCCAACAGGGGAACCATCTCCACTTGGCCATGTAGGTCGCTCTGGTGGAGGGCTTCCTGCTTCCCAACAGAACGTGCTGAACCTCCACCGAGCACGGCTGCTCCTGCGCGTTTAACCACGCAGCAGCCAGGCTGTCAGATGTAGTGCCGCCAGATGTAGTGTGGAAGACTGACATGGTCTGGGACAACAGGTCTGACCTGAGCAGTAGCTGGAAAAGGGTTGCAACCGAGAGGTCCAGGAGGGTGCTCAACCAGCGTTGGTGCGGCCACACCAATGCCGTGAGGATGATCCTTGCCCTGTCCTGTTTGATCTTCATGAGGATCCTGGGAAGCAACGTTACTGGAGGTGTACTTCAAAGCCCCCGACCATGAGAGCAGAAAGACGTCAGACAGGGCTCCTCTGTCCATGCCCCCAATTGAGCAGAAGATGTGGTACTTCCTGTTTTGTCTGGAAGCAAACTAGTCCATCTGGGGAGTTCCCCACCTGTGGAAGATGGAGCTGACCAACTCTGGATGAAAAGACCCCTCGTGGCAAGAACGTCCTGCTGAGGCGATATTGTACTGTAGACAGAAGTTGCAGAGCCAGAGGGCTTCCTGGCAAAGGGCAGACGACCTAGCTCCGCCCTGCCTGTTGATATAGAAGACTGTAGCCATGTTGTCCATCAGGACCTGTACCACCCTATCTTGTATATGAGGTAGAAAGGCCTGGCAGGCCAGTCAGACCGCCCTGAGTTCCCCAACATTGATATGAAGGGAACGATCTTGACTGGACCAATGGCTTTGAGTGTTGAGATCACTGAGGTGGGCTCCCCAGCCCAGGTCCGAGGCATCGGAGACAAGGGTCACCGATGAGGATGGGGCCGCAAAAGGGAACACCTTCCAACACTGATGCGGGATCCTGCCACCAGACGAGGGACGCCAGGACGCTGTCTGGAATCCTGACCACCCGGTTCATGCTGTTGGGGACGTAGACCAACACCAGCCATGCTGACCAGGTCTGAGGCGGAGTTGTGAGAGCCAGACCATGTAAGTACATACTGCCATGTGGCCCAGCAGCCTCAGGCACGTGTGGGTGGTGGTGAGTGGGTGGGCCTGCAAGCCTGCGATAAGATCCAACATGGCCTGGAACTGAGTCTTGGGGAGGAAAGCCCTGGCCCGAGTGGAGTCAAGGACCGCTCCGATGAACTCTATGTGTTATACCGGGGTTAAGGTTTACTTTGTTTAGTTTATTATAAACCCCAGGTCGCGACAGTTGGAACAGACCAGGCCTTTTCCAATGCCCCCAAGCAAAGGAGGTCTTTGACCTCCTGAATGAGGAGCTGCTCGTGAGAAGGGTCCCTGAAGAGGGACAGGGGAGAAGTGGGAGGGGTGGTCCGCTGTAAACAGCAGGGTATAGCCAGAAAAAAATGTATCTAGCACCCAGTGGTCCAAGGTGACACAGGACCAGGCTGACCGGAAAGGGCGGAGGCAGTTGAGGAAAGGGAGGGTTTGGATCCAGTGCATCCTTGAGCGCACCCTCAAAATGACTGCTTCTGGCCTCCCTGACTTCTGGGAGAGTCAGGTTGAGCAGCCGGATGGGAAGAGGATGGGTAGCGTCTCTTAGGTGCTTTGTACTTGTTCTTTCTCCTGTAGGAGCCAGACCTGGGAGCTGGGGGCCTAGACTGCGTCTGAGGAGGAGGCAGAGGGCAGAATGGCTTCCTGGGCTGCTGAGGGGTGTGCAGACCCAGAGAACGGAGGATGGCTCGGGAGCCTAGAGTCAGTCAGGCTCAACAATGCGGCTAACTCTTGGGCACGATCCTGTGGGAGGGCTCCTGTGAACTTCTTAAGGGAGTCCCACAAGTTAAAGGTTTTAGAGTAGCAGCTGTGTTAGTCTGTATCCACAAAAAGAAAAGGAGTACTTGTGGCAACTTAGAGACTAACAAATTTATTTGAGCATAAGCTTTCGTGAGCTTATGCTCAAATAAATTTGTTAGTCTCTAAGGTGCCACAAGTACTCCTTTTCTTTCCACAGGTTAAAGTTAGAACATCCCAGCAGGGCCTGATGGTTAGAGACCCTAAACTGTAAGCTGGCTGTCGAATAAACTTTTCTCCCAAATAAGTTGAGTCTCTTGGCCTCTTTATTTTTGGGGTTCTGCTGGGGTGGCCCTGTCTGTTCCTTTCATTCACCGCAGACACAACTAATGGTATACAATAGTATACAGATACTCAAAGCCCTTAGCAGGGACACAGTATTTCTTTTCCACTTTTTAGGATGTGGCAAAATAGATGAGGGCATTTGCCACACCACTTTGGCTAATTTTGAGCACCCCGGGTGGACGGGCAATGCAATTTTTGCTGGTGTGGTGGCCGAGATGACACTTCAGCAACCTCTTCGATTTGCAAGCCCAGATTCTTTGTCACCTGTTTAAGGAGGGCCTAGTGCTTCTTAAAATTGTCCGGGGGACTGCCGGTATGGGAAGGTCTGATCACTGCCTTGTACAGGGACAACGATGATGACTGAGTGGCCTGAGGGATAGTGTCACCCCCTTCTTTATTGGGGGAGGGCTCCCTTGGCGCCAGAGTACAGGGTGTGGGTTCCACCTCTGTCGCGGTGCTCCGATTGTGGCACCAGCTGCACCTTGGCCGGTTTGTCCAATGTGGCAATGGAGGGATGGGAGTCCTGGACCGGCATCACCGGCACCCCCCATGGATTCCAGGACTGCCACTGCGGAGGGCGTGGGGGACACGGCCCCTGCTGCGTTGGCACCACAGCCGGTGCCACCTCAGTCTCCTGCATTGGAAGGGAGTCACCCTGCCTTGGTGACGGGCTGAGAAGTCACGGTCCGATCCAACCACTGCCCCTCCGGTGACCATGACGAAGCTGTTGAGGCCTGAGTCTGCCTACAGACCCTGGTAGGCGAACGGTGGTGCGACAGAGAATTGTGCCACCTGCTGGAGGAGTGGTACTGGGGTGAGCGTGACCAACATCCAGACCCTGAGTGAGCCCTCCAGGATGGGGACCGACAACAAGGAGACCTTCTGGGGGAGGGTATGCGGCGTTAGGTGATCTATGGCTGGACAGTCGTCGGTACTGCTGGTACAGGGAGCAGCGCCATGAGTCCAGAGTCCCCTGCCTTATAAGAGGGGATCTCAACGGAGATCTCAGCCGTCTGGCTGGCGAGCTAGGGTACGGTGCCAGGTCCTGAGGTCGCAGCGAGGGGGACTTGCATCTGCGATCCGGGGTGTTCCGCCAGTCTATGCTGCAGCACCCTGATGGCCTTCCCCTTCGGTGCCACAAGCAGAGCCGTAATCGGTCACCTGGCATGGCACCTGCGGAGTCAGCTGGCCTTGCTCCTTGGCCGCTGAGACCACTTGGGGCACTGTGGGCCCCATCACAAACTGAGAACTCTTGCAGCTGCCTGGGGTGGGTCCTTGGTGGGACTGGTGGGTCCAACCTCTGCGGTATCTCTGTGACTTCCCATAGCAGGTGCATGGCCTGACAGCGGTCCTTTGCCTGATGCTCCTCTGTCCTTCAGTGCTGAAGGGCTCCGTTTCCTCAGCTGCTTCTTCAGTGTGGTGCTGGCGGTGCGCTGCGCACTGAGGCCAAAGGGCTGGGCTTAGGTGCTGCGGTGGAGAGTTCCAACACCGGATGAAGAGCAGCCTCCATCAATAACGCCCTCAAGCAGATATCCTGCTCTTTCTGAGGCCGCAGGCGAAAGTTCTTACAGATGCAGCACCTGTCCTTGCGATGTCTCTCTTCCAGACGCTTAAGATAGCTATTGTGCGAATCGCTGAGTGGCATCGGCCTGCAGCATGATGCAGATGTCTTAAAGCTGGGGGAGCGGGGCTCGGGGTAAAGTCCCAACGGGGGAATCTCTTGACTAACACACACTATTAGCTAAAGAACTATGAAACTCTGTACAACCACAACTAGCAAGTCAATGGATAAACCGCTCCTGTTCTTGCAAAGCAAGACAAGGTGCTCAACCAGCTGTCATGGGCGCTAAGAAGGAACCGAGAGGGCACAGGGCTGGCGGTGCTTGATATACCGCCGCATGGGAGCGCCACTCCAGGGGGCGCCACAGCTGGCCCTACGGATACCACTAAAGCAGAAATCTATGACAACTGTGTACATAGACGCATCCACACCTAAAACGGAATCGACATAAGCAAGCACTTGAAGAAGAATCAGTATTCCCTTCCAAGCTATCCCATAGTTTAGCAAATTATACTTGATACTAGGGCTGTCACAAAATTAAAAAAAAAATCGTATTGTTCAATAATAGAATACCATTTATTTAATTTTTTTGATGTTTTCTACATTTTTAAATATATTGATTTCAATTACAACACAGAATACAAAGTGTACAGTGCTCACTTTATATTTATTTATTACAAGTACTTGCACTGTAAAAAAAGAAAAGAAATAGTATTTTTCAATTCACCTAATACAAGTACTGAAGTGCAATCTCTATCATGAAAGCTGAACTTACAAATGTACAATTATGTATAAAAAATAACTGCATTCAAAAATAAAACAATGTAAAGCTTTAGCGCCTGCAAGTCCACTCAGTCCTACTTCTCATTCAGCCAATCGCTCAGACAAACAAGTTTGTTTACATTTACGGGAGATAAGGCTGCCCGCTTCTTGTTTACATCACCTGAAAATGAGAACAGGCGTTCTCATTGCACTATTGTAGCCAGCACTGCAAGATATTTATGTGCCAGATGTGCTGAAGATTCATATGTCCCTTCATGCTTCAATCACCATTCCAGGGGACATGCGTACATGCTGATGACGGGTTCTGCTCAATAACAATCCAAAGCACTGCGGACCGAGGCATGTTCATTTTCATTATCTGAGTCGGATGCCACAAGCAGAAGATTAATTTTCTTTTTTGGGGTTCTGTAGTTTCCGCATTGGAGTGCTGATCTTTTAAGACTTCTAAAAGCATGCTCCACACGCCTCAACCTCTCAGATTTTGGAAGGCACTTCAGATTCTTAAACCTTGGGTGGAGTGATGTAGCTATCTTTTGAAATCTCACATTGGTACCTTCTTTGCGTTTTGTCAAATCTGCAGTGAAAGTGTTCTTAAAATGAACAACATGTACTGGGTCATCATCAGAGCCTGCTATAACAAGAAATATATGGCGGAATGCGGGTAAAACAGAGCAGAGGACATACAATTTTCCCCCAAGGAGTTCAGCCACAACTTTAATGAACGCATTATTTTTTTAACGAGCATCATCAGCATGGAAGCATGTCCTCTGGAACGGTGGCCGAAGCATGAAGGGACATACGAATGTTTAGTATACCTGGCACATAAATACCTTGCAATGCCAGCTACAAAAGTGCCATGCAAATGCCTGTTCTCACTTTCTACTGACATTGTAAATAAGAAGAGGGCAGCATTATCTCCTGTAAATGTAAACAAACTTGTTTGTCTTAGCGATTGGTTGAACAAGAAGTAGGACTGACTGGACTTGTAGGCGCTGAAGTTTACATGGTTTTGTTTTTGACTGCAGTTATGTAACAACAAAAAAATCTACATTTGTAAGTTGCACTTTCACCACACAGAAATTGCAATACAGTACTTGTATGAGGTGAATTGAAAAATACTATTTCTTTTGTTTATCTTTTACAGTGCAAATATTTGTAATCAAGAATAATATACGCTTTGATTTCAATGACAACACAGAATACAATATATATATGAAAATGTAGAAAAAACATCCAAAATATTTCATACATTTCAATTGGTATTCTATTGTTTAACAATGCAATTAAAACTGTGATTAATTTTTTTAAGTTAATTGTGTGAGTTAACTGCAATTAATGGACAGCCCTACTTGATACATTAAGGGTATTTTGGGGTGGTCTCAAAACAGAAAGCTGCCTAACAAACAGTGATCTCTTGTACAAGATTTCACTTTATATATTAGTTACCCAATAATACAATAATTAACAATAGACTCCAGTAAGTTACATTTAATGTTGCTAAGAGCAGTTCAAAAGAAGATATATCATTAAGCACATCTGTAAATACTTTAACATGTTAAAACATGTGGAAATTGTAAGTTAAAATTATCCAAACAATTCTGATACCAACCGTAACACCCAGTCTGAAAACAAAAATGTGACCAGCACCCAAACTTTTACTCTGCCCCAAGCTTTGTGTTCATTAACATTTTATAGTCAGATCCAAATTCCACTGAAATCAATGGTTGTTTTTCCTTTCACTTTAATGACAGCTGAACCTGGACATCACATGCCCTTTTAACATGCTCTGTTTGGATAACTGATCATATATGTATATTGTTTGTGCTGTCTGAGCAATTTGGCTCATTCACTGAGACATGAATAGCTCCTGCGTAATGGACACATTTTATGATTTGGTGTAAGAATAAATTTTAATGTATGTTCATCCAGTAGCTTTGTCTCTAATGATCATTTTCTAAATATGGGAACATAGAATTATTTCCCTCACTAGGGAATGATTTCTACTATGAAGGATGCTATTAAAAAACCTAAGGCATGCAAATGGTCTTGAATAGCTAGTTTGATTTTGTAGACTGTATACGGCCAAATGAAAAGACAGGCTTTTTATAAACTTTGCACGAATAAAAGTAATGTGTTAAAATGTTTAGGTGTAATTTTGAGAGAATCTATGCACTGAATGGATGACGTTTATTTATTTTATTAGAGGCAGAGTTCTGGTTGTTTTGAGGCTCCTCACAGCGAAGGTTTCTGTTTAACAGTCTGTATGCATGAACTGGGCAGTAAAGCTGGGGGCAGGACTGTTTATGGAACATTAGCTTGAGATCTTCTTGCTTTGTAAGGGTTATTTTGTTAAAGTAGTACCTACTGGTACATCAGTTCTTAATTTTTCACTTCACAAACTTATGTGTCACTTGACCAAAGGTTCTGGCTATTTCGTTTCCTAGATTTTATAGAAAATATTTTATAATGCTCTTTTTGGGTATGACGACAAACTGGAGGGAGTTCAAAGAAAAGCAGCAACATGATTGGGGGCTGGAGGGATAAATATACTAGGAATGATTAGAAGAGCTAGAACTGTCTACTGTGACTAAGTAGGGAGAACAGAATCACATGGTAATAATCTACGCATATTCATAGAGTGTAAGTACCAAGAGGAGGAATGATTTCAGTGCCAAATGAACTGTTTTCAAAAAATGAGAAGGGAAGTTGAATGGATGCAGGAATACATCCTGAACTCTAGAGTGCGCTACCATAGAACTACTGTAGCTAGGGCCCACATTAAACTCAGCAGCCCAGCTGTTCAACAACACAGGCCACTAGGAATACATCTCTATGACACACTGCTTCCTGCACTGGCTCCTCATTGAATAGAGACTGCAAGGTCACTGTCCTGATTCTCTGCATGGAACTGGCCCAAGTATCTGTCTCTCTGTGACCATGACACCCTCCAATGGCTACACTGAACTGGACAATAAAATGGTCAGCCACTGAGGAGGGTTAGTGACTATGGAAGACAGAACCTTCATAGCAGATGGAGAAAAACTGGAAACTTACTACAAGATGAAATCAGAACAACTACTAACCTCATTGCATCCAAAGCTGAATGCGATCTCCCTATTTTCACTCAGGTTCTCCCACACTAGCACCTTTGTGGTCACTTTAAAAAAAAGTGAAAGGCAAACCAAATATAAAACCCATCGGACCCCTTAGATTCCCTTTTGGTGACCAGAAAGGAAGAAAGTGCACTGCTGATCTTTTTAATTCACAGGAGGCATTCTGATGTTAGGGTGCTGAGTGCCTAATAGAGACAGAGGAGCACTGCTGGCTAGGGCATATCCTGACCCATCGTTTGGGAACAACACTGTCCCGTTGGCTCCAGGGCTACAGTGGAAAGAGCAAAAGAAGCCTCTTTGTGGAGCTAAGTCAACAGTCACCCAAGGCTGCGTAAAGACTGCTGCTAGGACTGCTGTGCACCTATAACAGGGGTCGGCAACCTATGGCATGTGTGCCAAAGATGGCACGTGAGCCGATTTTTAATGGCATGCTGCTGCCTGCCGGGTCCCAGCCGCTGGCCCCGCTCAGTCAGCTGCCGAACCCAGGCAGGGACCCCGGCAGGCAGCAGCGTGCCATTAAAAATCCTGCCTGCCCTGGCCCGCTCCCTCCCCAATTGGGGCAGGGTGAAGAAGTTTGGCCCTGCCGGAGGGCAGGCAAGCTCCTCCCTCTCCCGCCTCTTCCCCCAGCATGCTGGGTTCCTGCCCCTCCTCCCCTCCCTCCCTGCCGCCAATCAGCTGACGGCCCTTGTGAAGGAGAGGGAGAAGCACAGCCCAGCTCACTGCTCCGGGGAGAAGGCAAAGAAGAGGTGGAAATGGGGCCTTGGGGAAAGGGGGTGGAATCAGGGCATATCCCCTCCAGCCCCCTGCTGTGAGCCATTCTGGGCAGGGGGCTGGGAGCATGCCCATGACCATAGCCCACACTCCCAGTCCCCTGCCCTGACCCCTACACCTCCCCACACACACTCCCAGTCCTCTGCCCTGACCCCTACACCTCCCCACACACACTCCCAGCCCTCAGCCCTGACCCCTGCACACCCCCCCACACACCCAGCCCTCTACCCTGACCCCTGCACCCCCCCCACGACCCCAGCCCTGACTCCAGCACCCCCCACACCCCAACTCTTGCACCCCCCACATTCCCACCCCCACCCTGAGCACCAACCTGGAGCACCTGCACCCCTTGCACCAAATGGGAGCTGCCCAGGTAAGCACTCCACACCCAAACCTCCTGCCCCAACCCTGAGCCCCCTCCCTCATTCTAGCTCCTGGCCAGATCCTGCACCCCAACCCCCAGCCTGCTCCTTCACCCCCAGCCCTGTGCTCAGTGCACTCCCACCCTCAGCTCAGTGCAGAGAGAGAGGAAGAGAATAGGCTAGAACCAGGGAGAAGATAGGTACCCACTCTATGTGGGCAGGGCTGGGATCTCAGACCGGCAGTGAGCTGAGCGGGGCCGGCAGCGGGGACCCTTGCTGGCAGGAGCCGGCGGCTGGAACTCCAGACCGGCAGCGGGCTGAATGGCGGCAGGCTGAGCCGCTCAGCCCACTGCCAGTCTGGTGTCCCGGCCGCTGGCCCAGCTCAGCCAGCTGCCGGTCTGGGGTTCTGGCCCCTTGCCAGCCGGGGTCCCGGCCGCAGGCCCCGCTCAGCCTGCTACCAGCCTAGATGAATGGAACCCCAGGCTGGCAGGGGGCTGGCGGCGTAAGATCAGCATTTTTAATTTAATTTTAAATGAAGCTTCTTAAACATTTTGAAAACCTTGTTTACTTTACATACGACAATAGTTTAGTTATATAATGTATAGACTTACAGAGAGAGACCTTCTAAAAAATGTTAAAATGTATTACTGACACATGAAACTTTAATTTAAAGTGAATAAATGAAGACTCGGCACACCACTTCTGAAAGGTTGCCGACTGCTGATCTATAACAATGCTAAGTCCCACAGGCCAGCAGATGTATGATGGCCTCCAGGATATGAAGGCAGGCCAGAAATCATTGCTCTATTCAATCTAGCAGTGCACCCTTCATATCAGAGTTCTCACCTGAGCGCTTGGTGGCCATTGGGGTGACATTTGTCCAGTGTCCAGAGTGAGGGTCATACCTCTCTACAGAGTTCAAGATGTTCAGCCCATCATAGCCACCTGAAACAACATGGGAATCAACAGCGGGTTCAACCCTGATCACTGTTTCTGCAAAGAGAACATTGCAATGCCTGTGTCTGCTCCATCTCAGATGGCTCTGGCTTAGTGACTCCTTGGCAGCTTGAGCAACACTACTCACAGCGCGTGGCAAGGCTGAACAAAAGTAAACACAGAATCTAGTCCAGGGATCTCAAACTCCAATCACCAGGAGGGCCACATGAGGACTAGTACATTGGCCCCGCAACACTGACACCCCGCGCCCCAGCTGCCCCCACTCCATCCCTTCCATGAGGCCCCGCCCCTGCCCCGCCTCTTCCCACCCCTTCCCTGCCCCCATTCCAATCCCTTCCCCAAAGTCCCCACCCCAACTCTGCTCCCTCCCTGCTCCTATTCCAACTCCTTCCCCAAATCCCCGCCTCCTCCCCTGAGCATGTGGCTCTCCGCTCCTCCCCCTTCCCTCCTAGAAAGCGCCTGGAGGTAGGCAGAGGAGCAGGGACGCGGTGTGCTGGGGGGAGGGGGAGCTTGGTGGGCTGCAGGAAATAAGATCCCTGATCTAGCCTGCAGCAGGCAGGGACTGAAGTTCTGGAGGCCACAGACAGCAGGAGCTGGGGATGACCTGAGGTGGAAGGCAAAGGCAGCCATTGCAACTTTTTCAGGAAATTGTACACAGAGTGGCCATGTCACACTGCCTCAGCAGGGGAAGAACACTGTGCTACCAGCCCAGAGGTCAATGAGAAGAAGGGAGCAAGGGAAGGTTGTGGAACCTAGGATGGAGCGGTAAGTGAAAATGTAGTGTGAGACATGAGACTCCCCTAGAATAGGACCATGACGAGGGTGGTCAGAAAACAAAACCATGGCACTGCCTTGACCAAGGGCCCTGGAGAAGCATCCAAAGAATGAGCTCATTTAAGAGTTTAAGATCATTCTCCATCTGGGACTCACAACATTCAGTGTGGGCAGGTGGGGCCTTCCAGCCTCAGAGAGGAGCTGGAACACAAGCAGCTCAGAACAGACCACTCCAGCCTTTCCATGTTCCAATGGCACCAACAGACAAAGCTACTCCCAGGTACTAGTTATCCCGCGGCTTGCACATTCTAGCCAGCACACAGCCCCCCAACTTCCTCATATCTCAGCTGGCACGTGGCATGGCTCCAGTACAAACCATCAAAATAAATCCTCGGCAGTGACTATGCAAGAAGTCTGTATGCTGACTGAGCTACCCACTACCTCAGGAGAGTGAAGTATACAACAACTGGGATTCTCTTTTAAGCTGCATTCTGCACATCCCAGGAGCCCATTATAGATGGTGTCGGCCCTGAATTCTGGGTGGGACACTAATACTTGCAGAATGCTGATGGATCCTAAGGTCACCTACCAAGGCAGTAGATAACACCATTAGCTACAACCAGTCCTGCTCCTTCCCGAGCTGTTTGCATGTCTCCCAGCATACTCCACTGATCAATATTTGGGTCATATCTCTCCATACTGGTGTGACGCCGACTTCCATCAAAACCACCAGAAACGTAGATCATATCTGCAACATAATACAGGGAGCAGATTCAGAGAGACATGAATACACACACGAGACATGAATACACACACAAGCCCTTCCCTCTCCCGCACTTCCCACCCTTTATATTATTTCATGCACACCATGTGTGTGTGTCCCTGTGCATAGAAGAGGCCTAGGGTCACTTGGACACTGCCATTCACTGATGTTACATCAGCACTTCCTTAGAATGAATATTTAAAAGATGCAACACACTATGCTTGAAACCTGCTGCATAAATCCCAGCCCAAAGGCCTTCCTTAGCTATACTCCCCCATACCGGTCTATTGAAAAATACCTATTTGTTATATTGAAATTTTTCACTGCAAATGACATTTCATCGACTGTTTTAAAACATGTTAAACTGCAACAAATGAACCAATACAGGCCCCTGAAGGCGCTCCCAGCCAAGAGACGGGGAACGGGGCTGATCTGTTAGAACAGGTCTCAGCAGTGACTTCCAGCTGGGACACACAGAAGTTGATCACTGGGAGCAGCATGTTTCTAACAACTGCCTGGGAGATGAATTCTGAACTTCAGGGTATAAAATGGAAGATTCCCACTCTCTGGAACTAGAAACACACACTCTTAGGATGAAGAAGAGGAAGAGCTGCTCTTATGGTTAATGGGCAAGTGATTTTCTTTCTCAAACTCTAAATGCTGAGAGATACAATCTCCAATCAGTTACTCCTCTCCCCTTATCAGCCACCTGCCCTCGGAAGGTGCTGACACACTGTATTTCATGCTGGCAATGGACCTGTCTGGCCTCTGTGACAAGTGCTGATCAGTGTGTACCTCCTAGGGTAGTGGCCCCTGCCAGGCCTCGACGAACATTCATTGGAGCCACTGAGTACCAGATGCCATCCTCATCCGACGTATAATCCAAGCACTCCACAGAGCTGAGACGGGAGCGGCCGTCGTATCCCCCGATCACATAAATCCGATCATGCAGGGACACCGTGGCAACATAGCGCCTCTTACGGGTGATACTCTAACACATTTGAAGAAGTGTCAAAGACAGAAAATGACACCAATACATTGAGAACTATCTCTAAATTATTCCATCCCTTTTTGCTGTTACACTGAAAGGGACCCGTTTATATAGCCAAAGTCCTCAATTCTATATGGCATACTGGGTGAAAATTATATGTAGAATCTGTGTGTATGGATCCCCTTCCCTATGGTCTCTCCCTCAGCGCGCCCTCCTCCCAGTCCAATATCCTTTGCACTATTTATTTTGCAATTAAATTCAGTTTACTTTCTGTTGCCCCCAAAATGTTCCGGAGATGTCTGCATTCCCACCACTTGTCAGCACTGTAGTAACTGTCAAGAGGGAAAGCTGGAAAGTTTGGCAGACGTATAAGGAACATCCGGGGGGGGGGGGGGGGGAGAGAGAGTTCACCCCCGGAGCAGAATGGGATTTGGGAATTCATGGCATCCAGGCTCTTCTGGGAAGGAAATGCAGCTTCTCCCTCCCTTCTCCCACCTCCCCCCACCAGGGGTGGGGGTGGCTTTACATTTGGGGAGTAGTGTTCCTCATTCTCCATCTCAGGAGCCACTAGCTCCTCTAATGTCCTCTCTCCACTATCTCCCATTACATTCAGCAACAACAAACATGTATGTTAGCAAGGTGTCTCTGTTAAAATATCAGAGGTGAAATAGTTACTGTTCACATTTAAATGATCATCAATAAGTTTCACAGTTTTAAGGCCCCACTGCGATGAATGGGGCACGCCACACTCTCATTGAGGTATAGTTTCAGTGTCTCTGCACACTCAGTTAATGAAATAATAGTAATAATTAGTCTTCAAACAGAGCTTTATCATCATCAGATCACAGAGTGCTTTAAAAAAGAAGAAGGTATCACTATGCCCATTTCAGATAATCAAACTGAGGCACAGAGAGGTGGCCAAAGTCCAGAGAGTCCCAGTAGCAGGGCTGGGGACAGAATTCAGGTCTCCTGAGTCCTGGCACCTCCAAAACATCATTGCATGGCTCACATCCCATTCATAGTTTGATTTTTTTTCCTGGACCATATGAGACTTAATGGTGACCTGCAAAGGAAAGAATAGGGCTAGAGCCTTTTTTAAAAAGAATTCTTTACAATGGATAAAAGAAGAATGTGAATGGTTTTTTGTAAGTTTTTTTCCCTTGTTTCTTTTCCTATATTAGAAATTCAGGTTCTGTCTAGGCTCTGAGGGTGTGTCTACACACCAAAGAAAACCCTGTGGCTGGCCTGCGCCAGCTCACTCGGACTCCCGGAGCTCAGGCTGTTTCATTGCTGTGTCGATGTCCAGGCTTGGGCTCGAGCCCTAGATCTGGGACCCTCCCACCCCACAGGGTCCTGAGCCCAGACACCCGAGCCACAGGTGTCTAGTGGCTGTGTAGACACACTCTATGGTGACTGCAGACTTAGTGATATGATGACATCACAAGAAACCAAGAGGTATAGTAATTGAGAGAAAGGATTTTTAATCCCATAAAAATTTAAAAAAACCCCAAACAGCTATTTAACTTCAACAACATATTAATATTTTGGAGAAAGGATGTATTTGTTAAAAATTCCCCAACCTCATACCTGCAATTAAGGTGGGAAAGCAGATAGTGCACATGCTCTGAGACACTCAGCAAAACCAGGGCAGATCAGAGTTGACACTCCTGATAGATACTTCTGAGGTAAAAAAAAATAAAAAAATTTTAAAGCCAGAAACAAACAAAAGCCCTTCCATTCCTTTTTTTATCCATCTTAAAAGGAGCAAAAAGGTCAGAAGCCCAATTTGATAAAGTCCTTTGCAGGTTTAAATATATATATTTTTTGGGTGCAGAGCTTATGAAGCAACTTAACAAATTGGCAATGATGCAGCCATTTATACAGCCCTGTAATCACATCACACACAGGGTTTTGATTTAATGTTGCAGGAGAGACAGCATACTTCCACCACTCTTCTCCTGCCCTGGAATTTCCCTCTTCAGTCCCTACTTTCTCCCCCTTACCTTTTCTCTTCCTCCCTCTCCCCACACTCCCTTCTCCTTTTCTGATCTTGGAGAACATCTGTAGTCCTCTAGCTCACAGAAAATAGTAGCAAGCAGGAATGGCACTTCCCTGGATAATGAAACTGGCTTTTCTACTGTAATCCTTTACTAATCTCTATGGCTAAAATATTAAGACTCCTATATAATCCTTTCCTGTGATTTAAAAAAGCCCTACTCTCAAGTACATAAGGAACTGCAGCTGTGCATCACGTTAGGAGTTCTTTACATTTTCCACAATCGAGAACAAGGAAGACAAAAATAAGGAAGATTCACTTTTGGGGGGGGGTGGGGAAGGAGGAGGAGAAGGGGGACGTCACATTAGAACAGAGCCCATTTTGATTAAGCAACACACAAAAATCTGCACTTTTCCCGGAACTAAAAAAAACAACAACTTTGCCTACCCTATAGTAAACATTGAAATTTACAACCAAATCAGTTGCTCCAATCAGTCGTTAGAGAGAGGTTGGATACGGGGCTTAAAATGGAAATCTAGACTCAACTTAAGCTCTGCAGAGGCAAAACACACGTGTTTCCACCAAAAGGAAGAGTGCTCTACAGTATTTATGTTCTGAGTTCTTAGTGTACTTCAATAAAGTAAATTATATTTACATTCTAACTCTCTCACAGGTTTCTTTAGCTAGTCAACTCATAAGGAAGTTTCAGAAGTTGTGCATCACATACTAACTAAACCATGTTTCCATATAGAATCATAGAATACCAGGGTTGGAAGGGATCTCAGAAGGTCATCTAGTCCAACCCCCTGCTCAAAGCAGGACCAATCCCCAATTTTTGCCCCAGATCCCAAATGACCCCCTCAAGGATTGAACTCACAACCCTGGGTTTAGCAGGCCAATGCTCAAACCACTGAGCTATCCCTCCCCTCCCAATATCTTTGTTGCTCTAGGGTATAGCTGGAAAGAACACTTTACTAGATGCCCAAAAAGCCACAATCCCTCAATCAAGGAAAAATGCCATATTAGGAAAAAAAAAGAAAGGGAAAAAAAAGTAGGGCTGTTGCATGATTACAAAAAATGAATCACACAATTAAAAAAATGAATTGCGTGATTAATCGCACTGTTAAAAATAGAATATCATTTATTTAAATATTTTTGGATGTTTTCTACATTTTCAAATATATTGATTTCAATTACACCACAGAATACAAGTGTTCAGTGCTTATTTTATATTATTGTTTTTATTTCAAATATTTGCACTGTAAAAAACAAAAGAAATAGTATTTTTTCAATTCACCTAATACAAGTACTGTAGTGCAATCTCTTTATCATGAAAGTTGAACTTACAAATGTAGAATTATGGACAAAAAATAACTGCATTCAAAAATAAAACAATGTAAAACTTTATAGAGTTTACAAGTCCACTCAGTCCTACTTCAGCCAATCGCTCAGACAAAACGAGTTTGGTTACAATTTACAGGAGATAACTGCCCACTTCTTGTTTACACTGTCACCTGAAAGTGTTGTAGCCGGCGTCACACAATATTTACGTGCCAGATGTGCTAAAGATTCATATGTCCCCTCATGCTTCAATCAACATTCCAGAGGACGTGTCCATGCTGAAGATGGGCTCTGCTCGATAATGATCGAGAGCAGAGCGGACCGATGCATGTTCATTTTCATCATCAGGAGTCAAATGCCACCAGCAGGTTGATTTTCTTTTCTGGTGGTTCTGTAGTTTCCGCACTGGAGTGTTGCTCTTTTAAGACTTCTGAAAGCATGCCCTACACCTCATCCCCCTCAGATTTTGGATGGCACTTCAGCTATTTAAACCTTGGGTCGAGTGCTGTTGCTAATTTTACAGATCTCACATTGGTACCTTCTTTGTGTTTTGTCAAATCTGCTGTGAAAGTTTTCTTAAAATGAACATGTGCTGGGTCATCATCCGAGCCTGCTATAACATGAAATATATGGCAGAATGCGGGTAAAACAGAGCAGGGGACATACAATTCTCCCCCAAGAAGTTCAGTCACAACTTTAATTATTATTATTATTTTTTTTAAAACAAGCATCATCTGCATGGAAGCATGTCCTCTAGAATGGTGGCCGAAGCATGAAGGGACATACTAATGTTTAGCATATCTGGCACGGAAATACCTTGCAACGCCAGCTACAAAAGTGCCATGCAAATGCCTGTTCTCACTTTCTGGTGACATAATAAATAAGAAGTAGGTAGCAGTATCTCCCGTAAATGTAAACAAACTTGTTTGTCTTAGCGACTGGCTGAACAAGAAGTAGGACCGAGTGGACTTGTAGTCTCTAAAGTTTTACATTGTTTTATTTTTGAGTGCAGTTATGTAATAAATAAATAAAAATCTACATTTGTAAGTTACACTTTCATGATAAAGAGATTGTACTACAGTACTTGTATGAGATTAATTGAAAAGTACTATTTCTTTTGTTTAACATTTTTTACAATGCAAATATTTGTAATAAAAATAATATAAAGTGAGCACTGTACACTTTGTATTCTGTGCTGTAATAGAAATCAATATAGTTGAAAATGGAGAAAAACACTGAAAATATGTAACATATTTCAATTGGTATCCTATTGTTTAACAGTGCGATTAATCCTGATTAACTTTTTAATCACGATTAATTTTTTGAGTTAGTCGTGTGAGTTAACTGCGATTAATCGACAGTCCTAAAAAAAAAAGAAAAACTTATTGGGGAAGTGAAGGCACTTATAAATAAATATATATAAATAATATATGGAACAAATGGAAGAAAGGGGGAGTTGATAGTAATGAATATAAATCAGAAGTAAGGAAACATGGAAAACTGATAAGGGAAGCAAAGGGACACAAGGAGAAAACTATGGCCAGCAGAGTTAAGGAGGACAAGTTTTTAAGAATATTAGGAACAAAAAGAAATCTAACAATATTTGTCCATTACTAGATGGAAATGGTAGAATTATCAATAATAATGCAGAAAAGACATAAGTGTTCACAAAATATTTGTGTTCTATCTTAGGGAAAAACACAGATGATATATTTCAGAAAGCTTACGCTCTAATAAATTGGTTAGTCTCTAAGGTGCCACAAGTACTCCTGTTCTTTTTACAGATGATATAGTCATATATGACAAAAGGAAGAAAGGAAAGCAGCAGAATACAGACCCTGGACTTCAGAAAAGCAGACTGACTCCCGCAGGGAACTGATGGGCAGGATCCCCTGGGAGGTGAACATGAGGGGGAAAGGAGTCCAGGAGAGCTAGCTGTATTTTAAAGAAGCCTTTTTGAGGGTGCATGAACAAACGACCCTGATGCATAGGCGCAGACCCCGTGGGTGCTCTGGGGCTGGAGCACCTAGGGGAAAAATTAGTGGGTGCTCTGTACCCACTGGAAGCCAAGCTTCCCCCCCCCCCCCCGCCCACAGCGCACCGCGTCCCCGCTCCTCTGCCTACCTCCCAGTGCTTCCTGTCTGACCACCACCAAACAGCCGTCTGGTGACGTACTGGGAGGGAGGGGGAGGAGCAGGAGCATGGCGCGCTCAGTGGAGGAGGTGGGACCGGGGCAGGGATTTGGGAAAGGAGTTGGAATTGGGGCAGGAAGGGGGCAGAGCCTCGTGGAAGGGGTGTTGTGGGGGTGGGGCTGGGGGCAGAGGGGGGTCGAGCACCCACCGGCAAGAGCAGAAGTCGGCGCCTACGATCCGATGCATAGAAAGAATACGGCGGGTGACCAGCTTGGCTTAACAGATTAATCTATGGGGACCTTAAACACAAAAAGGAAGCTTACAAGAAGTGGAAACTTGGACAGATGACTGAGGAGGAGTATAAAAATATTGCTCGAGCATGCAGGGATGTAATCAGGAAGGCCAAAGCATAATTGGAGTTGTTATTCTTCACATCTCTTGCTAGCTATAAGAAGGGTTTCTACAAGTATGTTAGCAACAAGAAGGTCAGGGAAAGTGTGGGACCCTTACTGAAAGGGGGAGGCAACCTAGTGACAAATGATGTGGAAAAACCTGAAGTACTCAATGCTTTTTTTGCCTTGGTCTTCACAGACAAGGTCAGCTCCCAGACTGCTGCACTGGGCAGCACAGTATGGGAAGGAGGTAAGCGGTCCTTGGTGGTAAAAGAACAGGTTAAGGACTATTTAGAAAAGCTGGACACACACAAGTCCATAAGGGCGGATGCAACGCATCCAAGGGTGCTGAGGAAGTTGGCTGATGTGATTGCAGCGCCATTGGCCATTATCTTTGAAAATTCATGGTGATCGGGGGAGGTCCTGGACAACTGGAAAAAGGCAAATGTAGTGCCCATCTTTTTAAAAGGGAAGAAGGAGAATCTGGGGAACTACAGACTGGTAAGCCACACCTCAGTCCCTGGCAAAATCATGGAGCAGGTCCTCAAGGAATCCATTTTGAAGTGCGTGGAGGAGAAGGTGGTGATCAGGAACAGTCAACATGGATTCACCAAAGGAAAGTCTTGCCTGATCAACCTGATTGCCTTCTATGATGAGATAACTGGCTCTGTGGATATGGGGAAAGCGGTGGAAGTGATATATCCTGACTTCAGCAAAGCTTTTGATACAGTCTCCCACAGCATTCTTGCCAGCAAGTTAAAGAAGTATGGGCTGGATGGATGGACTATAAGGTGGACAGAAAGCTGGCTAGATCGTTGGGCTCAATGGATAGCGATCAACGGCTCGATGTCTAGTTGGCAGCCAGTATCAAGTGGAGTGCCCCAGGGGTCAGGTTTGTTCAACATGGAATCACAGACTATCAGGGTTGGAAGGGACCTCAGGAGGTATCTAGTCCAACCCCCAGCTCAAAGCAGGAGCACCCCAACTAAATCATCCGAACATCTTCATCAATGATCTGGATGATGGGATGGATTGCACCCTCAGCACGTTCGCAGATGACACTAAGATGGGGGGAGAGGTAGATACGCTGGAGGGTAGCGATAGGGTCCAGAGTGACCTAGACAAATTGGAGGATTGGGCCAGAAGAAATCTGATGAGGTTCAACAAGCACAAGTGCAGAGTCCTCCACTTAGGACAGAAGAATCCCATGCACTGCTACAGACTAGGGACCGAGCGACTAGGCAGCAGTTCTGTGGAAAAGGACCTAGGGGTTACAGTGGACGAGAAGCTGGATATGAATCAACAGTGTTCCCTTGTTGCCAAGAAGGCCAACAGCATTTTGAGCTGTATAAGTAGGGGCATAGCCAGCAGATCAAGGGACGTGATCATTCCCCTACAGTCAACATTGGTGAGGCCTCATCTGGAGTACTATGTCCAGTTTTGGGCCCCACACTACAAGAAGGATGTGGAAAAATTGGAAAGAGTCCAGTGGAGGGCAACAAAAATGATCAGGGGGCTGGAGCACAAGACTTATGAGGAGAGGCTGAGGGAACTGGGATTGTTTAGTCTGCAGAAGAGATGAATGAGGGGGGATTTGATAGCAGCCTTCAATTATCTGAAGCGTGGTTCCAAACAGGATGGAGCTAGGCTGTTGTCAGTGGTGGCAAATGACAGAACAAGGAGCAATGGTCTCAAGTTGTAGTGGGGGAAATCTAGGTTGGATATTAGAAAAAACTATTTCACTAGGAGGGTGGTGAAGCACTGGAATGGTTACCTAGGGAGGTGGTGGAATCTCCATCCTTAGAGGTTTTTAAGGCCTGGCTTGACAAAGCCCTGCCTGGGATGATTTAGTTGGATTTGAGCAGGGAGTTGGACTAGATGGCCTCCTGAGGTCTCTTCCACCCCAATCTATGATTCTATGGTAACACTCTTTCCATTCCAGTAGTATCTCAGGTGGATGTTAAAAAGCAGATACTAAAGTTAGATATTTTAAAATCAGCATGTCCAGATCATTTCCACTGAAGAGTTTCAGAAGAGCTGGCTGAGGAGCTTGCTGGACCATTAATGTTAATTTTCATGCTGGGGAAGTTCCCAAAGACTGGAAAGAAGCTAATGTTGTAGCAGTATATGAAAAGGGTAAAGGGGATGACCTGGGTTATTATAGGTCTGTGAGTCTGTCATCGATCCCGAGTAAGACAATGGAGCAACTGATACGCAACTTGATTCATAAATAATTAAAGGAGGAAAATGTAATTAATGTCAATCAGTATGGGTCTACATAGTGGAACACTGAAAGCAATGTGTGACTATCACTATGCGAAAGAATAAGAAGAATATGGGTTTATACAACATAGATCCTGTCAAACTAACTTGGTATCTTTTTTTTTCTAAAAATCAACCAAACCTGTAATCTCATAAAAGTTAATAGTGCTGATGTAATAATATACAGAGATTTCTGTAAGGCGTTTGATCTGGTACCACATGACATTTTGATTAAAATTCTAGAAAGATTTTCAACTAGTAATGATCACGCCTCGGATTAACCTCATTGGCTATGATACAGTAACATGGCACAGATTAAATGGATTAAAAGATGGCTAACTGATAGGTTTCAAAGTGTAACTAAATGGGGAATTCATCATCAAGCTGTTGTGTTTCCTGTGGGGATCCTACCAGGATCCTTTCTTGGATCTATGCTATTTAACATTTTTATCAATGACATGGAAGAAAAAAAATGGTAACTAACCTTCTATAAATATTGTTCTTTGAGATGTGTTGCTCATGTCCATTCCATGCACAGACACACCCCTAGAACCTCGACCAGGGGTATTCTATCTGCTACCCAAGATCCATAAACCTGGAAATCCTGGACGCCCCATCATCTCAGGCATTGGCACCCTGACAGCAGGATTGTCTGGCTATGTAAACTCCCTCCTCAGGCCGAACGCTACCAGCTATCTTCGAGACACCACTGACTTCCTGAGGAACCTACAATCCATCGGTGATCTTCCTGAAAACACCATCCTAGCCACTATGGATGTAGAAGCCCTCTACACCAACATTCCACACAAAGGTGGACTACAAGCCGTCAGGAACAGTATCCCCGATGATGTCACGGCAAACCTGGTGGCTGAATTTTGTGACTTTGTCCTCACCCACAACTATTTCACATTTGGGGACAATGTATACCTTCAAATCAGCGGCACTGCTATGGGTACCCGCATGGCCCCACAGTAAGCCAACATTTTTATGGATGACTTAGAACAACGCTTCCTCAGCTCTCGTCACCTAATGCCCCTACTCTACTTGCGCTACATTGATGACATCATCATCATCATCTGGACCCATGGAAAAGAAGCCCTTGAGAAATTCCACCATGATTTCAACAATTTCCATCCCACCATCAACCTCAGCCTGGACCAGTCCACACAAGATATCCACTTCCTGGACACTATGGTGCTAATAAGCGATGGTCACATAAACACCACCCTATACCGGAAACCTACTGACCACTATGCTTACCTACATGCCTCCAGCTTTCATCCAGACCACACTACACGATCCATTGTCTACAGCCAAGCTCTATGATACAACCGTATTTGCTCCAACCCCTCAGACAGAGGCAAACAACTACAAGATCTCTATCAAGCATCCTTACAACTACAATACCCACCTGCTGAAGTGAAGAAACAGATTGACAGAGCCAGAAGAGTACTCAGAAGTTATCTACTACAGGATAGGCCCAACAAAGAAAATAACAGAATGCCACTAGCCATCACCTTCAGCCCCCAACTACAACCTCTCCAACGCATCATCAAGGATCTACAACCTATCCTGAAGGACGACCCATCACCCTCACAGATCTTGGGAGAGAGGCCAGTCCTTGCTTACAGACAGCCCCCCAACCTGAAGCAAATACTCACCAGCAACCACACACCACACAACAAAACCACTAACCCAGGAAGCTATCCTTGCAACAAAACCCGTTGCCAACTGTGTCCACATATCTATTCAGGGGACACCATCATAGGGCCTAATCACATCAGCCACACTATCAGAGGCTCATTCACCTGCACATCTACCAATGTGATATATGCCATCATGTGCCAGCAATGCCCTCTACCATGTACATTGGCCAAACTGGACAGTCTCTACGTAAAAGAATAAATGGACACAAATCAGATGTCAAGAATTAGAACCTTCAAAAACCAGTCGGAGAACACTTCAATCTCTTTGGTCATTTGATTATAGACCCAAAAGGGGCAATTCTTCAACAAAAAAAACTTCAAAAACAGACTCCAACGAGAGATTGCTGAATTGGAATTCATTTGCAAACTGGATACAGTTAACTTAGGCTTGAATAAAGACTGGGAGTGGATGGGTCATTACACAAAGTAAAACTATTTCCCCATGTTTATTCCTCCCCCCCCCCACCACTGTTCCTCACACGTTCTTGTCCACTGCTGGAAATGGCCCACCTTGATTATCACTACAAAAGGTGTTTTCCCCCAGCTCTCCTGCTGGTAATAGCTCACCTTACCTGATCACTCTCGTTACAGTGTGTACAGTAACACCCATTGTTTCATGTTCTCCATGTATATAAATCTTCCCCCTGTATTTTCCACTGAATGCATCCGATGAAGTGAGCTGTAGCTCACGAAAGCTTACGCTCAAATAAATTTGTTAGTCTCTAAGGTGCCACAAGTCCTCCTTTTCTTTTTGCGGATACAGACTAACACGGCTGCTACTCCAAAAACATTCCACGCTAGGTGTGCATACGCCATGTGTGCTGTTGCCAGAGATTTTTTCCTTCGTGGTATCCGATGGGCCAGCTCTAGCATCTTCTGGAGTCACATACATATGACCAGGTATAAAGGGTGCCGCCAGCCCCGCACCCTCTTAGTTTCTTCTTGCATGTAACTCCCACATAGGGATAGAAGTGTGGGTCATGGAATGGCATAAGCAACACATCTCAAAGAACAACAGTTATGGAAGGTTAGTAACTCTTTTTTCTTCGAGTGTTTGCTCATATATCTTCCATGCTATGTGACTCACAAGCAGTACCCCAGGAGGTGGACTCAGAGTTCATGGATTTGCCGAATGCAACATTGCTCTCCCAAAACTGGCATCATCCTGGGCACAGTTAGACCTTGTCTTCAAAAAATACTGTGCAAGTTGGTTTGGACATAAGGGCCTTAATCTCAGACAACCTTCTGGCCGAGGTGACTGTCTCCAGGAAGGCAACCTTCCAGAAGAGAAGTAGTAGGTAGCATGATGCTAACAGCTCAAAGGGGGGCCACAAGCCTCGACAGGACAAGGTTTAAGTCCCATGGGGGAGGGGGTCGATTCGCCAGTCTGAGGATAGAGTCTTTCTAACCCCTTGAGAAACGGGACCATCATTTTGTGCGAGAACATTGATCTGTCATTCACTGGGGGGATGGAATGTTAAGATGGCCACCAAATGAACTTTAATAAACGAGAGACCCAGATCCTGCTGCGTTAGGTGGAGCAAATAGTCCAAGATAGACTGAAGAGAAAATCGAGATGGAAAGGGATCCTGTTCGGAGGCCCAACAAGTGGAACGTTTCCACTTGGTCAAGTAGATAGCTCTGGCCCTGAGGTTGTTGAGGTGGGTTCCCCCCAAGTCTGATGCATCCAAGACTAAAGACACCGATGGCTGTGGGACCATAAAGGGCACCCCCATCATTACCAACCTTGGTTTCTTACACCAGACCTGGGAGGTGAGGACCAGGCTAGGGCTCATAAGTACTGATTCCAAGTGGTATCTGCTAGGGGAGTATACTGATGCTAGCCATATCTGTAGGGGCCTCAGGCACAGTCTTATATATTGAACCACGTAAGTGTAAGCCGCCATGTAACAACAGCTTGAGGCACACTTAAGCTGTCGAGATTTGGTGGGCCATGACCTTGGATATCAGATCTGCCATGGTTTTGAAGTGGGCCTCCAGCAGAAAGGCTCTGGCTTGGGTCAAGTTGAGCACAGCCCCAATACATTCTATTCTCTGAACCCAGACAAGAGTTGACTTCTGCTTGTTTATCAGCAGGCCCAGAGAACTAAAGGGGTTTCAGTTTGTGCTGATATTATCTTGCACTTGAACCTGCGATTGACCTTTGATCAGCTAGTTGTTGGGGTACAGATACACGTGAATACCTTTCTGCCTGAGGAAGGCTGCTAGAACCCTCATACACTTTGTAAAAACCCTTGGGGCTGCTGACAGGCTGAAGGAAAGGGTGATGAATTGGTAGTTGCGATGATCCACTACAAACCTGAGAAATCTTCTGTGGGCACAGAAGATAGAAATGTGAAAGTATGCGTCCTTTAAGTCGAGGACCATGCATACCAATCTCTTGAGTCCAGGGAGGGAATGAAGGAGGCCAGGGAGACCATGCAGAACCTCAGTTTCTTGAGATATCTGTTGAGACGATGCAGGATTCAGGATAGGCTGGAGCCACCCTTGTGCCTTTGAGATTAAGAAACATTGGGAGTAAAACCTCTGCCCTCTCAAGTCTTGAGGAACTTCCTCCACAGCCCCCATATGTAGAAGGGATTGGACCTCCTGGATAAGGAGCTGCTCATCAGAAGAGTCCCTGAAGAGGGATGGAGATGGTGGGTGGGTGGGAAGGGTGGATAAAAACTGAAGGGTATATCTGACTGTCACTGTACTTGGGACCCATCGGTCTAATGTTATGGATGTCCAAGCCAGGCTGAAGAGCAACAGATGGTCCAAAAATAAAAGAGGGTGGCAGATCTGAAATGACAACTAGTGCAGCGCCCTCAGGAACATCTTCAAAAGGCCTGCCAGAGTATCTGAGTCCCCGACTGGGAGGCTGAGGTGGATGGGAGTGGTTGGCACCATTTATAACCTCTGCTTTTTCTTTTGTAGAGCTCCTGTCTTGGAGGTCTGGAGAACTGAGGAGGCTGCTGGGGCATTAAGTGTTTTCTGGAAGCAAATGGAGCATACAGGCCTAAGGATCGTAGGGTGGCCCTCGTGTCAATGATGTCTCGTGTCCTTCTGCCACAAGAAAAGGGAGAAGCCTTCAAATGGGAAGTCCTGGGTTGATTGTTGGACCTTGTGGAGAAGGCCGGAGAACTGGACCCAAGAACAGTGCCTCACGGTGACTGTGGAGGCCATTGTTTGGGCCAGCGAGTCAGCAGCATCCAGAGCCGCCTAGAGAGAGGTCCTGGCCATGTTCTAACCCTCTTCTAGGAGCGCTGCAAACTCCTGTCTTGAATCTTGAGGCAGGGAGTCTTTGAATTTATTCAGGGAGTGCCATAGATTAAAATCATATCTCCCCAGCAAACCTTGCTGATTGGCAATACACAGTTGGTGGCTACCCATGGAATAAACCTTTCTTCTGAAAAGGTCCAGTTTCTTAGCGTCTTTTTGTTTCAGGTAGCTCTCGACTGGCCCTGCCTATCCCGTTTGTTAGCTGCAGACACCACCAGGGACCCAGGGGAAGGATGTGAGTACAGGTAATCGAACCTGCTTGCTGGCACATAATACTTTTTCTCTGCCCTCTTTGAGGTGGGGGCCAGAGAAGAAGTTTGCCACAGGGCCTTGACTGGTCCTATCACTGCCTCACTGATGGGTAGGGCAATTTTGGATAGAACTGCTTCAGCCAGGATATCAATAAAGCTGTGTGATGTCTCTTTGAGCTCCTTGATCTTCAAGCCCAGGCTTCAAGTGACCTGCTTCAGTGGGTCCTGATGGGCCTTAAAATTGTCCTGGGGAAGTAGGCTACTGGGACCCATGACAGCTTCATTTGGGGAGGATGAGAAGAAAGCACTCCTTCCTCCTCCTCCATTATGTCCACTTGTGGCATTTCCTGGACTTCAGAATCAGGGTCAGTACCGGAGTTGGGGTCTGGTGCCGAGCAGAAAGGAGCAGTATCCCGTCTCCTGGAGGCCACCAAGTAGGAACAGTGGGAGACATGCCTTGGTACTGGGGGAAACCCCTAGGGGTTCCAATAGGACCATGGCATTGGCCAGTGATCCACCGCCTAGGTGCCCGCTAGGGGATCAGCAGTGAAGCTCAATGGGGAATAGGCTGGGTATCGATGGTGGGCTTCTGGTGATACACAGGGTTCCCCATAGACTCCGAAGAGGATTCCTCTCGGCAACCATGGTGGAAGGGTATCCACTTCCATATGGTGCTGGTATTCTAGGGACCAGCGGCGTGCCAGGGAGTGTGGGGCTTCCCCCTGGATGGTGCCAAGAAGACACATGACACACCCTGTTCCCTCCTGCTTTCAGACGCTAGAGCTGGTACGTGCCCCAGTGGGGTTGGAGGGACTGGAAGAGAGAGAAAGGTCCCTAGCCTCCTGAAAAGCCTCCAGGGTCGATGGCACCGTCAGTCCATTGGTACCGCGGTGGCTCCCTGGTATCAGAGGAAGGTCCTGGCACCAGACTCAACACCTTTGGCAGAGTCAATGGTGCTGACGTGGGACCGGGGTAGAAGAGCGGCCTGGCATGGGTCTCACTCGCTCTCCCCACTTGTCTCTCTTCTGCACCAGCGAGCGCCCTCTCTCGATGTGCTGCTTTTTGTGCTTCTTCCTTGGCACCAGCAATGGAGAATGGTGTTGGGGGAGTGCTTCGCACCAATGCCAAAGTACTTGGAGCCGAATCGGAGTGGCTCAGCTCTGAGACAGGTCTGAGGGCAGTTTCCATGAGGATAGATTTTAGTCTTATGTTCCGGTCCTTTTTAGTGCAGGGTCTGAAGTCCCAACAAATTTTGCATTTGTCCTTTACATGAGTTTCCCCCAAGCACTTTAAGTCACTCGACTGTAGGTCACACACAGGCATAGGTTTGCCACAAGAAGCACATGGCTTGAAGCCTGGGGACCGAGGCACACCCGGCCCCTGGGGCAAAAAGTCCTTTGACAATAGGAACTATATACGCTATCACAACTTGGAAAAACTAAATGCACTATGTATGAAGAAAGAGTCTGAAATCACTGGGAAGTAACCTTGTCAGGGCAAGAAAGGATCACTCCAGCAACCGTCATGGGCTGAGGAACTGAGAGTGTGTGGGGCCGGCAGTGCCCCTTATATCAGCATATACGCACACGACTCTGGAGGGTGCTAGAGCCAGCCCAATGGATACCACTAAGGGAACAATCTCCGGCAACTGTGCATGTGGCGTGCACACACCTAGCATGAAATGGAGATGAGCAAGTACTTGAAGAAGAAACAAAACCTTCACTAATAAAGTTTGCAGATGACACATGAACTGGGAGAGTGGCAATGAAGAGGACTAGTCATTGATTCAGAGTGATCTGGATTGGTTGGTAAGCTTGGTGCAAGCAAACAATGTGTGTTTTAATACGGCTAAATGCAAACGTATCCATCTAGGAACAAAGAATGTAGGCCATACTTACATGACGGAGGACTCTATACTGGGAAGCAGTGACTCCGAAAAACATTTCGGGGGGGTGGTGGATTATCAGTTGAACATGAGCTCCCACTGTGACGCTGTGGCCAAAAGAGCTAATGCAATCCTTGGATGCATAAACGGGCATCTTGAGTAGGAGAGGTTATTTTACCTCTATATTTGACACTAGTGTGATTGCTGCTGGAGTACAGTGTACAGTTCTGGTGTCCACAAGTCAACAAAGATGTGGATAAATTGAAGAGGGTTCAGAAAAGAGCCACAAAAATGATCAAAGGATTAGAAAACATTCCTTATAATGAGAGACTCGAAGACCTCTACCTATTAAGTTTAACAAACAGAAGGTTAAGGGGTGACTGGATTATAGTCTATAAGTACCTACATGGGGAATATTTAATAAGAGGAGGTTACTCACTTGTGCAGTAACTGACGTTTTTTGAGATGAGTGTCCCTGTGGGTGCTCAACTCCAGCTGTTGGTGCGCCCCTGCACCTTTGCTGGGAGATTTTTACAGCAGTACTCACACGGGCCGCATACATGCAGTGCCTGCCTCGTGCGCCTGTCGTGTCTCAATAGCACACATGCGTGGTCGGGCTCCTTAGTTCCTTCTCTATTATGGAAACCGCTCCAACTCCGAAGTAGAGGGGAGTAGGGTGGGTAGTGGAGCACCCACAGGGACACCCATCTCAAATAACTTCAGTTACTGTACAGGTGATTAACTTCTTCTTCTTCTCCACTGTGGGTGCTCCACTCCAGGTGACTGAAAAGCATTGTCTCTTGAGGTGGTAGGGACTTTGGAACAGGTAAGAAAAGCTGTACATAGCACAGCTCAGCCCATACGAGAATCAGTTAGGGGTCCTTGAATAAGACCATAGTGTTTTGCAAAGATGTGTTCAGAAGCTCAAGTGGCAGCCTTGCAAATATCTGCAAAGCGAATGTTACGTAGGAAAGCCACAGACGTTGACAGGGATCTCGTGGAGTGTGCTCTAATAGAAGTTGGAGGAGTCATGTTGTTCAATTGATAACAAAGGCGAATGCAACCCACTATCCAATTGGAAAGTCTCTGATTAGAGACGGCTGTACCTCTAGAGTGTTCCGCAATTGAAACAAAGCGTTTTGGGGAATTCCTAAAGGGTTTAGTCCTGTCCAAGTAAAAGGACAAAGCTTTGCGCACATCCAGTGTGTGCACTGTTAACTCAAAAGTGTTTGTATGTGGCTTAGGGAAAAAGGTAAGTAAGTTGATAGGTTCACTGATGTGAAAAGCTGAGTGCACCTTGGGAAGAAATCTGGGGTGCAGTTGAAGGGTGACTTTGTCCTTAAAAAAATATAGTGTACGGTGGATCCACCAGGAGTGCTCTGATTTCTCCTGCATGTCTGTCGGAGGTAATTGCCACTAAAAACGCAGTTTTCACGGATAGGTGCAGGAGAGAACACGTTGCTAGCGGTTCAAATGGTTGCTGCATCACGCATGTTAGGACTAAGAGATGGTCTCAAGGTGGAGTGGGTAGCTTAAATGTCTGGGTATAGGGACTGGAGGCCCTTGAGGAACCGCTTTGTGATGGGATGAGCAAAGATAGTAGTTTCCTCAGTCTTGTGGTGTCTAGAGACAAGGGTCACAGTCTACTGAGCCATTTTCATCATAAGTCGGTGAGGGAGGTGAGGAGAAGCTATCCTCCCTTGCACAGTCTCTGTTGTCTCCCAGTCTCACTGATTAATTGGGGGGGTGAGGGTAAAGGGGGGAGCCCGGGCCTGGGCCCGCCCTCTACTCCAGGCTCCAGCCCAGGGACCCTAATAGTATCAACTATGGTAGCTGACCTTTTAGAAACATGATGTACTATTCCCTGGGCTACTTCCCCCACAGCAGCCCTCACTTCCTCAAGCTCCCCTTTACTCTTACCTCAGGGCCTCCTTCCTTGTGCCTGATATGGTGTGTACTGCTCAGCCTCTCCAACAGCGCAACTTCCTCCCACAGCTCCTGACATGCACACCCACCTGACTGACTGGGAGGCTTTTAACTAGTTTCAGCCAGCCCCTGATTGGCTTCAGGTGTCCCAATCAACCGAGCATTCTCCCTGCCTTCTGGAAAGTTCTTAATTGGCCCCAGGTGTCTTAATTGACCTGGAGCACCTGCCATTTAACTTATCCTCGTACCAGGGATTTGTTTAGCCTGGAGCTAATATATCTATCTCCCACTACTTTTCTATAGCCATCTGGCCTTGCCCCATCACATTCCTCATTGAAGAACCAGTGAGGAGCTATGCTTTGAGGTGTAGGCAGGGGTGGTGTAGTCGACTGCTTTGCTGTGATAATAGGTTTGGAAGAAGGGGCAGCAGAATCAGCGGACAAATGGACATCCTGGTAAGAAAAGTGTACCACGCCTGCCTGGGCCACTTAGCGGCTATTAGTATGACCCTGGCACAGTCTGTCTGTATTTTGAGCCACACTGTGTAGAAGTGGCATCGAGGGGAATGCATACAGTAATTTGCCACTCCATTGGATCATGAACGCGTCCCCTAAGGAGTGTTTCCCTAGGCCTGCTCTGGAGCGGGATTCCAGATACTTGGTTTTGCAGTTGCAAAAACGTCCAGTTTCGGGTAGCCCCATATTTTGAATATGTTGTGTAAGATGATCTTGTTTATCTCTCATAAGTGTTCTAGGGGAAATGCTCTGCTGAGCTCATCCATGGTAGTGTTTAAAGAACCGGATAGGTAAGAAGCTGAAATCTGGATATTGAGTTGGATATTGAGCTTCACAGCTTCGGTGCAAAGAGAGTGGGATCGAGCTCCCTCTTGTCTCTCTATAAAAAACATGCAGGCGATGTTGTCAGTCATGATCCTGATGTTTTGGTTTTTGATGAAGGGGGAGGAATTGGAGGCAAGCGTTGCACACTGCTCGGAGTTCTGGAAGGTTTATGTGTAAAGAAGCTTCGGTAGGGGACCAAAGTCCCTCAGTGGTATGATACCCTATGTGTGCTCCCCAGCCAGTGAGGGGTGTGTCTATAGTAATTATAATGAAGGGGGAGTCCTGTAGGAATGAGACTCCGGATCAGAGATTGTGTGGAAGGGTCCATCATATGAGTGAGTCCTTGACTTTGGTAGGGATAGACAGAAGTCTGTTTAGACCGTGTACGTTTGGCCTGTAGACAGTGGTCATCCAGCCGTGGAAGCACCGCATGTAGAGGCGTGTTTCTCTGACCACAGAAGTACAAGAGGCCATATGGCCCAGAAGTTGCAGGCAGTCACAGGCAGTGACCTGAGGGCTGTTCCGCAACTTGGCGATCAGATTTCTTATGGTGTTGAATCTGTCGAGTGGGAGAGATGTGAGTTCCGTTAATGAATCGAGGTGTGCACCTATGAACTCCAGTTGTTGGGTAGGAATCAATGTGGCCGGGCCATGCCTGGCTGTTTGGGGAGGCACAGCCTCCCCTAACTGGCCCTCCACACAATTTCAGAAACCCGATGTGGCCCTCAGGCCAAAAAGTTTGCCCGTCCCTGTTCTAGTCGATGGTGTATGGATGCCTAGGGACCTGAATGTCGCTCTGGAATCCTTCATGGTATGCAACACTTTGTTGGTCTTTGTGGCAAATAATTTGTCTCCATCGAAGGGGAGATCTTCCACAGGTATTCTGAATCTCATGTGGGAAAGAAGATGTAAACCATGAGGCTCAACGCATCACGACTGCTGTCGCAGAGCCCCTCAGAACTACAGGTTTGAATTGTTGTCTCTTGTCCTCAAGAATATCGGTAATAAAGTCCATGAGTTTCCTGTCGTTTCTGTGGTAACATTTGGCCAATAGGGCCATGTAATTAGCCACCCTGAATTGTAGTGTGCATGACACACACTTTCTGACTGAGTAGGTCCAACCTTTTACTGTCTTTGTCAAAAGGGGTGAACAGGAGATGCTGTTTGTTCCTTTGGTTAGCTGCTTCAACTACCAGCAAATTGGGTGCTCAGTGTATGAAAAGGAACTCCGAGCCCTTGGAAGGGACATAGTATTTCCGGTCTGCTCACTTGCAGGTAGGGGTTATAGTGGCTGGTGTTTGCTAGATATTCTTGGCAGGGTCCATAATGGCTCCATTAATAGGAGGGCAATCTTAGATGCACTGGAAGGTTGCAGGATGTTGGGCAGCTCACGCTGATTTTTGGGTACTTCCTCCAGGGTAATCTTAAATTCATTAGCCACTCTTTCGAAGAGATCCTGAGAATAAGAAAAATCATCCGCTGTTGTTGGAGGTGGGGATGACAGGTTAATGCTGTTTGGAAAGGTGTCAGAAGCCTCTTCTTCTGCATGCAGCACTGCAGGCTGTTCCCGTAGTTCAGTCACAGATGTATGCACATGTTCAAGAGGAGATGTGGTGTCACCTCTTCTGGGGCTGTGTCGGTCACCATGGTGTTTCCTGTATGATCCCCAGGGGCCCCAGTAACGCCACTGTCTGGGGAATGGCACGGGTGGTCCCATCCATGGGTGTGCATACCAGGGTGGTAGGTCCTTGGAGTATGAAGACCTTGAATCTCCTGTGTCCCCTGCTGACTGGGGTCTGGAGTTGGGAGGAATGGTATGGTGAAAAACCTCCCTGAACATCGGCATCCTCATAACTAGAGAAGTGAGAGGGAATAGGAGATAGCTGTCGGGGCCGTGTTGAGAGGTCTGGTGAAGGATCAGTATCAAGCAGGGGGGATTGTAGGGTCGGTAACACCAGTAAAACCCCTGAATGAACCAACTGCGGTGCTGCAGTGTTTGCAGCCAGTGCATTCTGTTAGCTGCAATTGCGGTGTCTTGGGGTTGGGTGGTGCCGAATGCCACTGTGCCATAGAGGCAGGCGTAGGGACGTGAGGTGCCAGTGCCACAGTAGCAACCACACTAGGCTGTGACACAAGCAGGCTCAGTTGAGGCAGCACTGGGTCTTTCACGGTGCTGCATGAGAAGAGGCAACTTTAAGCCTGAAGCCTTGGTGTGCCTCAGAAGCAGCCGGGGTACGTGCGGTGCCAGAGGTGCCCGGCGCTTCATATGTGCTGAGCCGTGGAGTGGTTGGCACTGAGGAGACAGACCCGCTCGAAGATCGTTTGGGAAGCGGTAAGTCTTTGTGAGGCGAGGCACGTGGTCAGTTTTTTGCTGTTTTTTTAATCTTTTGCTGACCTAGGAGGGCTTTGTCTCGATGAGGAAACTGCACCCGGGTCGGAGGCAGGTCCGAGGGACTTCTCCATTAATATTAGCTTGAGCCTGAGGTCTCTGTCTTTTCGTGCCCTAGCTTTTAATTTACTACAGTGGATACATTTCCGGGGGACGTTGGACTCCCCCAAGCAGCCAACACATTGAGAGTGGCCATCTGAAATAGGGATGGCGTCTCTGCATGCAGTGCAGCACGTAAAACCTTGTGAGCCAGTCATATTATGAACTAACTGACAAGAAAAACAGGAAGGAAGAAAAAACTGGATTTTTTTTTGGTTAGTTTTTTTTTTGAGGGACTGGGAAAGGAAAAATAAAACTTATCTAACTAAATACATGGTAAAAATGTGTAAAACTAACTAGACTAGCTAAAAGCAAAGAAGTTTTTCAGTGACTGCTGAGCTCCGTCTCAGGCTGGGGATGGTAGAGAAGGAATTGAGGAGACCGGCCGCGCACGCATGCTATTGAGACATGGCAGGTGCGTGAGGCAGGCACCGTGCATGCATGGCCTATGCGAGTACTGCTGTAAAAATCTCTGAGCGAAGGCGCACCCACAGGGACACTCATCTCGAAGAAGAACGGGCTCTTCAATCTAGTAGAGAAAGGTAAAACACAATCCAATGGCTGAAAGTTGAAACTAGAGAAAATTTAGACTGAAAACAAGGTGTAAATGTTTGACTGCAAGAGTAATTAACCATTGGAACAACTTACTGAGTATTATGGTGGATTCTCCATCACTGACCATTTTAAAATCAAGATTGGATGTTTTCCTAAAAGATCTGCTCTAGGAATTATTTTGGGGCAGATCTACAGCAGTGGTTCCTTCTGGCTTTGATATCTATTGATCTATGAAGTAAGACATTTTTCTCAACGTATATTTCCTGAGATAATATTTTAATTAATCTTTCCAAAAAACCTGATATGTCTATGTTATCAATATTAAGACTAACGACCATCAATTAGTGGCATCTTTTCTCCACAGATCTTACTGTGCTCTACCAACTTCACTCATTTATTATACACTGTTTATACAATAGCATCATTTCACCACTGAAATACAGCGTCCTCTGGATAGAACTTGGCAGCTGTTTAACAGCTAATAGCAACACTACACAACAGCTTAGGAGAGGAAATGGAGAATACTGAATCTAACTTCAGTCGTAATTTAAGGAGGTAGATTACAGTCATCCAAGCTGGAATCTGGCCAGAACACAGAAACTCATACAAACCCTTGCAAAAAGTTTCAGGGGAATTTTTAACCGCCATAAGAGCTTGGGATCTAAATTTAGTATCTCACCTAAAAGAGCCCTTAGTACTGAGTTGGGGCACCGGTGCACATCTCAGTCAAGCAGAGGAAGCATGCTAAATCATTAACATTTCTGGCAACATCTAAATCTCAGCAGTCCCTCTGAACATAAAGCTCCAATTCTAAGCGGAAGAGAATGGACAGTCCGTAAGGGGAACACTAAGCAATTATCCCTTATCAGAATGTTTAGACCTATCAGTATTTTGATCCATTACATTTGCAGGACCCACTCATGGTGAAAAATGTAGTAAAGCAGATGATTCCTTACTGGCAAGAAACTCCACTCCTGAGTCTTTGGGTCATATTTTTCCACCACGTCAATAGGTGACTGCTGACTGCCAAAGCCTCCAATCACTAGCAGAACCTCGTTAGCCCCTGTAGAAAAAAAGACCAGAGTCAAGTTAATTCCTCTGCCACCAAAGGGTCACCTTTAAAGAAGCTTTTGGATCCATCCTGGAGGGATGGTCTGTGCCAGGAATGATGGGGCACAGCTGCCTCTTTAACTGAATATTGCTGTCACTGCTCTGTCTCCCTCCCCGCTCCAGACAGACAATATTCAGCCTTCCCCACACCTCAAAGCGGCTGGTGGACGGTGCATGCTCCTCCTAGCTTATTCTCACAAGAATTGTTCTCCTTTCTCATCATCTAAGCTACCCCTCAGATGCAGGCCAGAGAGAGCACCCTCCCTCATTCACCATTTCACTGTGAATGCCCTATACCCTCCTCATGCAACCACAGTTGCTGCTGTACCTATCTAGCTACCCCACTGAAGCACAGTGGGAGACCTATCCTGAAGGAAGGAAGCAAGTCAGCTACAAAATATTCATAATTAAAGGTAGAAGGGATGATTTGGGGGAAGAACTATTTTCTGAAAATATTAAAATCCAAATAAAGTAATTTTCAAGTGACCATGAAGTTAATTGTGTTGAATATTTCTCCTATAAAGGAAAGAAAAGAATTCAGTGCCCTTTTTGCTTCTTTATCATGCATAAGGAAGGCCTGAAAGGATTTTTCCTGCCTGTTCTGTTTAGCTTAGAAATATCAAGAATATCACGTTTCCTCTTCCATTTTTTCTGGAGGTCTCTTGGAGGCCCAGACTACTGGAATGGGAGCCTGTTAAGCCCCTACTTAAAGGGGAGCAGTGCTGGATCTTTAACAAGGAAGCTTATTTTCTCTCCAATGTTTGTCAGGAGTTTAAGTAAATAAATACATCAAAGAACAGTGTAATCGTTTCAAAATATGTTCCCCCACTCAGTTGCCCAGTTTCACCTCCTTGCTACTCATAAGATCATCATCCTACTACTTCCCCAGTTTTCCATAATACTGCCAAGTAAAACAGGAATAGCCAAGCCCTGAAAAGAAAAAATCCTAAATATTCTGCCTAATCCTTCCTTCTACATCAAAGAGAAGGAAAAAAAAAATCAAACTATTTCTTTCCTTTGCAGTCACCTTAAAACTATGTAAACAAGCAAATGATTTTGAACTATGTATTATATCCCAAAGCTCCACAGAGCTCTATCTCGTTTCTGTCTGATTTTCGTTTTTGTTGCCCTCCGCTGGACTCTCTCCAATTTTTCCACATCCTTCTTGTCGTGTGGGGCCCAAAACTGGACACAGTACTCCAGATGAGGCCTCACCAATGTCGAATAGAGCGGCACGATCACGTCATAGAATCACAGAGTCATAGAATCATAGAACATTAGAGTTGGAAGAGACCTCAGGAAGTCATCTAGTCCAAAGCCCTTCTCAAAGCAGGACCAACCCCAACTAAATCATCCCAGCCATGGCTTTGTCAAGCCAGGCCTTAAAAACCTCTAAGGATGGAGATTCCACCACCTCCCTAGGTAACCATTCCAGTGCTTCACCACCCTCCTAGTGAAATAGTGTTTCCTAATATCCAACCTAGAACTCCCCCACTGAAACTTGAGACCATTGCTTGTTGTTCTGTCATCTGCCACCACTGAAAACAGCCTCGCTCCATCCTCTTTGGAACCCCCTTCAAGTAGTTGAAGGCTGCTATCAAATCCCCCCTCATTCTTCTCTTCCACAGACTAAATAAGCCCAGTCCCCTCAGCCTCTCCTCACAAGTCATGTGCCCCAGCCCCCTAATAATTTTCGTTGCCCTCCACTGCATTCTCTCCAATTTGTCCACATCCTTTCTGTAGTGGAGGGCCCAAAACTGGACACGATACTCCAGATGTGGCCTCACCAGTGCCGAATAGATCGGAATAATCCCTTCCCTCCATCTCCTAGCAATGCTCCTACTAATGCAGCCCAATATGCCATTAGCCTTCTTGGCAACAAGGGCACAGTGTTGACTCATATCCAGCTTCTCGTCCACTGTAATCCCCAGGTCCTTTTCTGCAGAACTGCAGCTTAGCCAGTCAGTCCCCAGCCTGTAGCAGTGCATGGGATTCTTCCGTCCTAAGTGCAGGACTCTGCACTTGTCCTTGTTGAACCTCATCAGATTTCTTTTGGCCCAATCCTCCAATTTGTCTAGGTCACTCTGGACCCTATCCTTCCCTCCAACGTATCTACTTCTACTTCTCCCCCCATCTTAGTGTCATCTGCAAACTTTCTGAGGGTGCAATCCATCCCATCATCCAGATCATTAATGAAGATATTGAACAAACCTGACCCCTGGAGCACTCCGCTTGATACCAGCTGCCAACTAGACATCGCGCCATTGATCACTATCCATTGAGCCCGATGATCTAGCCAGCTTTCTATCCACCTTATAGTCCATTCATCCAAGCCATACTTTTTTAACTTGCTGGCAAGAATACTGTGGGAGACCATATCAAAAACTTTGCTAAAGTCAAGGTATATCACGTCCATATCCGCAGAGCCAGTTATCTCATCATAGAAGGCAATCAGGTTAGTCAGGCATGACTTGCCCTTGGTGAATCCATGTTAACTGTTCCTGATCACCTTTCTCTCCTCCAAGTGCTTCAAAATGGATTCCTCGAGGACCTGCTCCATGATGTTTCCGGGGATTGAAGTTCCCCAGAATCTCCTTCTTCCCTTTTTAAAAGATTTGCACTACATTTGCCTTTTTCCAATTGTCCAGGACCTCTCCAATTGCCACAAGTTTTCAAAGATAATGGCCAATGGCTCTGCAATCACATCAGCCAACTCCCTCAGCATCCTCGGATACATTAGATCTGTACCCATGGACTTGTGCATGTCCAGCTTTTCTAAATAGTCCTTCACCTGTTCTTTCACTTCTGAGGGCTGCTCACCTCCTCCCCATACTGTGCTGCCCAGTGCAGCAATCTGGGAGCTGACCTTGTCTGTGAAGACCGAGGCAAAAATAAAGCATTGAGTACTTCAGCTTTTTCCACAGCATCTGTCACTAGGTTGCCTCTCCCATTCAGTGAGGGTCCCACACTTTCCCTGGCCACCTTCTTGTTGCTAACATACCTGTAGAAACCCTTCTTGTTACCCTTCATATCCCTTGCTAGCTGCAATTCCAATTGTGCTTTGGCCTTCCTGATTACACCCCTGTATGCTCGAGTAATATTTTTATACTCCTCCCTAGTCATCTGTCCAAGTTTCCAGTTTTTGTAAGCTTCCTTTCTGTGTTTAAGCTCCCTGAAGATTTGTCTGTTAAGTCAAGCTGGTTGCCCGCCATATTTGCTATTCTTTCTGCACATCAGAACACAAGGACACATTTTCTGTCCTTCTGATATATTTGTATCCTGGTATTCCTGTGTCCCACTGATTATCCTCATTCCACCAAGTTTCTCTGATGCCTATTGTATCAATATCCTCATTTAATATGAGGCACTCTAGTTCACCCTTATTATTATTTAGACTTCTAGCATTTGTATATAAGCACTTAAAAAAAATTGTCACTTTTTAGCTGTCTGCCTTACATGATGTAATTGAATGGGAACCTTATGACTGTTTCTCATCAGATCCCACCCGCATTTTATCATCTTCCATCCTCTTCTCCTTACTAGGACGTAGCGAATCTCCAGTAATAGATCCTCCCCTAAGGGATGTCTCTGTCCGAACCATGCGCTCTTCCGCACCTGTCCGCTTTCCCCCAGCCCTTAGTTTAAAAACTGCTTTTTAATTATGATCTTTTTAAGTCTAATTTTAATTTTAGCAATCTGGTTCCATTTTGGTTTAGGTGGAGCCTATCCTTCCTGTATAGGCTCCCCTTTCCCAATGGTGCCCCAGTTCCTAATACATCTAAACCCCTCCTCCATATACCATCATCTCATCCATGCATTGAGACCCTGCAGTTCTGTCTGTGCATGGAACTGGAAGCATTTCAGAGAATACTATCTTGGAGGTCCTGGACTTCACTCTCTTACCTAGCAGCCTAAATTTGGCCTCCAGGACCTCTCTCCTATCCTTCTCTATGTCATTGGTACCTACATGTAATACGACCACCGGCTCCCCCCAGCACTACACATAAGTCTATCTAGATGTGTCAAGAGATCCACAACCTTCACACCAGGCATGCAAGTCACCATGTGGTTCTTCCGGTCATCACAAACCCAGCTATCTATGTTTCTAATGACTGAATCCCACATAACCATTACCTGTCTCTTCTTAATAACTGGAGTTCCCTCCCATGGAGAGGTCCTCGGTGGAAGAGGATACCATGACATCATCCAGAAGGAGGGTCCCAACTATGGGATCATTTCTTTCTGCTCCAGTTGGATGTTCTCCTTCCCTGAGACTTTTATCCTCCTCAACCATGCTAACCCACCAGTCAGTGCTTGTTTCTCAGGCCCAGAAGCAGCACTCCACCGTCTTCAGCTGCTCTGTGAATGCCACCAACAACCAGGAATTCTTTTTCGCTATGTCCCTCAGCTATATCCCCGGTTGTTATGATACTTCTCGTGGGTCTGCAAATACAGGAGAATCAACTGTCCTGTATTTGCAATGTTCATGAGAATAGTGCAGAGCTCTGTGGGCACCATGCTCCTGTCAGAGATGGTGACACCGAAAAGTGTTGCATGTGTTTGTGACTTTTTTTTTTTTAATTATGGATATGGATGGCATTATGGGATGGAGACGGTTGCATGCTGAGAACATAAGTCCCTGGCTGAGTCATTTCTATTCCACAACATACTGCAAAAATTTCCCAAAAGTTATCCCAGTCTGTCACATACTGGACAGTGGTATGTGGCACACTGGGATAACTTCCTGTGGTGCAGTCACTTTGCATCAGTACAAGCACTCCTGGTCAGTACACGCAGCATCGACACAAGCAATCAAGCATACACGTGCCCATGCAGATAATTAACCAGTGGAGCAATTTACCTAGGGATGTGGTGGATTCTCCAGTACTTGAAGTCTTTAAACCAAGATCAGAATGTCTTTTACTGAAAGATCTGATGATCTTATAGACTCAAGATGATGATGAGTCTAAAAGATCTGTTCTGGCTCATCTAGAAGTTACTGGGCTGAATACAGGGTTAACTGGGTGAAATTCTATGGCCTGTGTGTTATGCAGGAGGTCAGACTAGATTATAATAGTTCCTTCGTGGGAGTTGTCAAGAGAGATGAAAGGCATTTTTCCCCTGCAAAAGGACTGGCATGCTGCTTCTGCAGGCCAAGAGCAACTGACCTCTAACTACATTGCAATCAACTGAGCTCAACTACACAGACCTGTCAGAAAGGCAGATCATACCTTCAAGCAAGAATGGGGCTTGCTAAAGCACGTGTCAAAGAGAGGCAAAGGGCTTATTTTTGCTCTTTAACACTGAGGTATCTCTCCACTTCCTACCTCCCTGGTGTTTTTAATGATCCTGGTAAAGGGGTAGAAAGAAACTATCCCACCACGTTGGGATACAGTCTAGAAGCATGGACAACTCTGCGGGACAACAACTTGTCACTAAAGCACAGGACCGGAAGTTAAGGCGATCTGGTCTCTATTCCCAGCTCTGCCACAAATTTACTGTTTGTTCTGAGTCAAATCACTTCCATTCTCTCTCTCAGTTTCCCTCTCTGTACAATGGGAATATTACTTGTTTCCCAAAGGGTTGTGAGAGTTAGTATCTGTGAAGCACTGAGATCATCAGTCAGAAGGCACTAGACAGCATCTAAATACAATACCTGGCAATGTCCCAGAGAATCTCTTGAGTGTCCTTTCCTTTGTTGCTCACCTAGACGTGCTCTGGTCCTGGGTCCCTGCATCTGACTCCGGAGCTCAGGCCTTAGGTGGAATTTCTTAGCTTCATCTACAAGGTCTCTGCACTGCAAACTGCACCGTATAAAAGGCTGGGGAAAAACATGCATATGTTGTATGTTTGATTGTTTCTAGGGAATTTAAAACAAATCATATTAGAACCAGTTCCACTGGATTTAAATGACATTAAAACTCTGACTTGCATGATGACCTACTGGCAACAGAGAAAGGCTGCAAGTGCTACAGATGAAAAAAGGCCAAAAACCTGCACAGTGCCAGATACTGCAGGGCTCCCTAACTGTGGAAGAACAAACAAGACTGAGTAAATTACCAAACTAAGATAAACCAATTTAAGCAATATTTAAACCAGTTCAACTACGTCTGTGCTGGGGATTGGCATCAGGGTAATAAAATTAGTTTTAGATCAATTTCATTACACCAGTGAAACCATTCTAATGTAGTCTGTTGCAGGAAATTCTGCCCTGCTCGGTGAGGGTAACACAAATAGGCATCTCCAGCTGGATAAGGATAACGCTATGACTTTCTGTGACCTTCGAGACTTCTACAGCGTCCAGTGCTGGCTCAGGGGCTGCCCAAGACGGGAAGCCCCTGGGCCAGCAGCAGCAGTTTGGGTGTGTGGGACGGGGCTCAGGGCTGGGGCTTGGAATGCAGGGCAGCGCTTACCTCGGGCAGGGGGGCTCCCCTGCTGCCACCGGCATGTCCCTACAGCTCCTAGGCAGAGGGGCCAGGGGGCTCTGCACGCTGCCCATGCCCACAGGCATGGCACCTTGGGGTTCCCGGCTAATGGGAACTGCGGAGCCAGCGCTTGTGGCGGGAGCAGCATGCAGAGCCCCCCTGGCTGCCCCTCCCCCTAGGAGCTGCAGGGACATGCTAGTCGGAGCCAGGAGCCCGCCAGCCCCGCCAACCCTCCCCACCCTGCATAGGTCCTGGGCAACATGCCACCCACCCGCTCCCCCCCAGAGCCCACAGCACCCCCAGACCGCGCCCCCACAGCTCCCTGCCCCAAGTTTTAGTTAGGGATATATAGTAAAAGTCATGGACGGGTCATGTGACCGATCCATGAATTTTACTAAAAATACCTGTGACTAAAATGTAGCCTTAATTATAGGCCATCAGTGAAAGGAAACAGTGTGGAAAGCGTCCCCAATGTGTTCTATTGAGATATTTTGGGGACTGAACTATGGGATGTAAAGGAATAATGATATGGACTCAACCTCTCTATATGACAGGATCACAGTGCTGTTTATACCTCAGTGTCTATGACATCTGTGATGTAGCGGGGGGTAAGAAGCGGCATGCGCACGTACTGCAGCAGCTCTGGCAAGGAGTCCTCCCGTTCCTTTTTTGAGTGTTTCACCCAATTTATAACTGCCTCAAAAACAGGTTCTTCAGAATCCACCTAAAAAGAAAAAGCACTGATCAGACTTCAGAGCGTTGTTCCAGTGACTGGATTTGGGATAAGCAATAACTTTCCAGCTTGTTGACTCTGCTTCTCAGATAGCAAAAAGGCTGAATTCTTAAGCAACGGTTTATCATGAGAGTTTCTAAGAATGATATTTACAAATGATCACCAAGAAATTCTCTTTGATTTTTCCTATTTAAAGTGCCACCCAATTGTTCTCTTTTATATCATCACCACCTCTCCCAATAGCTTTCTGGAACTTTCCATAGCCATTAGAATTTACTCATTGTGCTCCCATTAACCCTCTGCAGCCCCTATTCAAATGCCCAAACGCTAACCTCTAACACCAGAGGCTCCGGCTTTCTTGGTCCATTTCTCCACACTTGAAGAAACCAACCTTCAAATACCCACCTCCTCCCAGAGATATTTATCGACTCTGGAAAGCTGAAATCTGTTGCAGAGAGCTCTGAGCACTTTGGCTAGGCTCTGAAAATACACATTGTTTGACCGTAGGTAATTCCAGGGCACACTAAAAGTGCAACCACTGAGGAGAAGGCTCATAAGTAATTAAGGTTTCAGCAAATCACTAGGGTTGGGCAAGAATCAGCAATGGAACATGAGTACCCACCTTACTGCCAGCATGACTAGTGATTTCATTCCAGTCGTACAGGAAAGCCAGCTCCACTTCCTATGCTTTAGATTCTGCATCTCAAATGGGTTTTGCTTCAGAAGTAAGGGCAGTTCAGAGGTTAGGTAGATGTAGGGGTCTGGTAAAACCTCACAGGTTTCAGCCACAAGATGATACCCCAGCCAAACCAAGTGAGCATATCAGCAAACCCTTGGAGGATGGGGTAGGTTTAAAGATGAGGCAAAGCTCTTACCAGGAGAGCTCAGAGAGCAGAGCCCCAGAGATAAGGGGGCAATTCTACATACAGAAACTCACTCTGAAACATAAAGCATACAGCCACGATCGGTCACTTCCGTTTAAACTATATCTGAAGTTAATTTTCTTCCTTTCAGTACTATACTTAGTGGGCTTGATCAAGAACACAGCACAAAATCTAAACATACCAAATGCATTAATTGATACTCTGAGAGCATCCTTGAAACACATAAGCAAGCAGAAGTGATCATGCCCTTCTCTGTTAATACCTGAACAGCAGATCCCTATACCTAACAAGTCTGCAGCTAAAATCCCACTTTAGAGACAGGAGAAGCTGCTGTAAACCCCAGGAATTTGAACACCACCAGCTTCATTTCCTCCCCAGTGTAATGTTTATAGCATACTCACTGAAATAATGGCAGAGGCATATCTGAATGTTACAGGATCTTTAACTCTGTGAAAACAAGTGATATTGCCACTTTTATAGTGTCCCCATGTGTGACATTGCACTCTCTAGGATTTTATAAAAATATGCTAATGAGTGTGAATATAATGTAACTGGAATATGCTTCATGCAAAAGGTCTCTTGTAAGGTATCATTACAAAGCTTATAATCTACTGAGTGTGGTCATCCTATTTGTATAAATGTATGACTCTTGTATCTGAAACTAGAAATATGAATTATAACTCTGAGGTCCTATTGTAGTTATGCAAAGTGTGGGCCATTAATGGTGGTTTGGAATCTTGATGGCTCCCATTAACCAGGAAAACTGACTGTAGATGGATCTGTTTACTTGTAAGTCTTTCTGTATACTGTGTGCTGGCAAGAGGGTAATGAAGTCTTACAGTGACATGTGATCATGTCACCTGAACTGGAATCCATCTTTAACCTGGTGCTTTTCCATTGAGAAGAGGGGTGGGAACCCAGAGGGACAAAGGATTCCCACCTTATGCAAAAGATATATAAGTGAATGGAACAGAACAAATGGGGCGGCCATCATGAGAAATCCCCTAGCTACCACCTGAGCTGGAACAAGGGCTTTACCAGGGGAAAAGATTGTGCCCAGACTAGGAAGGCATCCAGTCTGTGAAAGAAACTTATTGAAACATCTGAGGGTGAGATCTTATATGTATTCAGTGTACTAGACTTAGACTTGCGTGTTTTATTTTATTTTGCTTGCTAATTCACTTTGTTCTGTCTGTTACTACTTGGAACCACTTAAATCCTACTTTCTGTATTTAATAAAATCACTTTTTACTTATTAACCCAGAGTATGTATTAATACCTGGGGGGGCAAACAGCTGTGCATCTCTCTCTATCAGTGTCATAGAGGGCGAACAATTTAGGAGTTTACCCTGTATAAGCTTTATACAAGGTAAAAAACGGATTTATTTGGGGTTTGAACCCATTGGGAGTTGGGCATCTGAGTGTTAAAGACAGGAATACTTCTTAAGTTGCTTTCAGTTAAGTCTGCAGCTTTGGGGCACATGGCTCAGACCCTGGGTCTGTGTTGGAGCAGACTGACGTGTATGGCTCAGCAAGACAGGGGTGTTGGAGTCCCAAGCTGGCAGGGAAAGCAGGGGCATAAGTACTCTTGGCACATCAGTTAGCAGTCCTAAGGGGGTTTGTGTGTTCCAACCTGACACACCATGATAAAAAAAAAAAAAAATCCATCTCCAAAATAACGGCTGGTACAGCATTAAAACCTCAGCTCCTGAGCTGAGTAAAACTGCCATCCACACATGGGTTGCTGTCTCCTGTTCTCCTCAACACACCTCCAGCTGCCAGAAACACTCAGAGCTCATCGTATCCATTCCCCCCTCTCCCCTTGAAATAGAAAAATGGCAAACAGGAAAACAGAGGGACAGCAGGATTAGCACATGAGCATCAACGATCCCAATCCAGGCATGCTGGTGAACTTCAGAAGCCCAAATTTACACCCATTTGTTTGCAACCTGGGATGCCAATCTTGGACTGTTCCTGGAATGGCCAGAATGGCTGCTACAATACAGAAATTTGGTTTAGCCCAATCTTTACAAGAATGACTGCAGGGCACCAATGCATATAGTCAAAACTTGATGGAGGAGTGCACAACTAGAAGATTGGAAGGTGAACTGCAAGACCACACTATGCTCAATGATACAGCAGTTAGATGGCTGAACAATCTAGATATTAACTTGTGATGCATATGAAAAAACAATCCCAACCAGCCCAGCAGCCTTGAATAGAGGTGTGCTGCCCAGTCAAAGGGCAGATGTGATAGGACACACACCCTAATTTTGAAAAGCTCATCATGTTTATTGATTTTTTAATTATCAAAGGACATTTTAAAAGCAGTATACATTTTCAGGGCCTTTCAAATTCCATGGTGCCCCTTCTACTTTGAAGAAAGCAAATTAAACAGTTCTCCTGGACTGTTGTGATGTTTCTTGATTTGTGTTTGTCTCATTTACACTGTACATGTTTCGGGCCAGGGAATGTATCTTACTTAAAAAATTACTGTTTACATTTACTTTATTTTACAAAATACATTATAATCAGAATACAGTTGAATATTAATTAATTCAGAACTGAATCCTGGCACTTCAAATGGCAAAATCTTCCTGACATATAAACCTTTGATTAGTTTTTACATATACTGGATTCACTTCCACTTTATAGGCTCCATGAAAATATAAAATGCAGCTTAAAATCAGGGCAGCCACCTGGTTAGAGATAATTTTTTAAGCGCTGACAATGTATTTGGCACTGTATGAGACACAGAATGAAGAGGTCCCTCCCTCAGAAACTCACAGTCCAAAAGAAATTGAGTAACATCTCAGGCTTAAAGAGAAATTCATACTTCTACCATCTTGATGCAGCAGATCTGGATGTGTGTCTTACAAATAAATAGCTGTCTAGTCCAATGATCAATTCTCAAAGCGGCCAACACTCCCAAGTACCTGCACTCCTCACAAACAGATCAATACAGCAGGAAACAGAACTAAGAGGTCACTAGTTTGGCCAACCTTTCAGTGGCTCCATTCAGTGACCCACTGCAGAGCTTTGGCACATATCTGAAACTTCATCTCTTGTATGTAGAAGTACATTTTAAAGATACTGATAATGTAAGAATCAGATGCTGCAGACACACACATTTCTTAACCAACAAGAGAACAAACAGGTAACTAACAAGTCATGATTGCAGTGTTTGTAAGCTAAACTCTCTATCCCCTTCCCTTCATATCTCTTGGTCTTTTCAGACTGTAGATTCTTGGCAGAGACCATCTTCCTATGTGTTTGGAAGGCACCCAGGACAGTGTGGGCACAAATATTTTTTTAAGGCTCCAACTCTGCAAACGTTTTCATATGTACTTAGCTTTACTCACACGAGCAGCTGCAGAGATGCCACTGGGACTGCTCATGCAAGTGAAGGTAAGCACATGCATAGGTGTTTGCAGGCTCAGACTCCAAACAGTAATAACCTACATTACCAAGATTGCACCACAGATCACTGAAAATGAAAGAATTTTAAAAATACAACTACTTGTCACTAAATATGCTAGCTTTCCTTTCTGCGTTTCTTTCTGTTGTCCAAGCTGAATACAAAGTGTTAACAGTGATCTCAGCTGTGTCAAAGCAGAATAACTTTGCAATGGATTGACTATGTGATAGATTAGTTGGTGCACTGATCTGTTGATACAAGAGAATGGAAGATTGTGTTAAGACTTTGCATGACAGAGCGAGGGAGACATGCCAGTGCGAACCGGGGAGCCCCCTCTGAAGTAAGCGCCACCCCACAACCCTACCCTCTGCCCCAGCCCCAAGGTGCGCAGCCTGGGACTTCTGCTGGGGGAGGGGGCGGCACGCAGCCCAGGACTCCTGCTGGTGCTTGGGAGGCCGGGGGGAGGAAGAAGAGGTTGGCGGGGCTGGCAGGCTCTCGGCTCCACCCAGCAGCCTGCAGCTTCTAGGGGGTGGGGTGGCCGAGGGGGCTCCTGCCATAAGCGCCGGCTCCGCAGCTCCCATTGGCCAGAAACTGCAGCCAATGGGAGGTACAGGGGCGGCACCCTGCAGCACTCTGAGCCCCCTGGCCCCTCTGCATAGGAGCTGCAGGGTCATGCCGGTGGGAGCCGGGGAGCCTCCTCCCAGAGGTAAGTGCTGCCCTGCACCCCAACCCCTTGCCCCAACCCTGAGCTCCCTCCTACACACCCAAACTGCTGCTCCTGGCCGCTGCAGAAGTCATGGAGGTCACAGAAAGTCACAGAATCCGTGACTTCCAAGACAGACATGGAGCCTTATTCATAACCACAAGAGGCAAGACGTCACAGTGAGAGAGAGGAGGGTGAGTAGGGTGTGGCCTCCACAAAGAAGAGGACCAGGAGGAACTCCACACAGCCATCAGTTTCCGATTGATACCAGGTCCTCAACCCAGAAACTTTGGAAGACCTCTCTCTCAAGATCAAGCTGGTCCAAGGGAACGGCAAGATGTATGGGACACATGTGGATGGAGGCTTGACCCAAATGCTGAGCAAATCAAATTTGCCCAAAGAGTTCTCAAAGTGTCCAAGGAAGACAGACGCCGCTTGTTGGGGATTCAATACGCACAAGAATAGAACGAACATTCTACAAGGGGCAGGCAGGCAGACAACACGGTGCTGTATTCCCAGAATCAATACATGAGACGTCATGCTAAGATAAGATAGACTTCTGAAGTGAATATGCAACTAACTATTGGTGATGGTTCATATTGGCAATAATGACACTGTATCAAGGAATACCTCGCAGATCAAAGATGAGTTCAGCGAACTCAGAAACATACTGAAGAATAACGTCTAAGCAATCTTTTAGAGCCTTCCTGTCGCATGAGAGAAGGAAGCTAGAAGGCCTAAGATTCTAGAAGTGAACTGCGGAGTAAGTGAGCAGCGATGGAAACATTGGTACACTTTCTATGTGGAGCTGTATGGCCTCCACCTCAGGACAATCTCCTCTAGGACAGGCTGGCTAGAGTAGTCAACAGGAAATTAAACGAGTAACAAAAGGAGAGGGCAAAAAAGGCAAAAATATAAGCACTCATTTAACACAAAAATCAAGATGTTGAGAACAAAATTAATAAAGGAACCAAAGGACATGAAGACAAGAAATTCTTGTCTTGCCCATACACCAGGGCTAGAAGCCTGCGTAACAAACAACAGGAACTAGAATTGAATTTATGCTTATAAATGAACAATCTATTTGGTATTACTGAAACCTGCTGGGATGATTCCCATGATTGGAATGTTAAAATCAATGGTATAACATACCTAGAAAAGGCTTGAGTGGGCAAAAGCGGAGGGGGAGTAGCACTCTATGTCAAAAAAGGAATTACCTGTTTCAGAGTCACTGATAACTCAGAAGAAAATGATCTTGGATGCTTATGGATCAATGTCAGGGTGGATAAAAATCGATGATTTAAAAAAAAATTTTTTTGTATCTGATCAGATTTTTTTGATAATATGCTTTTTGAGGAAAAAACCTATCTAAGGAGAGTTTTATCATGGAATAGGGATTATAAATTCTAATTCTGTAGTATGAGAAAACATATTCATGTAATGTTTAAGAAAAGTTTTATAAATGAGTTCCAATACATCATGAATTAGGGACCCAATTTTATGGGACTCCAGGGGCTTCTGTACAGATTATTTAGGTTAATTTTTCTATCTATCCAATGGGACTCAATGCTCAGTCTAGAAGATACCATCAGAGATGCTTAATTTTACAGTTCTCAAACTGTGGATTTGTGCCTCCAGAGATAACATGCTTGTTAACAGCAAAAATGTTTTTACCTAAGTAAATAAGTAAATAAATAAATAGAGGTGAGAAATAACAGACCTCAAGCCTATTGTTCCTCTGCAAATTTGTGTACAACGAGACAATCCCTTACCTCTCTCTAAAAGTGCAAAGTTTCAAAATGTTCAATGTTGGGGGCGGAATAGATCTGAACAAGGAGAAGTCTGGAGATAAATGCGAGAAGGGAGGGACAGGCAGTAGAAACAAAAGTGAAAGTGTTTGAGCAGCATATTCCAGAAGTCTTGAGGTCTTTCTGAGTATAGCCTTCATTGATTTGAGATCTACCATACCATTATCTCACTGGAAGGGAAAACCTATAATGGCAGCAGGCCGTAAATGAGACCCAGTTTGGGAATATGAACCATTCAAGAAATATATATTTGCTGATGATATTTTAAAGAAAGTCACACCAGTGAACTGGTGGAAGTCACTTAAGTACTTGGATTCAGAGACTGTTGAAGTGATAATCTCACTTTTAAACAGCAGTAGCTTCTTCTGCCGGTGTAGAAAGAATATTTTCTTCCTTTGGACTAACTCATTCCAAATTGAGAAATCGTTTGGGACCTGAAAAAACAGGAAAGCTTGTTTTTCTTTTCCAGATTATGAACAAACAAGAAAATGAAGGCGAAGACAACAGTTAGCTGCAGAAGCCAATATTTTAAGTTTCTCATGTTGACCTGGCTGACAGTCAATTTTAATTTGTTTTTTTAATATTTCATTTAACTATTTTAGTTTAAAACAATTTTAACAAAAAACAAACCTGATTTTAAAAACTTGAATGTTTAACTAAATTCAAAAATTCATATGCTTGTTTTGTTAAAATATTATATGTTTGCTGTTGAAGAAAAAAATCCAAAATACATAATATTGTTGTTTTAGTTAAAACAATTTAAATGTCTATCTGGTGATGTTCTCCTCCTAATACAGCATGGCAAGAAAAATCCTCCAAATATTATGGATTAACCTGTTGAATTGGAGATAGTTCACCTCCCAAAGACTTCATAAATATCTGCTTCCATTACCTTTGGTAAATGAAATAACCAAACAATCATTCATTTTCTGATATAGCTGTAAAACTAATCTGAAAAGTTTTCAAAATAAATCACTGCTTAAAAATGTATAGTGTGTACCTTCTAAAAATGAAACCTACATCTACCTCTCAGTTGTGAAGAATATGTATTAAGGTTATAACACCAACAAGAACGAACTTTTATGTAGAAATCCATGATTAAATCGAGTCTTCCTGACTAGTGATTTCAATCAAACCCACCCTGATCAATGTCCTAACAGATAAAGCACAATATGGGTTATTAGTTGTGTCTGCTACAGACCCACAAATCACATTACAGAACAGGTTGATTGTCTCCTTTTGCACCTACCTATAAAGTATAGGGGAAAAAAAAATATGTGATCACATGGGACTTGAATTTCAGTGACATCTGCTGGAGGTCTCATACTGTCAGTATTGAAACATCCTTGGAATTTCTAAACATAATAGATGAGAATTTCCTAATTCAAAAAGTGTTGCATCCAACATGGGGGAATTCTATATTAGAGCTTATCATAGAATCATAGAATAACACGGTTGGAAGGGACCTCAGGAGGTCATCTAGTCCAAACCCCTGCTCAAAGCAGGACCAATCCCCAATTTTTGCCCCAGTTCCCTAAATGGCCCCCTCAAGGATTGAACTTACAACCCTGGGTTTAGCAGGCCAATGCTCAAACCACTGAGCTATCCCTCCCCCCTTTATCACCTTGTCTTGATAAAGAGGAACTGATCACAGAACTAAATATATACAGTAGCTTAGGAACAAGGGATCATAAGTTGATTACATTTATAATGTGGAAGCAGATTAAACTACAGACCAGTGATACACATACTTGATGCTTTAAAAGGAATCAATTTTACAAAGCTGGAAACAATTATTAGCCAAACCAGCTGGGAGGAAGAATCAGAAAAATGGGAATGATATTTGGGAATTAACAACACTTTTCTAGATTCCCAAAAGCCACAATCCCACAATTGAGGAAGACGGGCTGCACTAGTTAAAAATACTGATTTAGAGGGGAAGTGAAAGCAGGTATACAAAATAAATATATAAACAAATGGAAGGAAGGGGAAGTTAATAGTAATGAATATAAATCAGATGCTAACAAGTATAGAAAATTGATAAGAGAAGAAAGGGACAAAAGGAGAAATGGTCAGCAGAATTAAGGACAATAAGGAGGAGTGTTTTAAATACAGTAGGATCAAAAAGAATCCTAACAATGGTATTGGTCCATTATAAGATGGAAATGGTAGAAGTATCAATAATAGTGCAGAAAAGACAGAAGTGTTCACAAAATTCTTCTGTTCTATATTAGGGAAAAAACACTGATGTAGTTATATCCTATAACACACTAGTGGAATGGAAAGAACCTCAGGAGGATGTCCAACAGCAGCTACTAAATTTAGATATTTTAAGATCAGCAGGTCTGGATTACTTCCATTGAAGAGTTTTTAAAAGAGTTGGCTGAGGAGCTTGCTGGACCATTAACGATGATTTTCAATCAAACTCAGAGGACAGGAAAGTTCAAAAAGACTGAAAGAAAGGTAATGTTGTGCTAGTTGTTAAAAAGGATAAACAGGATGACCTGGGTAATTATAGATGTGTCAGCCTGACATCGATCCCAAGCAAAATAATGGAGCAGCTGATACAGGACTTGATTAATAAAGAATTAAAGGGTGGTAATATAATTAATACAAATCAATATGGGCTTATGGAAAATAGATCCTGTCAAATTAACTAGATATCTTTTTTTGATGAGATTACAAGTTTGATGGAAAAAGCTAACAGTGTTGATGTAAATGAATATTCTTAGAACTCTAATGAGTTTGACTTGATAGTGCATGACATTTTGATAAAAAGACTAGAAAATTATAAAATCATCATGCCACATGTTAAATTGGTTAAAAGCTATCTAACTTATAGGTCCCAATATGTAATCGTAAACAAGAAATATTCATTGAGCGGGTGAGTTCTGAATAGGGCTCGTCAGGGATTGGTTCTTTCCTCTATGTTATTTAACATTTTTATCAATGACATGAAAAAAACAGATTCATAGATTCCAGAGCCAGAAGGGACCACTGTGATCATCTAGTCCAGTGGTTTTCAACCTATTTTCATTTGTGGACCCCTAAAAATTTTTAAATGGAAGGGTGGATCCCTTTGGAAATCTCAGACATAGTCTGCAGACCCCCTAGAGGTTCACGGACCACAGGTTGAAAACCAATGGTCTAGTCTGACCTCCTGTATAACATAGGCCATAGAAACAAATCCTAGAGCATATATTTTAGAAAAACATCTAATCTTGATTTAAAAAATGTCAGAATGATAGAGGATCCTCCATGACCCTTGGCAAATTTTTCTAATAGTTAATTAGTCTTACTGTTAAAAATTTACAAGATTTAAAAATGCTCTGTCTTTGTCTAGGTTCAACTTCCAGCCATTGGAAGTGGTACCTGACAACAGAACAAGGAGTAATGGTCTCAAGTTGCAGTGGGGGAGGTTTAGGTTGCATATTAGGAAAAACTTTTGCAATTAGGAGAGTAGTGAAGCACTGGAATGGGTTACCTAGGGAGGTGGTGGAATTTCCTTCCTTTGAGGTTTTTAAGGTCAGGCTTGACAAAGCACTGGCTGGGATGATTTAGTTGGGGATTGGTCCTGCTTTGTGCCGGGGGTCATTTAAATACTTACAGACTGTAACCAAGTCACCCCTTAACCTTCTCTTTATTAATCCAAACATATTGAGCTCTTCCAGTCTTTCACTATAAGGCATATTTTCTAATCCTTTAGTCATTCTCATGGCTCTTCTCTAAACCCTCTCCAACTTATCCACAGCTGTCTTGAATTATGGACACCAGAATTGGACATGGTATTCCAGCAGCAGCTGCATCAGTGTCAAACACAGAAGTAAAACAACTTCTCTACTCCTACTCAAGATTCTCTTGTTCATGTATCACAAGATTGCATTAGCTCTTTTGATCACAGCATCATGCTGGGAGCTCATATTCACATCATTATGCATCATTATCCCCAAAATCTTTTTCAGTCACTGCTTCCCGGGATAGAGCCCCCCATCCTGTAAGTATGGCCTACATCCTGTGTTCTAGATGTTCACATTTACATTTAACTGTATTAAAACACACACACACGCATATATATATATATTACACTTGCGCCCAATCTACCAAGTGATACCAACTGCTCTGAATCACTAACCTGTCCCCTTCATTATTACCACTCCCCCTATTTTTGGGTCATCTGTAAACATTATGAATGATGATTTTGTGTTTTCTTCCAGGTCACTGATAAAAATGTTAAATAGTGTAGGGCCAAGAACTGATCATAGAATCATAGAATATCAGGGTTGGAAGGGACCCCAGAAGGTCATCTAGTCCAACCCCCTGCTCGAAGCAGGACCAATTCCCAGTTAAATCATCCCAGCCAGGGCTTTCTCAAGCCTGACCTTAAAAACCTCTAAGGAAGGAGATTCTACCACCTCCCTAGGTAACGCATTCCAGTGTTTCACAACCCTCTTAGTGAAAAAGTTTTTCCTAATATCCAATCTAAACCTCCCCCACTGCAACTTGAGACCATTACTCCTCGTTCTGTCATCTGCTACCATTGAGAACAGTCTAGAGCCATCCTCTTTGGAACCCCCTTTCAGGTAGTTGAAAGCAGCTATCAAATCCCCCCTCATTCTTCTCTTCTGCAGGCTAAACAATCCCAGCTCCCTCAGCCTCTCCTCATAAGTCATGTGTTCTAGACCCCTAATCATTTTTGTTGCCCTTCGCTGGACTCTCTCCAATTTATCCACATCCTTCTTGTAGTGTGGGGCCCAAAACTGGACACAGTACTCCAGATGAGGCCTCACCAATGTCGAATAGAGGGGAACGATCACGTCCCTCAATCTGCTCGCTATGCCCCTACCTATACATCCCAAAATGCCATTGGCCTTCTTGGCAACAAGGGCACACTGCTGACTCATATCCAGCTTCTCGTCCACTGTCACCCCTAGGTCCTTTTCCGCAGAACTGCTGCCTAGCCATTCGGTCCCTAGTCTGTAGCGGTGCATTGGGTTCTTCCGTCCTAAGTGCAGGACCCTGCACTTATCCTTATTGAACCTCATCAGATTTCTTTTGGCCCAATCCTCCAATTTGTCTAGGTCCTTCTGTATCCTATCCCTCCCCTCCAGCGTATCTACCACTCCTCCCAGTTTAGTATCATCCGCAAATTTGCTGAGAGTGCAATCCACACCATCCTCCAGATCATTTATGAAGATATTGAACAAAACCGGCCCCAGGACCGACCCTTGGGGCACTCCACTTGATACCGGCTGCCAACTACACATGGAGCCATTGATCACTACCTGTTGAGCGCGACAATCTAGCCAGCTTTCTACCCACCTTACAGTGCATTCATCCAGCCCATACTTCCTTAACTTGCTGACAAGAGTACTGTGGAAGACCGTGTCAAAAGCTTTGCTAAAGTCAAGAAACAATACATCCACTGCTTTCCCTTCATCCACAGAACCAGTAATCTCATCGTAAAAGGCGATTAGATTAGTCAGGCATGACCTTCCCTTGGTGAATCCATGCTGGCTGTTCCTGATCACTTTCCTCTCATGCAAGTGCTTCAGGATTGATTCTTTGAGGACCTGCTCCATGATTTTTCCAGGGACTGAGGTGAGGCTGACTGGCCTGTAGTTCCCAGGATCCTCCTTCTTCCCTTTTTTAAAGATTGGCACTACATTAGCCTTTTTCCAGTCATCTGGGACTTCCCCCGTTCGCCACGAGTTTTCAAAGATAATGGCCAATGGCTCTGCAATCACTGCCGCCAATTCCTTCAACACTCTCGGATGCAACTCGTCCGGCCCCATGGACTTGTGCACGTCCAGCTTTTCTAAATAGTCCCTAACCACCTCTATCTCCACAGAGGGCTGGCCATCTCTTCCCCATTTTGTGATGCCCAGCACAGCAGTCTGGGAGCTGACCTTGTTAGTGAAGACAGAGGCAAAAAAAGCATTGAGTACATTAGCTTTTTCCACATCCTCTGTCACTAGGTTGCCTCCCTCATTCAGTAAGGGGCCCACACTTTCCTTGGCTTTCTTCTTGTTGCCAACATACCTGAAGAAACCCTTCTTGTTACTCTTAACATCTCTGGCTAGCTGCAGCTCCAGGTGCGATTTGGCCCTCCTGATATCATTCCTACATGCCCGAGCAATATTTTTATACTCTTCCCTGGTCATATGTCCAACCTTCCACTTCTTGTAAGCTTCTTTTTTATGTTTAAGATCCGCTAGGATTTCACCATTAAGCCAAGCTGGTCGCCTGCCATATTTACTATTCTTTTGACTCATTGGGATGGTTTGTCCCTGTAACCTCAACAGGGATTCCTTGAAATACAGCCAGCTCTCCTGGACTCCTTTCCCCTTCAAGTTAGTCCCCCAGGGGATCCTGGCCATCCATTCCCTGAGGGAGTCGAAGTCTGCTTTCCTGAAGTCCAGGGTCCGTATCCTGCTGCTTACCTTTCTTCCCTGCGTCAGGATCCTGAACTCAACCAACTCATGGTCACTGCCTCCCAGATTCCCATCCACTTTTGCTTCCCCCTGATCCACACTTTTGATCCCTGCTGATCCACACTGGCAACACCTGCTTCATGAATATTCCCTATCAGACAATTTTTAATCCATTTAATGTGTGTTATGTTCTTTTATATCATTCCAGTTTTTTAATCAATATTGTGTGTGGTACCAAGTCAAACACCTTACAAAAGTCTATTATGGCAACACAATTACCTTTATTAACCAAACTTGTAATCTCATTATAAAAAAGGTATCAAGTCAGTTTGACAGGATCTATTTTCCATAAAACCCATGTTGATGTGCACTAATTACATTACCCTCCCTTAAGTCCCATATCAGCCACTCCATTATCTTGCCCAGGATCGAGTCAGACTGACAGGCCTATAATTATCAAGGTCATCCGTTTACCTTTTATAACAACTGGCACAACATTAGCTGTCTTTCAGTCTTCTGGAACTTTCCCAGTTGTCCAAGACTTATTGAAAATCAACATGAATGATCCAGCAAGATTCTCAGCCAGCTCTCTTAAAACTCTTGGATGCAAGCTATCTGGACCTACATTTCAAAATGTCTAACTTTAGTAGCTTCTGTTTCACACAGAATCATAGAATATCAGGGTTGGAAGGGACCCCTGAAGGTCATCTAGTCCAACCCCCTGCTCAAAGCAGGACCAATCCCCAACTAAATCATCCCAGCCAGGGCTTTCTCAAGCCTGACCTTAAAAATACCTAAGGAAGGAGATTCCACCACCTCCCTAGGTAACGCATTCCAGTGTTTCACAACCCTCCTAGTGAAAAAGTTTTTCCTAATATCCAACCTAAACCTCCCCCACTGCAACTTGAGACCATTACTCCTTGTTCTGTCATCTGCTACCACTGAGAACAGTCTAGAGCCATCCTCTTTGGAACCCCCTTTCACATCCTCCTGAGATACTAATGGAATGAAAAGAGTGTTAAGCAGCAGCATATGATAAGATTATATCAGGTTTTTCCCCATATACAGTACAGAAATATTTATTGAACACTGCTACTTTTCTGCATTATTACTGATTATTTTACCATTTCCATCTAGTAATGGAAATATTAGTCAGGATTGTTTTTGTTCCTAATATATTTAATAAATTCCCTATTGTCCTTAATTCTGCTAGCAATAGACATCTCCTTATATCCCTTATAAATTTTCTACAATTCCCAACTTCTGATTTATATTCATTACTATCAACTTCCCCTTTCTTCCATTTGTTATATATTTATTTTTTTAAAAGCTACCTTTACTTCCTCTCTAAACCAGGTCAGTTTTTTCACCAGCGTGGCCTTCTTCCTCAGTTACAGGATTGTATTTTTTGGGGTATCTTGTAATGTGTTCTTAAATGATTCCCAATCATCATTTATATTTTTCTGATTAAATTCTTCCTCCCAGCTGATCAATCTTATAATTATTTTCAACTTTATGAACTTGGCCCTATTAAAACACCAAGTATATATAACTGGTTTGAACTTTATTCTGCTTCCACTTTATAAATGTGATGAACTTAGGATCACTTGTACTTAAGGTATCCATTAATTTTTAGTTCTGTGATCAGTTCCTCTTATCTATCAAGACAAGCTCTAACAAAGAATTACCCCATGTTTGCTGCAACACTTTGAGAGTTAGGATATTGCCATCTATAATGTTTAGAAATACCAAAGATGTTTCAGTATTAACATCATGAGACCTCCAGCAGATGTCACTCAAACTGAAGTCCCACATGATCATACAGCGTTTTCCCCTACATATTATAGATAGAATCACAGAATAAAATATTAGAGTTAGAAGAGACCTTAGGAGGTCACCTAGTCCAATCCCCTGCTTGAAGCAGGACCAACACCAACTAAATCATCCCAGCCAGGGCTTTGTCAAGCTTGGGCTTAAAAACCTCTAAGGATGGAGGTTCTACCACCTCCCTAGGTAACCCATTCCAGTGCTTCACCACCCTCCTGGTGAAATAGTGTTTCTTAATATCCAGCCGAGACCTCCCCTACTGCAACTTGAGACCATTGCTTCTTGTTCTGTCATCTGCCACCACTGAAAACAGCCTAGCTCCATTCCCTTTGGAACCCGCCTTCAGGTAGTTGAAGGCTGCGATCAAATCCCCCCTCACTCTTCACTTCTGCAGATTAAATAAGCCCAGTTCCCTCAGCCTCTCCTCATAAGTCATATGCCCCCGCCCCCTAATAATTTCCATTGCCCTCTGCTGGACTCTCTCCAATTTGTTCACATTCCTTCTGTAGTGGTGGGACCACAGCTGGACACAATACTCCAGCCCCAGGAAAAATCATGGAGCAGGTCCTCAAGGAATCATTTTGAAGCACTTAGAGGAGAGGAAAGTGATCAGGAACAGTCAGCATGGATTCACCAAGGGCAAGTCATGCCTGACTAACCTAATTGCCTTCTATGATGAGATAACTGGCTCTGGATGAGGGGAAAGCAGTGGATGCATTATGCCTCGACTTGAGTGCAGGACTGCCCTGCCAAAGGCTACTCCCTCGCCTGCTGGGTAATGGTGTAGTGTGACGTGAAGATGTGGATGGAAGACCATGTTGCTGCCATGCATATGCCCTGGATAGGGATCTGAGCCAGGAATGCTGCAGATGACGCCTGCACTCTCGTGGAGTGCACCATAAGCGAAGGGGCTGGAAGTTTTGCCAGGTCATAGCAAGTCCTGATACAGGACGTGATCCGTGATGAAATGCGCTGGGATGAGATCGGGAGCCCCCTCAACCTTTCTGCGACTGCAATAAAGAGCTGCAGTGACTTACGAAATGGCGTTGTGCGCTCAATGTAGAATGCTAGGGGACGCCTAACATCCAGGGAATGGAACATGTACTCTCTGTTACTGGCATGGGTCTTAGGGAAGAACCTAAGTAAAAATAGGTCTTGGTTCACATGAAACTGGAAGACTATCTTTGGCAGAAACGCAGGGTGGGGGCAGAGCTGCACCCTGTCTTTATAAAATACCGTATGGGAGGTTCGGAAGTCAGCGCTCTGAGCTCAGATACCCTTCTGGCCAAGGTTATGGCCACCAGAAAGTCCACCTTCCAGGAGAAGTAGGACAGAGGGCAGGTTGCCATGGGCTCGAAAGGGGTCTCCATGAGTGCGGACAGGACTAGGTTAAGGTCCAACTGGGGAATGGGCCGTCGTATCTGGGGATAAAGTCTGTCTAAGCCCTTGAGAAACCTGCACACCATGGGATTACTGCTCCCGAGTGAAAAGCCGAAATGGCAGCAAGGTGTACCCTGAGAGAGGATATTGCCAACCCCTGCTGCTTAAGGTATAACAGGTAGTCCAAAACAAGGGGAACTGACGCTAGCTGTGGTGTGGTTCGCTTCCCCTTTGTCGAGACCAGATGGAAAAACGCTTCTTCTTTGCCAGGTACGTGGCACGAGTGGAGGGCTTCCTACTTCCCAGCAGGACCTGGGTCTGAATAATAAAGCTCAAGAGAGTTCAGCCATGGCGTTTCCACACCATGAAGTGGAGGGACTCCAGATTGGGGTGTTGCAGATGGCTGTGGTCCTGTGTGATTAGGGTCAGGCATACAGGAAGCACCACTGGCCTGTCCACTGAGAGGTTCATCAACATGGTGAAACAGTGCTGGTGGGGCCACGCTGGCGCTACGAGGATCAAGGAAGCCCCATCTTGGCGAGTCTTGAGGAGGACTTTGTGTATGAGAGGGAAGGGCGGGAATGCGTACAGCAGGTGACTCGTCCATGAAAGGCGTCCACGATGGAGCCTGAGCTGTGGTTCAGGAAAACAGAACCGCTGGCACTTCCTGTTGCTCCACGTCGCGAACAGGTCGATGTGGGGAGAACCCCACCTCTGGAAAATCAAGCGTGAGAAGTGCAGCCTGAGGGACCATTCGTGACCGTGAAATGAACGTCTGGGGTGATCGGCTAGTTCGTTTTGCGCTCCTGGAAGGTAGGATGCCTCTAGGAGTATCGAGTGGGCAACACAAAAATCCTACAGCTCAAGGGCTTCCTGGCACAGGGGAGAGGAGCGAGCACCACCCTGTTTGTTTATATAGAACATTGCTGCAGTGTTGTCCGTCAGCACTGACACACATGCACCCTGCAGGTGGGCCTGGAATGCCTGACATGCCAGACGAACCGCCCTCAGCTCCCTTACGTTGATATGCAGTGATAATTCTGTGTGGGACCATAGGCCTTGAGTTCTGATATTGCCCAGGTGCACTCCCTAAACGAGCGCCGAGGCGTCTGTGACCAGGGATAGCAAGGTTGGGGTTTGGCAAAGGGTACTCCTGCACAGACCACTTGTGGTTGCAGCCACCAGCGGAGAGACCCGAGAATGCGAGGGTGGAGGATAACTATTGCACCCAAAGGGTCCCTGCCTGGCCTGTATACCTGTGCCAAAGAGCTCCAAGAGTTGAAAGCATAGCGGCTGAGTACTGCTTGCTGGTTGGCCACTCAAAGCTGGAGCCCCCTGGACGAGTAGACCTTCCGGCTGAAAAGGTCCAGCTTCTTAGCATCCTGTGACTTAGGTGCGGGACCCAGCTGTCCTTGCCTCTCTTTGTGGTTTGCAGCATCGACCACCAGAGTCCCCAATTGGGGGTGGGTGAAAAAAAAGTGACCATACCCGTTCTGCAGCACAAAATAGCATCTTTCCACCCCTTCAGTGGTGGGTAGTATAGAGGCCTGGGTCTGCCAGAGCACCTGGTGTTTTGGATCGTTCTTATGAGGGGCAAGGCCACCCTAGAAGGACCTTCAGGGGCAAGGATGTCCACCATCGGGTCAGAGTCCTCCATGACCTCCTCTGCCTGGAGATTGAGATTTAGGGCCAACCTTCTAAGGAGGTCCTGGGGTCCCTTGGTATCCATCGCGGTAGGGAAGTGGTGGTGCCTGCCACTGCCTCGTCTAGCAAGGAGGCGGCCCATGGGACAGGGTCTCCTGCCCTTCCGGCTCTCTGGAGGCTGAGTCAGGTACTTCGGAGCCTCCCGTGACTGGAGGTGGCTCTAGTGTCACTGATGGTTCTGGTTTGAGAACTGAGCCTGAGCGTGACAGCCCAGAGTCCCTGTCTCGTGCAGGGTCCTCAGGAGCCCTGGGGGTGTGGCAAGCCAGCGACGTTGCTTGCGGCAGGGGGAGGGGGCACCACGTGGTTCAGATGCCACCGATGTCAGCCTGGAGCCCTGACCCTGAGCCTGACGGTAGGCCCAAGGGGTCAAAAAGGGCCATTGGACTAGGCCCTGCCATTGGGGTGGCCAGGCAACCACCAGTGCTCATGGTTCCACCCGTCTGCAGTGCTGGGACCGGTGCCAGGACCGGGAGCAGCAGTGGCTGCGTCTAGAGACAGAAGACTCGGCGTCTGACTCGGACGAGTAGTCTGTGCCTGACCATGGGGGGAACGGAGCTGGGGAACGGTATCGGGGAGATGATGAGCGGCGCCATAACATCACAGGCTTACCATGATGATGAACCGGGGCGGTGCCGCAGCTACATGCAGTGCCAGGATAGATATTTCAGTCAGTGCCTGAGGCTGCACCTGTAGGGCCAGGGACTGCACTGTCATGGCAATATGGTCCTGTGCTGCCTCATAGGTGTCCAGCGTGAATGGAAGGTCGAGTTCGTCCTCCCAATGCTCCCAAGTCAGGAATTCCACCAGCACCGGACTCAACAGGCCTCCTGTTGGGGCCGGAGTCAATGGTGCCAGGTCTTGAGGCCCAGACCGTGGGTGCCCCGCTGGAGTCCCCTCGCGGCTTCTTGATGGGGGGAACGGCCCCTGTCCGCCTTCTTTTTCTTATGCAGCACCAGGGACTGCGAGCAGTGCCGCATGGCACTGGCTTTACAAGTTGGGGAGCGTTGCTGGAGCTCCTTCGAGGAACCCTTCCTCAGTGCCAGGACATCCCACACCGAGGCCGGGGCGCTGTGCACTGATGATGCCGGTGCCGCTTCTGGTGCCAGCTGTGGACAGAGGGCCGACTCCTTCAGGAGGCACTTCAAACAATAGTCCAGCTCTCTCTTAGCCCTGGGTTTGAAACTCCTGCAAATTGGGCATTTATTTGTCTGATGGCCTTGTCCTAGGCACTTGAGACAGACAGCATGTGGATCGCCTGTAGGCATAGGTTTCGCCACCTCTCGCACACCTTAAACTCCTGTGACCAAGGCATGCCCTGGTGCCTGGGGAAACTAGAGTGGGTCGGAAGCCCCCCAAAAGTAAGTCCAACTAACTACTATATAATGAACTAACAACTAAGAAAAGGGAACCACTATGTAGGCACTTGCAAATGCAAGAGACTGAGCTGCTCCAACAACTGTCACTGGCGGTAAGAAGGAACTGAGCCGGCGGCGGGTCGGCAGGGACCTATATACACTGCCGTAAGGTGCCACTTCAGGGGTCTCCACAGCCGACCCGACGGGTAGCGCTAGGGGAAAAACCTTCCAACGATCGTGCAGGCGGCGCACACACACACCTACTGGAATGCACGTGAGCAATCACTCGAAGAACATATGCTCCTAGTGTAATTCTAAGGCCAAAGGGGCTAATACAGAGGTCTCAAAGTCCAGGCCCGCAGGCCATCTGTGGCCCGAGAACCTCCCCACTGAGGGCCATGGAAACTTTAAAAAAGTTTTTTCATGCAGCCCTCATGGCTGCCGGCCGGGAGAGTGATGCAGGAGGGGAGCAGCAGGAGAGATTTACATGCCCGTCCCCTCAACATTGCTCCATCCTGCTGCTCCTGGGACCCTCCCAGAGGTTGCACTTGGCAAGGTGTCATTCAACTCGGCTCCCTGCAAGCGGTTCCCTATCCCTGCTGTTGCTGGCGGAGCCACAGAGGAGAGAATAATGCAGCCATGCTGCCAGCTGTCTGCTGCAGGCGCTGCCCCCACCGCCCCGGCTCCCATTGGCTGGGGGAGAGGGACAGACATACCATCACTAGTTGCTGGGCAAGGTCAGCCATGGAAGCAGCGTCACTAGTCACCGGGCAGAGTCAGCCAGGTCGGCATGAGGCCAAGGGAGCGAGGGAAAAGGGTGGGAAACAGGCTGGGAGGAGGCGTGAACGCCATCTTCAGTTACGTTATTAGCCCACTGGGAGCATTTGAGGACTGGCACTGGCCCTAAGGTAAACTGAGTTTGAGACCCCTGGGCTAATACAATCCTTGGATGCATAAACCGGGGAATCTCAAGTAGGAGAAGAATGATTATTTTACCTCTGTCCTTGGCACCGATGTGATTGCTGCTGAAATACTGTGTCCAGTTCTGGTGCCCACAGAAAGGAGGATACTGATAAACTGAGAGGGGTTCAGATAAGAACCACAAGAATGATTAACGGATTAGAAAACATGCTTTACAGAAATAGACTCAAGGAACTCAATCTATTTAGCTTAACAAAAAGAAGGTTAAGGGGTGACTTGATCGCAGCCTGTAAGTACCTACATGGGGAACAAATATTTAATAATGGGCTCTTCAATCTAGCAGAGAAAGATATAACACAATCCAATGGCTAGAAATTAAAGTTAGACAAATTCAGACAAGAAATAAGTCATATATTTTTCAACAGTCAGCATAATTAATCATCAGAACAATTTACCAATGATCATGGTGGATTCTCCATCACTGGCTATTTTTAAATTAAGGATGGATGTTTTTCTAAAAGATACTAAGATAATGTCACGGCTAACCTGGTGGCTGAACTTTGTGACTTTGTCCTTACCCATAACTATTTTACATTTGGGGACAATGTATACCTTCAGATCAGCGGCACTGCTATGGGTACCCGCATGGCCCCACAGTATGCCAACATTTTTATGGCTGATTTAGAACAACGCTTCCTCAGCTCTCGTCCCCTAAAGCCCCCACTCTACTTGCGCTATATTGATGACATCTTCATCATCTGGACCCATGGAAAAGAAGCCCTTGAGGAATTCCACCATGATTTCAACAACTTCCATCCCACCATCAACCTCAGCCTGGTCCAGTCCACACAAGAGATCCACTTCCTGGACACTACAGTGCTAATAAACAATGGTCACATAAACAACACCCTATACCGGAAACCTACTGACCACTATGCTTACCTACATGCCTCCAGCTTTCACCCTGACCACACCACACGATCCATCGTCTACAGCCAAGCTCTGCGATACAACCGCATTTGCTCCAACCCCTCAGACAGAGACAAACACCTACAAGATCTCTGTCAAGCTTTCTTACAACTACAATACCCACCTGCGGAAGTGAAGAAACAGATTGATAGAGCCAGAAGAGTTCCCAGAAGTCTCCTGCTACAGGACAGGCCTAACAAAGAAAATAACAGAACGCCACTAGCCATCACCTTCAGCCCCCAACTAAAACCCCTCCAACGCATTATTAAGGATCTACAACCTATCCTAAAGGATGACCAAACACTCTCACAAATCTTGGGAGACAGGCCAGTCCTTGCCTACAGACAGCCCCGCAACCTGAAGCAAATACTCACCAACAACCACATACCACACAACAGAACCACTAACCCAGGAACTTATCCTTGTAACAAAGCCCGTTGCCAACTGTGCCCACATATCTATTCAGGGGACACCATCACAGGGCCTAATAACATCAGCCACACTATCAGAGGCTCGTTCACCTGCACATCCACCAATGTGATATATGCCATCATGTGCCAGCAATGCCCCTCTGCCATGTACATTGGTCAAACTGGACAGTCTCTACGTGAAAGAATAAATGGGCACAAATCAGATGTCAAGAATTATAACATTCATAAACCAGTCGGAGAACACTTCAATCTCTCTGGTCACGCAATCACAGACATGAAGGTCGCTATCTTAAAACAAAAAAACTTCAAATCCAGACTCCAGCGAGAAACTGCTGAATTGGAATTCATTTGCAAAGTGGATACTATTAATTTAGGCTTAAATAGAGACTGGGAGTGGCTAAGTCATTATGCAAGGTAGCCTATTTCCCCTTGTTTTTTCCTACCACCCCCCCCCCCCCCCCCAGACGTTCTGGTTAAACTTGGATTTAAACTTGGAGAGTGGTCAGTTTGGATGAGCTATTGCCAGCAGGAGAGTGAGTTTGTGTGTGTGTGTGTGTGTCCCCGGGAAAAGGGTGGGTGGGTGAGAAAGCCTGGATTTGTGCTGGAAATGGCCCAACTTGATGATCACTTTAGATAAGCTATTACCAGCAGGACAGTGGGGTGGGAGGAGGTATCGTTTCATGATCTCTGTGTGTATATAAAGTCTGCTGCAGTTTCCACGGTATGCATCCGATGAAGTGAGCTGTAGCTCACGAAAGCTCATGCTCAAATAAATTGGTTAGTCTCTAAGGTGCCACAAGTACTCCTTTTCTTTTTAAGAATTTTTTGGAGTGGAAGTTTTACAGCCTGTGTTATACACAAGATCAGACGATCACAATTCAGTTAGTGTTAACAGCAAGTCAGCTGGAGGGTGGCTGCTTTTAATTAAGCCTCTTTCAGCACCATCTTGACCTGGTGACATAGTACCATTTAGTTTCTCAAGTTGTTTCATCATCTCTGTCACTGACTCACCTTCACCATCTAACCAGTAATCAGCACTAACTTGGTCCTTCCTAACCAGTTAGGGCTCTTGTAGCAGGGTGACTACTCCGCTCCTGCCCTGAAGGGGTTAAAGCAGCCCAGGAGAGGGCTGTGAATGGGAAAAGCAGGCTGATTGGGAAAGCAGCCACAGCTGTGGCCAGCTTAATCAGGGTCCAGCTGGCCCTTATAAGAGGGCTGTGGGCCAGAAGTGAGGACAGACACCCTCTCTAGCTTCCTAGAGAGAGAAGGACCTGGCTGCCTGGGAAACTAAGAAGGGTACCTAGGGTGGCCAAGTGCTAGGGAAGGGCAGAGGGAGCTCCAGCCCAGCAAAGCCCCTGGCTGCAGGCCTAGTTAAAGGCCTATGAAATGGTACTGGGGCTGCAGAGGGGCAGCCCAGAGATAGACAGAGGCAGCTGGTCCAAACCCCCTTGCCGATGATGAGTGGTTCATAGACTGCAGTCTGCCCCAGGGAGCGGGGGCTAGATTGTGACTGGCAGTGGCCACTGAGGCAAGGTGGGGGTAGAGGGTTGGGGGAATCCCCTGGATGGGGAGACTCGGATTGTGGGTTACTGCTGGGGCAGAACCCTGACGAGGAAGGCACTAGGGTCCGGGAGGGACATGGGGGCCAGCGGCAGGTGAGACACCGGCCTGCAGAGGGCGATCCTGGCCGGAAGAACTAATTCCCAGGACGACCGACAGGAGGCACCGCACCGGTGAGTTGTCGCCCCGCGACAGCTCCCCATCCAGCTTTGTGAACCTTAGCATGGGAATCACAGTAGACCTAATTAATGACCATTTCAGCAGCACCCCCTGCCATCCGCATCTCTCTCTCTCCAGCTGAACTGTTTTTGCATTTCTACAGACAGGCATACCCTAGGGAAAAAGGGACCCAGTCAGGGTTATTCCTCCACCCAAAGCACCCTTTGGGCAAGAGCTGTGTAGAAGAGACTCCTCCTTCACTGAGACCTTTGTGGAACCACCCAGCCCCACAACATGTAGGTGTGGAGAAGACAGAAGTTCCAAGACAGTGCTGCGGACATCAGGGCTGTCCTTAGGATTTATGAGGCCTCCGCAGTATTATTAAACTGGTGCCCCTATGCCCAACAGCAGCCTGGGTTTGCAGCCGAGGGGAGGGAAGAGGACGAGGCAGCAAGGATACCAAGCCGCCCGGCCCGCCACACAGTGGCGGAGAGTCACAGTTCCCTGCAGAGAGCCCTGTACCCTCTCCATCATGCAGAATGCGCAGCACCAGCGCATTCGGCTCTGTGAACATGGCCCCCTGTCTAAGGAGACTGCAGTGCACACTGGGTGTGCGGGAGCTGACCCACTCTTACCTGCTGTCATGGACGGGTGGGTGAAGCTGCCACTTGGGGAGGCTAGCTCCCCAGCCCACCTCTTCAGCCTGTGGTCCCGCCCATACGTCACTCCTGCTGTGCCCCAGACCCCGCCCCCACTCTGCCCAGGCCCCGCCCTCTCCCACACTGTCTCCCTCCTCTCTTCCCTCCCCCTCCCTGCCCACCCCCTTTCAGCCAAATCCCTGAACCCAAATGAAGCAAATGACATTTGAGAAGAAAAAAAGAAAAAAAAACAACTACTCTTCAGCAATTTCTTTCTAAAGAAAATGGGGCATGTTTTCCAGTGCATCCCAGATGGTGAAGACTGGACATGCAGAAGGTACCTAATTAAAAGCACTAAATTTGGGAATAAAAAATGTCAGTCACAGGTTTTTTGATATACCCTGAAATCTGTCAGAGATTTATTTGCAAAAAACTTTGTAGTAAGGGCAAGTCAGCTGTCTTGCTGAATACAACATTAAATATTACGGAATACATGACGCAGCTCTTCTCTGTGTAACATTTTCTTAATCAGTATTTCCAAGGTGATTTTATATTTTAAATGTACTCTTAAGCCTTCATGAAGCAATAATTCCAGATTACTACATAATTAACTCACTGAATCAAAGACATTATTTAAATTAATCAGTCACAGAGGTTTAGTGTGTTCACAACAATGTTCATAGCTTTTAGAAAAAGGGAACACTAATTTACTTTGTGTGATCTCCATAACAATAGACATGTTTATGAAATTTCACCAACTTTAAAAAATAGGTTTCCAAAGATTTTAGGCATAACAATGGATTTTATATCTTACTATGTACTGATTTTTCTAGAGGGTTCACAGATAGTTCATCAGATAGTCAGAAGTGAAGAAAGGTAAATTCTTTGTCCAACTATCTGGAAGGAAAGGGGTGTTGTCCCCTTAAGGGTTCTCTTCAATGGGAGCGGGGGCGGTGTGTAAAGGGAGAAAGGGATGGACAAAGGACAGGAAGACTTTAGAAGCAACTTTTCTTTTACTATAGTAATTAAAATGTGTATTTAAGATAAGGGTGGTCTTTTGAAAGATGTATTTTAAAAACTATATCTGAAGATCCAAGCATTTAAAGCTAAAGATGATTGTGCATCTAAAAATCTATGCAAGGATTTTTTAGAGATGTAATTTTATAATCTTCACCAACTGTAACGTTATTGACATGAACTGGGACTGTACAGATCATTGTTGCAATCAAGGTCCTGTAGTGGCACCAAATCTTGTATAAAGGGGGTCAAATAAGGTGTCTAAGACACAGTTATGGTTTGCTGGTTATGATTATGCTATCTGTATGCATGTATCATTTTTGTATTTAAGGTTATAAGTATTGGAAGGACAGGCAGGGCAGAAAAGGTGGGGGAGTAGCACTGTATGTGAGGGAGCAGTATGACTGCTCAGAGCTCCGGTACGAAACTGTAGAAAAACCTGAGTGTCTCTGGATTAAGTTTAGAAGTGTGTGCAACAAGAGTGATGTAGTGGTGGGAGTCTGCTATAGACCACTGGACCAGGGGAATGAGGTAGATGAGGCTTTCTTCCGGCAGCTCACGGAAGCTACTAGATCGCATGCCCTGATTCTCATGGGTGACTTTAATTTTCCTGATATCTGCTGGGAGAGCAATACAGCAGTGCATAGACAATCCAGGAAGTTTTTGGAAAGCGCAGGGGACAATTTCCTGGCGCAAGCGCTAGAGGAGCCAACTAGGGGGGGCGCTTTTCTTGACCTGCTGCTCACAAACCGGGTAGAATTAGTGGGGGAAGCAAAAGTGGATGGGAATCTGGGAGGCAGTGACCATGAGTTGGTTGAGTTCAGGATCCTGACGCAGGGAAGAAAGGTAAGCAGCAGGATACGGACCCTGGACTTCAGGAAAGCAGACTTCGACTACCTCAGGGAACGGATGGCCAGGATCCCCTGGGGGACTAACTTGAAGGGGAAAGGAGTCCAGGAGAGCTGGCTGTATTTCAAGGAATCCCTGTTGAGGTTACAGGGACAAACCATCCCAATGAGTCAAAAGAATAGTAAATATGGCAGGCGACCAGCTTGGCTTAATGGTGAAATCCTAGCGGATCTTAAACATAAAAAAGAAGCTTACAAGAAGTGGAAGGTTGGACACATGACCAGGGAAGAGTATAAAAATATTGCTCGGGCATGTAGGAATGATATCAGGAGGGCCAAATCGCACCTGGAGCTGCAGCTAGCCAGAGATGTTAAGAGTAACAAGAAGGGTTTCTTCAGGTATGTTGGCAACAAGAAGAAAGCCAAGGAAAGTGTGGGCCCCTTACTGAATGAGGGAGGCAACCTAGTGACAGAGGATGTGGAAAAAACTAATGTACTCAATGCTTTTTTTGCCTCTGTTTTCACTAACAAGGTCAGTTCCCAGACTGCTGCGCTGGGCATCACAAAATGGGGAAGAGATGGCCAGCCCTCTGTGGAGATAGAGGTGGTTAGGGACTATTTAGAAAAGCTGGACGTGCACAAGTCCATGGGGCCGGACGAGTTGCATCCGAGAGTGCTAAAGGAATTGGCGGCTGTGATTGCAGAGCCATTGGCCATTATCTTTGAAAACTCGTGGCGAACCGGGGAAGTCCTGGATGACTGGAAAAAGGCTAATGTAGTGCCAATCTTTAAAAAAGGGAAGAAGGAGGATCCTGGGAACTACAGGCCAGTCAGCCTCACCTCAGTCCCTGGAAAAATCATGGAGCAGGTCCTCAAAGAATCAATCCTGAAGCACTTGCATGAGAGGAAAGTGATCAGGAACAGCCAGCATGGATTCACCAAGGGAAGGTCATGCCTGACTAATCTAATCGCCTTTTACGATGAGATTACTGGTTCTGTGGATGAAGGGAAAGCAGTGGATGTATTGTTTCTTGACTTTAGCAAAGCTTTTGACACGGTCTTCCACAGTACTCTTGTCAGCAAGTTAAGGAAGTATGGGCTGGATGAATGCACTGTAAGGTGGGTAGAAAGCTGGCTAGATTGTCGCGCTCAACGGGTAGTGATCAATGGCTCCATGTCTAGTTGGCAGCCGGTATCAAGTGGAGTGCCCCAAGGGTCGGTCCTGGGGCCGGTTTTGTTCAATATCTTCATAAATGATCTGGAGGATGGTGTGGATTGCACTCTCAGCAAATTTGCGGATGATACTAAACTGGGAGGAGTGGTAGATACGCTGGAGGGGAGGGATAGGATACAGAAGGACCTAGACAAATTGGAGGATTGGGCCAAAAGAAATCTGATGAGGTTCAATAAGGATAAGTGCAGGGTCCTGCACTTAGGATGGAAGAATCCAATGCACCGCTACAGACTAGGGACCGAATGGCTAGGCAGCAGTTCTGCGGAAAAGGACCTAGGGGTGACAGTGGACGAGAAGCTGGATATGAGTCAGCAGTGTGCCCTTGTTGCCAAGAAGGCCAATGGCATTTTGGGATGTATAGGTAGGGGCACAGCGAGCAGATCGAGGGACGTGATCGTTCCCCTCTATTCGACATTGGTGAGGCCTCATCTGGAGTACTGTGTCCAGTTTTGGGCCCCACACTACAAGAAGGATGTGGATAAATTGGAGAGAGTCCAGCGAAGGGCAACAAAAATGATTAGGGGTCTAGAACACATGACTTATGAGGAGAAGCTGAGGGAGCTGGGATTGTTTAGCCTGCAGAAGAGAAGAATGAGGGGGGATTTGATAGCTGCTTTCAACTACCTGAAAGGGGGTTCCAAAGAGGATGGCTCTAGACTGTTCTCAATGGTAGCAGATGACAGAACGAGGAGTAATGGTCTCAAGTTGCAGTGGGGGAGGTTTAGATTGGATATTAGGAAAAACTTTTTCACTAAGAGGGTGGTGAAACACTGGAATGCATTACCTAGGGAGGTGGTAGAATCTCCTTCCTTAGAGGTTTTTAAGGTCAGGCTTGACAAAGCCCTGGCTGGGATGATTTAACTGGGAATTGGTCCTGCTTCAAGCAGGGGGTTGGACTAGATGACCTTCTGGGGTCCCTTCCAACCCTGATATTCTATGATTGGCTCTATACTGTCTATATTTCAAACTTGTGCCTATACACTCCTGTGGTTTACTGCTCACCTAGGTGGAAGAATCCCACATTCATGGGGATGGTGCATGTATTTGTATGCTACTCAGCAGCATACAAAGAATGACGGATAGAAATTAAAGACCTAAATGTATTTCTGAAATCAGACACTGGGCACCAACACCAATTGTTTTTGGAATGTCTGATAGCTTCTTCAGGAAATGGAGAAAAAGATGCTATGCACAAGAACCACAGAGAGCTCTCTAGGTCAACCAAAAATACTGGGTAGTAAATGCTATTAATTTATTTGCAGAAAATGCTCTTAACATGAAAGGCTCCACTGCTTTTGGAGCCACAATTTCTGTAAGCTCTCCTCTCTGACCAGAGCTGACGTATGCAACAGCAAATGTGAAGGAGGCTTGGAACTACTTTAAGTCAAAGTTGCAGAAACCACCTGGAACTTGCATCCCAAGCAAGGGAGGGTGGGTGGGAACCTCATAGGGAAGGGTTGCAGCTCAAGCATCTCAAACAGGTTATTAAGATAAATCAGAAAGCCTACAAGGCATGGAATAAGGGATGGATTAGCAAGGAAAGCTACCTCTTGGAGGTCTGGAGGTTTAGGGATAAAGTGGGAACTGCCAAAAGCCAAGCAGAGCTGAATCTTGCAAAGGAAATTAAAAACCATTATAAATGGTTCTTTAACCATATATATAAAAAGAAGACAACAAAAGAAGGGGGAATCCGGCATGAAGATTAAAGATTATTTAGGTATGGCCCAACACCTAAATGAATACTTTGCCTCAGTTTTCAATAAAGCTAATGACAGGTTTCAGAGTAACAGCCGTGTTAGTCTGTATTCGCAAAAAGAAAAGGAGTACTTGTGGCACCTTAGAGACTCACCAATTTATTTGAGCATGAGCTTTCGTGAGCTACAGCTCACTTCATCAGATGTCAGAATCAGATTTCATCTGATGAAGTGAGCTGTAGCTCACGAAAGCTCATGCTCAAATAAATTGGTGAGTCTCTAAGGTGCCACAAGTACTCCTTTTCTTTCTGCGAATAAAGCTAATGGGGATCTTGGGGGGAGCTGCCAGGTGGCTAGTGGGCACAAGGAAATGGAAGTAGAAATTACCACATGAGGCAGAAGCCAAACTCAGACAGCTTAATGGGACCAAATCGTGAGGCTGGGATAATCTCCATCCAAGAATATTAAAGGAACTGGCACATGAAATTGAAAGCCCAGTAGCAAGGATTTTTTAACAAATCCATAAACTCAGGATTCGTACCTTATGACTAGAGAATTGCAACTATTGTGCTCATATTTAAGAAAGGGAAGGAAAACATGATCTGGGAAACTACAAGCCCAGTAGTTTGACCTCAGTTGTATGCAAGATTTTAGAACAAATTCTGAAAGAGAGCATAATTAAAGACAGAGATAAATGGTAATTTGTATAAAATACAACACGGTTTTACAAAAGGTAGATTGTGCTAGACCCAATCTGATCTCTTTCTTTGAGATAAGACTTTTAATCTAGACAAAGAAAAAGCAGTAGATCTAATCTAACTGGATTTCCGTAAAGCATATGATACAGTTCCATGTGGGTAATTATTAGTTAAATTGGAAAAGGTGAGGATTAATACAAGAATCGAAAGGTGGTTAAAGGGGAAACTACACCAGGTTATACTGAAAAGTGAACTATCGGGGGGGGGGGAGGAGAGAGAGAGAGAGAGAGTGTGTGTGTGTGTGTACAAGTGGAACGCCTCAAGGATCAGTCTTGGGACCAATCTTATTTAACATTTTCATTAATGACCTTGACAGAAAGTGGGAGTGTACTAATAAACTTTGCAGATGACACAAAATTGGAGATATTGCCAATGTGGAGAAGGACCGGAATATCATACAAAATTTGGAGAACCTTGAAAGCTAAGTAATAGAAATGGGATGAAATTTAATAGTGGAGAGTGCAAGATCATGCATTTAGGGATTAACAACAGAAGTTTTTGCTACAAGCTGGGGACTTATCAGTTGCAAGCGACAGAACAGGAAAAAGACCTGGATGGACTGGTTGATCACAGGATGACTATGAATCACTAATGTGATACAGCCATGAAAAAGGCTAATACAATCCTAGGATGCATCAGGTGAGGTATTCCTAGAAGAGACAGGGAAGTGTCATTGCCATTATACAAGGCACTGATGACACCTCATCTGGAAAACTGTGAGCAATTCTAGTCTCCTATGTATAAGAAAGATGAATTCAAACTGGAACAGGTGCAGGAAAGGGCTACTAGGATGATCAGAGGAAAGGAAAACCTACTTTATGAGAGGAGACTTAAGAAGGTTGGCTGGTTTAGCCTAACAAAACGAAGGCAGAGGGGAAGATATAATTGCTATCAGAAGGATAACAACTCCTCTCTCTCCCTGGTGTTTAAGGGCCATTGATGGCACAAGAACAAAGGGATATACACTGCCCAACAACAAGTTTAGGCTTGAAACTAGACAAAGGTTTCTAACCATCAGAGGAGTGAAGCCTTCCAAGAAAAGTAGTGAGGGCAAAAACCTAACCTCTTTCAAGACTGAGCTTGATAAATTTATGTAGAGGATGGTACGATGAGGTAGCCTACAGTGGCATATGGATCATCTGCGACTGTTATTAACAAATATCTCCAGAGATGGACCCTAGATGGGGAAGGCTCAGAGTTATTACAAAGAATTCTTTCCCAGGTAGTTGGTTGGTGGGTCTCACCCACATGCTCAGGGTTTACCTGATCACCATATTTGGGGTGGAAAAGGAATTTCCCCCCCAGGTCAAATTGACAGTAACCCTGGGATTTTTTCACCTTCCCCTGTAGTGTAGGGCACAGGTCACTTGATGATTTTAACTACAGTAAGCTATTTGACAGGCAAGGAAGGTATCTCACTCTTCCAGAGTGAGATATTTCCTGCCTGTACAGAACGCACCGGAGATGAAAGCAGAATCCACAAGCACTATCCTAACAACAATCAACACTGGCCTAAGCATAACCTGATGCCTAATAAATATATTCCATTGTAACTATTTTTGTAACTACAACTGTTAACCCAGCTGATCACCCACTGTTAAGCCCAGGCCAGAGTTCACAATTTCTGTTCTACACCAGAGAGAAATATCCCCCATGTCTGTTGTGTCTTGGCCTTTCTCCTTGATCGTAACTAATTTGGTTTTGGTTTGTAGTACTGGTCTTTTCATAACAGTTAGTAACGAACACAGTAACCAATGTTTCATTCTCCATGTTCAAATGACAGCTACCTTGCTGCAGAGGGGAGGTTACACTCTACCTGTCAGTTTCAGAATATGCAGCTGATTCAGTAAGAAGCAGATTTCAGTAGAGCATTCAAAGTCTGCCTGAGATAGCCATTCCAAGAGTTTTATGAACTAACCAATGTGGGGGAAATGGAAGAGGGCTAGACATACCGTTATTTGCTTTGTTTTCAAGCAGTATTTTGCTCTCACTGATTTGCACAACAAATCCTGCTACCTTTACCTGAATTTCATCACATTTGATGAGCTTTTCCACCTCTTCCTGATTTAAGAGGATGAACTCTTCATGCTGAACCACCTCTGGGAAGTGTTTCTGGCTGAAGACCTCTGCTGCCTGCATTAGATCAACGCAGTTGTGTGTCTCAGCAAAATCTCGGATGCCCAAACAGTTTGATGGATCCAGCTGGCTTTCCAAGAACTCACAACAAGCCTGCTTCACACCTATAGAAATGAGATGAGTGAGTGAGCTCATGCACTTCTGCTATCCAATCCCTGCTTTGGAAAGTAATTTAGAAAACCAAGTTCTAGTCTATATTGAAATGTCAACCCCAAAACCTTGCTTAGAGGTATGCACACACACAAAGAGACATATAGGCAAACATTTCTTCAGGGGCCAGGAAAAAATAAAGCAACAGACGGTATGTTTAGACCACTGACTATTTATACATACTAAAAATAACTTGACAAATATAGGAGAGACTCAAAAGGAAGCCTTACAGAGCTCGGGGATCTATAGGACCTTAGAGTGAGAGATGCCTTGGGACAATTATTTGTTTTATCACCATTTCTCCACGAGGGTTAAACTTTCTTATCAGTGAGAACAGAGTACATACAGCAGCACATTTGACAAACGGCTATTATGCAATTTCAACACAAAAAGACTTGGGTCTGGAAACAGCCCAGCACCCTATTCTGCCTTCTGCAATCTTTCCTTTACTTACAAGTCAGACATTCCAGAACCCTTAACAGCATCAACTGTACAATCTGCATGGTTAATTGGTTTGCAATTACCTTTCAGCTGAAGCAGACATGCTGCTGGGAGCAATTCCTGGACATTTTCTACCGTCACATGAACCGTTTCTGTATACACAAAGTCCAGCAGGATTTCCATAGTAGAGGCTGTCAACCCTTGGATATCCACATATGGTTTATCTTTTTCTGAAAGCTACAAATTAAAAGCAAGGGAGATAATGGTTTATTTTCCAGAGGTCAGACCAAAAACCCAGTGATGGCTCTTAGAAGTTGTCCCTGCAGAGTACTCTGCCTTTTCAGTGTATGTAAAAAGGGAAAAGATAGAGATGAAGGAATTTCCTTGGAGAATTCAGCATGTGTGTGTGTGTGCATACACACGTGTGTAGAGAAGATAGCATAAGTGTTTCTTTTGTGTAGAAGGATGCCTCAGGGAAACTGTATTTTGGAAGAAGCCAGATGAGATTTGACACAACAGAAGCTTAATGGGTGGTATTTAACCTAAGATGAACAGCAGACTCACTAACATCACCTGGCATAGGCGCAGACTCCATGGGTGCTCCAGGGCTCAAGCACCCAGGGAAAAAAATAAGGCAGTGCTCAGCACCCACTATCCACAGTGGTTTTGCCCTGGTGCTGGCCGCCTGATCAGTTATTTGGTGAGCATCTGGGGGAGGGGGCAGAGAGGAGGGAGCAGCGGGCAGGCAGGAGGTCTTAGGGGAGGGGGCTGGGCAGGAAGAGGTGGAGCAAGGGCAGTGCCTTGGGGAATAGGCCAACCAGGAGTGGGGCCTGGGGTAGAGCACCCACTGCGAAAAATAAAAGTCAGCGCCTGTGTCATCTGACATGCAGAAGCGAGGAGTGAAGGAGAGTTCCCCCCAACTCTTCCCCTTGGACTGGCTGCCTGACACATTATGGGTTGTGTGGAGCAACCATCTCATGCCTGTCTTTATAAACACACCACACAAAAAGTTCCATTAAGCTAGAGTTAAGATTGAAGGGACAGATCAGTAATTTAAGGATAAAAATCCTTACAAGAACTTCATAGTTCTACTAAAAAGCCAGGAATTTCAGAGCCAAGGTTAAACTTGCATGAAAAACATATGAAAATAGAGAAATGCACAGTTAAGGTACCCAGTCAACCTTAACTCTGGCCCAATTAGCAATGCCAACCTTCCATCTTCCTTTTGTTATTTTGTAAGAGGTGTTATTTTGGATCAAATATTTTTTCTAAGGGCTTTAAAGGATCCATCAACTGTGGACATATTAAATTCCGAGAAGCCACAGTACTCGTGTGTGCAGGTGAAATACTGAGATTGTGCTTCATAGAATATCAGGGTTGGAAGGGACCTCAGGAGGTCATCTAGTCCAACCCCCTGCTCAAAGCAGGACCAATCCCCAATTTTTGCCCCAATCCCTAAATGGCCCCCTCAAGGATTGAACTCACAACCCTGGGTTTAGCAGGCCAATGCTCAAACCACTGAGCTATCCCTCCCCCAGTTCAGTTTATAATTGGTTTCATGTCTCTATTGTAAACCTGATGACTCTGTTTCTATTGACTCTTGGATAAATGGCTAGCATACAGAACCACAAAGTCTGCTCCTGCAAGCTGTTGAGGACCTCCTGTCAGCATGCACAGGCCCTTAATGAGGTCTTCAGGATGTGACTTGTGAAGTAGATTTTTTTCCTGAAGCCTGTATATGGCTAAAGGGGGCAGTGTCAGTACTAGACGTGCATGATTCAGAGAGAAGCACCCGAGCTTCTCTTGACAAAGATGAAATTAAACATTTATGGATAAGGGTTCAGTAAGGAAGGGTTGTTGCTTGGCCACGGAACTGCCAGAGTTGAAGGAGAAGAAAATAATCCAGTAGTGGAGGAAATCAGTGCAGTCCTGGGACTTCCTGTGAAGGTGCAGGCAACGCAGGAGTGGAGTAAACAGACTGAGCCAGTGCTGTGGGCTACTGGGATGCACTTTACAGTAGAAGAGAGGGGAACAGGAGTCAAAGGTGATGGAGAAAGCAGAATGAGGGTGCAAAAGAAAGAGGGTAAGAAGAGTGTAAGAAGTCAACAGCCTGAGGATTATAGAGAAGTGGGATGTAGAAGGTGAGTGGATCATATACAGTGAGACTGACTGGCAGTCTGAGAAAGAGGATTCATAAAACTTAAGGCCAGGTGGCACCACTAAAATCATTTAGTCTGACCTCCTGCAGAGGCCAGGCCAGAGAACTTTACCCACTGATTCCCACATCATAGAATATTAGGGTTGGAAGAGACCTCAGGAAGTCATCTAGTCCAATCCCCTGCTCAAAGCAGACCAGCCCCAACTAAATCATCCCAGCCAGGGCTTTGTCAAGCCAGGCCTTAAAAACCTCTAAGGATGAAGAGTCCACCACCTCCCCTAGGTAACGCATTCCAGTGTTTCACCACCCTCCTGGTGAAAAAGTTTTTCCTAATACCCAACCTAGACCTCCCCTACTGCAACTTGAGACCATTGCTTCTTGTTCCGTCATCTGCCACCACTGAGAACAGCCTAGCTCCACCCTTTTTGGTCCCCCCAGTCAGGTAGTTGAAGGCTGCTATCAAATCCCCCCTCGCTCTTCTCTTCTGCAGACTAAATAACCCCAGTTCTCTCAGCCTCTTCTCGTAAGTCATGTGCCCCAGCCCCCTAATAATTTTCATTGCCCTCCGCTGGACTCTCTCCAATTTGTCCACATCCCTTCTGTAGTAGGGAGACAAAACTGAACACAATACTCCAGGTGTAGCCTCACCAGTGCCTAATAGAGGGGAATAATCACTTCCCTCGATCTGCTGGCAATGCTCCTACTAATGCAGCCCAATATGCCGCTGGCTGTCTTGGCAACAAGGGCACACTGCTGATTTCTCATCCACTGTAATCCCCAGGTCCTTCTCTGCAGAACTGTTGCTTAGCCAGTCAGTCCCCAGCCTGTAGCGGTGCATGGGATTCTTCCTTCCTAAGTGCAGGACTTTAAGCCCATAACTTCTTGTGAGTTACAGCATGTCTTTTAGAAACAAACATCCATTCCTGATTTAAAGACTCCAAGAGATGAAGAATCCAGCATGTCCCTAGAAAAGTTAGTTACACTTACTATTAAAAATGTTTTCAGATGAGTCTCCATTTAGGTTTCAGAGTAACAGCCGTGTTAGTCTGTATTCGCAAAAAGAAAAGGAGTACCTGTGGCACCTTAGAGACTAACCAACTTATTTGAGCATAAGCTTTCGTGAGCTACAGCTCACTTCATCGGATGCAATTAGTTACTTTTTGAGATCTGTCAAATGGATTATAAATTAGCCAACTAACATCTTACTGCACATTTTTTTCATTCATGCTTTTACTTTCTGCCTTATCAATGGTCTGCACTGTATAACTGCTAATTTACTATCAAATCACTACTATCAACTTTCTCTTTTTCCATTTGATAAAACTGCTGCTTTCACATCCCTTCTTTACCAGGACAGATTTTCTGTCTGAAGAAGCCTTTGGATACAGGGAAATCAAGAAGGAACAGCTTTTAGTGAAAGCAAAATCAGGTGAGTGGCCATTTTGGTAAGTGAGCAAGCTACATCGTGGTTTAAAATCATAAAGACAGGAGGACAAGTAGTCAGGTGTGGGGCAGAGGGGTATCAATTTGGAGACCGAAGTCACCAAGGATGAGGATGGGAAACTGAGAAGAGTGGAAGAAAGAAAGCCAAACATGATAATCTGAAGAATCAATCCTCACACCCCCTCCACAGTGAACTAGACAGAGTTGTCGACCACGCTCGTGAAAAGGAGGAAGGAGTGACGCTCCCATCTTGTGACCTCACTGTCCCCAAGCACTATACTTTTCCTATACCTCTCCAACTTCTGTAAACATCCTGAAATAAGCAGGAAGTAAACAAGTAAAATAAGCTGGCTGTATTTTAAAGAATCCTTAATGAGGTTACAGGGACAAACCATCCCGATGTGTAGAAAGAATAGTAAATATGGCAGGCGACCAGCTTGGCTTAACAGTGAAATCCTTGCTGATCTTAAATACAAAAAAGAAGCTTACAAGAAGTGGAAGATTGGACAAATGACCAGGGATGAGTATAAAAATATAGCTCGGGCACGCAGGAGTGAAATAAGGAAGGCCAAATTACACCTGGAGTTGCAGCTAGCAAGAGATGTTAAGAGTAACAAGAAGGGTTTCTTCAGGTATGTTACCAACTAGAAGAAAGTCAAGGAAAGTGTGGGCCCCTTACTGAATGAGGGAGGCAACCTAGCGACAGAGGATGTGGAAAAAGCTAATGTACTCAGTGCTTTTTTTGCCTCTGTCTTCGTGAACAAGGTCAGCTCCCAGACTACTGCACTGGGCAGCACAGCATGGGGAGGAGGTGACCTGCCCTCTGTGGAGAAAGAAGTGGTTAGGGACTATTTAGAAAAGCTGGACGTGCACAAGTCCATGGGGCCGGATGCGTTGCATCCGAGAGTGCTAAAGGAGTTGGAGGATGTGATTGCAGAGCCATTGGCCATTATCTTTGAAATCTCATGGCGATCGGGGGAAGTCCCGGACGACTGGAAAAAGGCTAATGTAGTGCCAATCTTTAAAAAAGGGAAGAAGGAGGATCCTGGGAACTACAGGCCAGTCAGCCTCACCTCAGTCCCTGGAAAAATCATGGAGCAGGTCCTCAAGGAATCAATCCTGAAGCACTTGCATGAGAGGAAAGTGATCAGGAACAGCCAGCATGGATTCACCAAGGGAAGGTCATGCCTGACTAATCTAATCGCCTTCTATGATGAGATAACTGGTTCTGTGGATGAAGGGATAGCAGTGGACGTGTTGTTCCTTGACTTTAGCAAAGCTTTTGACACTGTCTCCCACAGTATTCTTGCCAGCAAGTTAAAGAAGTATGGACTGGATGAATGGACTATAAGGTGGATAGAAAGCTGGCTAGATTGTCGGGCTCAACGGGTAGTGATCAATGGCTCCATGTGTAGTTGGCAGCCGGTATCAAGTGGAGTGCCCCAAGGGTCAGTCCTCGGGCCAGTTTTGTTCAATATCTTCATAAATGATCTGGAGGATGGTGTGCATTGCACCCTCAGCAGGATTGCAGATGACACTAAACTGGGAAGAGAGGTAGATACGCTGGAGGGTAGGGATAGGATACAGAGGGACCTAGACAAATTGGAGGATTGGGCCAAAAGAAATCTGATGAGGTTCAACAAGGACAAGTGCAGAGTCCTGCACCTAGGACAGAAGAATCCAATGCACCGCTACAGACTAGGGACCGAATGGCTAGGCAGCAGTTCTGCAGAAAAGGACCGAGGGGTTACAGTGGACGAGAAGCTGGATATGAATCAACAGTGTTCCCTTGTTGCCAAGAAGGCCAATGGCATTTTGGCATGTATACGTAGGGGCACTGCCAGCAGATCAAGGGACGTGATCGTTCCCCTCTATTCGACATCAGTGAGGCCTCATCTGGAGTACTGTGTCCAGTTTTGGGCCCCACACTACAAGAAGGATGTGGAAAAATTGGAAAGAGTCCAGCGGAGGGCAACAAAAATTATTAGGGGACTGGAACACATGAGTTATGAGGAGAGGCTGAGGGAACTGGGGATGTTTAGTCTACGGAAGAGAAGAATGAGGGGGGATTTGATAGCTGCTTTCAACTACCTGAAAGGGGGTTCCAAAGAGGATTGATCTAGACTGTTCTCAGTGGCAGCAGATGACAGAACAAGGAGTAATGGTCTCAAGTTGCAGTGGGGGAGATTTAGGTTGGATATTAGGAAAAAACTTTTTCACTAGGAGGGTGGTGAAAGACTGGAATGCATTACCTAGGGAGGTGGTGGAATCTCCTTCCTTAGAAGTTTTTAAGGTCAGGCTTGACAAAGCCCTGGCTGGGATGATTTAATTGGGGATTGGTCCTGCTTTGAGCATGGTGTTGGACTAGATGACCTCCTGAGGTGCCTTCCAACCCTGATATTCTATGATTCTATGATCTTAGCAGGTCTGCAGAGAATGGTATAGGTACGGGAAGCAAAGCAATGAGATAGGATCTGAAGGGGGACTAGGGATGCCAGGAAAGTGACCCAAGGTGCAAAGACTTCCTAGTCTGCTCCCCACACTCATTTTCCATACAAACTTCTTCCTTGCCCCAAACCAAATCTACCAATTTTGAAGCCTCTGCTTGTGGACTGGGAAGTAGGGCAGTTGGGGAAAGCTGGGGTCTGAAATACTTGGTAGCAACTTTAATCATGAGAAGGTAGCAACAGCTACCATTTCATAACACAGTGGTAGTAATTCAATGCCCAGATGTCAAGAACAGCACCTACAACCTGCATGAACTATACCGCCTGTCTATGTGGATATCAGGTGGGATTTTTATTCAAGGACAACCAAACTCTGCTTCATTTTGGCACTTTCAATACCACAAAAACATTTATCTTAACATTGACCTTCCATAAGAGAAATTATAAACCACTGCACCACCATGCTTCTTTCTGTCTTGATGCCCTGTTGAAGGAAGACCCTTAAGACATTCAGTGTGAGGAACTGACCTTGCTTTATAAGTCCGTGTGCCTGTGACTGAAAAGAAATCATCCACGCTGTTAACCACGTGGTGGGGGGAGGGGGTGAAGTGATCATCCCAGAGAATTGGGTGTGGGTGGGGGGAGCAGGGGGGGGAGTTAATTCGGTTTGTGCTGCACGTTAACCTGAAAACTGCAGCCCCTTCTTTTAAACTGCCAACCCATTTTAAAGGGCCAACCCAACGGCTGCTTGGTATGGGAAAGGAGGGCTCTGCTCTTTGAAACCATTCCCACGTTATGAAGGTTGAAGAAGCCGAAACCCTTTGCCTTACCATGGCTGCCTGCAAGCCGAATTCCGTTGCCCAGCCGAGAACGTGTTATGTCTCACACCAAACAGGCAGACCCTCAAGATAAGAGGCAAAGTGCGACCTTGTACCAAATGCACATGTGCTATGTAATGTTAACAGCAAGGTTCACCATGAAAGAGTCTACCCAATGCTCTCTAAGATGTGTCTTTTTAACTACTACTCTCCCTTTTTCCCCCTCCCGCAGCTGCAAATGTTTCAACGCTCGCAGTATCATCTCCGTCCCCAAGGCTAGCGAAGATTAGAAGGCGAAAAAAAACGCACTCGCGATGAAACGTTCTCTGAGCTCATGCTGTCCTCCCACACTGAAAGAGCCCAGCAGAATGCGTGGAGGCAAGCAATGTCAGAGTCCAGGAAAGCACAATATGAATGTGAGGACAGGTGGCGGGCTGAAGATGATAGGTGGCGTCAGCTTGCTGACAGAAGGCAGGAGTCAATGCCGAGGCTACTGGAGGATCAAACTGATATGCTCTGAAGTACGGCTGAGCTACAGGAAAGGCAGGAGCACAGACAGTTGCTACAGCCCCTGTGTAACCAACCACCCTCCTCCCCAAGTTCCATAGCCTCCCCACCCAGACGCCCAAGAACGCGGTGGGGGGGCCCTCCAGGCACCCAGCACTCTATTCCAGAGGATTGCCCAAGCAACAGAAAGCTGGCATTCAATAAGTTTTAAACTTTTAAAGTGCTGTGCGGCCTTGTCCTTCCCTCCTCACCCACCCCACCTGGTGCTTCCCTGCTCCACCACCCCTCCCGGGCTACCTTGGCAGTTATCCCCCTATTTGTGTGATGAATTAATAAAGAATGCATGAATTTGAAACAACAATGACTTTATTGCCTCCGCAAGCGGTGATCGAAGGCAGGAGGAGAGGGCGGTTGGCTTACAGGGAAGTAGAGTGAACCAAGGGGGCGGGTTTTCATCAAGGAGAAACAAATAGAACTGTCACACCGTAGACTGGACAGTCATGAAACTGGTTTTCAAAGCTTCTCTGATACGCACCGTGCCCTCCTGTACTCTTCTAACTGCCCTGGTGTCTGGCTGCGCGTAATCAGTGGCGATTTGCCTCAACCTCTCACCCCGCCATAAACATCTCCCCCTTACTCTCACAGATATTGCGGAGCGCACAAAAAGCAGTAATAACAATGGGAATATTGGTTTCACTGAGGTCTAACCACGTCAGTAAATTGCGCCAGCGCACTTTTAACTTCCAAATGCACATTCTACCACCATTCTGCACTTGCTCAGCCTATAGTTGAACAGCTCCTGACTACTGACCAGGCTGCCTGTGTCTGGCTTCATGAGCCATGGCATTAAGGGGTAGGCTGAGTCCCCAAGGAGAACTATAGGCATTTCAACATCCCCAAAGGTTATTTTCTGGTCTGGGAAGAAAGTCCCTTGCTGCAGCTGTTGAAACAGACCAGAATTCTTAAAGATGAGAGCGTCATGTACCTTTCCCGGCCATCCCACGTTGATGTTGGTGAAACGTCCCTTGTGATCCACCAGTGCTTGCAGCACAATTGAAAAGTACCCCTTGCGGTTCACATACTCGCTGCCTTGGTGGTCCAGTACTAAGATAGGGATATGGGTTCCGTCTGTCGCCCCATCACATTTCGGCAATTCCATTGCAGCAAAGGCATCCACTATGACCTGCACATTTCCCAGAGTCACTACCCTTGGTAGCAGCAGCTCAGTGATTACGTTGGCTACTTGGATCACAGCAGCCCCCGCAGTAGATCTGCCCACTCCAAACTGATTCCCGACTGACCAGTAGCTGTCTGGCGTTGCAAGCTTCCAGAGGGCTATTGCCACTCGCTTCTCGACTGTGAGGGCTGCTCTCATCTTGGTACTCTTGTGCTTCAGGGCAGGGGAAAGCAAGTCACAAAGTTCCATGCAAGTGCCTTTACGCATGTGAAAGTTTCGCAGCCACTGGGAATCGTCCCAGACCTGCAACACTATGCGGTCCCACCAGTCTGTGCTTGTTTCCAGGGCCCAGAATCGGCGTTCCACGGCATGAACTTGCCCCCTTACCACCATGATGTCCACATTGCCGAGGCCCATACTTTGAGAGAAGTCTGTGTCCATGTTCTCATCACTCTCCTCACCGTGCTGCCGTCACCTCCTCGCCTGCTTTTGCAGGTGCTGGTTCTGCATATACTGCTGAATAACGCACGTGTTGTTTACAACTCTCATAACTGCCGCGGTGATCTGAGCGGGCTCCATGCTTGCCGTGGTATGGCATCTGCAGGAGAACAGAGTGGCAGCAGAAGCAGCGGGTGGATGATGATGCTGACAGCAATATGGTACCCGAACGGAAAAAGGCGTGAAACTATTGTCACCGTTGCTTTGACTGAGGAAGGGAGGGGGGAGCAAGGGGTAGGCTGGCAGCAGACGGTGCAGTACGACTGCTAGCCGTCATTGTCTCCTGGGTGCTCGCCAGCAGACGGTGCAGTACGACTGTAGCTGTCATCATTTCTAGGCAGGCTGAATCTCCATGAGACGAAAGTCAAGAAGGGAATGACCTGGAGTCACTCCCATTTATGTCCGAGGTCTGCCAGGAGTACCCATGTCTGCCCAGGCGCCCCCGACCGACCTCACCGAGGTCAGCCACGAGCACCCAGGAGATGACGACGGCTACCAGTCGTACTGCACCGTCTGCTGCCACAAGGCAATGAGCTGCTGCTGTGTAGCAGTACCGTGTCTGCCAGCACCCAGGACACGTACGGTTTTAGTGAGCTGAGCGGGCTCCATGCTTGCTGTGGTATGGCGTCTGCACAGGTAACCGAGGAAAAAAGGCACAAAATGATTGTCTGCCATTGCTTTCACCGGGGAAGGGGAGGGGGCTGATGACATGTACCCAGAACCACCCGTGACAATGTTTTTGCCCCATCAGGCATTGGGATCTCAACCCAGAATTCCAATGGGCGGTGGAGACTGCGGGAACTGCGGGATAGCTACCCATAGTGCAACACTCTGGAAGTCGACGCTAGCCCCGGTACTGTGGACACACTCCGACGACTTAATGGTCTTAAGTGGGGACTCACACAATCAACTGTATAAAATCGACTTCTAAAAAATCAACTTCTATAAATTCGACCTAACTTCATAGTGTAGACATACCCTTACACAGCACTCTTTTTCGGGTCTGGAAAAGGTACTCAGAATGCCACAGCTTAATACAAGATGGAACACATTGTTAAGGAAAGGAGTTAACATGTTGCAAGAGACCATTCAAGGTGAAGTGAACAGTTAACACCTTGCAGTGGTAGGACAAAAGTGGGTTAGTGGATTACAGACTGGATTTATAGCTCATTACAACAATGCCTTTATTGAGTTCATGATTTTTAGTATCTAGCAAAATTATGAATGTAAGCTCCCAGGCTCATCTTTTGAAGATGTTGTGCAGGTTTCTTCTGAGAGGTCAGGTATGGAATGATCATTTTATGAGTGTCCACACACGAGTAATATGGTGTTTTTGTATTTTCGTATTTCTGTGGCCAGGTCTACACTACAGACTTATATTGGTATAACTACAAAAAATCCACACCCCTGAGCAACGTAGTTATACTGACTTAACCCCTTATGTAGACAGCGCTATGTCAGCAGGAGAGCTTCTCCCATCAACATAGCTACCGCCTAACAGAAGTGGATTAACTACACTGCTGGGAGCAGCTCTCCTGTTAGCATAGAAAGGTCTTCACTTAACTACTACAGCGGTGCAGCTGCACTGATGCAGCATTTTAAGTACAGACCTGCCCTGTGAGAGTTCATTTGAGAGTTTGTTTTGTTTCACCCACATAGTTTTTGGGGTATTTAGGATATGTCTACACTGTAATTAGACACTTGCAGCTGACCCGTACCAGCTGACTTTGGCTCATGGGCCTCAGGCTAAGGTGCTGTTTAACTGCAGTGTAGATGGTCCAGCATGGGTTTCAGCCCAAGCTCTGGGACCCTCCCACCTCACAAGGTCCTAGGGGCTGGGCTCCAGCCTAAACATTTACACTGCAATTAAACAGCCCCTTAGCCCAAGGCCCATGAGCTCAAATCAGCTGGCACAGGCCAGCCACGGGTTTTTAATTGCAGTGTAGACATACCCTTAGTATGCTGGGTGAGGTACACCACATGTTGTGATAGGCACGTATAGGACACATGGATCTTGAAAGGTGTGTTGTGGGGGTCAAGGAGAAATGGTCTCAGCCTAGTTCCTAATGCACACTAATCACTGCTGCCATTGGCCCTTATTGGCAACCTCAGCAAAGGTCCCAAGGACTGACTGTGCTACTGCTAGATGTGGTCCCTCTGATAAGGGCTAAATTGGACTGACAGGGAGTTAGGGGCGGTGGACAGGGAAGTTTGCATTGCTTGATGCCCATGTTGTGACTGTTGGTGGATAAAAAGCTTCAATCTCCAGCAAAGTGAATCCTGCACATTTACCAGCAATAAGTTCACAATTTTTTTTAAATCACATATTCACCTACACAGACACTTGATAAAAGGCAGCCAAGGTTGCTGAAGGACAATAATGCAAAATTAAAAATTGCAAAAATAAGGAAACATAAGGTAAAGGCATGCATCTATTCACATCTTTTGCGAAGATCTGGGGAAAATGGTATCCCCAGAAAGGGCTACTGGCATTGTAGGGAGACAGAATCTCAGTTTGCTTCAGCCCGCTCTCTCCATACCAACTCAAAGGCTACTAGAAAAAGGAAATTATCTTCTCTGGTAAGAGACAACACAAACGTATCTTTTACAAACCCAGTTCCACAATCCCTCACTGCCCCCTCCATGTTTTTTCCGTTTGCTACAGCATTAAGCTTGAACCAAAGCCACAGACAGCTCCTGCTTTTCAACAATCTGAGCCAAACAGCAGCCAAACGTGATCTCCTTTCAGCACTGTGCAAAGGAAGAATGTGCAGTTAGTGTGAATCATTATCAAATAGGGGAGCCGGGCCTGGAGCTCAGCGCTATGGTCTGCTGCTCGTGGTTCTGCCGGGGACCTGCTGTATGACCCTGAGCCAACCCGCTCTGCGCGGTCCCCAGGCTGTTGGCTCTTGGGGCAAGAGCCGCCCCGGCTGCAGGCGGGACGGGCGCCTGCGCGCTCCCTGGCGCCGCGCGGGGGACGCGCTCAGCGCCGGCCCCGCGCAGCCAGGCCGGGAGCGGGGCGGCGCGCGCCCTACCTCGCTCGTGAACATGGCGCAGAAGTAGTCGCTGCAGGCCGCCAGCACGATGCGGTGCGCGGCGAAGGCCTGGCGCTGCACGCGCAGGGTCACGTCGCACAGCGTGCCGCTCCGCCGCAGCGCGTTCATGGCGTTCAGGATGGACTTGGCGTGGCAGTTGGTCATGACGTCCTTGGGGGCCATGGCGGCGCGGGCCGGGCGGGTCCCGGCGGCCCTGGGCCGGGCTCGGCTGAGGGGAGCCGTGCGCGGAGGCCGGAGCGGGCCCGCTCCCGCTAGACGGAACGGGGGGGCAGCGGCGCACCCGAGGCTGCGCGGCAGGGCCCGGCCGCCTCCGCCGCGCCAACCGCCAGCTCTGGGCGCCGGCGCACGCCGGTGACGTCACCCCGCGTAGACCCCGCCCTTCGTCACCCAGCAACGGAGCCCTGCGCTCTGGCCGCGCGGCAGGCTGCCGCCGCGCGGGGTTTCCGGTGCGGGGGTCGCTCGGGCGCGGAGCGGGAGCCTTGCCAGCGCCGCGGGGCTGCGGTACGTGCCCCCGCCCTGCACACTGGCCGTCCGCGGGAGGGAGCCCGTGGGCAGCGGGAAACGGGGGCGTTGGGCCCCGCGACGCAGTCAGCTGCCGCGGTGCCCCGTGGGAGGCGAAGCCTCGCGGGCCGTGTGCTGCGCTGACCGCGGCGTGGTGCGGTTACGCCGCAGGTGCAGCGTCATCCTGTGCAACGCGCTTGTCCCGTCCCGCCGTAAACCGCCGTGGGCCCTCGCACCGTGCGGGCCGTTTCGTCCCATCCCGCCCCGGCCCCGGCCCCGGCCAGTCGTACAGTGTAAGCTGAAGTGTTTCCCGCCATGTGCTGCAAACGCTGTCAACTGAATCAAAGAATCGTAGAATATCAGGGTGGGAAGGGACCCCAGAAGGTCATCTAGTCCAACCCCCTGCTCAAAGCAGGACCAATCCCCAACTAAATCATCCCAGCCAGGGCTTTCTCAAGCCTGACCTTAAAAACCTCTAAGGAAGGAGATTCCACCACCTCCCTAGGTAACGCATTCCAGTGCTTCACCACCCTCCTAGTGAAACAGTGTTTCCTAGTATCCAACCTAGACCTCCCCCACTGCAACTTGAGACCATTACTCCTCATTCTGTCATCTGCCACCACTGAGAACAGCCGAGCTCCATCCTCTTTGGAACCCCCTTTCAGGTAGCTGAAGGCTGCTATCAAATCCCCCCTCAGTCTTCCCTTCTGCAGACTAAATAAGCCCAGTTCCCTCAGCCTCTCCTTGTAAGCCATGTGTCCCAGCCCCCTGATCATTTTCATTGCCCTCCGCTGGACTCTCTCCAATTTGTCCACATCCCTTCTGCAGTGGGGGGACCAAAACTGGACTCAGTACTCCTGGTGTGGCCTCACCAGTGCCGAATAGAGGGGAATAATCTGCTGGCAATGCTCCAACGAATGCAGCCCAATATGCCATTGGCCTTCTTGGCAACAAGGGTACACTGCAGACTCATATCCAGCTTCTCATCCACTGTAATCCCCAGGTCCTTTTCTGCAGAACTGTTGCTTAGCCAGTCGGTCCCCAGCCTGTAGCGGTGCCTGGGATTCTTCTGTCCTCTGTTACCCCTCTCTCATGTGGTGCAAACCCTGTTACATTGGAAGCACCAGTGTTACCTGTGCCTGGTGCAAATGCGTTTAGAGTGTAAGATGCAATGTTACTCTCCCCCTCAAAATGTGTTCCAAACACTATTAAACTGTAAGCTGTTAGGGGTGGCAGGTTTGTAGAAATTTTGGTGGTGCCCAGAAGCCCCCCCCAAACTCTGACCCCCACCTGCCTAAGGCTCTGGGAGGGAGTTTGGGTGGGGGGGAGGTCTGGGGTGCAGGCCCTGGGCTGGGGATAGGGGTGCAGGCTCTGGGAGGGAGTTTGGGTGGGGGGAGGTCTGGGGTGCAGGCTCTGGGAAGGAGTTTGGGTGCAAAAGGGGTGAGAGGCTGGGCTCTGGGAGGGAGTTTGGGTGGGGAAGGGGGTCTGCAGTGCAGGCTTAGTGATGGAGTTTGCGTGCTGGGTGCAGGCTCCAAGCTGGGGCAGGAGGTGGGGGTGCAGGCTCTGGGCTGGGGATGTAGGAGGGGGTGAGGAGTGCAGGCTCTCAGAGGAAGTTTGGGGATGGGAGAGGGTGCAAGCTCTGGGAGGGAGTGCAGGGATGAGAGGTTGGGGTGTGGGAGGGGGTTCAGGGCTGGGGCAGAGGGTTGCAGTGAGGGCTGGGGGGTTCATGATGCAGGAGGGGGCTCAGGGCTGGGGCAGAGGGTTAGGGTGCGGGGGGATGAGGGCTGTGGCTGGGGCCAGGGATGAGGAGTTTGGGGTGTGGGAGAGGCTCAGGACTAGGGCAGAGGGTTGGGGTGCCGGGGGGGTGAGGGCTCTGGCTGGGGGTGCGGGCTCTGGAGTGGGGCGGGGCTGAGGAGTTTGAGGTGCAGGCAGGCTGCCCCCAGGGCTGAGGCCAGAGAGGAGGACTTCCCCCAGCCCTCTCCCCGCTGGCAGCAGTGAGCTCTGGGGGAGGGACCCCCCTTTCTCTCCCCGGCAGCACACTCACCTCACACGACTGTCACTACACTTGCCTCTAGGGCCCCTCTCAGGTCCAGGAAGCCCTCTTGCCTCCCCTGTGGTGGGTGCCGGGGGGGACTGCCATCACATATGCCTCTCCTCCCCTGCTGCTGCCCCTCACTGTAGCCTCCATGGGGGTGAGGGATAGGGCTGCCCCTTGCCCACCGTAGGGCAGGAGCGGTGACTGCGGGTGAGGGGGCCCCCTGTGCTGGTGGAGGATCCTGCCGGGAAAGGGAAGGGTCTGAGGCGGAAGGGCAGGGTAAGGGCAGCCTGCCCTGCCACCAGTGAGGGGGGGCACAGTTGATGCAGGGAGCCAGAAGAGCTGAGTCAGCATGGAGCTGCAGGAGAGAGGCAGGAATGCTCTGGGACCCGGGGAAGGTGCATGAGGGCAGCAAGTGGGGGCCAGGGGACACTTGGAGGAGATGCGTGGGGGCGGCAGGTGGGACCGGGGGAGAGACCTGGCCCCAAATGTTGGTGGAGCCGGGCCCCCGGGCCCTGAATATTGCTGAAGCCCAGGCACCACGGGCCCATACAACTCGCCGCTCCTGTAGGCTGCAATGGTACCCTGTGTGATGCAAACCCCATTACACTGTAAGTTGCTGTGTTACCCTGCATGGTGCAAATCCCATTATACCTAAGTTGCGGTGTTACTCCACATTGTGCAACCCCTGCTAAACTTTAAGATACAGTGTTAGCATGGTGCAACCTCCCCATTACACTACAAACTGCACTGTACTCCACATGGTGCAAACACTGTTGTACTGTAACCTGCAGAGTTATTCCGCGTGGTGAAAAGTTCTGTAACTGTAGAGAGAGTCCTGACCTATTGTTCCTTCAAGAAAGCATGGCTCATTTGCATGGGAGATGGGGCCCTGGGCTGGGAGTGTAGGAGCAGGATTTTATAATTGTACTATGAGAATTAATGTATGATTTGATTTCATCCTGCCAGCCACCCTTTTTGAATAGCAGAAAGGAATGACCCTCTGGGACACTGGTAGAAATGCATCTGACAGACTGCCAGTGCTTGTACTGATGTTAAGGCAGGGACAGACCAGAACAATCCTTACGACTGATTATGCTTTACCCTTTTGTTTTAGGATAAGTTATAATGTCTACTATGGTTTCCTATATGTATTACAAATTAGGCATTCAAGTTAAATATACATTTCTTTGTTTTAAGATTTAGTAAGTAAGAGACAGGATCTTGTATTGTGTCTAGTTAAGGAGATTAGAGGAAGGCTTAATTTACAATGTCTTTTGCTCAAAATAAACTGACACTGTTTGTATTCTCAAAGGTCTCATGAAAGACTGTTTGTGTGAATGAGGAATGTATGTGTCAGGAAAAGATAAGGTGTAAAGGCCGTTGTTATAGCCAGATGGTCAAGGAAGAAGGAGTGAAGAGACTTAACGACACCAGAGAACCATCAACGTGCATTCATAATGAAGGAAGGGCAGATTGACGACCCTGAGGTGAAGGCTGGCACCCCTAAAGACAGGACAATTGATTAAATTGGAACCAGGACAGGATGACCCTCTGGGAGGTGTATTGGAATGTTTACATCAAAAGATACACCAATTAAGAAGTAACCGGTCACAAACTGACACAGCAAAATCCATAGACTTCAACAGAGAAAAAAGACTATAAGAAGAGGGTGCTTGGCCATGGAACTTTGGGTTCATCTTGCCACACTCCAGGAGCATCGCATTGCGACCGACAGAGCCCTGCTCCCCTCTGTGACCAATCTGGCTGGCCACTAGATTGATCCAGACTCTGGACTGGTAACTATAAACATCGACTGGCAGGACTGTGTGCATGGTGTGTGTCTGTATGATTGAAAAGCATATGCTAACTGTTGTATTCTCAATAAATGTGGCGTGCTGCCTTCTCCCCCATAAAGATCCCGTGTTCTGCTTATAAGTATAACAGGAGTTGGGGGGCTGAACCGGAACTCACCTCTGACTTCTTGACATTTCCATGGCACTTCTCACCATTGCATCACCACCACTGACTGGTCTAGCAGTACTGTGCACTTCCCAAACCTTATTTAGGGAGGCATCACAGCACCCTTATGAGGCAGGGAACTATAATCCCTCATTTTACAAAGAGGTAACTGAAGCTCAGAGGGGTAAAGTGGCTTGCCCACAGAACCAGGAAGAAAACATAGATCTCCAGTCTTATCCATCAATTCACAGTGTTACTGTCCACAGTCCTTCAGCTTTCTGGGCCAGAGTCCAGCCCTAGCTGCAGCTCTTCTTCTCTTCTCCAGCGATGTACAGGGGCTGCAGTGTCCCCTGGAGGAATCCCCACTGTGCAGGAACAGTGCTGGGTCTGTATAAACAGCCCAACACTGCTCCCTTTCACAGCACCCAGCATAGGCACCTGTGAGGAGTTTGCCATAATATAGGCCTCTACACTACAGAGTTTTGTTGACAAAAGTTATGCAGACATACAGCAACGGCTTCAATTAAACCTCTGTTGCATGTCCACACAATGCTCCTTGTCTCGGCAGAGCCTGTCCACACTAGTAGCTCTTGCATCAAGACAGAGAGCATTGCACTGCGGGAGACTATTGCAGGGTGCTTTGCAAAGGGTTTGCAATGCCTCATGGGGCAGGTCCAGTGTCACATGAGGCAGGTTTCTCAATCCCATTGTCCCATGGGACTCACCTGTCCCCTGCAGAGCCAGGCTGGGAGGAGTTGATGCGGAGCCTGCCCACCTGCTGGGGCACAGCAGGGCACAGCAGGGGTCAGTCCCCGAAGCGAGGGGTGGGGTGGGGAAATCGGGGCACAGTGAGGGGCGGGGGTCCATCCCTGGGGCGCGAGGCAGGGGAATCGGGGCACGGCGAGGAGCGGGGGTCCGTCCCCCGTGCGAGAGGTGGGGAAATCGAGGCACGGCGAGGGGTGGGGGTCTGTCCCCGGGGCGAGAGGTCGGGAAATCGAGGCACGGTGAGGGGCGGGGGTCTGTCCCTGGAGCGAGAGGTGGGGGAATCAGGGCACAGCGGGGTGGGGACAGACAGGGTCCCCTCCCTGGCCGGCGCCGGTAGTGGCGGCCAGTTACTGCATGTAACTGGACTTTTAGTGTAGCTGACTGGACTCTGCCGGTTTCCCTTTTTGACTGGATGTTCCGGTCAAAAACTGGACACCTGGCAACCCTACATCCATGAGCTGATCTCATCCAAACACTGGCTCATGTTGGTGGTAGTGGTGTGGTCGTATGCAGTGAAGGAAGGGAGAACGGTGTGTCAGCCACATATTCATAGAATCATAGAACTGGAAGGGATGTCGAGAGGTCATCTAGTCCAGTCCCCGCACTCAAGGCAGGGCTAAGTATTATCTAACCCATCCCTGACAGGTGTTTGTCCAACCTGCTCTTAAAAATCCCCAATAATAGAGATTCCACAGCCTCCCTAGGCAATTTATTCCAGTGCTTAACCACCCTGACAGTTAGGAAGTTTTTCCTAATGTCCAGCCTAAACCGCCCTTGCTGCAATTTAAGCCCATTGCTCCTTGTCCTATCCTCAGGTTAAGAAGAACAATTTTCCCCCTCCTCCTTGTAACAACCTTTTATATACTTGAAAACTGTTCTCATGTCCCCTCTAAGTCTTCTCTTTTCCAGACTAAACAAACCCAATTTTTTCAATCTTCCCTCACAAGTCATGTTTTCTAAACCTTTAATCATTTTTGTTGCTCTTCTCTGGACTTTCTCCAATTTGCCCACATCTTTCCTGAAATGTGGTGGCCGGAACTGGACACAATACTCCAGATGAGGCCTAATCAGCGTGGAGTAGAGCGGAAGAATTACTTCTCGTGTCTTGCTTACAATACTCCTGCTAATACAGCCCAGAATGATATTTGCTCATTTTGTAACAGCATTACACTGTTGACTCATATTTAGTTTGTAATCCACTATGACCCCCAGATCTTTTTCCACAGCACTCCTTGCTAAGCAGCCATTTCCCATTTTGTATGTGTGCAACTGATTGTTCCTGGCACTACAGCAAACCAGGGGGAGCAGGAGACCCTGGGGGTCTGGTGCACATTCTTTCAGGCAGCTGGAGGGGCAGAGGAAAAGGAATATCCCAGCCGCTGATGCCTCTCCTCTGTAAGTGGCCCTGTGTGGGCCCCGTCTACTACCTGCACAGCAGAAGGCTCTGTATGAATGTCACTCTGCTACCATCCCTCCCCAACAGTGGGTTCTGCAGGTGTTACTCTGCTACCATTCCCATTCTCCCCACCCCCACCCTTCCTGCAGCAGCAGCATCTGTGCATGTGTTAACAGGGAAGAATTGGTGGGGAAGTAGAAGTGGGTGGCAACCTGGGCAGCAGTGGCCATGAGATGGTCAAGTTCAGGATCCTGACATAAGGAAGAAAGGAGAGCAGCAGAATACAGACCCCGGACTTCAGAAAAGCAGACTTTGACTCCCTCATGGAACTGATAGGCAGGGTTCCCTGGGGCACTAATATGAGGGGGAAAGGAGTCCAGGAGAGTTGGCTGTATTTTAAAGTCTTATTGAGGGTGCAGGAACAAACCATCCCGATGTGCAGAAAGAATAGCAAATATGGCAGGCAACCAGCTTGGCTAAACAGAGAAATCTTCAGTGAGCTTAATCTCAAAAAGGAAGCTTACAAGAAGTGGAAATTTGGACAGATGACTCAGGAGAAGTATAAAAATATTGCTCGAGTATGCAGGGGTGTAATCAGGAAGGCCAAATCACACTTGGAGTTGCAGCTAGCAAGGGATGTGAAGGGTACCAAGAAGGGTTTCTATAGGTATGTTAGCAACAAGAAGGTCAGGGAAAGTGTGGGGCCCTTAATGAATGGGGGAGGCAACCTAGTAACAGATGATGTGGAAAAAGCTGAGGTACTCAACGCTTTTTTTGCCTCGGTCTTCACAGACGGCTGGGCTGCACAGTATGGGGAGGAAGTGAGCGGCCCTCAGTGGTGAAAGAACAGGTTTAGGACTATTTAGAAAAGCTGGACATGCACACGTCCATGAGTCTGGATCTAATCCATCTGAGGGTGCTGAGGGAGTTGGCTGATGTGATTGCAGAGCCATTGGCCATTATCTTTGAAAACTGTTGGCAATTAGGGGAGGTCCCATAAGTTTGGAAAAAGACAAATATAGTGCCCATCTTAGAAGAGGGAAGAAGGAGAATCCGGGGAACTCAGGTAAGAAGGAGAATCCAGCCTTGCCTCAGTCCCTGGGAAAATCATGGAGCAGGTCCTCAAGGAATCCATTTTGAAGCACTTGGAGGAGATGAAGGCGATCAGGAACAGTCAACATGGATTCACCAAGGGCAAGTCATGCCTGACCAACCTGATTGCCTTCTGTGATGAGATAACTGGCTCTGTGGATATGGGGAAAGCAGTGGATGAGATATACCTTGACTTCAGAAAAGCTTATGATACAGTCTCCCACAGTATTCTTGCCAGCAAGTTAAAAAAGTATGGGCTGGATGAATGGACTATCAGGCGGATAGAAAGCTGGCTAGATCATCAGGTTCAACGGGCAGTGATCAACGGCTCAATGTCTAGTTGGCAGCCGGTATCAAGCGGAGTGCCACAGGGGTCTATCCTGGGGCTGGTTTTGTTCAACATCTCATTAATGACCTGGATGATGGGATGAATTGCACCCTCAGCAAGTTAATGGATGACAGTAAGGTGGGGGGAGAGGTAGTGTGACATTGCATCCCATAATGCTTTATGGGAATATGCTCATGAATGTATATATGACATAACTGGTAATTCACTTTGTTGTCTGTTATCACCTGGAACCACTTAAATCCTACTTTCTGTATTTAATAAAATAAAATTTTTCCTTATTAATTAACCCAGAGTATGTATTAATGCCTCAGGGGGCGGGGGGGGGCAAACAGCTGTGCATATCTCTCTTTCAGTGTTATAGAGGGCGAACAATTTATGAGTTTACCCTGTATAAGCTTTATACAGGGTAAAACAGATTTATTTAGGGCTTGGACCCCATTGGGAGCTGGGCATATGAGTGAGAGAGACAGGAACACTTCTTAACCAGCTTTCCGTTAAGCCTGCAGTTTGTGGGACGTGGTTCAGACCTGGGTCTGTGTTTGTAGCCAGCAAGCGTGTCTGGCACAACCAGGCAGGGTTCTGGAGTCCCAAGCTGGCAGGGAAGGTAGGGGCAGAAGTAGTCTTGGCACATCAGTTGGCAGCCCCAAGGGGGTTTCTGTGATCCAACCCGTCACAGGTAGATATTCTGGAGTGTAGGGATAGGGGTCCAGAGTGACCTAGACAAATTGAAGGATTGGGCCAAAAGAAATCTGATGATGTTCAACAAGGACAAGTGCAGAGTCCTGCATTTAGGATGGAAGAATCCCATGCACCGCTACAGGCTACACACACTGGAGGCAGACACGCACACATTAGGCACACACACATACACTGGGGGAGACACACTGGGCACACACACACACACACACACAGTGGGGGTGCACTCACCCACTGGGCTAACACACACAGACAGTGGGGGGATACACACACTAAGGGAGACACACTGGGCACACACACTAGGGGAGACATACTGGGGACATGCACACATACTGGGGAGACACACTGGACACACGGACATACCCTAGGGGATCACACACAGACTGGGGGGACACACACACTGGGAGAGACATACTGGGGGCTCACACACACACTGGGGGAGACACACACTGAGCACGCGCACATACTAGGGGCTCACACACACACTGGGAGAGACACACTGGGCACACACACACATTAGGGGCTCACACACACACTGAGGGAGACACACTGGGGAGACACACTGGGCACACACACTGGGGCTCACACACACTGGGGAGACACTGGACACACACACACACTCACACACACACTAGGGGCTCACACAAACACACTGGGGGGACACTCGCTAGGCACACACACACACACTAGGGGCTCACACACACACACTGGGGAGACACACTGGGCACACACACAGACACTGGGGGACACACACTAGGCACACACACACTAGGGGAGACACACTGGGCACACACACACACACACTAGGGGCTCACACACACACACTGGGGGAGACACACGCTAGGCACGCATGCACACACTAGGGGCTCACACACACTGGGGGAGACACACTGGGCACATACACACACACACTAGGGGCTCACACACACACACTGGGGGAGACACACGCTAGGCACGCATGCACACACTAGGGGCTCACACACACTAGGGGAGACACACTGGGCACACACAGAGACACACTGGGGGAGATACACTGGGCGCACAAACACACAGGGATGCGCGCACACACACACTGGGGGGACACACGCTAGGCATGCACGCGCACATTAGGGGCTCACACGCACACACTGGGGGAGACACACTGGACACACACACACATTAGGGGCACACACACACATACATTGGGGGGACACACGCTAGGCATGCATGCACACACTAGGGGCTCACACACACACACACATTAGGGGCACACACACACACACTGCGGGGACACACGCTAGGCATGCACACACACATGGGGGGAGACACACGGGACACACACACACACTGTGGGAGACACACTGGGCACACACACACACACATTAGGGGTACACACACACTGGGGGGACACACGCTAGGCACGCACACACACGGGGGGGAGACACACTGGGCACACACACATTAGGGGCACACACACCGGGGGGGACACGCTCGGCACGCAAGCACACAATAGGGGAGACACACTGGGCACGGGCACACACGCACTGACAGCGACAGCTCGCTTTGTTCGGGGTCTGACTCCGGACTGGACCCGGCTCCCGCAGCCCTGCAGCAGGGGCTGGGTTAAGCAGCCCCGGGAGGAGGGAGCTGCCGGGCCCGGGGCGGATCGCTCCGCCTGGCCGCCGAGGCCCTGGGCACCACCGGCCTCCTGGGGCTTCCAGCGGGGCGGCAGGAGGATGGGGAGTGGGGTCCCCCGAACCGCCGGGCCCCTGCTGGCCATGGTGCTCCTCAGCCTGACCGCCTCTCTGGGTAAGAGCCTGGGCTGGGCGTGGGGCGAACTCAGAGCGTGGGGTGCGGGAGACAGCAGGAGGGAGAGTTCTGGGCTGTGTGCAGGGAGCGTGGGGGGCGCTGAGGTAGCGGGGGATCATGGGGCTGAGTGTGGGGGGCGCTGAGGTAGCGGGGGATCATGGGGCTGGGTATGGGGGGAGCGTGGGGGGCGCTGAGGTAGCGGGGGATCATGGGGCTGAGTATGGGGGGAGCGTGGGGGGCGCTGAGGTAGCGGGGGATCATGGGGCTGGGTATGGGGGGAGCGTGGGGGGGGCTGAGGTAGCGGGGGATCATGGGGCTGGGTATGGGGGCAGCGTGGGGGGCGCTGAGGTAGCGGGGGATCATGGGGCTGGGTATGGGGGGAGCGTGGGGGGCGCTGAGGTAGCGGGGGATCATGGGGCTGGGTATGGGGGGAGCGTGGGGGGCGCTGAGGTAGCGGGAGATCATGGGGCTGGGTATGGGGGGAGCGTGGGGGGCGCTGAGGTAGCGGGGGATCATGGGGCTGAGTATGGGGGGAGCGTGGGGGGCGCTGAGGTAGCGGGGGATCATGGGGCTGGGTATGGGGGGAGCGTGGGGGGCGCTGAGGTAGCGGGGGATCATGGGGCTGCGTATGGGGGCAGCGTGGGGGGCGCTGAGGTAGAGGGGGATCATGGGGCTGGGTATGGGGGGAGCGTGGGGGGCGCTGAGGTAGAGGGGGATCATGGGGCTTGGTATGGGAGGAGCGTGGGGGGCGCTGAGGTAGCGGGGGATCATGGGGCTGGGTATGGGGGCAGCGTGGGGGGCGCTGAGGTAGCGGGGGTTCATGGGGCTGGGTATGGGGGGAGCGTGGGGGGCGCTGAGGTAGCGGGAGATCATGGGGCTGGGTATGGGGGGAGCGTGGGGGGCGCTGAGGTAGCGGGGGATCATGGGGCTGGGTATGGGGGGAGCGTGGGGGGCGCTGAGGTAGCGGGAGATCATGGGGCTGGGTATGGGGGGAGCGTGGGGGGCGCTGAGGTAGCGGGGGATCATGGGGCTTGGTATGGGGGGAGCGTGGGGAGTGCTGAGGTAACGGGGGGGCATGAAGCAGGGTTCAGGGGAGAGAGCATGTGGGGGATGCTGCAGTAACAGAGGTGGGTGTGGGGCTGAGTGCAGGGGGAGCCTCTGGGGGGTGCTGAGGTAAATTGGGTGCGGGGGTGGGGAGCGCTGAGGTAACGGGGGATCATGGGGCTGGGTGTGGGGAGGAGTGAGTAGCAGTGGTGGATTAGCCAGTGGGCTAACAGGGTCTATGCCCAGGGGCCCTGGCCAATTGGGGGGCCCTGGCAAAATGGGTGCCCCCACGCCCTGAACCAGCTCCCTGGCAGGAGCGCTGGGTGGGACGGGGAATGCCTCGACTCCATTTCCCTGGCAGGAGTGCGGGGGGGGGGACTGCAGGTGGAAGGGGTGGGGAGGGCCCCCACTTGCTCTGGCCCAGGGCCTCAAAAAACTGTAATCACCCTGTGGTGTGGGGGGTGCTGTGGTAACGGGGGAGCATGGGGCTGGGTGTGGGGGGAAGCATGTGTGGGGTGCTCAGGTAACGGGGGAACATGGGGCTGGGTGTGTGGGGAGCGAGGGTGGTGCTGAGGTAACGTGGGGCTGGGGGTGTGTGGGGGGGAATGTGGGCCTGGTGCAGGGGGGAGTGTGTTGGGTGCTGCGATAACGGGAATATGGGGATGGGTGCGGGGGGGAGCATGTGTGGGGTGCTGAGATAACAGGGAGCATGGGACTGGGTGTGGAGCTCCCAAAGGTGCCAGAAGTGGTGCTTCCTAAGGGGAACTGTCCCTAGCATCACCATGAGGCTGTGTATTTATCTGTGGATTCAGAGATCCTGTAGACACCAGCCACCCCAGTCTGGGTGTTGTGGACCCAGCCCAGCCATGCTGCCCACTGAGGCACAGCACAGGGAACAGACTGTCCCATTAATCACAGGAGGGGAGGTGGGAGCAATGACTAATCCTCCCATATAGGGAAGGTCTTGTACCCCAATTTCAGTATAAAATAAATCTTCAGTTTAGCGCTGGATTCTGCCTCGACTTCTGTAAACAGCCGGTATGACTTACAGTAAGAAAACAGTTACATACAGGGGTGTGCACAGGAATAAAAATTTGGCCCTTTTGGAGGGGGACTTTCTGTGTCCCGCACAGCTGGAGGAGCTGGCTCTTCCCTCCCCGCAGCCGGAGGAGCTGGCTCTTCCCATCATGTCCCCAGAGGACCTGGTTCTCCCCACCGCAGCAGTGGGACTGGTGGAGCTGGCTCTCCTGCCCTCCCCCAGCAGCCAGTGGAGCTCATTCTCCCCCGGCAGCTGGAGGAGCTGGATCTAGGGTGACCAGATGTCCCGATTTTATAGGGACAGTCCTGATTTTTGGGTCTTTTTCTTATATAGGCTCCTGTTACCATAGGCGCCGACTCCAAGGGTGCTCCGGGGCTTGAGCACCCATGAGGAAAAATTGCTGGGTGCTCTGCACCCACCAGCAGCTCCCCCCCCGCCCTAGCTCACCTCCGCCTTTGCTCCGCTCCGCCTCCTCCTCTAAGCGTGCAGGTCCTGCTTCTCCCCCCTCCCTCCCAGCGCTTGTGCTGCAAAACAGCTGTTTTGTGCGGCAAGCATGGGAGGGAAGGGGCAGGAGGGGGAACGCAGCGCGCTTGGGGAAGGAGGTGGGGCTGGGGCTGGGATTTGGGGAGGGATCCAATAGGGCAGGGAGGGATGGAGTTGGGGTGGGGGCACGCGAGCACCCACTGGTGCTGACAAAAGTTGGTGCCTGTGCCTATTACCGCCCACCCCCATCCCGATTTTTCATACTTGCTGTCTGGTCACCCTAGCTGGATCTCCCCCCCACCCCAGCCCCAGGGCTGTAGGAGCTGTCATCTCTCACTGTGGCCTAGGGCAGCTTGCTCTCCCTGCCCTGGCCCCGGAGGAGTTCTGTGCTCCCACTGATCCGGGGGCCCATGCCCCTGATTGTATGGTTGAGCCCAGAGCATTGTGTATTCCATGTTCAGAAACTTGGAATAATCTGATTCCTACAGTATTCTTTGTACCTGTATGTGCTATTGCAAACCAGGAACTGCCCTCAGTAAGCCTGTCATTCTTGCTCCTTATTCCCTCCATCAGAGAGAGTAAACCTTTAGCCTGGTACAAGCTTTAGTCCCTCCATGGTGATCTGTCTCTCTTTCCTAATGAGGACAACCTGCGGGTGGGATTGAACCTGGGACCTCTGAACCTAAATGCATGAGCCTCTACTGCATGAGCTAAAAGCCGACTCATTCATCTCTAAGTAGTCTCGATTCCACTAGAGCAGTGGTTTTCAAACTGCAACCCCCTGAGGGGTCCCGACCCCCAGTTTGAGAACCCTCTGCTAGACTAAACAAGCCAAGCTCATCCAGTCTTCTCTCATAAAATAGGCCTTCCATTCTCCTGATCGTCCTCGTAGCTCTTCTCTGCACCTGTTCCACTTTAAATTCATCTTCCTTGAACATGGGTGATCAGAATTGCACTTAGTATTCCAAATGAGGTCTTACCAGGGCTTTCTACAATGCCATTAATACTTCTCTGTGTCTACTGGAAATGCCTCACCTGATACATCCTAGGTTTCAGAGTAGCAGCCGTGTTAGTCTATATTTGCAAAAAGAAAAGGAGAACTTGTGGCACCTTAGAGACTAACCAATTTATTTGAGCATAAGCTTTCGTGAGCTACATCCGATGAAGTGAGCTGTAGCTCACGAAAGCTTATGCTCAAATAAATTGGTTGGTCTCTAAGGTGCCACAAGTTCTCCTTTTCTTTTTGCTGATACATCCTAGGATAGCATTTGCCTTTTTCATGGCCGCATCACATTTATGGCTCATAGTCATCCTGGGATCAACTAATACACCCAGGTCTCTCTCCTCCTCTGTCATATCCAAATAATGAGGCCACAGCTTACAGCAGAAATTCTTGTTATTAGTCCCTAGGTGCATAACCTTGCACTTTGTACTATTGAATTTCATCCCATTTCTATTGCTCCAGTCCTTTAATTCATCCAATTCTTCCTGTACAATATTTTGATCCTCCTCTGTACTGATGATGCGTCCCAACTTTGTGTCACCAGCAAATTTCATTAGCTCACGTCCTCTTTTTGTGCCAAGGTCATTAATTAAACGATTAAATAATAATAGAATCATAGAATATCGGGGTTGGAAGGGACCTCAGGAGGCCATCTAGCCCAACCCCCTGCTCAAAGCAGGACCAATAAGATCTGTCCTAACTCCCTGAGGACCTCCATTAGTAATTTTGCTGTACCTTGATAGTTCTTCCCTTTAGCCAGTTCCTTACCCACCTTACAATGCTTGTACTAAGCCCCATATTCTCCATCTTAATTAATAATTTCCCATATTGTACTATATCAAATGTTTTACTGAAGTCTCGATAGATCAGATTCACTGCATTTCCCTTGGCTAAGAAATCAGGTATCATATCAAAGAAAGACAGCAAGTTAGTCTGGCATGATCTACCTTTCGTAAACCCATGTTGTATTTTATTCCATTTTCCATTACTTCCGTGTCTAATGTTTTTTTCCTTCAGAATTTGTTCTGAAGCCTTGCATGCTATTTAGGTCAGACTAATGGGCCTGTAGTTTTCTGGATTACTTTTTTCTCCTCTTTCTTAAATATAGGTGTACAACATTTGCTATTCTGCATTCATATGGTACTACCCCTGATTTAATCATTTATTACAAATCCTTGCCACTGGACTTGCACTTTCATGTGTCAGTTCTTTCTGTATTCTGGTCTGGAGATCCCCCCCAACTTGAATGCATGAAACTGGTGGTTCTCAAACTTTTGTACTGATGACCCCTTTCACACAGAAAGCCTCTGAGTGCTCCTCCTCTTATAAATTAGAAACACTTTTTAATGTATTTAACACCATTATGAATGCTGGAGGCGAAGCAGGGTTTGGGGTGGAGGCTGACAGCTTGCAACCCCCCATGTAAATACCTCGTGACCCCCTGAGGGGTCCCAACCCCCAGTTTGAGAACCCCTGCATTAAACTCTATGTTTTCCTTCCACCATGGACTTGGTAGTTTCCATTTCTATATACTCATTCCCATCAGCCATCCTGCCTTTGCCCCTATGTTTAGAGCCCTGCGCAGATACATGCTCCTGTCCAAGAGTGTGCAAGCTGCTTGCACACACGAGTGTGAGCAGGGACAGCTGCTGGGGAGCTGGTGCCCCCCCAGTGGGCAGGCTTGGGGCAGTACAGCCACGTCGGAGGACCTGCCCAGGCTGGGCTCCTGTGAGCGTCGGCCCAACATGCTGCTGCTTTCGCCGCCGCAGTTCCTGGCCTGGTTGCTGGGCATGGCCCTGCTGGTCTCGCTCGTTGTCACTAGAGCCCTGCACGTCCGCGTAATCCGCGTTATATCCATGAATGTCAGCTGTGAAACCGCACAGGGCTCTACTCATGTTCTACATCACCATTACTGTTGACAACTGAGGAAAATTATTCATTTAATTTTGTACCTCTATTATCCTTACTTTCTACCCCATCCTCGCTGCATAGCGGCCCCACTTCTTTTCCTATTTTATTTATTTTATATAGTTAAAGAACCTTTTACTATTTATTTTATTTTCCTTCTAATTCAGCTTCACTTCCAGCAACTCTCCTTGTCCCTACACTCTCTGACATCCAAAACAGAGCTTTCTTTGCTGATCAATCCCTTTTTCCATTCTTTGTAGGCCCTCTGCTTACTCCTGATGTCCTTTCTGAAGTGTTAGAATCATAGAATCATAGAATATAAGGGTTGGAAGGGACCCCAGAAGGTCATCTAGTCCAACCCCCTGCTCGAAGCAGGACCAATTCCCAGTTAAATCATCCCAGCCAGGGCTTTGTCAAGCCTGACCTTAAAAACCTCTAAGGAAGGAGATTCTACCACCTCCCTAGGTAACGCATTCCAGTGTTTCACCACCCTCTTAGTGAAAAAGTTTTTCCTAATATCCAATCTAAACCTCCCCCACTGCAGCTTGAGACCATTACTCCTCGTTCTGTCATCTGCTACCATTGAGAACAGTCTAGAGCCATCCTCTTTGGAACCCCCTTTCAGGTAGTTGAAAGCAGCTATCAAATCCCCCCTCATTCTTCTCTTCTGCAGGCTAAACAATCCCAGCTCCCTCAGCCTCTCCTCATAAGTCATGTGTTCCAGACCCCTAATCATTTTTGTTGTGTTTATTCATTCAGTTAGATCTGAAGCCCTTCCCTACAAATTTTATGCCCTTGCTTGGGATGCAAATTCCAGATGGAATTTCTTTAAGTCAAAGGTAGAGAAAGTGAGTCTCTTCCTCTTCCATTGGTTCCATTGCTAGAAGTCAGGAAAGAGTTGTTTAGTCTCCACACATGGTTTTAATATACAGGAGTAGGAAAATCAGGTCAGTGAGAATATAGTAATGGATAAAGGAACTCCAGAAGATAGACATACGGACAGCAAAAGGACTACGCCAAATCCGGCTAAGAAATTGAGTGAGGTCAGAGAGAAGACAACGGAGATGTTTTTGTGCTCATGCAAAAGGAGCCTCAGCAACAAAATGGAGGAACTACGACTCTTGGTGCAGGACGTTAGAGGGAAAACAGAAACACAGCGGACTAGCACTAATAGCTGGAAGACAAGTGTTGTGTTGTTCAGGAGAGAGAGAAATAAGTAAGTCTCCTCCACATTGAGGTCCCTGAGCTCTTCAATCCAGTTGATTTCACTAACTAGTTCCCTTAATTTATCAAATTCTTCCCTTTTGCAATTGAAAACCTTAGTTATGGCATGATTTTGATAATCAAAAGGACCGACTGGCTAAGCGGCAGTTCTGCGGAAAAGGACCTGGGGATTACAGTGGACGAGAAGCTGGATCTGAGTCAGCAGTGGGCCCTTGTTGCCAAGAAGGCCAACGGCATATTGGGCTGCATTAGTAGGAGCATTGCCAGCAGATCGAGGGAAGTGATTATTCCCCTCTATTTGGCACTGGTGAGGCCACACCTGGAGTATTGCATCTGGTTTTGAGGCCCCCCCACTACAGAAAGGATGTGGACAAATAGGAGAGAGTCCAGCGGAGGGCAACGAAAATGAACAGGGGGCTGGGGCACATGACTTACGAGAGGCTGAGGGAACTGGGCTTGTTTAGTCTGCAGAAGAGAAGGGTGAGGGGGGATTTGATAGCAGCCTTCAACTACCTGAAGGGGGGGTTCCAAAGAGGATGGAGCTAGGCTGTTCTCAGTGGTGGCAGATGACAGAACAAGGAGTAATGGTCTCAAGTTGCAGTGGGGGAGGTCTAGATTGGATATTAGGAAAAACTATTTCACTAAGAGGGTGGTGAAGCACTGGAATGGGTTACCTAGGGAGGTGGTGGAATCTCTCGCTCACTCGCTCAGTTTTAGAGCTGGCTCAGCGGATTGGGGTACAGGAGGGGGTGTGGGCTCTGGCTGAGGGTGTGGGCTCTGGGGTGGGGCCAGAAATGAGTTCAGGTTGTGGGAGGGGGCTCCAGGCTGAGGCAGTGAGTTGGTATGTGGGAGGGGGTTAGGGCTCTGGCTGGGGGCACGGGCTCTGGGGTGAGTCCGGGGATGAGGGATTTGGGATGCAGGAGGGTGCTCTGGGCTGCAACTGAGGGGTTCAGAGGGTGGGAGGGGGATCGGGGCAGGATGCAGAGGGGCGGGCTCTGGCTGGGGGTATGGGCTCTGGGATGGGGCTGGGGATGAGGGGTTTGGGGTGCACGAGGGTGCTCTGGGCTGGGACCGAGGGATTTGGAGTGCAGGAGAGGGATCAGGGTTGGGGCGTGGGGGTGGGGGTGGTCAGCGGTGCAGGTTCCGGGTGGCATTACCTCAGGCGGCTCCCAGAAGCAGCGGCATGTCGCCCCTATGGCTACTATGCGGAGATGCAGCCAGGCGGCTCTGTGTGGTGCCCCGTCTGCAGGAGCTGCAGAGCTGGTGCTTGGGGCAGGGGCAGCATGTGGCACCCCCTGACTGACCCTATGCCTAGGAGCTGGAGGGAAGACATGCCGTTGGTTCCGGGAGCTGCGCAGAGCCACATCAGGCAGGGAGCCTGCCTTAGCCCCGCTGTGCTGCCGACTGGACTTTTGACGGCCCGCTCAGCAGGTGAAAACCGGACACCTGGCAACCCTAGCCTGGTATGAAGGCTCTTCAGTGTAAGAAAGAGGGGGCAATGGGCCCTGGGCCTTTGTGACTTGCTCCCTTCTTCCCCCAGAAGCCCATCTTCACAGCCCAAGTTTGTCAGCCTTTGTGGTGCTCTGGAAAGCCCACATTATCTTCAGGCTCGTGAAAAAATGGGGACTGGGTAGGATTGGGGTGGGATTCTGGGGGTCAATTCACTGCAGTCACATTTCTGTTGCCACTGTGTGTCTGAACTTATCTGGGAAGGAAAGACGGGTCTGTTTATTTTAGTGTATTTTAAAAAACATCATCAAGGACACCAAAACCAGAGCAATAACTCTATTATTACACAATTACACATACATTTAAATGAATACACACCGCCCTGCCAGCAGGCTCAGCTCTGCTCTGCGGGGGCTTCTTCTGCGAGGGGCAGGCAGTTCAGTCTTTATGAACCATGAGTTCTTGGCCTTGAGTGAGTTTGCCAATAAGGGCTTGTTGTCATGAGGAAAAAGCGTGTTTTCAAAAGGTGATAACTGGCATGTTTCGAAATCCAAGCGTAGGCTTGGCCCCTTGTAGTTTCAAACTAGCTAATACCTTAAAATGACTGTTTGCCCTGTCTGCAGTAGGATTGAAAATGTGTTAGCTATCATGGTCTCCAACAAACACATTTGTCAAGTGTGGACAAGCCCTTAGTGCAGAGTAAGATGGGGTGGTTGTGAAGTAGGACCTGGAACTGATACCCCCCTAATCATCTCTACTGAATTGGGCTGGATTCATGCTAGCAACTTCTCAGCCAAGGCTCTGTAGTTCAATCCACTCCCTGTCCCCATCAGTGCAAGTGTAACACCTTCAGGAATGATGCTTGTTTGGGGGAAAGGGTGACTTGCCCTAAGTAGGTGTACAAGACCCTAGTAAAAAGGATTGTGAAGTGCACAGGAATGTTACCACCAGTCAGTGGGAGACCTAGGGCTAGGATTCATGGTCTGCCTGCTTGCAACTCTGTGCACTTTTCTGTACGCTACAGGGCACCTCTGAGCACTCTTACCAAAACAATGATGTTTTAAAGTAGGCTTGGCAGAATTTGATTTTTTAAATAATTTTGATGGATAATATCTGTTTTAAGCATTTTTTTTCTGCATAGATTTAAATTTGCACAGTTGGGGGAAATTATAGGTCAGATAATTAATGACAGCCGATGTTTAATGATGATAGATGTTGATATTGAAAAAAGTTAAAGTTTTATAACTATTAAAACACAAATTGTCAACATTATATGTCAAAATATACAAAGTATATCCTTAAACCAACAAATTATACCTGTTTTTACGATTCATTCATTAGTCCATTTGTAACAATCTTAATTCACAGTCTAAATCACTGGATTTTGACTACTAAGGGTATGTCTACACTACGGAATAAGGTCAAATTTATAGAAGTCATTTTTTTAGAAATTGGTTTTATATATTCGAGTGTGTGTGTCCCCACAGAAAATGCTCTAAGTGCATTAAGTGCATTAACTCGGCGGAGTGCTTCCACAGTACCGAGGCTAAAGTCGACTTCTGGAGCGTTGCACTGTGGATAGCTATCCCACAGTTCCCGCAGTCTCTGCTGCCCATTGGAATTCTGGGTTGAGATCCTAATGCCTGATGGGGCTAAAACATTGTCGTGGGTAGTTCTGGGTACATATTGTCAGGCCCCCCTTCCCTCCCTCCCTCCCTCCCTCCGTGAAAGCAAGGGCAGACAATCGTTTCGCGCCTTTTTTCCTGAGTTACCTGTGCAGACGCCATACCACGGCAAGCATGGAGCCCGCTCAGGTAACCGTTTCCGTATGTCTCCTGGGTGCTGGCAGACGCGGTACGGCATTGCTACACAGTAGCAGCAACCCATTGCCTTCTGGCAGCAGACGGTGCAGTACGACTGATAGCCGTCCTCGTCGTGTCCGAGGTGCTCCTGGCCACGTCGGCTGGGAGCGCCTGGGCAGACATGGGTGCAGGGACTAAATTTGGAGTGACTTGACCAGGTCATTCTCTTTAGTCCTGCAGTCAGTCCTATTGAACCGTCTTATGGTGAGCAGGCAGGCGATACGGATTGCTAGCAGTCGTACTGTACCATCTTCTGCCGGGCAGGCAAGAGATGAGGATGGCTAGCAGTCGTACTGTACCATCTTCTGCCGAGCAGCCATGAGATGTGGATGGCATGCAGTCCTTCTGCACCGTCTGCTGCCAGCCAAAGATGTAAGATAGATGGAGGATCAAAACAAGAAATAGACCAGATTTGTTTTGTACTCATTTGCTCCCCCTCCCCTGTCTAGGGGACTCATTCCTCTAGGTCACACTGCAGTCACTCACAGAGAAGGTGCAGCGAGGTAAATCTAGCCATGTATCAATCAGAGGCCAGGCTAACCTCCTGTTCCAATAAGAACAATAACTTAGGTGCACCATTTCTTATTGGAACCCTCCGTGAAGTCGTGCCTGAAATACTCCTTGATGTAAAGCCAACCCCTTTGTTGATTTTAGCTCCCTGTAGCCAACCCTGTAAGCCTGTGTCGTCAGTCGCCCCTCCCTCCGTCAGAGCAATGGCAGACAATCGTTCCGTGCCTTTTTTCTGTGCGGACGCCATACCAAGGCAAGCATGGAGGCCGCTCAGCTCACTTTGGCAATTAGGAGCACATTCAACACCACACGCATTATCCAGCAGTATATGCAGCACCAGAACCTGGCACAGCGATACCGTGCGAGGAGGCGACGTCAGCACGGTCACGTGAGTGATCAGGACATGGACACAGATTTCTCTGAAAGCATGGGCCCTGCCAATGCATGCATCATGGTGCTAATGGGGCAGGTCATGCTGTGGAACGCCGATTCTGGGCTCGGGAAACAAGCACAGACTGGTGGGACCGCATAGTGTTGCAGGTCTGGGACGATTCCCAGTGGCTGCGAAACTTTCACATGCGTAAGGGCACTTTCATGGAACTTTGTGACTTGCTTTCCCCTGCCCTGAAGGCGCATGAATACCAAGATGAGAGCAGCCCTCACAGTTGAGAAGCGAGTGGCAATAGCCCTGTGGAAGCTTGCAACGCCAGACAGCTACTGGTCAGTTGGTAATCAATTTGGAGTGGGCAAATCTACTGTTGGGGCTGCTGTGATGCAAGTAGCCCACGCAATCAAAGATCTGCTGATATCAAGGGTAGTGACCCTGGGAAATGTGCAGGTCATAGTGGATGGCTTTGCTGCAATGGGATTCCCTAACTGTGGTGGGGCCATAGACGGAACCCATATCCCTATCTTGGCACCGGAGCACCAAGCCGCCGAGTACATAAACCGCAAAGGGGTACTTTTCAATAGTGCTGCAAGCTCTGGTGGATCACGAGGGACGTTTCACCAACATCAACGTGGGATGGCCGGGAAAGGTACATGACGGTCGCATCTTCAGGAACTCTGGTCTGTTTCAAAAGCTGCAGGAAGGGACTTTCTTCCCAGACCAGAAAATAACTGTTGGGGATGTTGAAATGCCTATAGTTCTCCTTGGGGACCCAGCCTACCCCTTAATGCCATGGCTCATGAAGCCGTACACAGGCAGCCTGGACAGTAGTCAGGAGCTGTTCAACTACAGGCTGAGCAAGTGCAGAATGTGCATTTGGACGTTTAAAGGCGCGCTGGCGCAGTTTACTGACTCGCTTAGACCTCAGCGAAACCAATATTCCCACTGTTATTACTGCTTGCTGTGTGCTCCACAATATCTGTGAGAGTAAGGGGGAGACGTTTATGGTGGGGTGGGAGGTTGAGGCAAATCGCCTGGCTGCTGGTTACGCGCAGCCAGACACCAGGGCAGTTAGAAGAGCACAGGAGGGCGTGGTACACATCAGAGAAGCTTTGAAAACCAGTTTCATGACTGTCCAGGCTATGGTGTGAAAGTTCTGTTTGTTTCTCCTTGATGAAACCCCCCGCCCCTTGGTTCACTCTACTTCCCTGTAAGCTAACCACACTCCCCTCCTCCCTTCGATCACCACTTGCAGAGGCAATAAAGTCATTGTTGCTTCACATTCATGCATTCTTTATTCATTCATCACACAAATAGGGGGATGACTACCAAGGTAGCCCAGGAGGGATGGTGGAGGAGGGAAGGAAAATGCCACACAGCACTTTAAAAGTTTACAACTTTAAAATTTATTGAATGCCAGCCTTCTTTTTTGGGGGCATCCTCTGTGGCGGAGTGGCTGGTTGGCCGGTGGCCTCCCCACCGCGTTCTTGGCCATCTGGGTGTGGAGGCTATGGAACTAGGGGAGGAGGGCGGTTGGTTACAGAGGGGCTGCAGTGGCAGTCTGTGCTCCAGCTGCCTTTGCTGCAGCTCAACCATACACTGGAGCATACTGGTTTGGTCCTCCAGCAGCCTCAGCATTGAATCCTGCCTCCTCTCATCACGCTGCCGCCACATTTGAGCTTCAGCCCTCTCTTCAGCCCGCCACTTACTCTCTTCAGCCCGCCACCTCTCCTCCTGGTCATTTTGTGCTTTCCTGCACTCTGACATTATTTGCCTCCACGCATTCGTCTGTGCTCTGTCAGTGCGGGAGGACAGCATGAGCTCGGAGAACATTTCAGCTCAAGTGCGTTTTTTTTTCTTTCTAATCTTCACTAGCCTCTGGGAAGGAGAAGATCCTGTGATCATTGAAACACATGCAGCTGGTGGAGAAAAAAAAAGGGACAGCGGTATTTAAAAAGGCACATTTTATAAAACAGTGGCTACACTCTTTCAGGGTATACCTTGCTGTTAACATTACATACATAGCACATGTGCTTTCATTACAAGGTCGCATTTTGCCTCCCCCCACCGCGTGGCTACCCCCTCGACCTTCCCCCCTCCCTGTGGCTAACAGCGGGGAACATTTCTGTTTAGCCACAGGCAAACAGCCCAGCAGGAACAGGCTCCTCTGAGTGTCCCCTGAAGAAAAGCACTCTATTTCAACCAGGTGACCATGAATTATATCTCACTCTCCTGAGGATAACACAGAGAGATAAAGAACGGATGTTGTTTGAACGCCAGCAGACATACACTGCAATGCTTTGTTGTACAATGATTCCCGAGTACGTGTTACTGGCCTGGAGTGGTAAAGTGTCCTACCATGAAGGATGCAATAAGGCTGCCCTCCCCAGAAACCTTTTGCAAAGGCTTTGGGAGTACATCCAGGAGAGCCGCGAATGCCAGGGCAAAGTAATCCTTTCACATGCTTGCTTTTAAACCATGTATAGTATTTTAAAAGGTACACTCACCGGAGGTCCCTTCTCCGCCTGCTGAGTCCAGGAGGCAGCCTTGGGTGGGTTCGGGGGGTACTGGCTCCAGGTCCAGGGTGAGAAACAGTTCCTGGCTGTCGGGAAAACCGGTTTCTCCGCTTGCTTGCAGTGAGCTATCTACAACCTCCTCCTCCTCCTCCTCATCATCATCATCTTCTTCGTCCCCAAAACCTGCTTCCGTGTTGCCTCCATCTCCATTGAAGGAGTCAAACAACACGGCTGGGGTAGTGGTGGCTGAACCCCCTAAAATGGCATGCAGCTCATCATAGAAGCGGCATGTTTGGGGCTCTGACCCGGAGCGGCCGTTTGCCTCTCTGGTTTTCTGGTAGGCTTGCCTCCGCTCCTTAAGTTTCACGTGGCACTGCTTCGGGTCCCTGTTATGGCTTCTGTCCTTCATGCCCTGGGAGATTTTGACAAAGGTTTTGGCATTTCGAAAACTGGAACGGAGTTCTGATAGCACGGATTCCTCTCCCCAAACAGCGATCAGATCCCGTACCTCCCGTTCGGTCCATGCGGGAGCTCTTTTGCGATTCTGGGACTCCATCATGGTCACCTCTGCTGATGAGCTCTGCATGGTCACCTGCAGCTTGCCACGCTGGCCAAACAGGAAATGAGATTCAAAAGTTCATGGTTCTTTTCCTGTCTACCTGGCCAGTGCATCTGAGTTGAGAGTGCTGTCCAGAGCAGTCACAATGGAGCACTTTGGGATAGCTCCCGGAGGCCAATACCGTCGAATTGTGTCCACAGTACCCCAAATTCGAGCTGGCAAGGCCGATTTAAGCGCTAATCCACTTATCAGGGGTGGAGTAAGGAAATCGATTTTAAGAGCCCTTTAAGTCGAAATAAAGGGCTTCATCGTGTGGACGGGGTGTAGGTTTACATCGATTTAATGCTGCTAAATTCGACCTAAAGTCCTAGTGTAGACCAGGGCTAAGATCTCAGGTTGCATTTTCACATACTCTGACTTTCTGTACATTTATTTTATTATCGTAGAAATATTTGTTCATAGGTTTGTGTTTGTATGGTGAAATTGACATTTACCAATAAACATCTAAGCCTTCCAAGTTTATTTACAAGTTACGTGGGTAGGTGTGATGACTCTTCCAAATGCACAAGAACCATGCCACGTGATTTGGCATGTCTGGAGGGGAAGCCCACCTACCCTCAGAGGCTGGGATCCTTACCAGGTGCTGCCTGTCGGTGCTGCTTGGGACTCCAACTTCCACATCTGCCTCTAGTGCCACATTGTCTAATAAACTGTAACTTCCCGCAACCCTTTGGCTCCTGGAAGGGAGCAGGAACCTTACCTGCATCCCAGAGCCTCCTGACTGATGGTGACAGGGGCTGGCAGGGATTGACAGCTGGGGGTATCCAGCACAGATGAGTGGCATTTTTTGTTTGCAGCAGTCTCTAATAGTAACTACTCTATTCGCAGGAATAACCTTATCTCTTATCAGTCTCTTATCAACACTCAGCCCTTTATTACACAGCCCTTAAAATGACCTGGACAGGGGAAAAGCTAGGCCCTGGGCTCTTGTTTGCTTCTTCACAAATCTGAAGAAAGCCTGGAAAGATTCTTCACCAAAGAGTTTATGTACTTTTCGTTGTTTTTTTACTTCTGAAATTCTAGTCTGGTACGTGGGCAGTCTCTTGTGTGAAAAGAGAGCCGGTCAGATTATTACATCACTGCACTGAGAAAGTGACATCTCTGTGACAGTGAGGTGGTCAGCCTGCTTAAAACTCCTATTTAGTGTCAATGCCCAAGAAAGCCATGACTAAAAAATGGCTGTTAAGATTCAGCCTCTCTGGCCTTGCTGAGAAAGCTCACACCCATGATTCTGACACCTCCCATAAATCTTCAGCATAACCAGAGAAGTCCAGACTTGATACCAATGATATCTGTAACCTAAAATTAATAATAAAATTCCAAGCAGAAAAAAGTGAAAACGGAAATGTCTTCCTTCTAGGTTATCTTTCTGTTGCAGAATGAAGCAAAACAACAAAAAAGAATGGGCACAAACAATCTTATCTTTCCATTGTAGGTCATCAGTAGACAGGAAAATCAGACTCTCCTTTAGCCTTCTGGGTAGCCCCTGCTACTTTTCAGATGTTGCTGTTTTAGATGCTCTGGTTCAATAACTTGCTGCCCTGAGTTGTGTACCAAAACAAGGACAATCAGTCAGTGCTGGCTCCTTTGCAGCTCGTCAGGCTTTGCAATTATTTGTTGTTCGCTTGCTAGAGTGCAGTTATTCTTATCATTATGACTGAGCAGATATTTCAGTTCCAACATTCTGTATGCAATGGTTTATAGTCTCCCACGCAAGTGCTTCTGGGGCTGTATTGTCTCGGGCTAGCTCTCCTCTCCACAATGTGCTGTGTGAGCCACATGTGAGGGTAGTTGTTTGGAAAGTTCTGAGAAAAACCTCAAACAAATTCCACTGCTTATTGTGTTCAAATGTAGGTGCTTTTTCCTGGCTGAATACATATTAGATATATTGTGCTTATGTAACCCACACACCTCCTGGGTGTGGTGTTCTGTCCCATCTAGTGGCACCGAGACCATTTAGAGAGAGATTAATATGCCTGTTCTACAGCCTTAGCTAACAGCCATATGGCTTTTATCTGATGCAGTAGAAGCTCATGCACTAAGCTCCAGAGGTCCCAGGTTCAGTCCCCCCTGCTGATGACCAGGGTTGGTCAGTGTTACACTTAGTCTATAAAGCTGGGTGTAGGCTCCTTAGCTGAGAACTTCCGAGCCTTTATGGTAACCCCCAGCTGCACAGGAATAAGGTTTTCTGCAGGGGGATGATGACATGCTGAAATGCAGGAGGCATCTGTGTGTACAGCAGCACGGTCCTTGTGAGGATTCTACTGTCTTCCCCACACTGTTCTGCAGCCTCCTATTGCAGTGCTCCGGAAAGCTAGTAGGCCCTCCAGTGACTATTCAGAATGGGCTTCACTGTCCATTGTGTTAGGCAGCATGTGACTGCTTGGTGTTCTATCGCCCTGTGGTGCTCCTTCAGATTCCAAGGTCTAGCTGCCTCAGAAACACCGCTGGGTTTGTCTCTGTTGCAGCATGAGGGTGGATCAACCAATCTCAACCCAAGGCAGTACAGTGCACACCTGTTCAGTGGTGTTCTGCTCTGCCTCCTGCCCAGGTTGGTTTGCAGTTGGTTCTCAGTTGAATAGCCTGTCCAGCTCCTGTGGTTGCTGAGCTGGCTGTCATAGAAGTTAAGCCCACAAGGGACCATTATGATCATATAGTCCAGAGGTGGGCAAACTACGGCCCGCAGGCCATATTCGGCCCGCAGGACCCTCCTGAGCTCCTGGCCCTGGAGCTCCTGGCCCTGGAGGCTAGCCCCCGGTCCCTCCCCTGCTGTCCTCCCTCACCCGCAGCCTCAGTTCACTGCGCCTCCGGCGCAATGCTCTGGGTGGCACGGCTGTGAGCTCCTGCCGGGCAGCGTGGCTGGCTCTGGCCAGTAGCGGGGTGGGGTGGGGGGTTGGATAAGGGGCAGAGGGTCCCGGGGGGGCAGTCAGGGGACAGGGAACAGGGGGTGGTTGGATGGGGCAGAGGTTCTGGGGGGTGGCTGTCAGGGGACAGGGAGCAGGGGGGTTGGATAGGGAGTGGGGTCCTGAGGAGGTGGTTGGGGTGGGGGTGTCCCGAGAGGGGGCGGCCAGGGGACAAGGAGCAGGGGGGGTTGGATGGGTCGGGGGTTCTGAGGGGGGCAGTTAGGGGACAGGAAGTGGGAGGGGGCAGATGGGGGGCAGTCTGTTTGGGGAGGCACAGCCTTCCCTACCCGGCCCTCCATACAGTTTGGCAACCCCAAAGTAGCATTCGGGCCCAAAAGTTTGTCCACCCCGATATAGTCTGACTTCCTGCCAGCCAGAGGCAGATGGCACAAAGAACATTTGTGCCCACCCCCCCACACTCCCTGCCATGGGGCCCTGCCACCTGCTCCTCACCTTCCCCCATGGCTCTGCCTCCTGGCCTGGCCAAAAGCTGGTTGGCGGTAAGAGCTGCCCAGGGAGTCTGAACCACTGTGGGGAGCCTTGGACCCTCCACCTGCCCTGGGTGGCGCACCCTGGGGGACAGGGACACTGGCATCCCAGCACCTCACCCAGGGCAGGCGGAGGGTCTGGGGTTCCCCACAGCTGCCCGGGCTACCTGGGTAGCTCTTACTGCAGCCTAGGGTGACCATACATCCCATTTTGCCTGGGACAGTCCCCTTTTTAACCCTGCCACAGATGTCCCAACTTTTTTGGCAAAACTGGGCATTTGTGCTGTGTGCTCTTACCAGCTGATCATCAGTTGGCAAGAGCAAATGGGACAAATGTCCAGTTTTGTGAAAAAGGGGTTGGGGGGTAAGTGGTTGGGCTAGGGGCGTGAGTGGTGGGGTTCAGGGGGGTGAGCAGTGGGGGGAGGGTTCGGGCCAGGTCTGTGCAGGGCAGGGGCTCAGGAGAGGGACTCGAGCCAGGTCCATGCAGGGTGGGCGTGGGGGCAGGACCGGCCTTAAGGGTGGGCCACCCCGGCGACCTCCCGGGGTGCCATAATCAAGCAGGTGCCATGTGGCAGTGCGGAGGTGTGCATGGCTGGCGTAGAGTCAGAAACTGCTCCCAGCTGGCAGGAGAGTGCCACATCGGGTGGTGCCCAGATTTCTCTGGGCTTCCTCCCAGAGGAGGAATATGGGGGGAGTGAGTGGTGACACGCACATACTGTTCACCCCCAACGTTCCCTTGTGCCGCCCTAGGGGGCTGGGGGGGAGTGAAGAGCAACACCAATTCCGTTCATTCAGGTCACTTTCCCCCACCTGGGCTGTGCTGGGAGGCGAGCATCAGGGCCTGCTGCTCTCTTCTCTCCCCTTACGCAGCCCAGGTGGGGCAAGTGACCTGGATGAAGGGAGCCCTGATGTTGCTCCTCGCTCCCCCGTCACTCACATCTCCCAGGGGTGCATGAGGAGGAGCAGCATTTGAGGGGGGAGCAAGCAGCAATGCCAGCTGCTCCATGCATACAGGTCAGTTTCCCCACGTGGGTGCAGGAGGGTGGTGCAGGGGTTAGGGGCAAAGGGGAAACAGTGCAGGGATTAGGGGCACAGAAGGGGGCGGGGTGCAGGGGGGATGGGGAGTCTGGGGAGCCCACAGGGGCCAGGGACAATGTGGGGGGGTGCCCTGCCCACAGGGGCTAGGAGAGCTGTTTTCTTGAAGGCCAGCCCTGGGAGGGGGAGAGGGGCTCAGAACCAAGGGGATGGAGGAGAGTGGCTTGGGACCGGGCGGGGGGGGAGAGGGGCTCGGGCCACATCCGTGTGGGGGGAATCAGGAAGAGGGGCTCGGACTAGGTCTGTGCGTGGGGGGCAGGGGGTCTGGGGAAAGGGTTTGGATGAGCAGCTCAGCCAGCTCCATGTGTGGCAAATATACTCACCCTACTGCAGCCGGGCTCTGGCTTCTGGCCTGACCAGGAGGGGAGAGGAGAAGCGGGGCAGCGGGGCCCCAGGAGGCTGAGGGGAGAGAAGGAGCAGGGGGGAGGGCGGGATTTCCAGCAATTGTGCTGGGGCCGCCAAATTGGTCAGGGCCCTTGGGCATGGGTCCCATTGGCCTGTGTGGTAATCTGCCGCTGCTGCCAGCTCGTTCGGAGATTCTCCTCCAAGCTCCCTTCCCAGACTCTTGCTCTCAGCAAGGCTCATGGCCATGGCAGGGCAAAGAGGCGTCAGGGAGGGAAGTCATCCATGTGGCTTCCTGCAGCACAGCACTGGGCTGGGACGTAGCCTCATGCTATAAAGCCCAGCACCTGTCTAGCATAGCAGCAACCTTCCTGGCTCCATTTCCCAGGGACTATTTACAACCTCTGCTCCCAGATGGCTTCAGAAAGCACTGGTCAGCTGTGCCAGCTGCAGGCCATAAATAGAGCAGGCTCAGCAGCAGCGGTGGTGTTCCTGAAAGAGGAGCTGCTTCTGGCTCTGCAAGTGTCACTGGACACGCTGCAGCCTCAGCACAATGCAGGCTAAAGGGCACCTCCAGGAGCTCTGGGAAGGCCAAGGGCCGCAGAATCGCCAGCCCCAAGTGTTCAGTTGTCAGCAGGCAAGCCCCCAAATCATCAGATTTCAGAGCATCCTAGATGCTGGGGTTCTTTACCTTTGGTTCCTGAGCATTTAGGGTTGCCATCTTCAGGCCCCTGCAACTAGGGGGCTAGAAGCACACTTGGGAGATTGTAAGACTTTAGGGTTGGGATAAAATCCCCCGGGTTGGCAATGTTGCGTGGGCTTTTTAACAGGAGCTGCACTGAGTATCTTGCTGCCTCTGGCCAGAAAAGGGCTCATTCAGTAACTCATTCAAGGGCTTGAAGTGCAGTCACAGCCCCACCCCTACTCCACACCCAGTGTGTGGCACCCAGAGCCATAACCCCCAGCCCCCATAGAGTCATAGAAATGTAGGACTGTAAGGGACATTGGACCTTGAGAAGTCAAGTCCTGTCCCCTGCGCTGGGGCAGGACCAAGTAAACCTAGACCACCCCAACAGGTGTGTGTATAACCTGTTCTTAAAAACCTCCCATGAGGGGATCCCAAGGGAGGTCACGGGAGCCTGTTCCAGTGCTGCTATGCCCACTGCGTGCAAATGTGTTCACCCCATCTCAGAAAATATATATCAGAATTGGAAAAGGTTCAGAAAAGGGCAACAAAAATGATTAGGGGTATAGAACGGCTTCTGTATGAGGAGAGATTAATAAAACTGGGACTTTTCAGCTTGGAAAAGAGGCGACTAAGGGGGGATATGATAGAGATCTATAAAATTATGAGCGGTATAAAGAAAGTAAATAAGGAAGTGTTATTTACTCCTTCTCATAATACAAGAACAAGGGGCCACCAAATGAAATTAATAGGTAGCAGGTTTAAAACAAACACAAGAAAGTATTTTTTCACGCAACACACTGTCAACCTCTGGAACTCCTTGCCAGAGGGTGTTGTGAAGGCCAGTACTATAAGGGGGTTCAAAAAGGAGCTAGATAGATTCATGGAGGATAGGTCCATCAATGGCTACTAGCCAGGATGGGCAGGGATGGTGTCCCTAGCCTCTGTTTGCCAGAAGCTGGGATTGGGTGACAGGGCATGGATCACTTGATGATAACCTGTCTCTTCATTCCCTTTGGGGGACCTGCCATTGGCCACTGTCAGAGGACAGGATACTGGGCTTGATGGACCTTTGGTCTGACCCAGTAATGCCGTTCTTATGTTCTTATGCTATCTGTACAGATAGAATTTTTTTTCTAATACCTAACCTAAATCTCCCTGGCTGCAGGTTAAGCCCATTACTTCTTGTCCTATCTCCAGTGATCATGGAGAACAACTGAACACCATCCTCTTTAGAACAGCCCTTAGCATATTAATGCCCCCACCCCATTAGTCTTCTTTTCTCAAGGGCTGGGTTCAATATCTAGGGGTTGTCTTAACATTACAAATCAGAATCAACTCCAGTCCTCACCCAGTAATCTGGGAAAACTAAACACCACCCCATGGCGCCTCTAAGCCCTGGTCTACACTAGGACTTTAGGTCAAATTTAGCAGTGTTAAATCAATGTAAACCTGCACCCGTCCACACGATGAAGCCCTTTATTTCGACTTAAAGGGCTCTTAAAATCGATTTCCTTACTCCACCTCTGACAAGTGGATTAGCGCTTAAATCGGCCTTGCCGGCTCGAATTTGGGGTACTGTGGACACAATTCGACGGTATTGGCCTCCGGGAGCTATCCCAGAGTGCTCCATTGTGACTGCTCTGGACAGGACTCTCAACTCAGATGCACTGGCCAGGTAGACAGGAAAAGAACCATGAACTTTGGAATCTCATTTCCTGTTTGACCAGCGTGGCAAGCTGCAGGTGACCATGCAGAGCTCATCAGCAGAGGTGACCATGATGGAGTCCCAGAATCGCAAAAGAGCTCCCGCATGGACCGAACGGGAGGTACGGGATCTGATCGCTGTTTGGAGAGAGGAATCCATGCTATCAGAACTCCGTTCCAGTTTTCGAAATGCCAAAACCTTTGTCAAAATCTCCCAGGGCATGAAGGACAGAAGCCATAATAGGGACCCGAAGCAGTGCCGCATGAAACTGAAGGAGCTGAGGCAAGCCTACCAGAAAACCAGAGAGGCGAACGGCTGCTCCGGGTCAGAGCCCCAAACATGCCGCTTCTATGATGAGCTGCATGCCATTTTAGGGGGTTCAGCCACCACTACCCCAGCCGTGTTATTTGACTCCTTCAATGGAGATGGAGGCAACACGGAAGCAGGTTTTGGGGACGAAGAAGATGATGATGATGATGAGGTTGTAGATAGCTCACTGCAAGCAAGCGGAGAAACCGGTTTTCCCAACAGCCAGGAACTGTTTCTCACCCTGGACCTGGAGCCAGTACCCCCTGAACCCACCCAAGGCTGCTTCCTGGACCCGGCAGGCGGAGAAGGGACCTCCGGTGAGTGTACCTTTTAAAATACTATGGTTTAAAAGCAAGCATGTGAAAGGATTACTTTGCCCTGGCATTCGCGGCTCTCCTGGATGTACTCCCAAAGCCTTTGCAAAAGGTTTCTGGGGAGGGCAGCCTTATTGCATCCTTCATGGTAGGACACTTTACCACTCCAGGCCAGTAACACGTACTCGGGAATCATTGTACAACAAAGCATTGCAGTGTATGTTTGCTGGCGTTCAAACAACATCCGTTCTTTATCTCTCTGTGTTATCCTCAGGAGAGTGAGATATAATTCATGGTCACCTGGTTGAAATAGAGTGCTTTTCTTCAGGGGACACTCAGAGGAGCCTGTTCCTGCTGGGCTGTTTGCCTGTGGCTAAACAGAAATGTTCCCCGCTGTTAGCCACAGGGAGGTGGGAGGGTTGAGGGGGTAGCCACGCGGTGGGGGGAGGCAAAATGCGACCTTGAAACGAAAGCACATGTGCTATGTATGTAATGTTAACAGCAAGGTATACCCTGAAAGAGTGTAGCCACTGTTTTATAAAATGTGCCTTTTTAAATACCGCTGTCCCTTTTTTTTTCTCCACCAGCTGCATGTGTTTCAATGATCACAGGATCTTCTCCTTCCCAGAGGCTAGTGAAGATTAGAAAGAAAAAAAAACGCACTTGAGCTGAAATGTTCTCCGAGCTCATGCTGTCCTCCCGCACTGACAGAGCACAGACGAATGCGTGGAGGCAAATAATGTCAGAGTGCAGGAAAGCACAAAATGACTGGGAGGAGAGTTGGCGGGCTGAAGAGAGGGCTGAAGCTCAAATGTGGCGGCAGCGTGATGAGAGGAGGCAGGATTCAATGCTGAGGCTGCTGGAGGACCAAACCAGTATGCTCCAGTGTATGGTTGAGCTGCAGCAAAGGCAGCTGGAGCACAGACTGCCACTGCAGTCCCTGTGTAACCAACCGCCCTCCTCCCCTAGTTCCATAGCCTCCACACCCAGATGGTCAAGAACGCGGTGGGGAGGCCACCGGCCAACCAGCCACTCCGCCACAGAGGATGCCCCCAAAAAAGAAGGCTGGCATTCAATAAATTTTAAAGTTGTAAACTTTTAAAGTGCTGTGTGGCATTTTCCTTCCCTCCTCCACCACCCCTCCTGGGCTACCTTGGTAGTCATCCCCCTATTTGTGTGATGAATGAATAAAGAATGCATGAATGTGAAGCAACAATGACTTTATTGCCTCTGCAAGTGGTGATCGAAGGGAGGAGGGGAGTGTGGTTAGCTTACAGGGAAGCAGAGTGAACCAAGGGGCGGGGGGTTTCATCAAGGAGAAACAAACAGAACTTTCACACCATAGCCTGGACAGTCATGAAACTGGTTTTCAAAGCTTCTCTGATGCGTACCGCGCCCTCCTGTGCTCTTCTAACCGCCCTGGTGTCTGGCTGCACGTAACCAGCAGCCAGGCGATTTGCCTCAACCTCCCACCCCGCCATAAACGTCTCCCCCTTACTCTCACAGATATTGTGGAGCACACAGCAAGCAGTAATAACAATGGGAATATTGGTTTCGCTGAGGTCTAAGCGAGTCAGTAAACTGCGCCAGCGCGCCTTTAAACGTCCAAATGCACATTCTACCACCATTCTGCACTTGCTCAGCCTGTAGTTGAACAGCTCCTGACTACTGTCCAGGCTGCCTGTGTACGGCTTCATGAGCCATGGCATTAAGGGGTAGGCTGGGTCCCCAAGGAGAACTATAGGCATTTCAACATCCCCAACAGTTATTTTCTGGTCTGGGAAGAAAGTCCCTTCCTGCAGCTTTTGAAACAGACCAGAGTTCCTGAAGATGCGAGCATCATGTACCTTTCCCGGCCATCCCACGTTGATGTTGGTGAAACGTCCCTTGTGATCCACCAGAGCTTGCAGCACTATTGAAAAGTACCCCTTGCGGTTTATGTACTCGGCGGCTTGGTGCTCCGGTGCCAAGATAGGGATATGGGTTCCGTCTATGGCGCCACCACAGTTAGGGAATCCCATTGCAGCAAAGCCATCCACTATGACCTGCACATTTCCCAGGGTCACTACCCTTGATATCAGCAGATCTTTGATTGCGTGGGCTACTTGCATCACAGCAGCCCCAACAGTACATTTGCCCACTCCAAATTGATTCCTAACTGACCAGTAGCTGTCTGGCGTTGCAAGCTTCCACAGGGCTATTGCCACTCGCTTCTCAACTGTGAGGGCTTCTCTCATCTTGGTATTCATGCGCCTTAGGGCAGGGGAAAGCAAGTCACAAAGTTCCATGAAAGTGCCCTTACGCATGTGAAAGTTTCGCAGCCACTGGGAATCGTCCCAGACCTGCAACACTATGCGGTCCCACCAGTCTGTGCTTGTTTCCCGAGCCCAGAATCGGCGTTCCACAGCATGGACCTGCCCCATTAGCACCATGATGCATGCATTGGCAGGGCCCATGCTTTCAGAGAAATCTGTGTCCATGTCCTGATCACTCACGTGACCGTGCTGACGTCGCCTCCTCGCGCGGTATCGCTTTGCCAGGTTCTGGTGCTGCATATACTGCTGGATAATGCGTGTGGTGTTGAATGTGCTCCTAATTGCCAAAGTGAGCTGAGCGGCCTCCATGTTTGCCTTGGTATGGCGTCCGCACAGAAAAAGGCACGGAACGATTGTCTGCCGTTGCTCTGACGGAGGGAGGGGCGACTGACGACACAGCTTACAGGGTTGGCTACAGGGAGCTAAAATCAACAAAGGGGGTGGCTTTACATCAAGGAGTATTTCAGGCACGACTTCACGGAGGGTTCCAATAAGAAATGGTGCACCTAAGTTATTGTTCTTATTGGAACAAGGAGGTTAGTCTGGCCTCTGATTGATACATGGCTAGATTTACCTCGCTGCACCTTCTCTGTGAGTGACTACAGTGTGACCTAGAGGAATGAGTCCCCTAGACAGGGGAGGGGGGGAAGCAAACGAATACAAAACAAATCTGGTCTATTTCTTGTTTTGATCCTTTACATCTTTGGTTGGCAGCAGACGGTGCAGAAGGACTGCATGCCATCCACATCTCATGGCTGCCCATGAGTGGGCAGGGACTCTGCATGCACAGGTCCAGCTTGAGGGACTTGTCCTTGGAAAGCATGGCTGAACGCTTCCCCAGTTGGGAACACAGAAGAACCGGAGCAGCGGCCATGGCAGTCTGCTGCAGCAGCCAGTGTTGCTCTGGACACCTCTTTGCAGCCATCACTGAACTGGGAAAGGGGCAGCAGGAACACTGGACCTGGTGTAGAGCTCCCCAGACCCTGCCTGCATTCTAATTCCTGGGTTGGAGAGGTGGGGACCCTCCCCAGCTGGGGGCTTGGAAGGGCCGGGGGGGTCTGATATCTGGCTTCTCTCTCCACAGGCTTGGCGGATGAAGACTGCTTGTGGTACCGGGACAAGAACGGTTCGTGGCACCCTGGCTTTGACTGCAACTTCTTCACCTTTTGCTGCGGCCACTGTTACCAGCGCTACTGCTGCACCGAGCCCCTGAAGCTCATCACAGAGTCGCAGCAGAAGCACTGCCTTGCTTTCAGGTGAGAGGGGCACGGAGCCTGGCCAGAGCTCCTGCTTGGGCACGCTGGTCCCCCTGGGAACGACTGTGTCCTAGCACAGGGAGGGAGTGTTGATAGGACAGGCGATCTGAGCCTGAGAATCCTGCCTTCAATGCCAGGAGCTGAAGACACATGCCCATCCCCGCCTAGAGTTCGGGTATTGTGGCTTTTGACATCTCTCCTCTCACTGTGACCAACTCTCTGTCTAGCTGCTTGGCTGCTGGCCCCCGCCCAGGATGTGGACGCCTCCCTCCCACAGGTTAGAAATAGCAAACAGCAGCAAGGTCTCTTTATCTCCCTTCCTCCGAGTAGGAGCAGGTGCCTGGCCGGGTGTTGGTGCGTGTGTGTGTGAGGAGCTCTGAGAGAAGGACAAGCGCTGCAGGTAGCTCTGGGTGGGTCGTTCTGGGAAGTAGCTGCACAGGCTGGGTCAGGCTGCCATGGTCGCTCTGTCTCCTGCACTGATGAATCCCCACAGTTTGTTGATGGTGTTACGGCTCCAGGGGCGTAGCTGTCGTGAGGTGGTGGTTGCACTGGGGAAGTGTCTCTTAAGTGGTGAGGGCTGGTACTATGCGGCTTTGTCTCTTGGGACAAAGACCTTGCCCTGGGCTTTGTGTTGGGTGGGGAGGCCGCACAGAGAGTGGAACCAGGGCACCGTGCTTATGGTGGTCTGTGCTGCTGAACCGCTGGGTTTGCTGCGTTTTGGAGCTTTTCCAGGCCCTGCGTTTTCATTCCCAGGTGCAGCAAGTTGTGATAATCAGGCCTGGGCATCACCTTGGCCAGCTTTGCCAAAAGGATGTGGGGAGTGGGGTGCAGGTGGGTGCATTTGCTGCTGTGACTCTTCGGGCACCCAGTGGCTTTGAGGAGCCCAGAAGGAGCCCAGGCCGCTGACTGATGTAACAACCTGCAGGCAGATGCCTTCAATAGCCGGGAGTCAGAGGAGGTGAGTTGTTCAAAGTGCGTTCCACGAGCATCAGCTCTGCATGGGCTGGCGTCTGCTCCTCAGACAGTGCTGGACTCAGCCGGGCGCCCAGCTGGCTGTCTCTGATGTGGACGGGTGGGTCTGGCCATGTCCGGGACTGCTGCCCTTCAGACCATCCTGTGTCCCCAGCTCTCTCTGTGGCTCCACACAGATGCTGAGTAATGTGGGGGAAGATTGAGCCCCAGGACACTGCAAAGGTGAGGGCCCTGGGAATGGGAGAACTGTTGCCCATAATGACCCTGTGAGTGGATAGAGAAGGGAGGGATCTGAGCCACTTCCTGGCATAACAGTTCACCCCAGGGCCTTATGGAGGCAGGACCACGCTTACTGATCAGGGTAGCCAGTGCTGCCAAAGGTAGCTGTTCCTTCCTCCGACTCTGGTGGATGGCCTCTTCCTGCCAGAGTGCAGGGTGGTCTCTGTCCCTGCCCTGGTGCCTGACATGAGGAAGCAGAGCACAGCAATGCTCTGGCCATGGTCCCTTAGAGCTGTGAGGGGAGGTGCAGAGCCATTACACAGGCCTTGCCTTCTACAGGGCTTCCCCCCATGCCAGGGGAATTCCCCTGTGCCTGGTTTGCTGTGCTGCTGAAGCTGGGATAGATGGGTCTCAGTGCAGTGCTGAGTCAGGGCCTCTGCGGAGTGCCGTTGCCTTGAGTTCCTCCATGTGCAAGAGAGAGATGAATATCTAGTGGTGAGTTTGTAACATGAGCTGCTATTGCAGCGGGTCTCTAATGGGTATGATTACTGAACGTTTGTGGCTTGTGGCCAGGGCACAACTGGAGCGTCACCTGCCCATCCCTGATGCTTTGGGCTCTACCCAGAGTGAGACAGAGTAAGGGGGAGAGATGGCTGTAGGCATGGGGTGAGGGCACAAGCGCACACGATAAGCTGATGGGGGTGAGAAGGTTGGTGTGATCAGTAGTGTTGAGTCGACCAGCTGGAGGGTGAGGCTGGAGAAGAGGCCACAGGGCTTGTGTCTGGCTCAGTACTGTCTCCTCCTTAGCACTGTGCTCACAACAGCTAAATCCCCCCACAGGCTTCCTCCCCAGCCCCCCACAAGTGCCAGGCTCCTTGGGTTTGATTGTGGGAAGAAGTGGCTGAGATTGGTGCTTGTTCTGATCTCTCCCAGCAGCCAGACCTGTAGCCAAGCCCCCCACCCCAACCCTGCTCTTATGAGCTTGGCATTTCGGTTGCTCCCATGACGCGTGCTGTGGTGAGTGGGTAGGTTCTGGCAGTGGGAGGGGGCTCTTGGGCCAGTTCAGTGCAGGGCTTTGGAGATAAGGAGTGAGCCTTGTGTTTGGCCCCAGTGTTTAGCCAGGAGCCTGTGCAGAGCGGAGCACAGGTGTGTTGTGCTGTGCACACCTGTGCTGTCAAGTAGCTTGGCTGCTGTGTCTTCATCACTCCTGCTGGGTGCATTGCCCTGCGGCCTGGTGGCCAAGAGTGGGGGGATAGCCACAGCCCTGGGGCTCAGGCTGGGGCTCAGGTTGCTCACCAGCCACAGCTGGAAGAGGGCATGGTTTGCAGCCCTCACTGGCTGGCTATCCAGCCATGGTGACAAGCCCAGAAGGTCCCTAAGGCAAGCAAGCGTGTGTGAGTTGCCACAGTGGACAGGCTAGAGGGAGAAGTGAGAGCAGTGGGAGGAGGCTGCCCATTTTGGGGGGTTGGGGTGGGAGACTCAAGGGGAGGATTTGTGCGAGGGGAGAGGGCCACATAATAAAGGCAGAGCGAATGGGGAGGGATGACTGAAGGATTCACGTTGGAGATGGAGGGTGGGAAGGAGCTGAAGGAGGGGCTGAGGTAGGAGGGTAGGAGCTGGAGGGAAAGGGAGGGGACTTGGCACCTGATAGCACCCAGCACTGAAGATCCCCTGCAGTCTGCTTGGTATGTGTGTGTAGCCAGTGCAGGTGTGTGTGTGGCTATGTACGGGGGCTGGTAGCTGTGTATGGCCATATAGAGGGTAGGGCTCTGTTTGGGGAGGCGTCTTGGTCAGTGGCTGTAGTGCAGGGGGAGGGGGCAGCAGCACGTGCCCATTTAGGGGCAGGGCTCTGCACGGGGGGGCCACTGGCGGTGCATGGCCACAGGTATGTGGAGGGGGCAGCAGTGCCTGGCCATTTATGCTGGGGGGCGGGGAGCTATGTATGTGTGGGGGGCGGCAGTGCATGGCCCTGTATATGGGGCATGCGGTGGTGCATGGCCGTGTACATGCGGGTGGGGGGAGCAGGGCTGTGTATGTGAGTGGGGGCAGTGGTGTGTGGCCATGTACATGGGTGGGGGATGGTCGTGCATGGCCACGAATGTGGGAGGAGGCAGTGGTGCATGGCCGTGCGTGAAGGGGCTGGCGGTGTGTGGCATGCAGTGTGCTCCAGTGCCCGGCTCATTCCCATGTGGGTTCCAAACTCCAGGGGCAGCGTGTCTCTCATCCCTGCAGTGGAGCCCTGAGTGGAATGAAGACCACTGTTCCCACGGAGCTGTGGCTGTAGCATGGCTGAGGTGCAGGGCAGAGAGATTAGGGGAGCTCTACAAAGCCTGCCTTTCTCTTCTCCATTGTAATCTCTTGGGAGGATTTTGACTGCTGCTATGATCTAGGTCTCCAATGACTCATGGCACAGGCAGCCTGTCAGGGTTCCCTCCCTCCCCACTGTGAACTCCGGGGTACAGATGTGGGGACCCACATGAAAGACCCCCTAAGCTTATTTCTACCAGCTTAGGTTAAAAACCTCCCCAAGGCACAAATCCTTCCCTGTCCTTGGATGAGTACTGCTGCCACCACCAAATGAGTTAGACAAAGATTCAGGAAAAGGGCCACTTGGAGTTCCTGTTTCCCTAAAATATCCCCTCAAGCCCTTTCACCCCCTTTCCTGGGGAGGCTTGAGAATAATCTACCAACCAAATAGGTAAACAAGGTGAGCACAGACCAGACCCTTGGTTGGATTCTTAAATCAGATTCTTAAAACACAGAACTTTATTATAAAGAAAAAAAAAGTAAAAGAAACACCTCTGTAAAATCAGGATGAAAGGTAATTTTACAGGGTAATAAGATTTAAAACAGAGAGGATTCCCCTCTAGGCAAAACTTCAAAGTTACAAAAAACAGGGATAAACCTCCTTCTTAGCACAGGGAAAATTCAGAAGCTAAAACAAAAGATAATCTAATGCATTTCCTTCCTATTACTTACAATTGGTAATCTTAGATGTTTAGCTCAGATATGGCTTTAGGAGATGTATTGTCCCTGCCCTGGTTCCTCACTGACCTGGGGAGAACACACAGAAACACAAAACAAAAACCTTCCCCCACAGATGTGACGGTATCTTCTCCCCTTATTGGTCCTTTTGGTCAGGTGCCAACCAGGTTATCTGAGCTTCTTAACCCTTTACAGGTAAAGGAGGGATTTTTATGCTACCCTTAGCTGTATGGTTATGACATACACATAACTCCACAGCCTCTACTCGATCAAAGCACTGCCCAGAATGTCACGTGGGGCATTCCCAGGGTTGGGGAAGGGGTTCCAAGTCCCAGCCATGCACAAACCCCAAGCCCACCCATTAATCCTGTCATCTCCACAGCCCTGGGGAGGGAGGGCAGGGTCCCAGGGTTCATTCCTTGCAATGCGCAGGGATCAGGCACTGCCTGTGACCTGCACGTCTCTCTTTGTGTAGCATGTAGCCAGCCTGAGTCTGTGAAGGATCCACTTGACCTAGGGAAAGGCCGCATTGGGCACTCGGGACAGTACTTGAGACTGCCCTGTAACCACGTCTGCTTGTGCCCCACAGCCCAAAGACCGTCGCTGGCATTGCCTCAGCTGTCGTCCTCTTTGTGGCCATCGTTGCCACCGTCCTCTGCTGCTTCCTGTGCTTCTGCTGCTACCTGTACCGGAGACGGCAGCACGTGCGGACACCCCTCCAAGGTAGGGGCTGGCAGCACAGCTACCCTCTGTGCTGCCACGGCCTGGGGAGAGCAGGGTGGGCCCAGGAGGAGGGGCAGAGGGGCCCCAGAGGGGGCTCAGGCACAGCAAGTACTCGGTAAAGGTTGGTTGGTTTCGTTCTCTTTGGCTCTAGGCTGGGCAGAGAGGGGAGGGATGCGATTAGGGTGACTGTAGTGTGTGTCCCCAGGAGGGAGGGGAGGAAAATATTGACTAGCTGCTCATTAACTGAGCCCTGTCCATCCTGTGCACTGAATGCGGCATGGGGAAAAATACAACATGGCCATGTATCATCATGCATATGCACAAGGGGCGGGGGCTGAATTAAGCTTGCACAGGCAACCTTATTTCTGGTATTTCCTAACTTCTGTGTTTTTGACTTTGCAACCTTACCATAGTTTTTTGTGTGTAATTTTCTAGGTTTTTAAAATAGCAAACTGAAAAATCACAAATTGCATAATGTGCCTCATATTGACACCCACATGGGTCATCGTCAGGTTTGGAACCTTTTGATCCACTGCACAGATCTCTATCACTTGAGCTAAGGAAGTAATTGATCACAGCAGTAGGTTGTCATCCTCTATATGGATCAGCACTAGAGAGACATTTTGCTAATGGGTTTCACAGATATTTGCTGACAGCAGAGGAATGGTGAGACCCAGGATTTGTGGGTTCTATTCCAAGCTCTGCAGGAGAGTATTCTCTAGTGGTCACAGACATAGAATCATAGAATATCAGGGTTGGAAGGGACCTCAGGAGGTCATCTAGTCCAACCCCCTGCTCAAAGCAGGACCAATCCCCAATTAAATCATCCCAGCCAGGGCTTTGTCAAGCCTGACCTTAAAAACTTCTAAGGAAGGAGATTCTACCACCTCCCTAGGTAACGCATTCCAGTGTTTCACCACCCTCCTAGTGAAAAAGTTTTTCCTAATATCCAACCTAAACCTCCCCCACTGCAACGTGAGACCATTACTCCTTGTCCTGTCCTCTTCTACCACTGAGAATAGCCTAGAACCATCCTCTCTGGAACCCCCTTTCAGGTAGTTGAAAGCAGCTATCAAATCCCCCCTCATTCTTCTCTTCTGCAGACTAAACAATCCCAGTTCCCTCAGCCTCTCCTCATAAGTCATGTGTTCTAGACCCCTAATCATTTTTGTTGCCCTTCTACCTGTTCCTCCCCCCCGCCATACACACACATATTTCACCCCTTCTGCCCTGTCTCTTTCAACCTGTCCCTAACCCATCCTGTCTTTTCCCCAACTTCAGCTCCTGGTCCCTGTTAAGCTGTCTGCAGTAGCTCAGGAGCATGAGTACCACCCTCAGGGCAGACTGTCAAGAAACAGGACACACACCCCAAATTGGTTTTGAGTTCTATATTTATATTTCACCAACCAATCAAGTGTGAACTCCTCAGACACTACAACAGCCTCAACATGGAACCACAGACAGTCCCCTTGGGTACTCCTATCCATCTCTGGGGGTTACAGTAGATGAACCTTATGGTCCCTTCTATCCCTATGATTCTATGATCTTGCCACCCAGAGAAACTTGCCTTTGTGGTTGATGGTCCCTTACACTCAAAATCACAGTAATATTCAGGTTACTCCCAGTCCCAGAGGATTTACCGCAGGTCACTTGCACTTCAGATCTTACACCAAAGACAACACTCGTAGCCAATACTATAATACATTAACTAAAGAATCATAGAATCATAGAATCATAGAATATAAGGGTTGGAAGGGACCCCAGAAGGTCATCTAGTCCAACCCCCTGCTCAAAGCAGGACCAATTCCCAGTTAAATCATCCCAGCCAGGGCTTTGTCAAGCCTGACCTTAAAAACCTCTAAGGAAGGAGATTCTACCACCTCCCTAGGTAACGCATTCCAGTGTTTCACCACCCTCATAGTGAAAAAGTTTTTCCTAATATCCAATCTAAACCTCCCCCACTGTAACTTGAGACCATTACTCCTCGTTCTGTCATCTGATACCATTGAGAACAGTCTAGAGCCATCCTCTTTGGAACCCCCTTTCAGGTAGTTGAAAACAGCTATCAAATCCCCCCTCATTCTTCTCTTCTGCAGGCTAAACAATCCCAGCTCCCTCAGCCTCTCCTCATAACTCATATGTTCCAGACCCCTAATAATTTTTGTTGCCCTTCGCTGGACTCTCTCCAATTTATCCACATCCTTCTTGAAGTGTGGGGCCCAAAACTGGACACAGTACTCCAGATGAGGCCTCACCAATGTCGAATAGAGGGGAACGATCACGTCCCTCGATCTGCTCGCTATGCCCCTACTTATACATCCCAAAATGCCATTGGCCTTCTTGGCAACAAGGGCACACTGCTGACTCATATCCAGCTTCTCGTCCACTGTCACCCCTAGGTCCTTTTCCGCAGAACTGCTGCCTAGCCATTCGGTCCCTAGTCTGTAGCTGTGCATTGGGTTCTTCCGTCCTAAGTGCAGGACCCTGCACTTATCCTTATTGAACCTCATCAGATTTCTTTTGGCCCAATCCTCCAATTTGTCTAGGTCCTTCTGTATCCTATCCCTCCCCTCCAGCGTATCTACCACTCCTCCCAGTTTAGTATCATCCGCAAATTTGCTGAGAGTGCAATCCACACCATCCTCCAGATCATTTATGAAGATATTGAACAAAACCGGCCCGAGGACCGACCCTTGGGGCACACCACTTGATACCGGCTGCCAACTAGACATGGAGCCATTGATCACTACCCGTTGAGCCCGACAATCTAGCCAGCTTTCTACCCACCTTATAGTGCATTCATCCAGCCCATACTTCCTTAACTTGCTGACAAGAATACTGTGGGAGACCGTGTCAAAAGCTTTGCTAAAGTCAAGAAACAATACATCCACTGCTTTTCCTTCATCCACAGAACCAGTAATCTCATCATAGAAGGCGATTAGATTAGTCAGGCATGACCTTCCCTTGGTGAATCCATGCTGGCTGTTCCTGATCACTTTCCTCTCATGCAAGTGCTTCAGGATTGATTCTTTGAGGACCTGCTCCATGATTTTTCCAGGGACTGAAGTGAGGCTGACTGGCCTGTAGTTCCCAGGATCCTCCTTCTTCCCTTTTTTAAAGATTGGCACTACATTAGCCTTTTTCCAGTCATCCGGGACTTCCCCGGTTCGCCACGAGTTTTCAAAGATAATGGCCAATGGCTCTGCAATCACAGCCGCCAGTTCCTTCAGCACTCTCGGATGCAACTCGTCCGGCCCCATGGACTTGTGCACGTCCAGCTTTTCTAAAAAGAGTTAATAACTAAGAAAAAGAAATGAGTTATTTACAAGTTTAAAGCAGGTAAACATACACACACAAATGAGTTACAGTCTTAGGTTCCAAAAGGTAACAGAGGCTGCCGTAATATGCAAGCCCTATATGTCCTCTAGGGCTAACCCAGGCTAAGCAGCTGGGGATCCCTTGCTTGTGCTTAGAAATCTTGCCCTCACAAAGTCCAAGGAGCAAAGAGATCCAGTTTCTTCCTGTCCGGAATTTTTATTCCCTTCCCCCAGAGCTCAAGCTGATGAACTAGTCCTCGTGCATGGCTCCTCTTTACTGGTATCGGGGGAGCAAACAACAAAGTATTTTGTTCTCTGATGTTCCACAACAATTCGTCTGGTGTCTAAATTCCCAGCTATATATATAAAATGATGGGGTCTAAATTAGCTGTTATAATTCAAGAAAGAGATCTTGGCGTCGTGGAGAGTTCTCTGAAAACATGCACCCAATCTGCAGCGGCAGTCAAAAAAGCGAACAGAATGTTGGGAATCATTAAGAAAGGGATAGAGAATAAGACTGAAAATGTCATGTTGCCTCTATATAAATCCATGGTACGCCCACATCTTGAATACTGCGTGCAGATGTGGTCACCCCATCTCTGAAAAGGAATTGGAAAAGGTTCAGAAAAGGATAACAAAAATTATCAGGGGTGTGGAATGGCTTCCGTATGAGGAGAGATTGATAAGAAAGTGACTTTTCAGTTTGGAAAAGAGACGACTAAGGGGAGATATGATTGAGGTCTATAAAATCATGACTGGTGTGGAGAAAGTAAATAAGGAAATGTTATTTACTCCTCCTCAGGTTTCAGAGTAACAGCCATGTTAGTCTGTATTCGCAAAAAGAAAAGGAATACTTGTGGCACCTTAGAGACTAACCAATTTATCTGAGCATAAGCTTTCATGAGCTACAAGTGAGCTGTAGCTCACGAAAGCTTATGCTCAAATAAATTGGTTAGTCTCTAAGGTGCCACAAGTACTCCTTTTCATTTTACTCCTTCTCATAACACAAGAACGAGGGGTCACCAAATGAAATTAATAGGCAGCAGATTTAAAACAAAGAAAAGGAAGTATTTCTTCACACAAGGCACAGTCAACCTTTGGAACTCTTTGCCAGAGGATGTTGTGAAGGCCAAGACTATAACAGGGTTCAAAAAAGAACTAGATAAATTCATAGAGGAAAGGTCCATCAATGGCTATTAGCCAGGATGGGCAGCGATGGTGTCCCTAGCCTCTGATTGCCAGAAGCTGGAAATGGGCAACAGGGGCTGGATCACTTGATGATCTTCCAAAGATCACTTGATGATCTTCCAAAGAGGATGGCTCTAGACTGTTCTCAATGGTAGCAGATGACAGAACGAGGAGTAATGGTCTCAAGTTGCAGTGGGGGAGGTTTAGATTGGATATTAGGAAAAACTTTTTCACTAAGAGGGTGGTGAAACACTGGAATGCGTTACCTAGGGAGGTGGTAGAATCTCCTTCCTTAGAGGTTTTTAAGGTCAGGCTTGACAAAGCCCTGGCTGGGATGATTTAACTGGGATTTGGTCCTGCTTCGAGCAGGGGATTGGACTAGATGACCTTCTGGGGTCCCTTCCAACCCTTATATTCTATGATTCTATGATTCTATGATTCTTTGATTACCTGTTCTGTTCATTCCCTCTGGCATTGGCCACTGTCAGAAGACAGGATACTGGGCTAGATTGATCTTTGGTCTGAACCAGTATGGCCATTCTTATGTTCCTATGTTCTTTTGTTAGGCAGGAGATAACACCTCCTGTGATAAACTAGTATTTCACACTTGATAATGCTTCTCTCCTGTCTGGTACTTTTATAGGTTCAGAGCAAACACTTAAATATTACCTTGTAATATGGGTAAGGACACGATTTTGTCATGGAGGTCACATATTCTGTGACTTTCTGGGACCTCCAGGACTTCTTTTGGGGCAGGACTGGAGCAGAGGCCCGCAGAACAGCTGGCCAGTGGCCAGCCCCGGGGCTGCTGGAGCGGGGGGGCGGGGTGTGAGGTGGGGCACGGGGTGGCATGGCACTGGAGCAGCAGACTGGCAGTCAGCCCTGGGGCTGCCAGAGCAATGACCACTACATCCAGCTCTGGGGCCACCAGAACAATGGCTGTGGGGGGCTGGCAAACAGCTGACCGGCAGCCAGCCCCATGGACATGGAGCAATCACTGCCGGAATGGTGGCTGCAGTCAGCCCGGGACTGCTGGAGCAGCGATCAGGCTGGGTCAGTAGCCCCCGGAACCACTGGCCAGTGGCTAGCTGGGGGTCCACCAGAGCATAAGGGCCGGGGGGGCTGCCGGGATAGCTGACCAGCAGTCAACCCCAAGGCTGCCAAACAGCTGGCCAGCAGCCAGCCTCTGGCCTGCTGGTGCAGCAGCTGGGGTTGGGTCAGCCCCCCTGGGAATGGAGCAGCAGCGATCAGTGGCTGGAGCAGATTCAAGCCCCAACAGTGCTCTGTTTGTTCACCACCACGCCCCAGGGTATTTTTAGTAAAAGTCAGGAACAGGTTGCAGGCTTCCATGAACTGTTTATTGCCTGCGACCTGTCCCTGACTTATACCCGTGACAGAATCTTAACCTTAAACATGGGACACAGGTATTATAAGTGAGATTAATGCCGGCAGCAATTTACAAGCATTCCATAAAGTCTAAACACTAAACACATTTTCATAACCCTAATTCTTACTTTACAAATACTAACAGACAGGGGAGCCAGACTGGTTTCTAGCTATGCATTTGTCAATGCTAGGGGCCTGGCATGAGCTGGCACCTGGCTTTCGAGCATCACAGTCCTGGTCCCATTCTCCACTCATCTATATAATAAGATTCCAGGATTGTCACTCTGACATCTAGAGTGTCTGCTGAGTATGTGTGAAGCAATGGAAACAGCTCCAGGCCTGGTTGAGGCCTTTTTTTTGTTGAGAATATCACCAGATTCGCAGTCTCTTACCATCCAGTTTTAAAGTTCTCAGCCATATTCCTCATGATTTTGCGAATTACATCTCAGCAGAGACCAAGGGATGAATGGGCCCATGGGCGGCAGGTGAACCCCAGGCTCAGGGAGGCTAGCCCCCAGTCCAGCCCACCCTACCCCTTCTGCCCAAGGGCCCACCCTTCCTGCTGGAGGACAGAGCCCCCCTACCACCCTCACGGTTGCCAGCTCCCTCCCACAGTCCCGGGCTGCCCACAGACCTGGAGTGCCAGGTGGTTGGGCGGGCGGTGCGGCCCCCCACCCCCAGCATGCTGGGTAGGTGGCAGGGCGCTCCTCCTCCAGCCCCGGAGCACTGGGCAGGAGGGCGGGTGGCATGGCCCCTCCGCAGCCCCGGAATGCCCCCCTGCAGCAGAGCCCCCCACAACACAGCACTGGGAAGCAGGAAGGGGCCTTGGGGCAGAGCGTGGGCAGGGCCATGCAAGACTGTCTGGGGAGGCTTAGCCTTCCCCGCCCTTCAAAACCTACTCCTGAGGGCATTCTGTGCCAAAAAAAAATTCTTCACACAATATTTTAAAATTCTGCAAATTTTATTTGTCAAATAAATGTAGAGGCTCCAGCATGGCATTGGGGAGCACAGGCCACTGGCCGCACAGAGGTGGAAGATCACTGTGCAGCTCTGTGCTGAACTCAGCAGTGAGGCTGCACCCAACCCTGACACAGTGCAAGGGCCGGGCCTGGCCCAGAAACACCCCAGGGCCCTGCTCCTCCGTGTGGGCAGGCAGGCTCAGCAAGGCATAATCCAAGTATGGAGGGGCTTAGTGTGGGGGGATCCAGGTGTGGGGTGAAAGAATTCTGTGTTGGGGATCCGGCTGCAGAGGGGATTTGGATACACAGGGGCTTGTTGGGGGTGGTGGTTCTGGATGTAATGGTAATGGGACTCTGCAGGGGGGTGAAGGTGGTTGGAGTTCAGCGGGGAGGTCTGGAAATCGAGGGGATAGAGCTTGGCACGTGGTTCTGGGTGTAGGGAGCTCAGTGAGGGGTCCAGATGCTGGGGAAGTAGATGGGGATCCAGGTGCAGCTGGTTGGGGCTTGGTGGGGTGGGGATCCGGGTGAGGGTGGCTCATTGGGGTGGTTCAGGTGCAGGGGGAGTGGGGCTCATCGGGGGGATTCCGAGTGTCTGGGGGTGAGGCTTGGTGGGAGGGTGTGGACATGAGGGGGGCTAGATGCACAGGGGTTGGGCAGATGCGGGTGCAGCTCCCTGTATAGGGATCCCTCCTCGTGCAGCTCAGGAGTGATGGGTGCAGGAAGTGGGTGGGGTGTGTGTGGAGTTTACAGAGTTTCCTGCAGCCAGGGAAGAAATCTGGGGGTGGGTCTGACCCAGCCCCAGATGCCATGCAGGGGAAGAGGAAGTCCCATCCTAGCCGGGACTAGCAGCTGAGCCTGGCGCAGGGAAGGAGCCACCAGCCAGGTCTTCCCCAGTCCTGCCTCCTGCCCTACTGTGATTTACTTCTCTGCTGGCTGCCCTGGGCACCCAAAACATACTGCTGGGGAGGGTTGCATGACCGCTTTTGTGGCTTCCCTCTGCTTCCCCATCAGAAAGTCATTTTTCTACAGGGAAGCAAAGGAATCTGCAGGGGACATAAATTCTGTGCATGTGCAGTGGCACAGAATTCCCTCAGGAGTAAATACCCTCTGCCCATGAGTGGGCCCTAGAGACTGCGAGTCCCTCTCCTACCCCCACAACTCGATGGAGGGACATTCGCAGGGAGTGGGGGCGCCTACTGTGCTCCTTCTGTACTTGTTCTGTGACTCTATCTCTGGGGCTGCCAGCCTAGCACTACTCCCTGCACTGTGGTCACTGTACAATGTTGGGCTGGAAGGACGAACTATCTTTGCTCTTTGCAGATAGTGAGTTTTGGGGGGTGTACATGGTCCCTGTAGCATCAGAAGCAGGTTCCTGGGGCTCTCAGCAGAGAGGTTCACTCAGGATGTGGGTGTCCAGCCCAGCAGAGCTTGGGATGTCACAAGGAGAGGGCCCCACTGCTCAGGGGAGAACACGTACTTTTGAAAGTCCCACAGGGGGTTTGGAGCAGTCACCTCCTTCTCTGGATGCCTGGCCGATCTGGTGGTGAAGCGTGAGTCTTTGGTGTTTGCAAGGGAGCTTGAGTGTCTCAGGGAGCTGTTTGATGCAGAGTCTCTTGCAATGGTAGTGTCTGGGGTGGCCTGGTGGGATCTCTCTGTGGGGGAGTCTGGAAGTTGGTCAGAGGGCTGGGTTTTTCGGAGGCTCTGAGGTGCTTTGGGGTCTGGCTTGGAGAAAGCCTGCTGGAGGTGTCTCAAAAGGGGATGGGGAGGGGGTATTCACTGCAGAGTGGAGCTGCAACTCTGGGGCTTGAAGCACAAACCTTGTCTTTGTTGCACAGGCCAGGAGATCCCATTGTCCAGCTACCCAGCTCAGCCGCCATGCACCTACCCTGTGGATCCCAAAGCTGGAGCTGCACCCCCCCAGCCAGGCTATGCCCCCATGGCCATGTATCCGCCTACTGCCCCAGCTGCACAGTATCCGATGTACCCAGCAGGCCTCCCACTGTACAACCCAACAGGTAAGAGCAGCAGGAACCAGAACACTGCTTGAAGCTCTCTTCTTTACGGAGCTGTGTCCCTCCGAAACTAGGAGCCCTGGGGTCTCCTCCAACACCAGTTGCTTAGGGGACAATCTTTATCCTCTGCCCTGAGATCCAGTATTCACAATCACATTCTCAGAAGGGCTCAGCACCCAACAGGTTCCATAGGGAGTGGGGGTTCATTGTTCTCTGGGTTGGGAGGGAAGGGGGTGTTTGTATACATTGAGATGGAATAAAGGGCCCCAAAGTGTCAAAGGCGTTAACATGATCCTGTCACCATCCAACTTTACCCAGTGCTTACCGAGGCCCAGGGCTTGGTAGGTAGAGACCTCGGCCTGCTCAGTCCCACCATAACACATTTCTTAACCCTTTAGTAAAGAGACAGAACAGAAGGGAAACCAGTGAAAGGGTTGTGTTGTAACAACCTCTCTCATTCCCTGTCCCTTTAGCTGGAGAGTCTTGAAAGGAAAAAACCCCTTGTCTGACTCTGACAGTCTTTTAGATGGTATCAGAGTGGGTAGTAACCCTCTGTTTGGATCAAAGAGAAGTTACTGGGCTGGAGCAGTCGCTGCTGCGGCTGTTAGTCTGATCCCGCGTCCCTAGCGGATGAACCAAGACAAACACAGAGAAGTGGGGAAAGAACAGAACAGCCAGGAGAGGAAACGCAGCTTCTGTCTCTGGGGTTGACTCTCATTTGCTACGACAGTGCTGGAAAACCCAGGCCCAGCACATGGTCTGATCAGCCACTCTGGCTACCTCTACACAAACACTGCAATTACACACCTATGGCTGGCCTGTGCAGCTGACTGGGCTCGCGGTTAAGGGGCTGTTTAATTGTGGCATAGACATTCAGGCTTAGGCTGCAGCCCGAGCCCTGGGACCCTCCCATCTCACAGGGTCCTAGAGTCTGGGTTCCAGCCTGAGCCCGAACGTCTGTACTGCAGTTACAACCCCTCAGCCTGAGCTCCTTGAGCCTGAGCCAGTACTGGCTTCATCTGGGCCCCCCTCTCTGGCCTGGTCTGGTCAGGACATCTCTCAAGGTTAGGCAGAAGAAGATCCGGGGTCCCTGGAGATGGTGGGGGTGGCAGCTGTGACCCTTCCCCATCTCCTGTTTTTCAGTCCACAAGTGTTGCAGAAGGCAGCTTCCCCTGAAAATCCCTTTTTGAGGACCCCAAAAGGGGTGATGGGTGGAATAGCACAGCCCCTCAGTATTTTATTTATGAATTCGGCCTGGTGTCCAACATACCGATTGTGGTTAATTGATTTCCAGTCCCACCCTTCTCGTGTTTACCAGGCATGTTCTTAACACAGTCCTTTTTATATTGGAAGCCCCTTTTGTTTGGATTAATTCTGTCTTCGGTCTCGCCTCTGTACCTTTTCCCATCTGCATATGTTGTTATCAGTTCTTGGGACAGTTTATGAGCCTTCACTCATGTTTTACAGCTGAGTTTACAATTAGGGTAAATGTGTAGGCCCAGTTATCGCAACGGGGGGGGGGGGTCTCCATTGTTCCCCATTTTGGGAGGGCAGGGGAGGGAGTCTGTGTGGTTCCCGATGTGGGAGGATGGGTCTGCGTCTTTCTCCACGTGCGGAGGGGGGGCTCTGTGTCATTCCCCATGGCGCTTGCGTGCTGTGGCAAGCCTTGCCCCATGTGCCCATGCTCTCACCAGGGGCTCTCTGGCAGTGCTGTCACTTGCATGCTCTTCCCCATTCCTGCTCCCTGGGGCCTGAATTCACCCCTCAGCCTGTGAGCTCTACTCACCCAGGGCTGAGCTGGAGCCCACTCTTCAGAGCTCATCTGCTTGCCCTTGTGTGGAGGCAGCAGCCCCAGGGGGCTTGTCTGTGGGTATCTGATGGCACCAGGTCCATCCAGTGGTGAGCTGGAGCTGGTTCGCACTGGTTCACGCGAACCGGTTGTTAAATTTTGAAGCTGGTTCAGAACCGGTTGTTAAAGGGCTGGGCAAACTCTGGCCCACAGGCCACATCTGGCCTGCAGGACCGTCCTGTCCAGCCTGCCTGAGCTCCCGGCTGGGGAGGCTCCCCTGGCTGAGAATCCCTTTTTACTCACCCAGCGGCGCTCCGGGTCTTCGGCGGCACTTTGGCGACAGGTCCCTCAGTGCCGCCGAAGACCCGGAGCGAGTGAAGGAACCGGTTCTTCAGATTTTGGCAGAGGGAGAGTGCACTGTGGGCTGGCTTGTAGAACAGTGACAGCCTGTGTGTTCAATGGGCATGGGATGCCAATCGCTCATGAATCCCTGCAACAGACCCAGAATTGATGGCCCTTGCATACCGAGGGGAGCTGGGCTAGAGCCCCTGCCTTAAGCCCCAGAATGCCGGAGCTTGCCCTCAGCTGGCCTTAGCAGCAGCAGTGTATTGGCTGGGTGTGCTGCAGCCTCCCCACTCACATTATCCCCAAACCCCCGGGGCTGGGGCATGTGGGAGCCTTCTCACCCCGGCACTTGCTGCACTTGGTTCTGCTGAATGACACTCTGCATCTCTTTCCTCCACAGCACCTCTACCCTATCTCCCCCCACAGCCCACCTACCCTGGAGCCTGAGGAGACCCCAGAGAGACTGCAGAGTCAGCGCCTTGTGCCCTGGACTGTGAGCTTATGAGCCCCTGCTGTGGGCTTATCTGCTGCATTGTGACTCCTGTGAACCTAGGACACCCCGTGCCTAGTCTCAGACTAGCCATTGCCATCTTCTCCCTCAGGAAAGCAGTGCAGCACATCCCTGCCCTCTCCTGCCTGCTTCACTGAGGGAGTATGCCGATTAGGGTCCCCCTGTGGTCTCCTGGGCATGCCAAATGGGTCCCCCCAGGGTGTGCTAAATGGGGTCCCCCTGCAATCCCCTGGGCATGATAAGTGGGTCTTTCCAGGGTGTACTAAATGGGGTATCCCCACAGTCACCAGGGCATGCCAAGTGAGTCCCCCTGCAGTCCCCTGGGCATGCCAAGTGGGCTACCCCAGGATGTTCCAAGTGGGGTACCCCAGGATGTGCCAAGTGGGGTCCCCCTGCAGTCCCTGGGCCATTTCTGAGGGTCACAGCTCTGTCTCGCCTTAGTGAGGGAGGCTGCGTTCTGAGGGACCAGAATACACGGCATGAGCACAAAGGAAGCTCTTGTGCAGCCAGACACTGGCTCCTTTGTGGGGCGAGTTCCCTCTGCTGAAGCCGCCTTTGCGAAGGCTCCACCTGAGCTCGGCGCTCACAGGCACCAGGATCTCAATAGCCCAATTGTGAGGGGGAGCAGAGCACTGTTGCTGTGATCCTAGTGTGACCATGGGCCCTTTGTCCGCCTGGCAGAGGCCAGCCCTTCCCAAGGAGCAGGTTAGCCTGCAAATGATTGCCATGGAACCAAGGTCTGGGGGGCTCCTGGGCAGCACCTCCTGTGGCATGGCGCAATTTCTCCAAATCTAGCATGAGGGCCCTGTCCATTTGCAGCTGCAGCAGGACAGGTGTGAGCCGCAGGCACAGGGGCAGGGCAGGGTGCCACTTGGCAGGCACCCACAGTCCTGTTGCTCAATGGTGCCTGGTACAGCTCTTTGCTCCCAGTGGGCTCCCTCCCCAAGGAGAAACCTCACATTAGGAGCTGCCATTGCAGCCTGCATAGGGCTGGGCATAGCACACTAACAGCGGATGGCCCCGCACTGCACTTGGGTATCCAGGACAAGTTGCCAAGCCCAGTAGGGCTCCTCTCATGGCCCCTGGATGGCAGGAGGCTCCTGTTTCCATCCGGCCTCTGGCCAGAATCACGCAGCTCAGCCCCACAAAGCAAGTGCAACTATTGCTCTCACAGGTGAGCTGCAGCCCCCATGCTATCGCATCCTCTGTTCATTGGCCAAGGGGGCCACCCCTAGCAGCATGCTTCCCACAGGGAGCAGTGGCAAGGTTAGGAGCTCAGTGAGTCCAGGTGGCTGGGGAGCTTACACTCAAGCTTCACAGGAGTCCCCCAGAGCTGAAGTGGGAATTTCCCCGGAGAAACACCATCTCCCCACCGCTGATCAGCGGTGCCCTTCCTGACCCTCAGACTAGAGATGCCCCCCACCCCCATGCACACAGCAGGGCAGAGGGAAACTCTCCGCCTCCTCCCCAGGAGGCCGGGTTGGCTTCCCAGCCTGTCTCTTCCTCTCCTGCTTTCCCTGCTCCTCTACAAGTGGCTAAACCTGTGACTGACCCTTCCCCAGGCGCATTGGGGTCCCTGGAAATGGGTAACAGAGATCAGTTCTCACCTTGTCTGTAGTCCTAGGGCACTGACTCTGGGGTCCCTGCCCAGCTGGCCAGGGTCATTGGGGGTCATTGGTCCTCCCAGTTCACTTCAGTACAGTATTTGAGGCTTTTTACTGCCCTTTCCCTGGGGGAGACATGAGGGGCCCTAGGACAGTTGGGCAGCCTGGGGCCATGGCTAGGTCACTGGGAAGCTAGGTGCGCAGGATTTGATCACTGGTCCGGCCTGTCCTGCATTAGCTCCTGCTCTGCTAAGTCAGACCTGCTGGCCCCTCTGGCCTGTGCCCTGCCACCTCAGACCCAGCCTATCTAGGCTGCTGGCTCACCTCTGTCAACAGCTGATACTTGGTGCGTCAGAGGAAAGCCCCCTAGCCAATTGTGCGGTGCTGCCCTGGGGATTTCCCCTCCCTGACCCCTGATTTTGCTTTTCCCCAAGAAGCAGGAGTAAGGCTTGGAGGCACGAGGTGAGCTGCCTCATCACCCTATGTGTGGTGGCCCCCAGCTCCAGGCCTGCACCCCCTCCTGCTGCGCTGTCATAGCTGGAATGACAAGTGTGTGCACGAAAATCCTGATTAAACCTGTGCGTAGGTAAACGCCTTCTGTGTTCTGGGACTTAAAGGGTGCAGAGTGAGGCCTGGCCGGGGCAGGGACCATATTCAGCCTGGCTTTGGGTGCCATCAAACATCCCAGGCACTGAGCAAGGAGCAGGGACAGACCCTTGGCCTTCAGGGCCCTCTGGCTGAGGGGAAGAGGCTGCACTATGGGGTGTGACCACAGCTTAGCTGGAAGTGTGAGTTTCCTTTACATAGTCCCTGACAACAAGCCCCCAGGGGGACACAGTCGGTGTCTCTTCCCTCAGCTGCTCAGGAGGCAAATCCCAGTGTGAGCATCCCAAGCAGGCAGAATGCTCCTACACCTGCCTCCCTGTGCACCCCAGCCCAGGGCGTCACCTCAGCGGGGCTAGGCATGGTACATCAGGGAGTCACCTCTCCTTGGCTCCCCTGTGGTGTGAGTGTGTGGGAGTGCCATCAGGTTCTGGCAGAGTCAGCCAAGCTCCTGTCCTGCTGTCTCTGGGCCTCCAAGCTGGGCAGGAAAGCCCTCTTTCCTCCTCCCGTAGCAATGGGGTTGATTCAAACATTTGAGGTTAGTCGTCTCAGGGAGCCCATTGTCTTGTTAACACAGTTACCTTGGGGGCACAGCAGGACCCCACTGATGGGAGACAACATGGTGTGGACAGGACACCACAGCACACTAGGGTTCTATTTCCAGCTCTGCCATTGCCTTGTTGTATGACCTTGAGCAAATCTCTATGCCTCTGTTTCCCCATCCCCGTTTGTCTTGTCTGTTGAGATTGTAAGCTCTTTGGGGCAGGCCCTGCCTCTCACTATAAGAACATAAGAAAGGCCATACTGGGTCAGACCAAAGGTCCATCTAGTCCAGTATCCTGTCTTCCAACAGTGGCCAATGCCAGGTGCCCCAGAGGAAATGAACAGAACAGGCAATCATCAAGTGAGCCATCCCATCGCCCATTCCCAGCTTCTGGCAAACTGAGGCTAGAGACACCATCCCTGCCCAGCCTGGCTCATAGCCATCGATGGACCGATCCTCCAGGAACTGTGAACCATGTGTCTGTGCAGCACCTGGCACTCTCCAGGGCTCCAGGGGCTACTGACATAACCTAGTAGCCACTTCTGTGAAAGCAAAAAAACCACTTTGTGCTGAATTTGGCAGATGTGTGTGGGGCTGATACCTGTCTGCCATGTGCCCCCCATGTCTCACACACTCCCAGGCGCCAGAGGCAGCAGCATCGAGCTGGCTGGGTGCGTGTGTCTGGGCAACTACCCTCTGGGGAATGGGCTCACATCTGCATCGCTGCCCCCTGCTGGGACAGGACCGACTTGCTCAACATGCATCGCCACAAGCTGACCCCCTACAGTTGGATGAAATGTAGGCCAGCAGTGATGGCATGTTTTCTGACCTCCTGCATAATGTGGACCACCGAATTTCACCCAGGAACTCCTGCAGTGAGACTCTGTCTTGTGGAAGAGCTAGCAGCGGTTCCTCAACTGCACTGATTCTTAAAGATTGTTGTGAAGTGAATGGATGCCACATGGAGTTCACATCCCAGTTAGGGAGTCACTGAGCTAGAGCAGTTCTGTTAGACCAGTGCTTCTCCAACTTTTCTGCTGGTGACCCCTTTCACGTACAAGCCTCCGAGTGCGACCCCCCTTATAAATTAAATATACTTTTAAAATATATTTAGCACCATTATAAATGCTGGAGGCAAAGCGGGGTTTGGGGTAGAGGCTGACAGCTCACAACCCCCCATGTAATAACCTTGCAACCCCCGGAGGGGTCCCAACCCCCAGTTTGAGAATCCCTGTGTTAGAAAGACACCCACACCCAGGTGAGGAGAATCCACTACAGCACTAGGTGAGTTGTTCCAAAGACTAATTGCTCTCACTGTTAATACGTGTGCCGCCTTTCCAGCTTCACCTTCCAGCCACTGGCTCTTGGGGCTTTGTGTGCTGGGTTGACCAGCGCTCCAGTGTCAGAAATCTCCCCATGCTGGCACTTACAGAAAGCAATCAAGTCACCTCTTAAACTTCTCTTCAATAAACTAAATAGATCGAGCTCTAATTGTGATGCATGTTTTCCAGACCTGGAATTGTCTTTGGAGCTCTTTGCTGATCCCTTTCCAATTTGTCAACATCCTTTTTGAAGGGTGAATGCAGTAAGGTCTCCCCATCACGGTACTGAGACACACCTTCCCACTCCTGCTCGGTATGCCCATGGACGAAAGCCCCAAGTCATGTGATTCCTTTTAGCCACAGCATTGCTCTGGCGGGTCTGGGTGCTCATAGTCTGCTGGTTTCCACCGTGACCCTTAAGCCCTTTGAATTTGTCTAACTTCAGCTTCCAGCCACTTAAGCTTGTACTGCTTTTGCCCTCTATATTAAAGAGCCCTCTATCATCAGAATTCTATGGCCCACGTTGGACTGGGATCAACAAAGCCATAGGTAGGTGTCTAGGCTCCCTATGCAATCAATGGGGAGAGCTAGGTGCCTTAGGGTATATCTACACTGCAGTTAGACATCCATGGCTGGCCCCTACCAGCTACCTCAGGCTTGCCGGGCTGAGCTAAGGGGCTGTGTAATTGCAGAGCAGATGTTCTGGGACCCCCACCTCTCAGGGTCCTGGAACCCGGGCCCCAGCCCAAGCCTGAATGCCTACATCACAATGAAAGAGCCCCTTTGCCTGAGGCAGCTGGCAGGGGCCAGTCACGAGTGTCTAACTGTAGTGTAGACATACCCTTAGAATGCCATGCACACAAGCCAGCACACTGGCCGCCTACGCTAGCCCCCAGGCGATCTGAGGATAAGGGGTGTGCTAAGCACTGCCCCTTCTGGGAGTTTGGCACCTGAGTCCAGGCTGCAGGGAGGCATGTAGCTGTGCCAGTGATTCTCGGCCAGGAACCAAGGATGCCAGAACGGGGGGGCCAGGGCAAGCAACTGGGGGGACGGGGCGGAGAAGAGCGAGTGGTGGGCAGGGCCTTCGGGGGGAAGAGGCGGAATGATGGCAGGAAGAGGCAGAGTGTGGGGGGAGTCTTGGCGGGGAGAGCCAGAGTATGTGCGGGAAAAGGCGGAGGCCAAGCGGGAGCGGGGCCTCAGGGCAGAGCATGAGTGGACCATGGGTGCAGGGCCACGGTCCAGCTGCCAGTGGCCCCCCACTTCTAGGGAGCTTCCAGTGCTCCTGCCAGGAACCCTCTGCTGAAGCCAGGCGTTTATCATGGGAATGTGCCAAGTGCCTGCCTCACATAGAATCATAGAATATCAGAGTTGGAAGGGACCTCTGGAGGTCCAACCCCCTGCCCAGAGCAGGACCAATCCGAACTAAATCATCCCAGCCAGGGCTTTGTCAAGCCTGACCTTAAAAACTTCTAAGGAAGGGGATTCCACCACCTCCCTAGGTAACGCATTCCAGTGTTTCAACACCCTCCTAGTAAAAAAGCTTTTCCTAATATCCAACCTAAATCTCCCCCACTGCAACTTGAGACCTTTACTCTTTGTCCTGTCATCTGCTATCACTGAGAATAGTCTAGATCCATCCTCTTTGGATCCACTTTTCAGGTAGTTAAAAGCAGCTATCAAATCCCCCCTCATTCTTCTCTTCCGTAGACTAAACAATCCCAGTTCCCTCAGCCTCTCCTCATAAGTCATGTGTTCCAGACCCCTAATCGTTTTTGTTGCCCTTTGCTGGACTCTCTTCAATTTCTCCACATCCTTCTTGTAGTGTGGGGCCCAAAACTGGACACAGTACACCAGATGAGGCCTCACCAATGTCGAATAGAGGGGAACGATCACATCCCTCGATCTGCTGGCAATGCCCCTACATATACACCCCAAAATGCCATTGGCCTTCTTGGCAACAAGGGCACACTGTTGACTCATATCCAGCTTCTTGTCCACTGTCACCCCTAGGTCCTTCTCTGCAGAACTGCTGCCTAGCCATTCGGTCCCTCGTCTGTAGCGGTGCATTGGATTCTTCCGTCCTAAGTGCAGGACTCTGCACTTGTCCTTGTTGAACCTCATCAGATTTCTTTTGGCCCAATCCTCCAATTTGTCTAGGTCCCTCTGTATCCTATCCCTACCCTCCAGCATATCTACCACTCCTCCCAGTTTAGTGTCATCCGCAAACTTGCTGAGGGTGCAATCCACACCATCCTCCAGTCATTAATGAAGATATTGAACAAAACTGGCCCTAGGACCGACCCTTTGGACACTCCGCTAGATACCGGCTGCCAACTAGAAATGGATCCATTGATCACTACCCATTGAGCCCGACAATCTAGCCAACTTTCTATCCACCTTATAGTCCATTCATCCAGCCCATACTTCTTTAACTTGCTGGCAAGAATACTGTGGGAGACCGTGTCAAAAGCTTTGCTAAAGTCGAGGAATAACATGCCCACTGCTTTCCCTTCATCCACAGAAGCAGTTATCTCATCATAGAAGGCAATTAGGTTAGTCAGGCATGACTTTCCCCTGGTGAATCCATGCTGACTGTTCCTGATCACTTTCCTCTCGTCTAAGTGCTTCAGAATTGATTCCTTGAGGACATGCTCCATGATTTTTCCGGGGACTGAGGTGAGGCTGACCGGCCTGTAGTTCACAGGATCCTCTTTCTTCCTTTTTTAAAGATTGGCACTACATTAGCCTTTTTCCAGTCTTCCGGGACTTCCCCCGATCGCCATGAGTTTTCAAAGATAATGGCCAATGGCTCTGCAATCACATCCGCCAATTCCTTTAGCACTCTCGGATGCAACGCATCCGGCCCCATGGACTTGTGCACGTCCAGTTTTTCTAAATAGTCCCGAACCACTTCTTTCTTCACAGAGGGCAGGTCACCTCCTCCCCATGATGTGCTGCCCAGTGCAGTAATCTGGGAGCTGACCTTGTTCGTGAAGACAGAGACAAAAAAAGCATTGAGTACATTAGCTTTTTCCACATCCTCTGTCACTAGGTTGCCTCCCTCATTCAGTAAGGGACCCACACTTTCCTTGGCTTTCTTCTTGTTGCCAACATACCTGAAGAAACCCTTCTTGTTACTCTTAACATCCCTCGCTAGCTGCAACTCCAGGTGTGATTTAGCCTTCCTGATTTCATTCCTACATGCCTGAGCAATATTTATATACTCATCCCTGGTCATTTGTCCAATCTTCCACTTTTTGTAAGCCTCTTTTTTGTGTTTAAGATCAGCAAGGATTTCACTGTTAAGCCAAGCTGGTCGCCTGCCATATTTACTATTCTTTCGACTCATCGGGATGGTTTGTCCCTGTAACCACAATAAGGATTCTTTAAAATACAGCCAGCTCTCCTGGACTCCTTTCCCCCTCATGTTATTCTCCCAGGGGATCCTGCCCATCAGTTCCCGGAGGGAGTCAAAATCTGCTTTTCTGAAGTCCAGGGTCCGTATTCTGCTGCTTTCCTTTCTTCCTTGTGTCAGGATCCTGAACCCGACCATCTCATGGTCACTGCCTCCCAGGTTCCCATCCACTTTTGCTTCCCCTACTAATTCTTCCCGGTTTGTGAGCAGCAGGTCAAGAAGAGCTCTGCCCCTAGTTGGTTCCTCCAGCACTTGCGCCAGGAAATTGTCCCCTGTCCTTTCCAAAAACTTCCTGGATTGTCTGTGCACCGCTATATTGCTCTCCCAGCAGATATCAGGATGACTGAAGTCACCCATGAGAACCAGGGTGTGTGATCTAGTAGCTTCTGCGACTTGCCGGAAGAAAGCCTCGTCCACCTCATCCCCCTGGTCCGGTGGTCTATAGCAGACTCCCACCATGACATCACCCTTGTTGCTCACGCTTCTAAACTTAATCCAGAGACTCTCAGGTTTTTCTGCAGTTTCATACTTGAGCTCTGAGCAGTCATACTGCTCCCTTACATACAGTGCAACTCACCCACCTTTTCTGGCCTCCCTGTCCTTCCTGAACAGTTTATACCCATCCATGACTGTACTCCAGTCATGCGAGTTATCCCACCAAGTCTCTGTTGTTCCAATCACATCATAATTCCCTGACTTTGCCAGGACCTCCAGTTCTCCCTGCTTGTTTCCCAGGCTTTGTGCATTTGTATATAGGCACTTGAGATAACCCGCTGATCTCCCCTCATTCTCAGTATGAGGCAGGAGCCCTCCCCTCTCACATGCTCCTGCTCATGCTTCCTCCCGGTATCCCGCTTCCCCACTTACCTCAGGGCTTTGTTCTCCTTCCCCCGGTGAATCTAGTTTAAAGCCCTCCTCACTAGGTTAGCCAGCCTGCTCGCGAAGATGCACGCCGGAAGAGGAGGCGGCCATCTTAGAACTTTGAGACCAATGGCTGCAGCAGTCATCTGAGAGGTGTGGGAACCCCTGTTCAAATCCTTTCTTCCCCTTAGGTGGGGGGAGGGAGGCAACTGACCTTGGGTTTCCCACATCCCAGATGAGTGCTCTGATCACTGGACTAACAGTGATCAGCATCACCTCTTGCTGCCAGCTTTTGAATGGGGCCCAATCCATTAGGTGGTCTCTGAGCACGCCTCCCTGATCAGGCCCCACAGAAGAGTTAGGTGGAGAAGCACCTGTCTTCCTGTGGGTCATGGATAGCACCGGGCCTTAGACGGGAGACAGACATCCAAATGCTTAGCCTTAGGCCTGGTCTACACTACAGTTAGGTTGACATAAGGCAGCTTCATGTCAACCTGATTATGGCAGCGTACACACTACAGCCTTGCTCCCGCCAATTTAAGTGCCTTACTACACTGACATAATAGCACCACTTCTACGAGAGGTGTATAGCTTATGTTGCTGTAGTCAGGGTGACACAGTGTCCATGTACACAATGCCTTACATCAGCTGTTTGCTGTCTGCCAATTTCATGACTCTATGCTGGAGCTGTGAAATTGACAAGAAAGCTCAGGCCAGTGGTGGGCTCCAGCTACAGCCCAGCTCGCCCCCCTCTCAGCTCCCCCCCATCCCAGCCAGGCTGCTGCCTGTGCTCTCTGCTGGGAGCTGGCTGCCCCTGAGCTCCCAGCCGGGCTGCTGTCTAGTGCCCTGGCTCCTTGCTCAGGGAGCCGAGAAACCTGGATGGCAGCTCCCTGCTCCCAGTGAATAGGTGAGAAGCCCAGGTGGCTGCCCCCTGCTCCCGATGAACCCCTGGTGGGGAGTTGTGTGGAGCTGAGAGTTTTGGCTCTCAGCCCCCCCACACTGCTCCTCTTCAGTCAGTGGAAGCACTTCTGGTGAGCATGCGCACCACTGACAGAAGGAGGGTAGTGTGGACATCAGCCACTGCCGTAATTACAAAAAAACAGCGAGGAGTCCTTCTGGCACTTTAGAGACTAACAAATTTATTTGGGCATAAGCTTTTGTGGGCTAAAACTCACTTCATCAGATGCATGGAGTGGAAAATACAGTAGGGAGGTATAAATACACAGCATATGAAAAGATGGGAGTTACCTTACCAAGTGGGGGGGAGTCAGTGCTAAAGAGCCAATTCAATTTAAGTTGGAAGTAGGCAATTCTCAACAGTTGACAAGAAGGAGTGGAAATCACTTTTGTAGTGTTAATGAGGCCAGTGTAAACAAGGTGGCCCATTTCAAACAGTTGACAAGAAGGTGTGAGTATTTAGCAAGGGGAAGTTAGTTTTTGTAAAAACAATGAGGAGTACTTGTGGCACCTTAGAGTCTAACAAATGGATTTAGTTTCTGTAGTGACCCATCCACTCCCAGTGTCTATTCAGGCCTAATTTGATGGTGTCCAGTTTGAAAATTAATTCCAGTTCTGCAGTTCTCGAGACTGGGAGTGGATGGGTCACTACAGAAACTAAATCCATTTGTTAGACTCTAAGGTGCCACAAGTACTCCTCATTGTTTTTACAAAAACTAACTTCCCCTTGCTAAATACTCACATCTTCTTGTCAACTGTTTGAAATGGGCCACCTTGTTTACACTGGCCTCATTAACACTACAAAAGTGATTTCCACTCCTTCTTGTCAACTGTTGAGAATTGCCTACTTCCAACTTAAATTGAATTGGCTCGTTAGCACTGACCCCCACGGGGTAAGGCAACTCCCATCTTTTCATATGTTGTGTATTTATACCTCCCTACTGTATGTTCCACTCCATGCATCTGATGAAGTGGGTTTTAGCCCACGAAAGCATATGCCCAAATACAAATGTTAGTCTCTAACGTGCCACAAGGACTCCAAATACAAATGTTAGTCTCTAACGTGCCACAAGGACTCCTCGCTGTCTTTGCTGATACAGACTACCACTCTGAAACCAGTAATTACATAGGTCAATTTAAGTTTGTAGTGTAAACATGCCCTGAGGTAGCAGTGCACATGCCCACAGGCAAAAACATAGGTGCCCACGGAACATTTACCCTGCAAATGTAGGTGCTGAGTTAGTTTAGGTATCTGTAGAGTTAGATAGCAGCTGAGTGGGGGGTTTGTAGATCACAGTGGCATCTAAATCTGGGGTTTAGGGCCCAAAAACAGAAAGGTATTTAGGCTCCAAACGTCCATTGAAATCAAATACCTTTGTGGATCTGGGCCCTCTTCACTTTCTCTTGGCTAAGTTAAATAGAGTGAACTCCTGGAGTCTCACTGTGAGGCATGTTTTCTAGACCTTAAAAAGGGTGAACAAAATGACCTGTGTTATTAGGAACCTATTAGTCTGAGATTGATCCTGGGTAAAATAATTGATATGGGACTCCATCAATAAAGAGATGAAGGATAGAAATATTGGAGCCATATAGTTCCATAGAAAATAGGTCTTGTCAAATGAATTTGATATCATTGTTTGACAAGTTAGTCTGGTGGCTAAGGTAATTGGATGGCCTATACTTATAGCTCTGTAAGGAGTATGTCTTAGTACCACACCACAATCAGCAGTATTCAAAATCAATATGGCCCATAGTTAATAGATTAAAAAAGTGGCTACTGAGAAATCTCACAGTCCAGTGATTGTTAATGGGGAATCAGCAGTTAGTGAGGTCCGACAGGGTTTGGGTCTCAGCCCAATGCTAGTCAATATTTGTATCTATGATCTGAAAGAATATACGAAATCATTGCAGATAAATTTTGCAGAAGACACAAATTAATGGAGAGGTGAATAGCGATGGGGGCAGATCAGTTCTACAGAGCGAGGTGGATCACGTGGTCAGCTGGGCTCATTTGAACAACATGTGATTTCATACAGCCAAATGCAAGGCCGTAAATCTAGAAACAGGATGGGAAACGGTATGCTGGAATGCAGTGATTCTGGAAAGACCTTGGGATCCTGGGCCCAACTGACCATGAGCTCTCAGGCCCACGCTGTGGCTAAGAGGGGTCACATGAGTCTTGGCTGGATAAGCAGAGGAATGTGGAGTAGGAGCAGGGAATGGAATTTGACATTGGTGAGAGCAGGACTGGATACTATGTCCACATTTCTAAAGGGATGTTGACAAATTGGAGCGAGTTCAGAGTAGAGCTACAAGAGTGATTTAAGGTCAGAAAACTTGCCTTACTGTGAGAGAATCATAGAATCATAGAATATCAGGGTTGGAAGGAACCTCAGGAGGTCATCTAGTCCAACCCCCTGCTCAAAGCAGGACCAATCCCCAACTAAATCATCCCTTTGTCAAACCTGACCTTAAAAACCTCAAAGAAAGGAGATTCCACCACCTCCCTAGGTAACCCATTCCAGTGCTTCACCACCCTCCTAGTGAAATAGTTTTTCCTAATATCCAACTTAGACTTCCCCCACTGCAACTTCTTGTTCTGTCAGAAGAGCAGACAGTCTATTCACTGGACTTGAGAGAAGCTTAGGAGTTAACTTGATGGGCTATGAAGGAGCTCCCATGGCTTCACTCCTGCTGTGACCAGGTGTTCCCTGTGGATGGCTGCTCACAGGCTGCTGTTAGGTGAGCCTCAGTTCAGTGTTCGGGGAACAGCTGGCCGCAGCAAAAAGCTATTGGAGCTCACAGGTCTGGTGCAAAATCAGTCCCAGTTGGCACAGGCCCCCTTGCTGGCAGCCTCAGCAGGTGAGGAGTAATGTTGCTGTGCAGACTGAACCCCCAGATAAGGAGGGGGAGGCTTACCATGCCTTGTGCAATTAGGGTGACCAGATATCCTGATTTTATAGGGACAGTCCCGATTTTTGGGTCTTTTTCTTATATAGGCTTCTATTACCCCCCACCCCCTGTCCCGATTTTTCACACTTGCTGTCTGGTCACCCTATGTGCAATGCAGATTTGAGGGTTTCTAGAGCCTTTCAGCTGTGCCATCCAAGCTGTAAATCACCAAGAGCCACAATTTTAGGGAAGTTTAGATTCATGGATTCCAAGACCGGAAGGGATCATTGTGATCTAGTCTGCCCATCCCTGTAACACAGGCCAGAGAACAGCCCCAAACAATTCCTAGAGAAGAGCTGTTAGAAAAACATCCCTTTTTGATTTAAACATTGTCAGTGATGGAGAAGCCACCACACCCCTGCAGCAAATTGTTGCACTGGTTAATTATGTTGTTACAAATGTAGACCTATTTCCACACTGAATTTGTCTAGCTTAAACTTCCAGACATTGGATTGTGTTAGACCTTCCTCTGCTAGATCAAAGAGCCCATTCGTAAATAACTATGTATTTCGCAACTGTAATCAAGTCACCCCTTACCCTCGTTGTTAAGCTAAACAGATTGAGCTCCTTGAGTCTATCAAGTTTGCTGGTCTGTGCTATGCGGGAGGTCAGACTAGATGATCACAGTGTTCCCTTCTAGCCTTGGAATCTAGGAATTAGGCCACTGAGTTAGTGGGGTTTCAGAGTAGCAGTGGCTTCTGGGATGCTTGGAGCTTGTGCAGCAGGTTCAGTATCTGCAAGCCCCCAGCAGGGCAGTTTCTGCAGGCACAAGGAAAGGGGAGAGCAGGAGGAAGAGGCTTGGCCAGGCCTATGGATTGTGTCAGGCAGGCCTGTGCGTGCCTTACTTTTCTTGGGTAGCCTGCAGTCTCTTCCATGACAGCAGGGTCCAGGCCAGAATGTCAAGGGAACCTGCCTGGTGATGGTAGGCAGCTGGGGCTGTAGTATCAGGCTGCGAGCTAGAGTGAGTCCTGGGGCCTGTCTGTGACCTTGCACAAGAAGCCCCTTTATGTTCATTGCAGCCATGCTCTGTCCACTGTGTTGGGCAGCCCAGCCTTGGAGTCTCCCAGGGGAGGAGGCAGGGGGAGGCTGGGGCCTCTGCTCTCCTTTGCACCCAAAGACACCGCAGGGGCAGTGGAGCAGAAGCTTGGTCCCAGGGCATCAGAGCAGGGCAAGTGTCCCACACGCTAGGGCTTTGTGCTCTCTCCACTACTTGCTGCTCCGTGTGTCCACCTGATGGCAGCACGGCCGTACGTTACAGGCTCCCTGGCGGTGCTAAAGGATGGGAAGAAGGGGTGGCATCAAAGAGAGGGGCTTTGTGCCCCGAGAGGGCAGTGGTGCCCGGGATTCTCCGCTCCCAGCAGGTGAACAAGGGGCAAGGGTTGCAGACACAGGGGTGGATTCTTGCTCACACACAGGGCTGAACACAGGATCAAGATACAATTTGTTCCAATGACAAGGCCCTTGCCTCAGTCTTTGTCCTCTTATGACTCGCTGTAGAAATGGGAATGGCCGGTGAGCACTAACGGGGCAGGCTGCCCTATTGCACGTGGGAGGGGACTGGTCCCTGGCCAGTACTCCAGCCCTAGCCCTAGCCCTGACATGCAGAGAACGGTGCCGCCCCAGGCGCATGGTGCAGCAGCCAGAGTGCTCACTGGCCACCCGCAACAGGAGTTTCATTCCCACAAACCCAGTGTTGCAAATGCAGGAATTGCAGAGTTTGGGTGACCCCCCGCCCCAGCTGCCAGTGCGACAGGCATTGCCAGCAACTCCAGGACTGACAGGCAGCCGGTCCCACCATCCAGCAGCCCTCCGTGGGCTGGCTGCCTTCTCAGGGCTGCTCCAGAAGGCTCACCCATTACTGCCTTGCCCAAGTTACCATCACCCTACGGTGCAAGAGCAGACTGCAGCAGGCCCAGCCAGGGGCTGTGTGCGGTTCGGGCCCAGTGCAGCCATGCTACCTCACTGGAGACCCAGCTCCTCAGTCACCAGTGCTACCCGCTCCCCACGGGTGCCGGAACCCATGAGCCCAGCTCAGCAGCTCAGGCCCAGCAGGGCTGGAAGGCGTCACCGCTGGTTCCTGCTACAGGCACCAGCCCTGCAACCCCCCAGTGTGAATTCCTGCTAACACCACAATAGAGCTAGTGAGGGACCCTCCCCACTCCTGGCTGCCCCGTGCCTCTGGAAGGGCTGAAATGGGCACAGCTACCAGCTAGAAGCAGCCCTGGGGGGAAGGGGAGCCTGAGTTTTAGAGCCCAGAGATTGGAGAAGGGGGCTCCACGCTGCCCTGGCCCTCAGGAGCAGGAGATGCTGCTCCCCCGCCCCATTGCAGCTCCCACCAGGAGCAGAGCAGGACCTAGGTTTGCCAATAGTCCTTTATTACAAAGAACACCCCTGATTTTTTCATCTCTGTGATGAAAACTTTCATCTCGGGAGTTGCTGAGTGCTGCTCAAAGCAGCAAGAAATACCCCTGGCTCATGCAGGTGAGTCCTGCTTGGTATTAATAATATGGGGAGGAGAGGTGGGGCAGCGGGCTCAGAAAACAGTCCCTTCACTTTGAAATACAATATTGGCATCCCTGAAGCTGGGGTGGGGGCAGCTCTGTGGGCCACGGCCCGGTCAGAGCAGGCAGAGTTAAGGCCAGGGATGGAGTGCAGTGGCTGCAGTAGTCCTCTGGAGACAGCTCCAGCACGAGCTCCCTGCCCGCCAGGCTCCCTGGTGGGTGCGAAAGGGGAGGCGCTGCTAAGTGGAGCAGCCCCAAGCGGGCCCTGCTGCACAGCCAGCCACACACATGGGATTCCTTACCCCTTCAGCCCTGATGGTCACAGCACTGCCCTGTGCTCCCTGCAGGTGACCCAGCCGCGCCGAGCAGTGGGGGTTTGGACTAGGGGGGTCACCTCCCTTCCTCTAAAGGCTTCTTGGTACGAAGGCAACCAGCCCTAGCTCCTAGTTAGGCTGATGGGAAATTTCCCATCCAATCTTTCCCCAGATGGAAAATGGGGCCATTTGCCTTGCATAGGCAGGGTCCCTTTTCCCTTGTAAGTTTTCAATTTTGTCAAAAAAGTGAAAAATCCAAAAAAAAAAAAAAAAAAATGGGCCAAAAATGAAGTTTTCAGTGTTTGGCTGAAAAGGCTTGGTTTGCCAATGAAAATCAAAATTTTCCACTGGGGGTAAAACCTGTTTTCCAACCACTACTCTCCTAACTCTCAATGAGCAAAAAATGGACCAGTCAGGCCTTTGAAAAGCCCACTCTGCAGCTGGGGAAACTGAGGCACATAATTAAGCAACTTGGGTAAGCTCAGCCAGAGAGTCTCTGCCAGTGCTAGGAGTTTCTCCCTAGTCCATTGCCTTAACCACAAGACCATCCTCCCCCAACATCTCATGGTGTGGGGGGTAGAAGCATTGACTGCGAAGAGGGGCCAGTTCTGGCCCAAGGTCCAAATTTTAACAGTATTTAGGGGCCTAACATGCTGCTGTGCCCAGCCCACAGCTCAGCCTCATCAACCAAGATGTTCACAGGTATTTAGGCTCCTAACTTCTGTTGATGTCAGTTGAAGTAGGAGCCTAGACACCTTTGTGGATCTGGGCCAGAGTCCATTACCATAACCACTGCATTGTAACTCCAGCCAGTTCAGCACCATGCCCGTCAGCATAGCTACGCCTAGCACTGGTACCTTCATCGCCAAAAGCGGGTGGGTGAGCGACTGAGACTTGGTTCTGCCTTAGTGGAGAGCTGGCTGCTGCTGGCTGCTCTGGTACACAGCACACTGAGGGGTGGGGTGGGGTGATAGTTGTCTGCTTCTAGAGCAGCCAGAGGAGGGCTTGGTTACTAGAAAGGATTGTGAAGGTCACAGAAATATTAGCAGCCAACAGAAAGTAACACTCTAACTCGCAGCTTCCCGGCTCTCAGCCCCGAGCACCTCCTCTGGGCTACGGGTGGATGGGGTCTCTCCTGCGACATACAGGGCTGCCGCTTCAGGCAAGGAGCACGGCAGCCCAGGGAGCCACCAGATCAGAAAACAAGCCCAGATCACTAACAAATAGGGTTCTGGAACTACTCTTGGTACCAGACACTCGGTCTCAAGAGGAGCATGCCAGTGACAGCTGTTTCATGTTGATCCCACCTCCCCCTCAAAGCTGGCTGTGGACAAAACCCCTTCTACAAAGGGGAAATGTGACTGATCTGTTAAAAGGTCAGTTTTTAGATGGCTCCCTCACAATGTCTGTTTTACCAAGGATAGGGCTTGGGGCAGATCTGTCCTGAATGGAAAAATACAGGTGAGTTTTGACAGAAGGAAGTAATTAAGAGCTTGTAAAACAATAGAATAGTGGGAAACATGAACATGTACAACTCCACTGGCTCAGATCCTATTGGGCTGGAGGGGGTTGAAGGAATTAGCTAACGAAAGCTTATGCTCAAATAAATTGGTTAGTCTCTAAGGTGCCACAAGTCCTCCTTTTCTTTTTGCGAATACAGACTAACACGGCTGTTCCTCTGAAACCTCTGACAATGACTGTCGAAGTGTCAGGAGACAGGAACAGGAACATTCAGTAGCCTGTTTAAAAATGGGAAGGAATGCAATGCAGACCCCGCCAGTATGTCTACCTGTCCGCCTTGCGTAAGAAAAGACATTAAAGGCAAAAGCCACCAAGGATGTAGATCAACATTTTCACCCCTAATTATGTGGGATGATTGAACATGCAACACCTCTCTGTTGAAGCAGGTGGCAGCTGCTGGTTCCCTGCCCCTCTGAAAGGGAAGGCACTTATTGGGGTGCCCAATGGTAGGGTCCCACAGGGGAACATTTTTGCCAACTGACCCATGTTCAGAACAGGAGCAAGAGGGGTACAGACCGTTGGGGAAGATCTCTGATTGCAATGCAGCAAGTACAGAAATAGCTGCATTGAGTGAAGTGTCTGATAGGGTCTCCCAAAGATCTTATAAGCTGGCGAGTGAGCAAGACCATCCAACAGAGACTGAAGGAACTGGTGTTGGGTCCTTCTCTATCACTTCCCCACTTCTCTGGGAGGGAGCCTGCTAATCAGCTAAAGATGACAGGAGCTGACAATGCCTGGGAAGACAGGGAAATAATACTAAGGGTCTGGAAAGGCTTCAAACGTAATAGCCAATGCCATTTCGCATGGCCTCTGCACAGAACGGAAGCAATAGGCCTTCCATGTGCTGGGCTATGGGATGCTGCCACTGCAGTACATCCCTTTCCAGACTGGGCAGCACAGTCCCAGAGGGGGAGAGGCAACAGGGAGGAAAGTCAGAGAAAAGCAACACAACAAAGGGGCTGGAGTGATTGTTGGCTCATTAGGCCAGATCACAAGAAAGGTGCAAGCTCATGCCAATGCAGAGTAGCTAGGCCAAGGGGAAAGCCCCAGACATGCTGTCAGCCATGGACATGGAGTTTATTTCTGCCTCTCAGAGGCAGGGTGTGTGTAACCCTGCTGCTCTGGGTTAGATTCTACCCCCCACCCGCGCAGCGAGAGTCCCCTACTCTCCTAGTCCTACGTCCTACAGTAGGGCTGAGTAGCTCCCGAGGGTGGGCAGCATTGGGAAAGCACTTACCTGGTCTATGCTGGAAGAGCCCCACAAGGACTCACTGTCGGACCCCTCATGCCCTGAGCCTGGGAGCCTGGCCTGGCTGGGATCAGGGGCCCTTCCCACTTTTCTGGAGAAACAGCAGGGAAGGTCTGGCCTGGCAGCTGGGCATGGCTCTCTCCCTGCACTTCGGTGCTGCAGCCCCACTTTAGGAAACCAGCAGAGTGCAATGAGGGCACAGGCCAGGCTGCCGCCATGGAGAAGATGGCACTGGCCAGGCACGGCAGCCTGGGCTAGTCACCTCAGAGTGTGCAGCACTTACCCATCGCCAGGCGAAGGAGGCTCTGGCCCAGGAGGGAGGGAGGGAGGGACAGGATTTAGTGTGAATAGGCATATTAGTGTCACCCTAAGAGACTGACCTTCCCCCAACCGTTCCCCATCTCCCCTCAATAGCACTACAGTTCTGGAAGCACCTGCAGATCACTGTTGATCACAAGCTGTCTTGTTTCCTAAAGCATCCAATGCCAGCCAGTGGGGCAGGGATCTCCAGAGGGCTGAACATTTCTGGCTTCGTGCCTCCCTGCCCAAGGATCCCCTCCTCCAACTTCCTTCCCCCCCAGCCCTAGTGACAGCCCAGTCTGAGAGAGGTGGCCCCATCCCAGTTCCACGCAGAGCTCTGGGGACTCTTTCGGTGTCAGTGTGACAGGGCAGGGCTGCAGCAGAGGAGACACAGGAGGGACAGGCAGCAGAAGCAGAGAGGGCAGCAAAAGCAGTTAAGTGTTTGGGAAGAAATGCCACAACCATGCCCCAGCTACTCTTACTGGTGTGCAGCTCCCTGCACAGGCCCTGCCTGGAACAGATACTGATGGGGGAGCACATGGCCAGTTCAGAGTTTTATTGAAGTAGGGAAAGTGTGGGAGAACCATGTCCCCAACCCCAGATCTCTCTCCCGCTGGCTGAGGGGTCGTTCACGTCTCTGTTTCATGCAGCCCCTCTCAGCACTTCCCTCCCTGGCAGTGGGAGGTCCTGCCTGTCCCCCCGACCCCAGCTGTGTGATGATGTGGCCTAGTGGCCCCTCACTGCTTGGGGGTCACTTGCTGTCGGAGGTAGAGATCGCGGATCTCACAGAGGCTGCTGCTCACGCTGCTGAGGGCCTTGGCGATGATGCGCAGGATGGAGGCAGTTTCCCTGCGGCTCTCCGCATATTCCCTGCGGAAGGCTCGCATCTCCTGCACCAGCTGCTCATTGGACTGGAGAATCCGCTTCTCCACAGGGCTGAGATGGCCACTCTCCAGCCCCCCCTCTTGCAGTGCCCCAGTTACAGGGGTCACACTCTCACTCGTGTTACAATCATTCAGTGGCTCTGCCTCTTGGTCAAAGATAATACTTGTGAAATCCGTGCCCAGGGGCTCCTGCTGACCCCCCAGCTCGCTGATGGAGAGTTCGGTTTGCGAGGGATTCTGCGGGCTCCGGCTCCAACCTTCACATGGATCGTCCGGCACATGGCCAGCGCTCCTGAGGAGCCGCCTCTCTCCTCCCCGCTTCACTTGCTGATGGGTGGCCTCAGTGGAAGGCGCATGGAATGGCTCTGGCTTCACGTCCACCGGCTCCTCCTTCACCGGCTCCTCCTTCACACCCGCCCCTGGCAAAGAGGATAGATCAGATCAGACTGGAAAGAGAAAGCAGGCAGCAGGCCAGAACCAGGGTCAGCAACAGAGGGCGGCTTCCCACCTGGACATGGGCCACCAGGGAAAATACAGCCCCATGCTTCGGCTCTGGATAGCCAGGGTTACTGTTGAACCCATCCCCACCAAAGCAAGGCCAGAAAAGCCTTCTGCCTCCCACTCTCCTCCAACAGGAGGGCTGGGGGTCAGCCAGAGCACAGTCTTCCAGTCTCAGCTGCCATTAAATAAGGGTTTCCAGTCCTCCCAGTTGCAGGGAGAGCCGTGTCCTAGGCCTACCCCCCTCTGCGATTTCACCCCATGCCAGGACTGGCAGCATTGCACAGTAAAGCCATCTAGGCTACGTGGACAACATACATGTAATGGATTTAATTTTTTCCCCCATTCCAATTTTAGTAACTACCACACGAACTCCCCTGTGAAGCAGCTAGGGGTGCCACACATTCCCCTCCCATACCCAACACAAACCCCACAAACGCTTGAGCCATCTAACAGCACATGTCCTGGGTGGATCAAGAAACCTATTAATCCACAAAGAGATTAGCTGAGGATCGTATAGAATGGGCTACCATGGGTGGAAGTCTCCAGGAATGGAGATACCACAGAAGAGACTATTCCCCCTTCTCTCCCACCACTAGGTGTGGATGGTGGTTGTGGTGGGAGAGGGCACTCTGGTAAAGGGGTGATTAACAGTAGCAGTGGAAGGCTGGTACCCAAGGGGACAGAGGTAGACTGCACTGTGTGGCTTGTGGCAAAGATAAGGTGTGTACTTGCAGATGGAGGAGTGGTACATACTGTTTGTTAGGTGGCTTAATTTCATTTCCTTGCTTTTGTGTCAGGTACGTTGTGTAGCAACTGTAACTGCTTACCAGCAGAGCTGTGTGTATGAATTTCCAAGCATTTTTTAAGTGGTGTCGTGGGAGTGGAGGGTTACGCGCAAAGAGGGATGGAGGAGAAATGAGAGCAGATGATACGGGTGTTTGAAGTACAGCTGCTGAGAGAAAATACATTTTAAATCATTCAGCAGCTGCACATGATCCCTTCTCAGCTGTAGGATAGAATCTGACGGGAAAAACTAGTCAGTCAATCTAGTCTGGGTACACTGTGCACAAGTTTTCAGTTCTAACATGAACAAACAGCTAAAACTGTCCCTCCAACACACCTCCATATTCCGCGCTGCACCCCCTGTGCCCACGACCCACCCCTCTACATTTTGTGGAGCTAGACAAGGTTTATTGAAGAGACAGCATCACCAAAGTACCAAGGAAAAATTTCAACCAGAGCCCAAATAAAAAATATTTTGAGAGAGAAAAAAACCTCACGACAGCATGACGAAGAACATTCCGGTGGCCTGAAAGTGACCCCAGGTGAGTTGTCACACCAATGGGCCACCTGCTTTTCCAGGAGAGGGGAAAAAACCCTCACAAACCTACAACCTCCAAGACAGGAAAGTGGTCCCATTTTAGAATGTAACCTCAACAACGGTGCTTAATCTGAAAGCACTCTTTGAATGCCCTTCACAAATGTCAGCTAATTAAGGCCCAATTCATGCAAGTCTTCACTAACGTGGAGTCCTATGTGAAGCCCTCATGAAATCAAACGGGTTATACAGGGTCTGTGCTAAAAGACTGCAGAGTGGCTCCCTAAGATCTCAGGGAGATAGGGAGGCAGCTACCCCATGTCACAGAAAGGCAGAGAGCAAAGAAGTTACGTGACTTGCCCAAGGCCAGAGAAGCAGTAAGGTGCTGTATAGCCAGCTGTAGAGCCAAATTCAGTGCCGGTGTAAACACACCACTCCACTGGCGCTATTCCTGCATGCGCCAGTGCTGAATTTGGCCCATGAGTTACTGTATATGCTCCTCTGGATCTAAGCACTAATAAAAATATTGCGGAAAACTGAGCTGTCTGGATGGGTTTGTCTCACATGGGGCCAAGTGGTATTAACGATCTGGAGGATGGCATGGATTGCACCCTCAGCAAGTTTGCAGAGGACACTAAACTGGGAAGAGAGGTAGATACGCTGGAGGGTAGGGATAGGATACAGAGGGACCTAGACAAATTAGAGGATTGGGCCAAAAGAAATCTGATGAGGCTCAACAAGGACAAGGACAGAGTCCTGCACTTAGGACGGAAGAATCCAATGCACCGCTGCAGACTAGGGACCGAATGGCTAGGCAGCAGTTCTGCAGAAAAGGACCTAGGGGTGACAGTGGACGAGAAGCTGGATAGGAGTCAATAGTGTGCCCTTGTTGCCAAGAAGGCCAATGGCATTTTGGGATGTATATGTAGGGGCATTGCCAGCAGATCGAGAGACGTGATCGTTCCCCTCTATTCGACATTGGTGAGGCCTCATTTGGAGTACTGTGTCCAGTTTTGGGCCCCACACTTCCAGAAGGATGTGGAAAAATTGGAAAGAGTCCAGCGAAGGGCAACAAAAATTATTAGGGGGCTGGAGCACATGACTTATGAGGAGAGGCTGAGGGAACTGGAATTATTTAGTCTGCAAAAGAGAAGAATGAGGGGGGATTGGATAGCTGCTTTCAACTACGTGAAAGGGGATTCCAAAGAGGATGGAGCTAGACTGTTCTCAGTGATAGCAGATGACAGAACAAGGAGTAATGGTCTCATGTTGCAGTGGGGGAGGTTTAGGTTGGATATTAGGAAGGTGGTGAAGCACTGGAATGCGTTACCTAGGGAGGTGATGGAATCTCCTTCCTTAGAGGTTTTTAAAGTCAAGCTTAGACAAAGCCCTGGCTGGGATGATTTAGTTGGGGATTGGTCCTGCTTTGAGCAGGGGGTTGGACTAGATGACCTTCTGGGGTCCCTTCCAACCCTGATATTCTATGATTCTGAAAGAAATTCCCAGTTCTCACCATTCCCAGCCCTTTGGCGTTGCCAGCCCTACAGAGGCCAGAATGGGAAGAGATTTTTCCATGTTAAGGACAACTCCAAAGCTACACATGCAGAGGAGAGGAGGCCAGGTGAGCTCACTTATCCCTTCATAAGGGAGGGCTAAGGATATTTTAACCCAAGCAAGAGGAATACATCAGAGCAGGGTTGGCTCAGAAAACATCCGAGTGCCAAAAAGAGGGAGGGCCAGCTGACGTCTTAGTGAGCAGTTCTGCATTCAACAGCTGTGTGGGGCAGTCTGGCACCCCAGTTTGTCAGAACCACACATTATTGATGACATGTGATGGGCTACTTAGAGCGCAGAGTTGCTGAAGAGCTGGGAGGAACTGAGGAATTTATCAGACGAGAGAAAAGCAAGTTTTCCAGAGAGGAAAGGCGCGTAACTCAGCTGATCACTGCTTGGCCAATCTAGTTTCCTTCCCTAGGAAGCAATGGCAGGGGAGGGGGTTGCCAGATAAGCTCAGGACCAATCTTCCCCCTCTCCCATTACCAACACTCCGGCACAGGCACCGACTTTCCAAAGTGCTGGGGGGTGCTTGACTCCCCAGCTCTGTCCCAGGCCCCATCCCCACTCCATCCCTTCCTACAAGGCCCCACCTCTTCCCACCCCTGCTCCGCCCAGTTCTGCTCCCTCCCCATATGCACCGAGTCCTCGCTCCTTCCCCTCCCTCGCAGTCTTCCGCACACTGCGAAACAGACTGTTCGCGGCGGGTGGGAGGTGCTGGGGGGATGGGAGGAGTGGATAGCAGGGCTGCCGGCGGGTGCTCAGCACCCACCGTTTTTACCCCGGGGTTCTCCAGCCCTGGAGCATCCACAAAGTCAGCGCCTATGCACTCCAGTGACTTCCCTGCTCACCCTCCCACCCACTGGTGCCAGGGACTCAGCCCTGACTCCTGACCGCTTGCCCCCATCCTTCTGCTCCTGTCCTTCAACATACAGATGTGCATGGCCTCTCAGATCATAAAAAGCTATCTTGACCCCAACTCCCCACAAGTTACTGCCCCATCCCCTCATTGAGAGCATGCTGCTACAGTCACTGTTTGAAACTCCTCCCCAATTCCATTCAGAGCCCTTCCAAGCCAGCACCTGCCCCCTGCATTGTCCTGAAACGACTCCTGCACGGTCCTGGTGCCCTTCATGACCCATTGGCTGCCTTTGACACAATCACTCCTTCTCTTCTAAAAAGAATCCTGTCAGCCCAGGGCTTTCATGAGTGAGACCTTCTTTGGTTCTCCTAGCACCTCTCAGATTGCTGTCAGTGCCCTCCCTTCTCCCTCCATCTGTCCTTATGCCCAACCTGCACGGCCTCCATCCTGGCCTTGTTGCCAGTGCTCTCAGCTGCAAACTTGGCTTTGGCTACTATCTCTATGCTGCTAATAGAGACAAGCGGGTGAGGAAATATCCTTTACTGGACCAAATACAGCTGGTGAGCGAGACAAGCATTCGGGCCACACAGAGCTCTTCTTCAGGCCTGGGAAAAGTACTCTGAGCATCACAGCTAAGGGCAAGGTAGAACAGATTGTTCAGCCAAAGTAGTTAACACACACAGTAAAGAACCGTTCAAGATGAAGTGGCCCGCTAACACCCCTGCAGTCAGAGGGGGAAAAAGTGGGGGTTAGTGGGTTACAGATTGTTGTAATAAGCCATAAATCCAATGTCTGTACTAAGGTCATGGCTACACTACCACTTATGTCAGCAAAGCTGGATGTCGCTCAGAGGTGTGACTATTCCCACTCCCAAGTGACAAACTACACAGGCATAAGCACTAGTGTGCACAGCGCTGTCAGTGGGAGAGCTTCTCCTGCCAACACCGCTACCGCCGGTCGTTGGGAGTGGGTTAATCATGTCGACAGGAGAGCTCGCTCCCGCCAGCACAGAGCAGCTACATGGAGACCTTCCAGCTGGGCCGCTGTAAGCTCTCTAGTGTAGACAGCCTGAGTCCATGATCGTTAGCATCTAGAACAGTTATGAATAGAAGCTCCCAGACTGGTCTTTTGACTGTGTTGTGCAGGTTTCCTTTGAGGATGAGGACTGCAGGGTCAGCTATAGAGAGATGCTTTGTGAAGCGTTCACCCACAGGTGGTAGGGTGTTTTTGTCTCATTTTTCTGCATGCATTAATTTCAGCATGCAGCAATTATCTCATTGCTCCTATGTAGCTGTTACTGGACCATTTAGTGTGCAGGATTGGGTACACCACATATTATGATTAGCATGTGTACGACCCATGGATCCTGAAAGGTGTGTTGTGGGGGTATTGTAGAGATATGGGGGTAGCTGTGGAGATACGGCTTCAAGTTTTGCATCTGCTGTTACAGCAGGGTCAGATGCCACTTTGAGTAGGTGTGTCCTGGTCTGTGGGGAGCTTGCTTCTGCTGATGAGCTGATAACTCACAGACCTAACTTGACTCCAAACGTCTTCCTCTGATTCACAGACTCCAAGGCCAGAAGGGACCATTGTGATCATCTAGTCTACAGCCTGTGTGATATAAGAAATCAGAACTTTCCCCAATTAGTGGAGCAGATCTTTAACAAAAACCACCCATCTTAACTTTAAAATGGTCAGTGATGGAGAATCCACCACGCCCCTTGTTCCAATGGTTAATTTACCAATGACCCTCACTGTTACATTTACACCTTATTTCCAGTCTGCATTTGTCTAGCAACAAATTACAGCTGTTGGATCACGTTAGACCTTCCTCTGCTAGACTGAAGAGTCTATTTTAAAATATTTTTCCCCATGTAGGTACTTACAAACAGTGATCAAGTCACCCTTTGATGTTCTCTTTGTTAAGCTAAATGGATTGGGCTCCTTGAGTTTATCACTATACGGCTTGTTTCTAATCATTTAATCAAACTCCCAGATCTTCTCTGAACCTTCTTCAATTTATCAGCATCCTCAGAATCATAAAAGAATTGGCTTGGAAGAGACCGCAGGAGGTCATCTAGTCCAACCCCCTGATCAAAGCAGGACCAGCCCCAACTAAATCATCCCAGCCAGGGCTTTGTCAAGCTGGGCCTTAAAAACCTCTAAGGATGGAGATTCCACCACATCCCTAGGTAACCCATTCCAGTGCTTCACCACCCTCCTAGTGAAATAGTGTTTCCTAATATCCAACCTAGACTTCCCCCACTGCAACTTGAGACCATTGCTCCTTGTTCTGTCATTTGCCACCACATGGAGCCTAGCTCCATCCTCTTTGGAACCCCCCCTTCAGGTAGCTGAAGGCTGCTATCAAATCCCCCCTCACTCTTCTCTTCTGCAGACTAAGTAACCCCAGTTCCTTCAGCCTCTCCTTGTAAGTCATGTGCCCCAGCCCCCTGATCATTTTCACTGCCCTCCGCTGGACTTTCTCCAATTTGTCCACATCCTTTCTGTAGTGGGGGGCCCAAAACTGTACGCAGTACTTCAGGTGTGGCCTCACCAGTGCCGAATAGAGGGGAACGATCACTTCCCTCGATCTGCTGGCAATGCTCCTACTAATGCAGCCCAATATGCCGTTAGCCTTTTTGGCAACAAGGGCACACTGTTGACACATATCCAGCTTCTCATCCACTGTAATCCCCAGGTCCTTTTCTGCAGATCAGCTTAGCCAGTTGGTCCCCAGCCTGTAGCAGTGCATGGGATTCTTCCCGTCCTAAGTGCAAAACTCTGCACTTCTCCTTGTTGAACCTTATCAGATTTCTTTTGGCCCAATCCCCAAATTTGTCTAGGTCACTCTGGATCTACCCTCCAGTATACCTACCTCTCCCGCCAGCTAAGTGTCATCCGTGAACTTGCTGAGGGTGCAATCCATCCCATCATCTAGATCATTAATGAAGATGTTGAACAAAACAGCCGCCAAATGAAATTTAACATGGCCAGGTTGGATCTCCTGCTCTTTCACTTTCTCTAGCACAATGGATGGCATCTCTCAAGCCCTATGTTTTACGTGGTCCCCTCCTTTGACTAGGCTGTGCCTAAGTTCTGCTACTTCTTCCTACATGAGACCTCCTTAGATCCAGTCTTCCCACCCAGCATGTTGCCAGAATTCTCATCTGAGCCAGGATCATCCAGTACTTTCACACTTTCTCCCAGGCTACCCCTCCATCCCAGCCAGAATCCCTAAAGCCATCAATCACCGTATCCTCCTTGGAGTGCCTCCTCAAAGCTTCCCAGCCATAATGCAGCCATAGAACAGCCTGGCAGCCATAAGAACAGAACAATGGCCATACTGGGTCAGACCAAAGGTCCATCTAGCCCAGTATCCAATCTTTTGCCCCAGAGGGAATGAACAGAACAGGTAATCATCAAGTGATCCAGCCCCTGTTGCCCATTCCCACCTTCTGGCAAACTGAGGCTAGGGACACCATCCCTGCCAATCCTGGCTAATAGCCATTGATGGACCTATCCTCCATGAATTTATCTAGTTCTTTTTTTAACCCTGTTATAGTCTTGGCCTTCACAACATCCTCTGGCAAGGAGTTCCACAGGTTGACTGTGCGTTGTGTGAAGAAATACTTCCTATTTTTGTTTTAAACCTGCTGCCTATTAATTTCATTCAGTGACGCCTAAAGTTTGTGTGTTATGAGAAGGAGTAAATAACATTTCCTTATTTACTTTCTCCACACCACTCATGATTTTATAGACCTCTATCATATCCCCCCTTAGTCGCCTCTTTTCTAAACTGAAAAGTCCCATTCTCATTAATCTCTTCACATACAGAAGCCATTCCATACCCCTAATAATTTTTGTTGCCCTTTTTCTGAACCTTTTCCAATTCCAATACATCTTTTTTGAGATGCGGCGACCACATCAGTATGCTATATTCAAGATGTGGGCGTACCGTGGATTTATATAGAGACACTATGATATTTTCTGTTTTATTACCTATTGCTTTCTTAATGATTCCCAACATTCTGTTTGCTTTTTTGACTGCTGCTGCACATTGCGTGGATGTTTTCAGGGAACTATCCACAATGACTCCAAGATCTCTCTCTTGAGTGGTAACAGCTAATTTAGACTCATGATTTTATATGTATAGTTGGGATGATGTTTTCCAATGTGCATTACTTTGCATTCATCAGCACTGAATTTCATCAGCCATTTTGTTGCCCAGTCACCCAATTTTGTGAGACCCTTTTGTAACTCCCCACAGTCTGCCTGGGACTTAACTATATTGAGTAGTTTTGTATCATCTGCAAATTTTGCCACCTCCCTGTTTACCCCTTTTTCCAGATCATTTATGAATATTTTGAATAGGACTTGGCCCAGTACAGACCTCTGGGGGACACCACTATTTACGTCCCTCTATTCTGAAAACTGACCATTTATTCCTAAACTTTGTTTCTTATATTTTAACCAGCTACTCATCCATGAGAGGACCTTCCCTCTTATTCCATAACAGTTTACTTTGCTTAAGAGCCTTTGGTGAGGGACCTTGTCAAAGGCTTTCCTGAAAATCTAAGTACACTGTATCCACTGGATCCGCCTTGTCCACATGTCTGTTGACCTCCTCAAAGAATTCTAGCAGATTGGTGAGGCATGATTTCCCTTTACAAAAACCATGCTGACTCTTCGCCAACAAATTATGTTCATCTATGTGTCTGACAATTCTGTTCTTTACTATTGTTTGAACCAGTTTGCCCGGTACGCAAGTCAGGCTTACTGGCCTGTAATTGCCAGAATCTCCTCTGGAGCTTTTAAAAAATTGGCATTACACTATCTATCCCCCTGTCATTTGGGACAGAAGCGGATTTAAATGACAGGTTATAAACCACAGTTAGTAGTTTTGCAATTTCACATTTGAGTTCCTTCAGAACTCTTGGGTGAATACCATCTGGGCCTAGTGACGTACCTCCACACTCTTACAGCTGCTGATTAGCTTAGAATTGAGCACACAACTAGTCTGTCCCAAGACATCAAATTATTTCTGTTCCCCCATCCTTGCTTCATGCACCTGTTATGTCTGGCCTTTGAAAATATAAGATCCTTGGGGCAGGCACTTCCATTTACTATGGGTTTGTACACAGCACGGGGTCCTGGCCTGGTTGAGGCCTCTATGCATTACCACAATATAAGCATTAGACAACAACCTCAATGGGAAACTGCAGACATAGATGATGGAGGGGGTGGGGGGGGGCATGTTACATACTTGGACTTCGCTAAAGCACCTCATACTCTGTTTCACTGAACCTGTCTCACAGTTGGGTCAAATTGTTTGGCCAGAAGCACTATCATTTGTAACAGAAAGTGGCTGAAAGGCTGCAGACAAAGGGGATCACTGGGTAAGGAGAAGCGCCTGGTGTGGCATTAGAGGGAGCAGCGTTAGTTGTCCTTTTAACATCTCCATTACTGACTGGGAAGGAGTGGGAATGATGTATCTGACTATAACAGTTTGGGGAGAGCTGCACAGAATCATAGAATATTAGGGTTGGAAGAGACCTCAGGAGGTCATCTAGTCCAATCCCCTGCTCAAAGCAGGACCAACCCCAACTAAATCATCCCAGCCAGGACTTTGTCAAGCCGGGCCTTAAAAACCTCTAAGGATGGAGGTTCCACCACCTCCCTAGATAACCCATTCCAGTGCTTCACCACCCTCCTAGTGAAATAGTGTTTCCTAATACCCAACCTAGACCTCCCCCACTGCAACTTGAGACCATTGCTCCTTGTTCTGTCATCTGCCACCACTGAGAATAGCCGAGCTCCATCCACTTTGGAACCCCACTTCAGGTAGTTGAAGGCTGCTATCAAATCCCCCCTCACTCTTCTCTTCTACAGACTAAATAACCCCAGTTCCCTCAGCCTCTCCTTGTAAGACTATAACAGGGTTTAAAAGAGAACTGGATAAATTAATGGAGGTTAAGTCTATTAATGGCTATTAGCCAGGATGGGTAAGGAATGGTGTCCCTAGTCTCTGTTTGTCAGAGGGTGGAGATGGATGGCAGGAGACAGATCACTTGATCATTACCTGTTACGTTCACTCCCTCTCGGGCACCTGGCATTGGCCACTGTTGGCAGACAGGATGCTGGGCTGGATGGACCTTTGGTCTGATCTAGTATGGCCATTGTTATGTTGTATAAGTAGGGGCATAGCGAGCAGATCGAGGGACGTGATCGTTCCCCTCTATTCGACATTAGTGAGGCCTCATCTGGAGTACTGTGTCCAGTTTTGGGCCCCACACTTCAAGAAGGATGTGGATAAATTGGAGAGAGTCCAGCGAAGGGCAACAAAAATGATTAGGGGTCTGGAACACATGAGTTATGAGGAGAGGCTGAGGGAGCTGGGATTGTTTAGCCTGCAGAAAAGAAGAATGAGGGGGGATTTGATAGCTGCTTTCAACTACCTGAAAGGGGGTTCCAAAGAGGATGGCTCTAGACTGTTCTCAATGGTAGCAGATGACAGAACGAGGAGTAATGGTCTCAAGCTGCAGTGGGGGAGGTTTAGATTGGATATTAGGAAAAACTTTTTCACTAAGAGGGTGGTGAAACACTGGAATGCGTTACCTAGGGAGGTGGTAGAATCTCCTTCCTTAGACGTTTTTAAGGTCAGGCTTGACAAAGCCCTGGCTGGGATGATTTAACTGGGAATTGGTCCTGCTTCGAGCAGGGGGTTGGACTAGATGACCTTCTGGGGTCCCTTCCAACCCTTATATTCTATGATTCTATGATTCTATGTTCTTATGTAAGTCATGTGCCCCAGCCTCCTAATCATTTTTGTTGCCCTCTGCTGGACTCTCTCCAATTTGTCCATATCCCTTCTCTAGTGGGGGGACCAAAACTGGACACAATACTCCAGGCGTGGCCTCACCAGTGCCAAATAGAGGGGAATAATCACTTCCCTCGATCTGCTGGCAATGCTCCTACTAATACAGCCCAATATGTCGTTGGCCTTCTTGGCGTCCACTTTAATCCCCAGGTCCTTTTCTGCCGAACTTCTGCTTAGCCAGTCGGTCCCCAGCCTGTAGCGGTGCATGGGATTCTCTCTTTTTAAGTGCAGGACTCTGCACTTGTCTTTGTTGAACCTCATCAGTTTTCATTTGGCGCAATCCTCCAATTCACAGGTGGGCAAACTACAGCCCGCGGGCCACATCTGGCCCGTGGGCCCCTCCTGCCCAGCCCCTGAGCCCCCGGTCCCTCCCCTGCTGCCCCCTCTCCCTCGCAGCCTCAGCTCACTGCGCCTCCGGCACAATGCTCTGGGTGGCATGGCTGCAAGCTCCAGCTGGGCAGCGTGGCTGGCTCTGGCCAGTAAGGGACAGAGGGTCCCAGGGGGCAGTTGGATGGAGCAGAGGTTGGGGGAGGTGGGGTGGTCGGGGGACTCGGATGGGGGTGGAGTCCTGGGGGCCTGGTTGGGGTGAGGGGTCTTGGGAGGGGGCAGTCAGGGGACAAGGAGTGGGGGGGTTGGATGGGTCAGGAGTTCTAAGGGGGGGCAGTTAGGGGACAGCATGTGGGAGGGGGCAAATAGGGGGCAGGGGCCAGGCTGTTTGGGGGGCACAGCCTTCCCTACCTGGCCTTCCATACAGTTTAGCAACCCCGATGTGGCCCTCGGGTCAAAAAGTTTGTCCACCCCTGCTCCAATTTGTCTAGGTCACTCTGGACCCTATCCCTACCCTCCACCGTATCTACCTCTCCCCCCATCTTAGTGTCATCTGCAAACTTGCTGAGGGTGCAATCCATCCCATCATCCAGATCATTAATGAAGATATTGAACAAAACCAGCTGCAGGACTGACCCCTGGGGCACTCCGCTAGATACCAGCTGACAACTAGACATGGAGCCATTGATCACTACCCGCTGAGCCTGACAACCGAGTCAGCTTTCTATCCACCTTATCGTCCATTCATCCAGCCCATACTTCTTTAACTTGCTGGCAAGAATACTGTGGGAGAGCATGTCAAAAGCTTTGCTAATGTCAAGATAGCAGGGGGGACACAGGAGTGATCCAAAGGCTCTTGCTGAAGCTAAAAATAAAAGAGCAAAAGCACAATAGTTGAAAAGAAAAAAGAAAAGAAAAGAAAAGAAAGAGTGCCATGGAGGGCAGACAGCCTGAAAGAAAGTCTTCTCAGGGAGGGAGAAATCTGAGAGGCAGCAGTGCTCTGCACGAGCCAGAGGAAGGACTGGGAATAGCAAGACAGATGCGAGTTTGCAGAGCGATATGGCAACAAAGCAGTGTGGCACTGGGCAGCAGCTGCCGAGGTATCATGTTCCCAAGCACGGAGGCAAGGCCCTCTCCCCACAGCTGTGTGCCAGCCACACCCAGATCACAGTGTTCTGTTCTGGAGCCTTTTGGAAGCAAAGATTTGCTTGTTAAAGCACAGTACTGCTAATCGGGAAATCTGCTTCTATTCCTGGCACTGCCAGACTCTTTGTGTGGGCTTGGACAAGTCCGTGCACCCCCACATGCCTGAATTGCCCCCTCTAAAATGGCCACGATACTGTGCTGTGATAGAGGCTTAATCCATGGATGCTGGAGGTGCTCGGATACTATGATAAGCGCCATAAGCTACAAACACCACCACCCACTGACCAAACAGAGAGAAATGGCACCCAAGCGCTATTAAATGCCCCAGCTGGGCTGGGGCCCAAAAGGAGAGACCGAGTATGTCTGCATGTCAAGCTACTGTGCTAACAAATCGAGCGGAGCCACATGGGCTGAGGGTCTAGCCGCCCAAGCACCCGCCTAACGTCGCGGACAGGTATGTGGGGGGCAGCCAGGGGCTCCCGCTATGCCCGATACCCTCGGTGTTTAGCACACTCCCGTGATCAGAGCCACCGCGAGCATGTCTCCCCACACCGGGAATCACCCCCAGGGGGGCGCAGCCTGCCCCGTCTCTTGTAACATGGCCTCGCTGCGAAAGCTTCGGTGAAAAGCGCCAGGGCATGCAGCTCGCGTGGGACCTGCTCCCCGGGGAGCCGGGCGCAGGGCAGGCCGCCGGCTTGGCCAGGCTGCATCACGCAGCCCTTCCGGACTCGAGCCATCTCCGCACCCTCGGGCATTAGAGACCTGCCCGGGCACTGCGCCCCACAGACAAGCGGCTGCCGTGCGGCCGGGGGCGAGCCGGGGGCGAGCCCGCACTAGCCAGCGGCCGGCGCGGGCTGGACGGGCCGGGGAGGGCAGCGGGTCACGCGGCGGCCCCGGCGAAGCGGCCCCGGGCCAGGCAGCGCCGGGGGCCCGAGCCCGGCCCAGGGGCGCTGGCGCGGCCGGGCCCCCCTCACTCACCCTGCGGCGCGGGCACCTCGCCGGGGCCGGGCGGCGCGTCCAGCGGGCACACGCCGTGCAGGCCCCATTGCGGGCCGAGCCCGGGCTCGCGGGGCGCGGGGCAGCCGCGGGCGTCGGGCGGCGCCTGGCGCTCCTGGCGGTGCCGGGTGATCTTGTCGTTGGCCCGGCGGCGCAGGCCGCGCCAGCGGTTCTTCACCTCGCCGATGTCGCGCTGGTTGCGGCCCGCCGCGTTGATCTTGTTGGTGATGCGCCACCAGATCTTCTGCTTCTCGTAGGCGTTGACGTTGGTGGAGCTGGCGCCGAAGAGCAGCTGCTCGTAGCGCAGCACCTCGCTCATCAGGATGTCGATCTCCTGCAGCGTGAAGTTGGGCTTGCGCTTGGGGATGCCGCGCCGGCCGGCCCTGGCCCCGGCCCCGGCCCCGGCCCCGGCCATGCTGCTCGCCGCTGCGCCCGCAGCCCGCGCCTCATGGCTCCGCGGGGCCCCCGGAGCCGCCCATGCCGCGCGCGGGCCCGGCGCGGAGCTGGCAGCCGGCGGGCGGGCGGGCGGGCAGGCGGGAGGCCGCCTTTGTCTGCGGCCGGGCGGGGAGCGGAGCGGGGCGGGCCGGGGGAGCGGCTCCTGCGCGGCGCCGCCGCCCCCTGCTGGAGGCTGCGGCCCGGCCGGCCGGGGGGACAAAGCCCGCGGGGTGGGGCCCGGCCCGCCCGGCCCGTCGCCGGGCCTTGGGGCTCCGCTTTCTGCCCGGCTGCTGCCTGTGGGGCGCCACGGGCTCGCCCGGCCGCGCCGCGCGGGGGAGGTGCCGGGCTGGGGCTTGGCCGGGGCCGGCTCGCCGAGCCGAGGACCCAGCCCGGACTAAGGGACGAGGAGCTTGGCGCCGGGTCCGCCTGTGTCCTCTGCTGCCCCCAGCAAACCCAGCGCCGCCGGGCACTGTGCGACGCGGGCCTGCAGGCTGGTGGATGTCCCGGCAGCGGCTCTGGGCCAGCCCCAGTGGGCAATGGACCTGCCCAGGGAACCGGGGGCTCTCGAGACCCGCCTTGGGGGGACTTTTGGCCCCACTTTCTGGCCGTGGGCCCTGAGCCCAAAGAGTCCAGGCCAAACTTGTCAAAAGGGGCCTCTGGCGCAGGTAGCAGGGGCCTTGCTGTCAGCTGGGTTTTTTAGCTGGGCTGAGCGCCTCCAGCTGCAGTACAAGCAGCTCAGCAAATCAGACCCAGGGGATCCCAAGCTGGCCTGCTAAAATTTGAGGCACCCAACATCGGTTGCCATTTTTGAAAATATGGACCTTTGTGAGATGCCTGAGGCCAAGCAGTGAATCAGTGTCCATCCACTCAGGACGTAGTTTGTTTCAGGCTGTCAGTCCCATACTTAATCCAGAATGTCTTCTAGGCAGGTTGCTTAACCTCTTGGAGCCTCTGCCTTTCCATCTGTGTGTTGAGGATCATGCCTCTTACTCAACCCACATAGCAGCTAACAGAGGTGCAGGCCACTTGTCACAACCTGAATTGCTGAGTAGGGCCTAGGAATTATTGTGGGGTGGGTCTCTGGCCTGTCTATCCAGGAGGTCAGACTAGATGATGACAATGGTCCCTTTGTTATACCAATAAAATAAAAACCAGGAGGATCTTATTAAAGGGAAAAAGGCAAAATACCACATTTATTGTGAATACAGAAAGAATCGTAGTAAGCAGTTAGTTATAGCTATAACATTCCATTCAATTTCATAAAAAGAAAAGGAGGACTTGTGGCACCTGAGAGACTAACCAATTTATTTGAGCATGAGCTTTCGTGAGCTACAGCTCACTTCATCAGATGTTTACCGTGGAAACTGCAGCAGACTTTATATACACACAGAGAATATGAAACAATACCTCCTCCCACCCCACTGTCCTGCTGGTAATAGCTTATCTAAAGTGATCAACAGGTGGGCCATTTCCAGCACAAATCCAGGTTTTCTCACCCTCCACCCCCCACACAAATTCACTCTCCTGCTGGTGCTAGCCCATCCAAAGTGACAACTCTTTACATAATCAATTTCATAGTTATTCACACACACACACAGGTTCTGCAAGGTTGTTATTATAGTTACCAGCCTTAGAGTTGCTCATGCCAAGCCACTGGCCAAGTGGCCTGGACCTGAGGAGGGAGCAGGGCCTTGTTAGATGCTCATCTAACGCTCCTCCTGGAAGTTGATTTGCAGAATCAGAGCCCCAAGTTCTCACTTTCTAGAGTCCATTTTTATAGGAATTTCTTCCTATGCCAGTCTATGGGAATTGCTTCATCATGCTGGATCAATCAGCAGATGGCACATTCCTGATGGCTCCCTGCTGCTAGATGTTATCTTGTTCTTTGGTTCTCCCATTCTTGAGGCTGTTGGGTGGATTCCAGTCTGCCCTCTGGGGGTCCTCTGGTTATTTCCACTTGACGCCTTCTTCAGCCGATGGACACTGGATTCTTAGGCTGGCACCTCCCTGATCATTCAGTTATTATCCACACCAAGCATCCATCCACATACATCCTCTATCTCTATTTTAATCACAATTGTTAATACAACAAAAGGGTGGGGAGTCTCTGGGTGCTGTTTCTGTTGTTACAGAGTATTGTTTTGAGTCTCTCTCTGTGTGAATTGCTTTGAGAACAGACTCTGTCTTAGAATGTAGTAACGCAATTAGCAGCTTGCAAGTTTCACATATCGAGGGAGAGAAACAGTACCAAAAATCAAGAGACCTCTTAATTAGTAATACCCTGGAATTTAAACTATGGGGAATCACACTCATTTGTGATTTTAATACAGAACTTCTTTAATATGATCCAACACCTTCTGACCCCCGTAGGCCAGCAGGAAGCAATGCGGTGTACAGGCAGCTTCTGGAACAGCCTGTAGCCAAAAAGGGTCTTAGCAGAGCCACTCTTGTCCCATGGGGTTTGTCGCTTCAGAAAATGGGATAGTACCTGCCGCGAGGGGTTGCTTTTACATTGATTTAACAAATCTGTAATGAATAGTTGAGGGATGCAGCCAGTTCCCCTTCTTCACTCTTTACTGTCCACTTGATTCCTACCAGCCACTCAACTTTGTTTTGTTCTTTGGTAGAAATAGGGTGTTGGGTGCATTCTTGTTTGGTAGAAACCTTTTGATGTCAGTGGAAGATCCATGCATGTTGGTGCATTAGTCAGACCCTAAATGTCTACAACAGATTGCAAAAGGAATGCAGTTCCAGAGTGCATCATGTTACGTACTTGTTCCATCCATCTTCTCATTGTGGGATGTGTTGTTGCAGTAGGAGATTACCTGGGTGACTAGGATTGGAATGGTCGATTTGTCTGGTGTTATGAAGTGTGTTGATTTAGAGTGTGGCAGGATTCACAGTGTGCATGTTGAACTCATGCATTTGCCTTTTTAATTCTGTTTTGTAGGAAGTAACATCTGGATGTTTTTGTTCTCTGTTAGTTCACAGTAACACTGGAGATAAACTCACTCTCTCTCTCTCTCTCTCTCTCTCTCTCAGGAATTCATCATCTGCTGCTGATTTGTACTGTTGATTTGTTGTACGTTTGTCTGCATTTTCGGAGGCAGAAAGTTAAGGTTGGGTGAGTGGAGTAGGTTGGGTAGTGTACAGGGCCAAAGGCTCTCAGCATAGGCACTCTAGGTCTGTGCCCAGGGCCCCAACCCCTGGAGCTGTGATTTAAAACAAAACCAAGAGTCTGATGTAAAGTAAGTTTCTAGCTCATAGTTTCAAAGAAAACCTTGAAAATATGAGTGTGTGGCTAACGTATGATGCCTCCATCACAGCCTGGAGCAGCAGCTGTTAGAGGGGTGAATTGCCTCACAGGTGTGAACGGGCTGTTAGCTCAAAGACACCCCCCTTCCAGGAGCTCTGCCAATACCAGCTCAGCAGAGGGCTGTGTCCGGAGCCCAGCGTACCCGCATCAGTTACTGGAGTAAGTGTTGGGGGCCCTCTGCTGTCACACCTGTCTCCCGGGGGACGCGGGGGGATACCTGCTACCATTCCTCCTACTCCTGAGGAGATAGGGGGCCTGCTGCATTCCTGGGAAGAAGAATGGGCCCCATGCTGCTGTACCTGCCTCTCTGGAAGTGGCCCCCCTGCTGCTAGCACTCATTGCTCTGGATGAGGGCCCTGAGGCAGGGCTGAGCTGCAGGTGCTTCGTATCGTGGGGTGCCACACAGTGTTCCCTCTAAATTTCCCACGCATGTGCGGAATGAATGCTGTTATGTGCATCAATATGGAGGTGACGTGTCACACATCACCTCCATATTGGTGCACATAACAACATTCATGTGGCAGGGGTGGGGCCGAGGGAGACGGAGGGTGGGAGGGGGATCAGGCCTGGGGCAGAGAGTTGGGGTGTGGAGGGGTGAGGGCTCCGGCTGTGGGTGCGGGCTCTGGGGTGGCGCTGTGGATGAGGGGTTTGGGGTGCAGGCTGCCCCAGGGCTACAGTGGGGAGAGAGGACTCCCCACAGCTTTCTCTCCCCGGAGCAGCACCTGGGCTGCGGGGAGAAGGGCACCTCTTCCTGCCGCGGTATCTCCGGGGCTGGGGCTGTGGGATAGGTGCCTCTCCCCTGGCCACCCTAGGTCCAGGCCGGGGTTGGGGCCTCTCCCCCCAGCCGCAGCAGGTCAGGGGCTGGGGGAGAGGCATCTCTCCCCCCACCCATAGCCCTGAGCGCTTGTGTGGCTCTTACTAGTCTGCTGTGCTGCCATGCAGCTTAGCGCGGACTTAGGTGCCTAAGGGCCTGGATTGCCTGGGCCAGCCCAGAGGAGGCAGTGGTGAAAGAGCCGGAGGAAAATTGGCAGGGTCGGCTAACTTGATGCCAGGCTCTTCAAGCTTTGGTTGGTGTGTCCAGAGTGACCCGCCCTTTGGACTCCACTCAGCACACTTCCTAAAGCTCCTTTTCATGCATTTCTTGTGGGGATGCAATAAGCAAAGGCCCAGCTTCTCTCCAGCTAAACCCCCTGTACAGTTGCCCCCACTGGCAACAGGGGCCTGGTCTCCGGCCAGGCTGGCGGTGTCTCAGGAACACCTTGCCCCACAGCTGTCAGCATTCCTGCAGGGGACAGCAGCGGGGCAGTGAATCTCCCCTTCCCTCCCAGGGAGAGCGTCTGGCCCGGGGGTTGTTGCCAGGCCTACTCTGAGGGCCGTGAGCTCAGATCTCCATAGCTCTCCTACCGTGGGTGGAGAGCTATGGAGAGTGCCCTCCTGAGGCCTCGGCAGGGAGGCTGGGGCACAACATTTGGCCCCCCGACTGGTTGAGAAACTCTGTGTGTGTGCGGGGGGGGGGGGGCAGGATGGTTCAGGGGGTTGCCAGTGGGTGGAGAGGGAGCGCAGCCCAGGTTCACCATGGTGGGGGGGAAGGGAAAGAGGACCTGCCCTTGGAGGCAATGTCATGATGAGACAGTTGGATCTGGACACTTGCTGGCACATATGTAAATAAGATGAGGCACATATGCAAATAGGCACATTAGGGTGCTGATTCATTTGCATAAAGTCACCAGCCGTCTCCACTGTGTAGGCTAGCAGGTGCACGGAAGAGGAAGCCTGTAGCCCTGTGTGAGCTCTTCCTTGCCTTGGCCTTTGCCTGTCTCTCCCCTCCTCCTCCTTGGGGCTGAGGGAGAGGGGCAGCTGGCTTGCAGAGCAGGTTTCTCCACTCTCCCAGCCTAGCTACACAGTGTGTTTTGGGTGGCTTCTGACAGACCAGCTGGCTATCTCTACTGCAGACACTCCCCTCTGCTCTGAGCTCTGGCTTATCCCAGTGAGAACATTGAGCCCCCAAAGAGGTCAGGGCTTTAGCTGACACTACCTGCCACCTGGGCACTGCATGATAAACTTCCCTGACCCCACACTGGCTGCTGTGACCCCACTCTCCCAACTGCTTGCTGCCTCTCCCCTCAGCACCTCCATGCCTGTCTGTGAAATAACTCTCAGACTCGCCTCTGATCTCCTCTCCTGGCTGGCATCTCACCACGAGTATGGGCTGGCTGGTCAATTTCTGCCATTGTCATTTCTGGGCTTCCATGACTCCATCCTCTTCTGGTTCTCCTCCTGCCTTTGGTGTATTAGCTCTGCTGCTTTCTGTGGGGGTCCCGCAGGGCTCCATCTTGGCCACCTCCTCTTCTGTCTCTACATCCTCTGTCGGGATGATCTCAGCTGCAAATGCGGCTTTGACTATCACCTTTGTGCTTATGATCCTCAGATGCAGCTCCCTGCTCTGGTTCAGGCTTGTGATTCTTACATTAGAAAGGAGAAGTATAAGAGGGGACATGATCTAAGTCTGTAAAATACTGACTGGTCTAGAGAAGTGACATGAAGAAGTGTCTGTTCTCCCTGTCTCACAACACAGGAACAAGGGGGACATTCAATGAAACTGAAAAGTGGGAAATTCCAAACAGAAGAAATAATCTTTCACACAGCATATGATTAGCATGTGGAACTCATTGCCACAGGATGCTGAGGCCAAGAACTTTCCAAGATTTAACAAGGGATTAGACAGTTATATGGACAACAAGAGTAGCCAGAGTTAGAATAGTTAAACAAATTCAATATTTGTAGTGGGGATCAGTCCTCCGGTTTAAGGGCTTAAACCCATCTCTAGCTAGTAGGGTTCAGGTTGAGACTCCCCTGTGGTGCAGATTATTCCCCTTCTGCCCAATGCGGGGTTTCTTGCTCTTTTCTCTGAAACAGCTGGTGGTAGCCCCAGTCAGAGACAAGACACTGGACTTGACAGACCGTGGGTCTAATCCAGTCTGGTAGTTCCCATTTCCTATGTTTCCCCAGTTAGTGGAAAGCTGGGGCAGGGCAGTGGCTCATGCAGGGAGTTCTTGACAGGGCCAGGCTCGGAGGGATTTCTAAGGGGAGTAAATTCATAGAATATCAGGGTTGGAAGGGACCCCAGAAGGTCATCTAGTCCAACCCCCTGCTCGAAGCAGAACCAATTCCCAGTTAAATCATCCCAGCCAGGGCTTTGTCTATAAATTCTCTATATTATTTTGATTTAGAATAAGAAACATGCCCATGCAAGCAGCTACCAATTCCAACCTGCTCAACCCTTCACCATTCAGACCTCAGGGGTTCAGGAGTCAAATTACAGATCGACCTTAACCGAAATAGCCACAGTCATGTGAATTCATTGTTTCATTTACTATGGTGCTGTATAGTCATATTTAAACAGTATGACAGAAAATATTTAGTTTATATGTATGTATATATTAGGGCTGTCAAATGATTAAAAAAATAATCTCAATCATGAGATTAAAAATATTATGATTAATCACAGTTTTAATCGCACTGTTAATAATAGAATATCAATTTACATTTATAATAAATATTTTTGGTTTTTCTACATTTTCAAATATATTCATTTCAATTACAACACAGAATACAAAGTGTACAGTGCTCACTTTATATTATTTTTATTATAAATATTTACACTGTAGAAAGATAAAATAAACTGTATTTTTCAATTCACCTCATACAAACACTGTAGTGTAATATCTTTATTGTGAAAGTGCAATTTACAAAGGTAGAATTCTTATATTTTTACATAACTGCACTCAAAACCAAAACAATGTAAAACCTTAGAGCAGAGGTTCTCAAACTGTGGTCCATAGACACTCTATTCAGGTGGTCCGCAGATAGTTCCCTCTAAGGTGCGCACCTGGGAGGCCGCACACAAGAAAATGAAGGGCCACCCACCTAATTAGTGGAGCCGCACAGGCGTGGCTACACTAATTAGGTGTCTGGACCCTGGAGAAGACACACATGTAAGGTGAGGTGGTGGCCTTGGGGGGAAGAGGGGGTAGGTGGGAGGGGGTAGTGGGGTGAGAAGATGGGGTGGGGGCATTTGGGACGTGCAGGGCTGTGGCAGCCAGAGAAAGAGGCGACTTTCCCCAGCTTGGGGGCTGCCGGGGCGGGGGAGAGCCCTCTCCTTCCTAGCCCCAGCTCAGGGGCTGCCGCGGCGGGGGAGAGAGGACACCATCCATTACATTAGAAAGGTAAGACTACTGATATTAAAATATGAGTTGTGTGCTTTTATTTGTAGAACAAAAAAAACATTAATTAATTTTTTTTATATAGTGCATTTGGAAAGATCATTAAGTGGTCTGCTGAGACCCTGAGCAAATTTCAAGTGGTCCGCGAAAAAAAGGTTTGAGAACCACTGCCTTAGAACCTACAGATTGACGCATGCAGGGGCATACAAATGTTTGACATATCTGGCACGTAAATACCTTGCAACACTGGCAACAATAGTGCCATGCGAACGCCTGTTCTCATTTTCAGGTGACACTGTAAATAAGAAGTGGGCAGCAGTATCTCCCATAAATGTAAACAAACTTCATAGAATCATAGAATATCAGGGTTGGAAGGGACCCCAGAAGGTCATCTAGTCCAACCCCCTGCTCAAAGCAGGACCAATTCCCAGTTAAATCATCCCAGCCAGGGCTTTGTCAAGCCTGACCTTAAAAACCTCTAAGGAAGGAGATTCTACCACCTCCCTAGGTAACGCATTCCAGTGTTTCACCACCCTCTTAGTGAAAAAGTTTTTCCTAATATCCAATCTAAACCTCCCCCACTGCAACTTGAGACCATTACTCCTCGTTCTGTCATCTGCTACCATTGAGAACAGTCTAGAGCCATCCTCTTTGGAACCCCCTTTCAGGTAGTTGAAAGCAGCTATCAAATCCCCCCTCATTCTTCTCTTCTGCAGGCTAAACAATCCCAGCTCCCTCAGCCTCTCCTCATAACTCATGTGTTCCAGTCCCCTAATCATTTTTGTTGCCCTTCGCTGGACTCTCTCCAATTTATCCACATCCTTCTTGAAGTGTGGGGCCCAAAACTGGACACAGTACTCCAGATGAGGCCTCACCAATGTCGAATAGAGGGGAACGATCACGTCCCTCGATCTGCTTGCTATGCCCCTACTTATACATCCCAAAATGCCATTGGCCTTCTTGGCAACAAGGGCACACTGCTGACTCATATCCAGCTTCTCATCCACTGTCACCCCTAGGCCTTTTCCGCAGAACTGCTGCCTAGCCATTCGGTCCCTAGTCTGTAGCTGTGCATTGGGTTCTTCCGTCCTAATTGCAGGACCCTGCACTTATCCTTATTGAACCTCATCAGATTTCTTTTGGCCCAATCCTCCAATTTGTCTAGGTCTTTCTGTATCCTATCCCTCCCCTCCAGCGTATCTACCACTCCTCCCAGTTTAGTATCATCCGCAAATTTGCTGAGAGTGCAATCCACACCATCCTCCAGATCATTTATGAAGATATTGAACAAAACCGGCCCCAGGACCGACCCTTGGGGTACTCCACTTGATACCGGCTGCCAACTAGATATGGAGCCATTGATCACTACCCGTTGAGCCCGACAATCTAGTCAGCTTTCTACCCACCTTGTAGTGCATTCATCCAGCCCATACTTCCTTAACTTGCTGACAAGAATACTGTGGGAGACTGTGTCAAAAGCTTTGCTAAAGTCAAGAAACAATACATCCACTGCTTTCCCTTCATCCACAGAACCAGTAATCTCATCATAAAAGGCGATTAGATTAGTCAGGCATGACCTTCCCTTGGTGAATCCATGCTGGCTGTTCCTGATCACTTTCCTCTCATGCAAGTGCTTCAGGATTGATTCTTTGAGGACCTGCTCCATGATTTTTCCATGATTTTTCAACTTGTTTGTCTGAGCGATTGGCTGAACAAGAAGTAGGACTGAGTGGACTTGTAGGCTCTAAAGTTTTACATTGTTTTGTTTCTGAGTGCAGTTATGTAAAAAAAAAATTCTACACTTGTAAGTTGCACTTTCACGATAAAGGGACTGCACTATAGTACTTGTATGCAGTGAATTTAATACTGTTTCTTCATATTTTTACAATGTAAATATTTGTAATAAAAATAAGATAAAGTGAGCACTGTGCACTTTGTATTCTGTGTTGTGTTGTAATTGAAATCAATATATTTGAAAATGTAGAAAAATATCTAAAAATACTTATAATAAATTTAAATTGGTATTCTATTATTGTTTAACAGTGGATTAAAACTGATAAATTATGACTTTTTAAATCTAGTTAATATCTTTTGCATTAATTACATACATTAAGTGTGATTAATTGACAGCAGGAAACACATTAAAGAGCCGCTTGTGGCTGGTGAGCCTCAGTCTATTGCTGGTCTGACAGGAGCATCCCCATCCATCAGAATGTATATCCAGCCGGTGCTTCATTTGTGCCAGGGCTGAGCCCCCACACCTCTAGGGTTGGCAGTTCATGGCCCTGGCAGCTCTGAGCTCCTGGCCAGCAGCCACAGCTCTCCAGCCACCCAGCTCTGAAGGCAGTGCCGCCAGGGCCAGCCATAGGGGAAATGGTGAACTGGATGTATTTTGGTGGCCCTGGTCCCGGAGGGTTCTCTGGGCTTCCCCCATCCCCTCTGGGCCCCTCTGCCTCCCCTCAGTGCTTAATTTGTCATGAAAGAGCCCTGGCAAGCCCCAGCATAAATTAAGCACTGCACAAGGCACCTGCAGTAGAGAATCCAGTGAGGAGGTTTGTGTCAGGCAGGGACCCACAGCCAGCCAGCTTGTCTCTGGTGCAGTCTTCGTCAGCAGGACTCCTGGAGAGCTGCTGGCAAAATAAAAAGCTGCTGCCCTAAAAAGAATCCCCGAGGGAGGGTGGCAGTGAATGCCTCTGGGTAGGGTGACCCTATTTCCCTAAGCTGGTAAAATTACTCGTTCAGGCGAGTTCAAGGGCAATCAGTCAGAACTATGCAGTACAAACGGTCAAATTAACAGCAAGTTGACTGAGCCCCTGTTAAAAGAAATACTGTGTCAGGTAGGCAAACTTTTTGGCCAAGGGCCACACTGGGGTTGCCAAACTGTATGGAGGGCTGGGTAGGGAAGGCTGTGACCCCCAAACAGACTGCCCCCCCATCCGTCCCCTCCCACTTCCTGCCCCCTAACTGCCCCCCTCAAAACCCCCGACCCATCCAACACTCCCTGTCCCCTGATCGCCCCCTCTTGGGACTCCCCTGCCCCTAACCACCCCCCTGGGACCCCACTCCCTATCCAACCCCCCTGCTCTCTGTCCCCTGACTGCCCCCCCGAACCTCTGCCCCATCCAACCGCCCCCAGTCCCCTGACTGCCTCCCGGGACCCTCTGCCCCTTATCCACCCCCCGTGCCCCCTTACCGGCTGGAGCCAGCCATGCTGCCCTGCAGGAGCTCATAGCCGTGCCACCCAGAGCATTGCAGCGGAGGTGCAGTGAGCTGAGGCTGCGGGGAGGGGGGACAGCAGGGGAGGGACTGGGGGCTAGCCTCCCCGGCCAGGAGCTCCAGGGCTGGGCAGAAGGGTCCCGCAGGCCGGATGTGGCCCGTGGGCCATAGTTTGCCCACCTCTATACTATGTAGTTGGATTCTTTTTATTTGCCATCTTAACTTTAAGGCTTTAGGGTTCACACGGGGAGAGGTGACGCACACACTCCCGTATACCTCTTTCACACAGGAGGCATTGTGCACCAGGGCCCAGGGAACCTTCAGCGAACCCAGCCAGAGAGGTGGCTCAGCGGGGGGACTAGGGGATGCAGCAGCCCCGAGGACCCTGGGGGCAGGACCCGGGACGGGGGGGTTGGTGAAGAGGGTGCTAAGCCCCTGCCTGGGGGGGCTGCTATGGAGGGTCAGGAGGTGAACATGCTGGAAATCACTCCCCGCCCCCCCGCCACTCCACAGCTTTGCGGTGCAGGCTTGGCACATGCAGGTGCAGGCTTGGCACATGCAGGGCTTCGCTCCACCTTGCCAGCGCCCGAGGCCGGAGGGTCTTGGGCTTTCCCAGCGTGCCAGCCTAGCCCGAGACAGTGGGGGAAGGAAGGAGCCGGCCGGCTAGGATGTTGGTGAGCTGAGTGCGCTGTTCTCCACACAGTGCTGGGAGCGGGACACGCCCTTCCGAGGGGGATAAACATTCCCATTTTACAGTCCCTTCTGTGTTCAGCTCTTAGCTAAATTGTTCCCCTTAAGAATCTGATGGGTGGTGTTAGCTCCAGACTATTTTCCATTCTTTTAATTTTTAATTAAATGTTTATTGAAGACTTAGATGTCAGGCTACGTGGAGTGGCTCATGACTGTGAGTGCCGACCTCAGCGCAGACTGTCAGAAAACAGGGAGACAGGCTAAGCTGATGGTGTGTTCTGTAATTAGATTTCACGAAGCCGGTAACAAATGTGAACTCCTGGATCGCTGTACCACTCTTACCATGGAGTCACAGGACACTCCCCCTAGATTTTCCAGTCTATCTTGCCACACAGACAAACTGGACTTTGTGATAAAAGGTCACTTAAAAAATCACACCACATCAGGTTGCTCCCAGTCCCAAGAGACCAGTCACTTACCCCAAATCAGTTGGTTCTCTAGACCTTACACCAAAGACAATGTTGGCAGCCTATTTTATAGAAAACTAGCTCAAGGTTTATTAGCTAAGAAAAGGAAGTGAGAGCTATTGAAAGGTTAAAGCAGGTAAAATGTGTGCACAGGTGAGTCATAGTTTGTAATTCCAGATGATGGCAGTGATGAAATAAATTTACATAAACTTAGCTTAGAATCGTATAGGTTAGCAACCACTTAGCAAGTTCTATGTTAGCTAAAAATAAAAGAAATAATAAAAATATATAAAGAATGCAAAACCCTGCATAAAGGGTATACATTTTGGACTTGGACATACTTTGTCTGCTGTTACACAGTCTTTACAAAACTAATCATTTGGTTGATTAGGCTAATCAATATTGCAGCAGTTGATTCCAGTGCTTAGTCGGAAGAAATGCTCTTTATTAGAAATTATTTTGTAGGTTGGTTCTTCCTGCAGGGGTGCTGGAACAATTTGTATAATGGGGGTGCTGAGAGCCATTGAACCAAACTTGGTGAAGCCACATAGAATATCAGGGTTGGAAGAGACCTCAAGAGGTCACCTAGTCCAACCCCCTGCTCAAAGCAGGACCAATCCCCAATTTTTGCCCCAGATCCCTAAATGGCCCCCTCAAGGATTGAACTCACAACGCTGGGTTTAGCAGGCCAATGCTCAAACCACTGAGCTATCCCTACCCCACATCTGGAGTATTGCATCCAGTTTTGGGCCCCCCACTACAGAAAGGATGTGGACAAATTGGAGAGAGTCCAGTGAAGGGCAACTAAAATGATTAGGGAGCTGGGGCACAAGACTTACAAGGAGAGGCTGACGGAACTGGGGTTATTTAGTCTTCAGAAGAGAAGAGCGAGGGGGGATTTGATAGCAGCCTTCAACTATCTGAAAGGGGGTTCCAAAGAGGATGGAGCTCGGCTGTTCTCAATGGTGGCAGATGACTGAACAAGGAGCAATGGTCTCAAGTTGCAGTGGAGGAGGTCTAGGTTAGATATCAGGAAATACTATTTCACTGGGAGGGTGGTGAAGCACTGGAATGGGTTACCTAGGGAGGTGGTGGAATCTCCTTCCTTAGAGGTTTTTAAGGCCCGGCTTGACAAAGCCCTGGCTGGGATGATTTAGTTGGTGTTGGTCCTGCTTTTAGCAGGGGGTTGGACTAGATGACCTGCTGAGGTCTCTTCCGATCCTAATCTTCTATGATTCTATGAAACTGTAAACCCTATATATAATAGCAGCCACTTCAAGTCAGGGGGTGCTGCAGCACCCCGCACATCCGTAGTTCCAGCAAACCCTCCTGTGCAAACCCATACATTCTAGCTTTAACAACATTACATGCCAATTCTGAGACAGACATTGCAGGTAAGAAAACCTTCTTGATCTCTCACAACACGTGATCTATACAGCCAATAGGAGTCTGCTATAGGCTTTAAAAACATTAATTAGGGGCTAGATTGTCCTAGAAAGGTGTATATATAAAGAGGGTGTGTGCACCAGGGGAAGTGCCATCTCTTCCTGAGCTCTTCAGAATATTTTAGGATTAGCAGACAAAGCCCTGGTCTACACTATGAGTTTAGATCGAATTTAGCAGTGTTAGGTCGATTTAACCCTGCACCCATACACTCGACCAAGCCTGTTTTGTCGACTTAAAGGGCTCTTAAAATCGATTTCTGTACTCCTCCCTGGTGAGGGGAGTGGCACTAAAATCAACCTCCCTGGGTCGAATTTGGGGTAGTGTAGACACAGTTCGATGGTATTGGCCTCCGGGACCTATCCCAGAGTGCTCCATTGTGACCACTCTGGACAGCACTCTCAACTCCAAAGCACTAGCTAGGTACACAGGAAAAGCCCAGGGAACTTTTGAATTTCATTTCCTGTTTGGACAGTGTGGTGAGCTCGTCAGCACAGGTGACCATGGAGTCCCAGAATCGCAAACGAGCTCCTACATGGACCGAACGGGAGACACTGGATCTGATCGCTGTATGGGGAGAAGAATCCGTGCAGGCAGAACTCCGTTCCAAAAGACGAAATGCCAATATATTTGCCAAAATCTCCAAGGGCATGATGGACAGAGGCTACAACAGGGACACACAGCACTGCTGCCTGAAAGTTAAGGAGCTGAGGGAAGCCTACCAAAAGACAAAGGAGGCAAACGGTCGCTTCAGGTCAGAGCCCCATACATGCCACTTCTATGATGAGCTGCATGCAATTCTAGGGAGTGCCCCTACCACTACCCCACCACTGTCCATGGACACCTGCAAGGGGGGAGTCTCACGCAACAGGGATGAGGATTTTGTGGATGAGGAAGAGGAGGAGGAGGAGGATAGCACGCAGCAGGCAGCAGAGAAACCGTTCTCCCCAACAGCCAGGAACTGTTTATCACCCTGGAGCCAATACCCTCCCAACCTTCCCAAGGCAGGTTCCCGGACCATGAAGCCAGAGAAGGCACCTCTGGTGAGTGTACCTTTGTAAATATAATACAGGGTTTAAAAGCAAGTGTGTTTAATGATTAATTTGCCCTGAAGACTTGGAATGCATTCGTGGCCAGTATAGCTACGAGAAAAGTCTGTTAACGTGTCTGGGGATGGAGCGGAAATCCTCCAGGGACATCTCCATGAAGCTCTCCTGGAGGTACTCTAAAAGCCTTTGCAGAAGGTTTCTGGAGAGGTCAGCCTTATTCTGTCCTCCATGGTAGGACACTTTTACCACACCAAGCCAGTAGCAAGTAGTCTGGAATCACTGCAGTACAAAACATTGCAGCGAATGGGCCCGGGCTTTGGTGGCATTCAAGCAACATCTGTTCTTTATCTCTTTGTGTTAGTCTCAAGAGAGTGATATCATTCATGGTCACCTGGTTCAAATAATGGAAATTTGTTTAAGGGGACATTCAGAGGTGCCCGTTCTTGCTGGGCTGTTTGCCTTTGGCTGAAAAGAAATCATCCCCGCTGTTAGCCACATGGTGGGGGGAGGCTCGTTCATGCTGAGCAGTTTGCATTTGGCGGACAGGGATCTTCCCTGATACTAGCCACACGGTGGGGGGTGGGGGGACGGTGAAGTGATCATCCAAGAGAATGGGGGGGGCAGTTTTGGGTTGTGCTGCACATTCATCCTAAAACCGCAACCCCTCCTTTTAAATGGCTAACCCAACGGGCTTTGCTTGGTATGGGAAAGGAGGGCGCTGCTGTTTGAAACCATTCCCACATGTTATGAAGGTTGAAGAAGCCAAAACCCTTTGCCTTACCATGGCTGCCTGCAAGCCGAATTCTGTTGCCCAGCCGAGCATGTGTTATGTCTCACACCCACAGGCAGACACTCAATGTAAGAGGCAAAATGCGACCTTGTACCACAAGCACATGTGCTATGTAATGTGAATCGCTTGATTCAGTGTGAAATAGTCTTCCCTTTGTTCTCTAAAATGTACCTATTTAAATACTGCTCTCCCTTTTTTTCCTCCCGCAGCTGCAAATGTTTCTATGCTCCCCCTATCGTCTCCATCCCAGAGGCTAGCGCAGATTAGAAGGCGAAAAAAACACACTCGCGATGAAATGTTCTCAGAGCTCATGCAGTCCTCCCACACTGAAAGAGCTCAGCAGAATGCGTGGAGGAAAACAATGGCAGAGACCAGGAAATTGTCAAATGAATACAATGAGAGGAGCGAGGAGTGCGATGAAGGGAGGCAGGATGCAATGCTGAGTCTAATGGGGGAGCAAACTGACATGCTCTGGCATCTGGTGGGGCTGCAGGAAAGGCAGCAGGAGCACAGACCGCTGCTACTGCCCCTGTATAACCGCCTGCCCTCCTCCCCAAGTTCCATATCCTCCTCACCCAGACACCCAAGAACGCGGGGGGGTGGGGTGGGGGGGGAGGCTACGGGCACCCAGCTACTCCACCCCAGAGGATTGCCCATGCAACAGAAGGCTGGCATTCAATAAATTTTGAACTTTGGTGTGGCCTTGTCCTCCCCTCCTCCACCACCCCAGCCGGTGCTTCCCTCCTCACCCACCCCTCCCGGCAGTTATCCCCCTATTTGTGTGATGAATTAATAAATAATGCATGATTTTGAAACAATAATGACTTTATTGCCTCTGAAAGCAGTGATCGAAGAGCGGAGGTCAGTTGGCTTACAGGAAAGTAGAGTCAGCCAAGGGGGCAGGTTTTCATCAAGGAGAAACAAACAGAACAGTCATACCGTAGCCTGGCCAGTCATGAAACTGGTTTTCAAAGCTTCTCTGGTGTGCAGGGTGCCCAGCTGTGCTCTTCTAATCAACCTGGTATCTGGCTGTGTGTAATCGGCCGCCAGGCGATTTGCCTCAACCTCCCACCCCGCCATAAACGTCTCCCCCTTACTCTCACAGATATTGTGGAGCACACAGCAAGCAGCAATAACAATGGGAATATTGGTTTCGTTGAGGTCTAACCAAGTCAGTCAACCCATCTGTACTTGTTTCCCAGGCCCAGAATCGGCGTTCCACGGCATGAACTTGCCCCATTACCACCATGTTGTCCACATTGCCGAGGCCCGTACTTTGAGAGAAGTCTGTGTCCATGTCCTCATCACTCTCCTCACCGCGCTGCCATCACCTCTTTGCCTGCTTTTGCAGGTGCTGATTCTGCATATACTGCTGAATAACGCACGTGTTGTTTACAACTCTCATAACTGCCGCGGTGATCTGAGCGGGCTCCATGCTTGCCGTGGTATGGCGTCTGCAGGAGACCAGAGTGGCAGCGGAAGTGGTGGATGACGACGGATGCCACAAGAATAGATATTTATACAGAACGATGGGAGGACCTGTGAAGTGGATTCATGGCACCAGCAGAGCAGAGTTGCAGCGGAAGCGGTGGAGGATGACGGTTAGCACCGCGCACATTTCCCGAGGAAGAACACAAGTACCCGGGAGCACATGACAGACAACATGGAGAAATTCGCTATTGAGACAAGAGCAGCAGAGCAGAGTTGCAGCGGAAGCGGTGGATGACGATGTAGGTTAGCAATCCTACTGCACTGTCTGCTGACAGCTGTTTGGCGTCTGCACGGAAAAAAGGCACAAAATGATTGTCTGCTGTTGCTTTCACGGAGGGAGGGGCGACTGACGACATGTACCCAAAACCACCTGCGACAATGCTTTTGCCCCAGCAGGCATTGGGAGCTCAACCCAGAATTCCAACGGGCAGCGGAGACTGCGGGAACTGTGGGATAGCTACCCACAGTGCAGTGCTCTGAAAGTCGACGCTAGCCTCGGTACTGTGGATGCACTCCGCTGACTTAATGCGCTTAGTGTGAACATACGCAATCATAGAATCATAGAATCATAGAATATCAGGGTTGGAAGGGACCCCAGAAGGTCATCTAGTCCAACCCCCTGCTCGAAGCAGGACCAATTCCCAGTTAAATCATCCCAGCCAGGGCTTTGTCAAGCCTGACCTTAAAAACCTCTAAGGAAGGAGATTCTACCACCTCCCTAGGTAACGCATTCCAGTGTTTCACCACCCTCTTAGTGAAAAAGAGGGTGGTGAAACAATTTCTAAAAATTGACTTCTATAAGATCAACCTAATGTCGTAGTGTAGACATACCCTTAGACTCCATTAGGGAACTGATAGGCAGAATCCCCTGGGAGGCTAATATGGGGGGGAAAGGAGTCCAGGAGAGCTAGCTATATTTTAAAGAAGCCTTATTGAGGACGCAGGAACAATCCATCCTGATGTGCAGAAAGAATAGCAAATATGGCAGGTGACCAGCTTGGCTTAACAGTGAAATCTTCGGTGAGCTTAAACTCAAAAAGGAAGCTTACAAGAAGTAGAAATTTGGACAGATGACTAGGGAGGAGTATAAAAATATTCCTAGAGCATGCAGGGGTGTAATCAGGAAGGCCAAGGCACAACTGGAGTTGCAGCTAGCCAGGGATGTGAAGGGTAACAAGAAGGGTTTCTTCAGGTATGTTAGCAACAAGAAGAAAGTCAGGGAAAGTGTGGGCCCCTTACTAAATGGGGGAGGCAACCTAGTGACAGAGGATGTGGAAAAAGCAGAAGTACTCAGTGCTTTTTTTGCCTCAGTCTTCACAGCCAAGGTCAGCTCCCAGACTGCCACACTGGGCAGCACAGCCTGGGGAGGAGGTGAGCAGCCCTCAGTGATGAAAGAGCAGGTTAAGGACGATTTAGAAAAGCTGGACATGCACAAATCCATGGGTACAGATCTAATGCATCTGAGGGTGCTGAGGGAGTTGGCTGATGTGATTGCAGAGCCATTGGCCATTATCTTTGAAAATTCGTGGCGATTGGAGGAGGTCCCAGACGATTGGAAAAAGGCAAATATAGTGCCCATATTTAAAAAAGGGAAGAAAGAGAAGCAGGGGAACTACAGACTGGTCAACCTCACTTCAGTCCCTGGAAAAATCATGGAGCAGGTCAAGGAATCCATTTTGAAGCACTTGGAGGAGAGGAAGGTGATCAGGAACAGTCAACATGGATTCACCAAACGTCAAGTTATGCCTGGCCAACCTGATTGCCTTCTATGATGAGATAACTGGCTCTGTGGATATGGGGAAAGCGGTGGACGTGATATATCTTGACTTTAGCAAAGCTTTTGATACAGTCTCCCACAGTATTCTTGCCAGCAAGTTAAAGAAGTATGGATTGGATGAATGGACTATAAAGTGGACAGAAAGCTGGCTAGATCATCAGGCTCAATGGGCAGTGATCAATGGCTCGATATCTAGTTGGCAGCAGGTATCAAGCAGAGTGCCCCAGGGGTCGGTCCTGGGACCAGTTTTGTTTAACATCTTTATTAATGATCTGGATGATGGGATTAATTGCACCTCAGCAAGTTCACAGAGGACACTAAGCTGTGGGGACAGGTAGATATACTGGAGGGTAGGCATAGGGTCTGGAGTGACCTAGACAAATTGGAGGATTGGGCCAAAAGAAATCTGATGAGGTTCTACACGGACAAGTGCAGAGTCCTGCACTTAGGACGGAAGAATCCCATGCACCGCTACAGACTAGGGACCGAGCGACTAGGCAGCAGTTCTGCAGAAAAGGACCTAGAGGTTACAGTGGACGAGAAGCTGGATATGAATCAACAGTGTTCCCTTGTTGCCAAGAAGGCCAACAGCATTTTGGGCTGTATAAGGAGGGGCATTGCCAGCAGATCAAGGGATGTGATCATTCCCCTCTATTCGACATTGGTGAGGCCTTATCTGGAGTAGTGTGTCCAGTTTTGGGCCCCACACTACAAGAAGGATGTGGAAAAATTGGAGAGAGTCCAGCGGAGGGCAACAAAAATGATCAGGGGGCTGGAGCACAAGACTTATGAGGAGAGGCTGAGGGAACTGGGATTGTTTAGTCTGTGGAAGAGAAGCATGAGGGGGGATTTGATAGCTACTTTCAACTACCTGAAAGAGGGTTCCAAAGAGAATGGATCTAGACTGTTCTCAGTGGTAGTTGATGACAGAACAAGGAGTAATGGTCTCAAGTTGCAGTGGGGGAGGTTTAGGTTGGATATTAGGAAAAACTTTTTCACTAGGGGGGTGGTGAAACACTGGAATGGGTTACCTAGGGAGGTGGTGGAATCTCCTTCGTTAGATATTTTTAAGGTCAGGCTTGAGAAAGCTCTGGCTGGGATGATTTAGTTAGGGATTGGTCCTGCTTTGAGCAGGGGGTTGGACTAGATGACCTCCTGAGGTCCCTTCCAACCCTGATATTCTATGAGTCTATGATTATCCAGCTGCTCCAGTCGTCCCACCATGTCTCCGAACCCCTTTGGGACAATGCACATCCCTGGGGCACATGAAGGAAGCAGCTCACTCCTATGCTCCCCTTAGTGCAGGGCCTGCTATTGTCTCTGCCCCTTGCGAAGGGGCCTGTCATGTATCAGTCCTTGGCAGAGCGCCCCCGAACAGGGACATGGGGAATGGATGATTTTAGATTAAGCATTTATCCGAAGGCATTACTGCAGCGTGATGCTGCTGTTTTTGAATGGCATCAGATTGTGACATGAAAGACAGAGGGTAAGAAAATGCAGCGGTCACTTGCCTGGCCCCCAACGACGGGTTCTTCCTCCACAGCGCGAGCCGCCCACAGAAGCAGTGGCAGCTCCATCAGCTTCTGCCACAGCTGGACTTGCTGCTGCTGCTGTGGCTCCTGGTGGCTGGCACTCAGCCCGTGGCTTGAGGCGGGCTCTGTGCTGCCCCATGGGGCTGCATCTTGCCGAGCCCACGGCCATCCCGCAGCCTGCTGGCCACTCCTGGCTCCCAGGGCGCCATCTCAGATTTGGGTGGGGAGTCAACTTTCTCCGTGATTCCAGGGGCTACTGAGGCACCTGAAAGCTCCAGTTGTTTTTGCAGATAATAATTTAGGAATTAGATGCTGATTTCACTGAACACACACAAACTCACAAGAATATTTCCATCAATCATAATTGGAATATACAGATAGGGAAACAAGAAAAACGCTGCTTGAGGACTTGTTAGCGTCAAAATCCAGTGATTTAGACTCTGAATTGGGCCGGTTAAAACCGGACAAGTGAGTGAATAGTTCAATCAACAAACCATTTCTGGTTTTAGGATATTTATTTTATATATCTTGACATGTGACATGGACACCTCGTGGTGTTCGTAGTCTTGTAGCCGCGTTGGTGCCAGGGTATGAGAGCCACAAGGGGGCTGAAGTAATATCTTCTATTGGACCAACTTCTGTTACTGAAAGAGACGAGCTTGTAAGCTCCACCGAGTTCTTCTCTGTGGGCCTATAAGCTCTGTGGAGCTCAAAAGCTTGTCTCTTTCCCCAACCAAAGTTGGCCCAAAGATATTACCTCACTCGCCTTGTCTCTCTCAGTTTGTGCTTTAACAGCTTTAAAGCTTGAACTCTTTGAATCTCAACTTCTACTGTCATTAAATAATTATCGGACCTCCCCTCATAATTTTCCACAACTTTAAGTTGATAAAAGTACAAAAAAGCTTAAAATAAACAATTGATATTGCCCCCCAAAGCCATAAACAATAAACACTGTGTCCACCAAGCCTGTTTATAAGTCACCAGAGCAGCCGGATTGAAGCGCGGGGAGGGGGCGGAAGGAGGGCACAGTCTATCCCCACTAGAGTTTAAGGGCCTGAAACTTGAAGTCACAATCACACAGTGTCCTCACACTAACAGCAGGAACCCCACCAACTTCCAGAGGATGAACGAGGCTTGCAGGATATGGAATTAAGTCAGAGATGGGAGTAAAGAAAAGAGTTGCCTTATTCTTGATGCCATATAGAAATGAGCACAGCACTTTGCCCAGCAGCTTAGACAAGGCCCTGCCCCAAGGAATGTCAGTATTCTGTTATGTAGAAACAGAAACAGTTACAAACCAGAAGCTGGAGGGTGGGGATAGATGGTCAGGGATTAACTGCTGGGAACACCACCTGGGACAGGGGACAGGGCCGTGAGTCAGCATGCTGCTCCCTGTGGCCCCCATTCCCGCTCCAGTTCAGATGGGGGCGGGGAAGGAAGGCACATGGGGGGAGTTGATCCAACACCTAGTTATCTCCATCCTGTGCACCTGCCTGCCTAACTTTGGGGAGGCAGCCCCTGAGGCCAAGTGAGGGAGGCTGCTGAGCCAGGGGAGCAAGGGCATAGTGTGTGTGTGTGTGTGGGGGGCACAATTTAAAGGTTCTCCCCAAAAGCTCAAGTCATGCCCCGGCAGCCCTCAGTCTCTCCTCCGGGAAAGCAGCAGCCCCTCCCTGCAGCTCCCAGCTGTTTGTCTGCCTCTCTATCCAGGCTGCAGCTCGCACTTGGCCGGCTCCAGCAGCTGCTGCACAGGGAGGGGGCTGTCCAGAAAATCCTGGCAGAAATCTGGGGGGTACCTGACCCCACTTGACCCCCCACATGTCAACCCTGCAGGAGAGGGATTGGAGCAGGCTGTGCACATGTGCAGAACACAGCATGTGTAATAAATGAAGGGTGGGGGTGTTGGATCATATTAAAGAAGTTCTGTATTAAAATCACAAATGAGTGTGATTCCCCATAGTTTAAATTCCAGGGTATTACTAATTAAGAGGTCTCTTGATTTTTGGTACTGTTTCTCTCCCTCGATATGTGAAACTTGCAAGCTGCTAATTGCGTTACTACATTCTAAGACAGAGTCTGTTCTCAAAGCAATTCGCAGAGAGAGAGACTCAAAGCAATACTCTGTAACAACAGAAACAGCACCCAGAGACTCCCCACCCTTTTGTTGTATTAACAAGTGTGATTAAAATAGAGATAGAGGATGTATGCGGATGGATGCTTGGTGTGGATAATAACTGAATGATCAGGGAGGTGCCAGCCTAAGAATCCAGTGTCCATCGGCTGAAGAAAGCGTCAAGTGGAAATAACCAGAGGACCCCCAGAGGGCAGACTGGAATCCACCCAACAGCCTAAAGAATGGGAGAACCAAAGAACAAGATAACATCTAGCAGCAGGGAGCCATCAGGAATGTACCATCTGCTGATTGATTCAGCAACAGCATGATGAAGCAATTCCCATAGACTGGCATAGGAAGAAATTCCTATAAAAATGGACTCTAGAAAGTGAGAACTTGGGGCTCTGATTCTGCAAACCAACTTCCAGGAGCATCAGATGAGCATCTAACAAGGCCCTGCTCCCTCCTCATGTCCAGGCCACCTGGCCAGTGGCTTGGCGTGAGCAACTCTACGGCTGGTAACTATAATAACAACCTTGCAGAACCTGTGTGTGTGTGTGTGTGTGTGTGTGAATAACTATGAAATTGAATGGAATGTTATAGCTATAACTAACTGCTTACTATGATTCTTTCTGTATTCACAATAAATGTCGTATTTTGCCTTTTTCCCTTTAATAAGATCCTGCTGGTTTTTATTTTGTTGGTATAACAGGGGTAGCCCCTGTTTATGAACACCCAGCCAGCCAGTTAGCTGTAAAATCCTCCTTGGTGTCTGTTCTCTGCTTGTTTTACCTATAAAGGGTTAACAAGCCCACAGGTTAAAGAAAAGGAGTGAGCACCTGACCAAAAGAGCCACAAGTACTCCTTTTCTTAATGGGAAGGCTAGAATTTTTAAATTTGGGATGCATCCGATGAAGTGAGCTGTAGCTCACGAAAGCTCATGCTCAAATAAATTGGTTAGTCTCTAAGGTGCCACAAGTACGCCTTTTCTTTTTGTAAATTTGGGAAAGAAACTTTCCCTTTGTCTGTTCTCTCTGGGCTGGAGGGACAGAGCAGCAAAGCTGAAAGCAGCTTAAGCCAGGTATGATCATAAATCATCAGATCATGCTTAGAACTACTTATCTGAACTCCAATGTGTACATAGATCAGAATGTTTAGCTAGATGCGATCAGGGTTATTGCTTATTTTGGCTTGTGAATCTCCTCTGTGCTAACTCCCGATGCTTTTGTTTGCTTGTAACCTTTAAGATGAATCCCCAAGAAAGCTATTTTGAGTGCTTAATTTTTTTAATTGTTTATTTCAAGATCTAGCAAAAAATCTAAGTTCCAGGTGTATTTTTTCCCTTTTTGTTTTTAATAAAATTTACTTTTTTTAAGAACAGGATTGGATTTTTGGTGTCCTAAGAGGTTTGTGCACGTTGTTTGATTAGCTGATAGCTAGTTAATTTTCTTTGTTTTCTTTTTCAGCTCTTCCCGGGAGGGGGGCTTTGAAAGGGCTTGAGGGTACCCCCCAGGGAGGAATTCCCAAGTGCTCCTTCCTGGGTTCAAAGGGTTTTTTTTGCATTTGGGTGGTGGCCGCGTTTACCAAGCCAAGGTCAGAGAGAAGCTGTAACCTTGGGAGTTTAATACAAGCCTGGAGTGGCCAGTATTAATTTTTTAAATCCTTGTGGGCCCCCACTTCCTGCACTCGGTGTGCCAGAGTGGGAATTCAGCCTTGACAGCATGCACTCCCCTACCTGCCAGGGGAAACTGGAGAGCCCCAGCCTCAACAGGCGTGGGGCTCTGAGGGGGCGAAACTGCAGGCCCACCCCCACTGCAACCTAGACAGCGGGAGGCTCCGAGTCTCCAGCAGGGACACACTCCCCCTCCCCCAGCCACATGAACCTCAGCCGTTTGTCCCAGAGAGATCGAGAGCCTCTTCCAGCTCAGGTTTCAGAGTAGCAGCCGTGCTAGTCTGTGTTCGCAAAAAGAAAAGGAGGACTTGTGCCACCTTAGAGACTAACCAATTTATTTGAGCATGAGCTTTCGTGAGCTACAGCTCACTTCACTTCGGATGCCGATGAAGTGAGCTGTAGCTCACGAAAGCTCATGCTCAAATAAATTGGTTAGTCTCTAAGGTGCCACAAGTCCTCCTTTTCTTCCAGCTCAGGCATGGCCTCTAGCAGCGGGGCCTCCATTCTGGGAGGGAGGGGAGCACCGGAGACCCTGCTCTGGAGGTAGGGCACCAGCAAACCAAGCACGTGCTTGGGGTGGCACGATTCCAGGGGTGGCGTTCCGGGTGGTGGGTTTTTTTGGCTTCAGCAGTTGCGCTCTTGGAGGTGGGTTTTTTTTTGTTTGTTTGTTTTTTTTCTTGGGGCAGCAAAAAACCTAGAGCAGGCCCTGTCTGGAGAAGTTACCTGACTGGTCCAGTTTCCCCCTGCAGCTCGGCTCCATCTGCCCTCTCCAGTGCTGCATGTCTGGACACCGCTTGCCTGCCTGGCTGCCTCCATAAGCCCAGCTGGCTCTTAGCAGGTCAGGCTGGGAGGTATCAGACAGCGTCCCCTGAGCATGGTGCTCTGGGCAGTGGCCCAGCTTGGCCACCAGCCCTGTCACAGTACCATGCCAAGTTGCTGCCGGCAGTGCAGCCTTCAGAGCTGGGCGCCCCGCAGTAGCCACCGGCTCTCCAGCCGCCCAGCTTGAGCCCCGGCACCACTTTCATTACAGATTAAGCACTGTCTCCATAGCCTGCCTCTCTTCAAAGCTCAGCAGAGTCAAGGGGGCCATGCACTGTGCCCTGAAAGCCACTAGGGAGAACACCCTGTGAGCCACCCACTCTCTATGATACGGGGGAGATCTAGCACCAGCCCTGCCCACTGTCACAGGGTGGCCAGTGATCATGGAAGAGGCACAGAGGGAGTTCGCCCGGGGAGAGCCCACTGAGGCTGACATCTTGCCGGCTTCTCTGAGTAGTTACTTCAACTCCTGAGGAAGCTCGTAGAAGGAAGGTAATATGGATGGGGAGTGTTCAGCTGTTGTGACCTGCACTGGATGTGCCATGTTTGTCTTTCTTCCACAGGACAGAAGCGACTTTGTCTGTACAAAGTGCAAGCTGGTCTCCATATTGGAAGAGAAGGTTCAAGGTCTGGAGAAACAAGTATCGACCCTGCGTTGCATAAGAGAAACTGAAGATTTCCTGGACAGACGTCAGGATATGCTTCTACGGACACAATGTTCTGAAGATTCAGAGCAGGCTGCGCAGCGGGGACAGGAGGACGGGGAAGAAATTTGGCATCATGTGACCTCCAGAAGAAGAAAGGGGAGCGTCCATGTTCCAGCAATGCAGGTACAGGTAAGCAACCGTTTTCATCTTCTCTCCACAGGTACTAATGCGGAGAGTGGGGCAGATGATATGTCTGAGGGAAGGGAGCAGAAGGAGACTCCGCCGACTGGAAGGCATGAGATGCACTGTCCTAGGGATGGGGGTTCCACGATGGTGGTGGTCGGGGACTCTCTCCTCAGGGGGACTGAGTCATCTATCTGCCTCCCCGACCGGGAAAAACGAGAAGTCTGCTGCTTGCCAGGGGCTAAGATTCGCGATGTGACGGAGAGACTGCCGAGACTCATCAAGCCCTCAGATCGCTACCCCTTCCTGCTTCTCCATGTGGGCACCAAGGATACTGCCAAGAATGACCTTGAGCAGATCATTGTGGACTACGTGGCTCTGGGAAGAAGGATAAAGGAGTTTGGAGGCACAAGTGGTCTTCTTGTCCATCCTCTCCGCGGAAGGAAAAGGCCGGGGTAGAGACCGTCGAATCGTGGAAGTCAACAAATGGCTACGCAGGTGGTGTCGGAGAGAAGGCTTTGGATTCTTTGACCACGGGATGGTATTCCAAGAAGGAGGAGTGCTGGGCAGAGACGGGCTCCACCTAATGAAAAGAGGGAAGAGCATCTTCGCAAGCAGGCTGGCTAACCTAGTGAGAAGGGCTTTAAACTAGGTTCACTGGGGGAAGGAGACCAAAGCCCAGAGGTAAGTGGGGACGTGGGATACCGGGAGGGAGCAGGAGAGAACAAGAGGGGAGGGCTCCTGCCTCATACTGAGAAAGAGGGACGATCAGTGAGTTATCTCAAGTGCCTATACACAAATGCAAGAAGCCTGGGAAACAAGCAGGGAGAACTGGAGGTCCTGGCACAGTCAAGGAATTATGACGTGATTGGAATAACAGAGACTTGGTGCGATAACTCACATGACTGGAGTACTGTCATGGATGGATATAAACTGTTCAGGAAGGACAGGCAGGGCAGAAAAGGTGGGGAGTTGCACTGTATGTAAGGGAGCAGTATGACTGCTCAGAGCTCAGAAACTGCCCCCAACTAAAACCCCTCCAACGCATTATTAAGGATCTACAACCTATCCTAAAGGATGCCCCAACACTCTCACAAGTCTTGGGAGACAGGCCAGTCCTTGCCTACAGACAGCCCCGCAACCTGAAGCAAATACTCACCAACAACCACATACCACACAACAGAACCACTAACCCAGGAACTTATCCTTGCAACAAAGCCCGTTGCCAATTGTGCCCACATATCTATTCAGGGGACACCATCACAGGGCCTGATCACATCAGCCACACTATCAGAGGCTCGTTCACCTGCACATCCACCAATGTGATATATGCCATCATGTGCCAGCAATGCCCCTCTGCCATGTACATTGGTCAAACTGGACAGTCTCTACGTAAAAGAATAAATGGACACAAATCAGATGTCAAGAATTATAACATTCATAAACCAGTCGGAGAACACTTCAATCTCTCTGGTCACGCAATCACAGACATGAAGGTCGCTATCTTAAAACAAAAAAACTTCAAATCCAGACTCCAGCGAGAAACTGCTGAATTGGAATTCATTTGCAAATTGGATACTATTAATTTAGGCTTAAATAGAGACTGGGAGTGGCTAAGTCATTATGCAAGGTAGCCTGTTTCCTCTTGTTTTTTCCTACCCCCCCCCCCCAGATGTTCTGGTTTAACTTGGATTTAAACTTGGAGAGTGGTCAGTTTAGATGAGCTATTACCAGCAGGAGAGTGAGTTTGTGTGTGTATTGGGGTAGGGGGGATGTGAGAAAACCTGGATCTATGCAGGAAATAGCCCGACTTGATTATGTAAAGAGTTGTCACTTTGGATGGGCTAGCACCAGCAGGAGAGTGAATTTGTGTGGGGGGGTGGAGGGTGAGAAAACCTGGATTTGTGCTGGAAATGGCCCACCTGATGATCACTTTAGATAAGCTATTACCAGCAGGACAGTGGGGTGGGAGGAGGTATTGTTTCATGATCTCTGTGTGTATATAAAGTCTGCTGCAGTTTCCACGGTATACATCTGATGAAGTGAGCTGTAGCTCACGAAAGCTCATGCTCAAATAAATTGGTTAGTCTCTCAGGTGCTACAAGTACTCCTTTTCTTTTTGCGAATACAGACTAACATGGCTGTTACTCTGAAACCAGAAAAACCTGAGTGTCTCTGGATTAAGTTTAGAAGCGTGAGCAACAAGAGCGATGTCGTGGTGGGAGTCTGCTGTAGACCACTGGACCAGGGGGATGAGGTTGCCTTCTATGATGAGATAACTGGCCCTGTGGATGAGGGGAAAGCGGTAGATGTGTTGTTCCTTGACTTTAGCAAAGCTTTTGACACGGTCTCCCACAGTATACTCGCCAAGAAGTTAAAGAAGTATGGGCTGGATGAATGGACTATAAGGTGGTTAGAAAGTTGGCTAGACTGTCGGGCTCAACGGGTAGTGATCAATGGCTCCATGTCTAGTTGGCAGCTGGCATCAAGCGGAGTGCCCCAGGGGTCGGTCCTGGGACCAGTTTTGTTTAACATCTTTATTAATGATCTGGATGATGGGATTAATTGCACCCTCAGCAAGTTCACAGAGGACACTAAACTGGGGGGACAGGTAGATAAACTGGAGGGTAGGCATAGGGTCTGGAGTGACCTAGACAAATTGGAGGATTGGGCCAAAAGAAATCTGATGAGGTTCAACACAGACAAGTGCAGAGTCCTGCACTTAGGACGAAAGAATCCCATGCACCGCTACAGACTAGGGACCGAGCGACTAGGCAGCAGTTCTGCAGAAAAGGACCTAGAGGTTACCGTGGATGAGAAGCTGGATATGAATCAACAGTGTTCCCTTGTTGCCAAGAAGGCCAACAGCATTTTGGGCTGTATAAGGAGGGGCATTGCCAGCAGATCAAGGGATGTGATCATTCCCCTCTATTTGACACTGGTGAGGACTCATCTGGAGTAGTGTGTCCAGTTTTGGGCCCCACACTACAAGAAGGATGTGGAAAAATTGGAGAGAGTCCAGCGGAGGGCAACAAAAATGATTAGGGGACTGGAACACATGAGTTATGAGGAGAGGCTGAGGGGACTGGGATTATTTAGTCTGCAGAAGAGAAGAGTGAGGGGGGATTTGATAGCTGATTTCAACTAGCCGAAAGGGGGTTCCAGAGAGGATGGTTCTAGACTATTCTCAGTGGTGGAAGAGGACAGGACAAGGAGTAATGGTCTCAAGTTGCAGTGGGGGAAGTTTAGGTTGGATATTAGGAAAAACTTTTTCACTAGGAGGGTGGTGAAACACTGGAATGGGTTACCTAGGGAGGTGGTGGAATCTCCTTCGTTAGATATTTTTAAGGTCAGGCTTGAGAAAGCCCTGGCTGGGATGATTTAGTTGTGGATTGGTCCTGCTTTGAGCAGGGGGTTGGACTGGATGACCTCCTGAGGTCCCTTCCCACCCTGACATTCTACGAGTCTACGATACAGTGCAAAGGCTGTTCTGGCACCAAGGTTCCCTGCTACCCAGTGAAATGACTAAGGACCTGGGTCAGACAATGGAACCTCAGAATATGGCATGGTAGAAAGGGCAGCAAGCATCCACCAGTAGCAGCAAGGAAAAGCAGCCAGTTTCAGAGGTGTGACTGCAGAGATGTTGTTTAATATTCTCTCCCTCCTAGGGTGGGAGGTGACGCTGGGTCTCTGCTAACCAAGGACAGCCAGCTGTGAGTGGGCTGCAGCAGAGGGAGAGGGGAGTGATGTGCTAAAGGGACATTCATTCATCTGACTTTTCGCCTGAAGGTGGGAAGCTGAGGCAAAGGATACTGCCCAATGTGGGGTTGGGTTTCCTTAGGGTCATATATTTTTGAATGTGATTGTGAAGTTTTCCCAAACTAATGCTGGCTCCCTTTTCCTTTTAATTTCTGTTGTTATACCCAGACTCACTGCCTGCGAGTGGGGAAGTATTGCCTCTTAGAGGCGCCCAGCAGCGGTGTTTAGATTACTGGGAGCCAATTCTGTTTTGTAATCTTAAGAGGAACCTCTAGATCAGCGAGACTCAGACTGAGGGTAAGAGCAGCAAGTGGCTCTTTAATGTGTCTCCTGTGGCTCTTTGCAGCACGTGATATTAAAGCACGGTGAGTGCCCCGACCACTGTCTATTGGCTGTAATTGCGGGGGTAGGTCCTGAGAAGGGGCAGATCCAGGAGAGGGTTCACAGCTACGACTCCTGAGTGGAGGGACGTGCCTCTTTCCAATCTGTCAAGGCACCTAAGGGTCAGCTCAAGGGGAGGAGCTGGGCCTGAGTCCCACCGCCTTCTCTGCATGTCGCCCCTGGCTGGCTCAGGCAGCTCCCCATTCAGCATGCTGGCTTCGATGGTCCCTTTCTTAAGTGCCTGACTCTGCCCATGTGTTATATGGGGGCCTGGGCACCTAACTCAGGGCTGTGAATTCCCTGGGCAGCAGGGCACTTAGGAGCTAGGTGTCACAATGCTCAAGTCACCATTGTGAGCATAGCACCTAGACTGGCCTCAGTTTCCCATCTGAGAGCACTGCTGTATGTCTCTGGGGTATTGGGAGGACAAATGCATTGAGGTTGGAGGTGCTTAGGCACTATAGTGACAGGGGCCATGAAAGTCCCTTAGAACGCTGTGCTGCCCGCAGGGTATGGTCTGGCCAGCCGGTGTGTGCAGCCAGCTTCTGTGCTAGCCAGAGCTTCTGTGTAGCCTTCTCTGTCGGGCCCACATCGCGGTTGCCTAGCCTAGCGTGAACCCAGGCAGCCCACGCCTCCTTAGTTTAGCCCTTCACCTTAAAAATGCCCATGAATTCCGAGGTCTTGGCCTCTGTCAGAGGTGCTGAGCACTCCTGGTTCCATCTGCCACCAGCCAGAGCGGCAGGGGCTCAGCCCCTCCAGGAACCAGGCCCAAGTTGGCTCAATTTGGGCTCCCCAAACCAGGGTGAAATGAGCTGGATTAGGAGTGAGGGAGCAGAGAATTGCCACCACATGAGGGCGCTGCTGCATTTGCCAGCCACAGCTGGGCTCCATGCCACACTTACAATTATTTAGATTTTGGTGTGATCCAAACGCTACCTAATTCCCGGCCGTTTCTTGTGTGTTCAGGCTACTTCTTTGGATCCTGCCTGAAACGGTTGTATAGTGTTGCGGCACACTGTTTCAGAGGCTGCATCATTCCACCCAGAGGTGGCTGCAGTAGGGTGAATGGGAAGTGATTTCTGTCTCGAGTGCTTTGAGATTCTTTGTCTTAAAGGGTGTTGTGCAGTGGCGGGTTAATCATTTTGCCGCCCCTAGGCCCTGAAATAATTGCCACCCCGCCCCAGCAGCTCCCTGCCCCCCCGCCCCAGGTCACCTCCGCTCCGCTTCCGCCACCTCCCCTGAGCACGCTGCCGGGTCCTGCTTCTCCCTGCTCCCGGCTAGTGCTTGTGAGCAAAACAGCTTCACGAATGAGGGGGGAAGAGGGGGAAACGCGGCGCGCTCAGGAGAGGAGGCAGGGCTGGGACGGGGATTTGGGGAAGGGGACCAATGGGGCAGGGAGAGGGCGGGGAAGGGGTGAGTTGGGGCGGAGGGTGCAAACCGGCGCCGGGGGAAGCAGCCTCTGGCTGCTATTATAAATTTGCCCCCCCAGCAATTTTGCTGCCCTAGGCCTAGGCCTTGTCGGCCTAGGTGTTAATACACTGCTAGCGTGTGAATGAGAGCGTGGCAGAGGAGACGAGAAACACAAAGGATTGCAAACTCAAACTGACCTGGGCTGTGTCTGTGACGGCCTACGACCTCCCAGCTGGCTGCTTATGGAGGCGTTGCTCATTACTGAAGGCCTGTGAGCTCCTCTCCTACATGCTATAGCCAGGGAGACCTGATGACCATCATTGTGGCACTTAGCTGTGGCTAACAAATGCCCTGGGTTTGCTTTATCAGCCTGTTCAGTGGGTAAAAGCCTTCACCATGGGTCTAGCATCAGGGCAGAGTTTGGTGACCATCAGGAGAAGGAGGGCAATGCTTCCTGGAATTCTGGGCCAGGGAGCAGCAGGCCGGCGGGGTGGCAGGGGGGCATGAGGAGACGTTCAGGGAGTGGTGGGAGGACAGAGAGCTCCAGATGAGCACGGGGCAGGTAGTGGAAACGCAGCCTGCGCTGCTAGAGAACACATGGGAACAGGCCACCTTCGTGCCTTTCTTTGCAGGACATGGAGAACACTGGGGACTGGCAGATGCATTGCACCCCTAGGAGAGCCCCCTGCACATCCCCAGGGGAGCAGCCATGGCCTGAGGTACTGCAGTTTGTACGGCTCTGCCAGGATGTGTGTCTGCTGCATGAGTTAGTTTCGGGTGCACTTGGTCTAGGTGGGGAGCCATTTCCAGGCCGAGCGCTGCCCCTCGTGCATATACACGCCCCAAGGAACCTACCTCTATCACAAAGGCAAAGAGCTCCCCTCTACTGAGCAGCCCTGCTATTAGTCCACTGCTCAGAATTAGCTTACAGCCTCCCTTTCCTGCTTCCCGCTTTGTGCAATCCCCGGCATGCAGATAGCATAGGAATCCAGACGTGGCATTAGACGCCTCACCCTGCTCTTCCATCTGCCTGAGGCACAGACCACATTCGCTCTGCAGCCACTTAGCTGGTGGTTACTCTGCTCATTGCTCCTGCGTGGCTTCATGAGCCACGGGAACTGGGCTGGACAGTCCCAGGGATGCGATGCCCAGTGATGTCAATTGGGCAGCTTGGGGAAAAGTCCCTTGCTGCAGTTTCAATAGTTCATGATGTCTCTGTATATCCTGCCCCCCCAGACCTCCTCCCACCCGTCCAGTGTCACTGTCTATAAATCTGCCCCCATGTACACTAACGCCTACAGAACCAGTGAGCTGCAGCCCTTCCTATTCCTGTGTTCAGAGTCTAGGGGAGACTGGCACAGATTTGGAATATTGATCTTATCAACTGCCACAATCAGGGAACCCTGACTGCATGAATTCATCTGTTATATCCTGCACAATGCTCACTGTCTCCCTGTGCAGTAGGACATGCTGAATTCCCCGGCAGACATCCATCAGTGCCCCACTGCAGATTGACTCACAGACCAGCAACAATCCAGTGCGGCAAGTTCCCATATTGCTGGGCCGCTCCACATGGGTGGCAGCTCTGTCATAATGCTGCAGGTCTGGGTAAGCTTGGGACACGATTCCAGGGACATGACCTTCTGCACCTGGCAGTTCTGGAGGCACTGCAGGCCATCCAGGGTCTCCAGAATGATCCAGTCCCACCCTTCAGTGCTTATTGGTTGGACCCCAGATTGTCAATCCACTGAGTGTAGCTGCTTTGAGCATAGATCAAAGAGGAATGGCTCACCAGGCTCAGCACCCCCATGCCTCTTGGCTGAGTCCATCTGTCCACAGAGTCTAGTCTAGTGTATCAGGGTCTGCTTTCCTGTCTTAACAACACACAGGAGCACTGCATTCTCTGTCCCTCAGCCATGATTACAATGAGCACAGGCATAGGTGCCTTCTAGGGGTGATGGATATTTGACCCCTTCTACTGCAATTCCCTCCAGTGCCAGTAAGAACCCTCCATTGTGCTATGAGAATGTCCCTGAAGCCAATGAGCAGTGTCGGGAACCCTGGAGTAGCTCACACACTGCTCCGATGTACGCACGGTGTAATGTGCTGCTCTGTGGACACAAGCCCTGCAAAGTACACGGGTGCAAGGGCAAAAGTGTGAACACCCTTCATGAACCAGCTGTGCTGAGCTAACTGAGCCGTTAGACCTGGCCCCAGTGTGACTCCTGGGCAGAGACAAGCCCCAAGACTTCCCACGGGAGACAATGGACTTAGAGTTTTTATCCTGTCTGTGCTGAACAACCTAATGCTTCTGTGGGGAAGATAAAAAGGAAAAACTCACCAGGATCTGAAGAGAGATGGAGGGAGAGCCGGAAAGAAGCAATTAGGACAGGACAGGCTCCTTGGCCATGGAGTCCAACGCAGTCAACCTTAGCATATAACCCCCTTCAGAAATTGATCAGGCCCCATCTCCAAATGAGTTGCATTTACCTTTTTCATGGCCACACTGCACTGGTAGCTCATAGTCATCCTGTGACTGAATAATACACCCAGGAGTTCTCCTCCTCTGTTGTTTCCAACAGATGAGATGACAGTTTATAGAAGAAATTCTTGTTATTAGACCTTAAGTGCTCAGCTTTGTATATTAAATTTCTATTGCTCCAGTCCTTTATGTCATCCCGTTCTTCCTGTACAATCTTCTGATCCTTCACAGTATTGATGCTGTCTCATAACTTTGTGTTGCCAGCAACTTTCATTTTGCTCACGTCCTACTTTTGTGTCAAGGTCATTAATGAAAAGATTAAATAAGATGGGGCCCAGGACCCATCCTGCAGAAAGTAGATTAGACTCTGGCAGTGAGAAAAGAAACAGGAGAAGAACAGGAGCATGTGAGTGGAAGTGAGAGCTTGTGAGAAGCCAACCTGACCAACCTCATTGCCTTCTATGATGAGATAAATGGCTCTGTGGATATGCGGAAAGCGGTGGACGTGATATATCTTGACTTTAGAAAAGTTTTTCATACGGTCTCCCACTATATTCTTGCCAGCAAGTTAAAGTAGTATGGATTGGATGAATGGGCTATAAGGTGGAGAGAAAGCTGGCTAGATTGTCGGGCTCAACAGGTTGTGATCAACAGCTTGATATCTAGTTGGCAGCCCTTATCAAACGGAGTGCCCCCAGGGTCAGATCTTTATTAATGATCTGGAGGATGGTGTGGATTGCACCCTCAGCAAGTTTGCAGATGACACTAAGCTGGGGGGAGAGGTAGATATGCTGGAGAGTAGGGATAGGGTCCAGAGTGACCTAGACAAATTGGAGGATTGGGCCAAAAGAAATCTGATGAGGTTCAACAAGGACAAGTGCAGAGTCCTGCACTTAGGATGGAAGAATCCCATGCACCGCTACAGGCTGGGGACCAACTGACTAAGCAGCAGTTCTGCAGAAAAGGACCTGGGGATTACAGTGGACGAGAAGCTGGATATGAGTCAGCAGTGTGCCCTTGTTGCCAAGAAGGCTAATGGAATATTGGGCTGCATTAGTAGGAGCATTGCCAGCAGATGGAGGGACGTGATTTTTCCCCTCTATTCGGCACTGGTGAGGCCACAGCTGGAGTACTGCGTGCAATTTTGGTCCCCCCACTACAGAAAGGATGTGGATAAATTGGAGAGTCCAGCAGAGGGCAATGAAAATGATTAGGGGGCTGGAGCACATGACTTACGAGGAGAGGCTGAGGGAACTGGACTTATTTAGTCTGCAGAAGAGAAGAGTGAGGGGGGATTTGATAGCAGCCTTCAGCTACCTGAAGGGGGGTTCCAAAGAGGATGGAGCTCAGCTGTTCTCAGTGGTGGCAGGTGACAGAACAAGGAGCAATGGTCTCAAGTTGCAGTGGGGAAGGTCTAGGTGGGATATTAGGAAACACTATTTCACTAGGAGGGTGGTGAAACACTGGAATGGGTTACCTAGGGAGGTGGTGGAATCTCCATCCTTAGAGGTTTTTAAGGTCAGGCTTGACAAAGCCCTGGCTGGGATGATTTAATTGGGGCTGGTCCTGCTTTGAGCAGGGGTTTGGACTAGATGACCTCCTGAGGTGCCTTCCAACCCTGATATTCTATGATTCTAAGCTTGTGTAATGGCCCAGCATTGATGGATGAAGCTACAACTCCTGGCACAGAAAAGTGTCTGTTGCACTGTTTAGTGTACACTGTCAAGCTGTCCTTCTGGGGGCTCAAGAGCACGGGTAGACTGGTAGGAACTAAACCCCAAACTGGCTGTGAGTTCTATACTTAGATTTCACCAACCAATTATCAAATGCAAACTCCTCAGGAGCTGTAACAGCCTGACGATGGAATTACAGACATTCCGATCTGTCCTGCCACCCAGGTGAGCTGCCTTTGTGTTAGGTGGTCCCTTACACCAATGATCATAGCACTAATCAGGTTACTCCTAGTTCCGAAGGACCTGTCAATTACCCCAGGTCAATTGCACCTTAGATGTCACACCAAAGACAAGGCTTGTGGCCAATCCTATAATAAACTAGCTAATGATTTATTAAATAGGAAAAGGAAATGAGATTTATTTACAAAGTTAAAGAACGTAACTCTAGATACAAAAATGAGTTACAGTCTTAAATTTCAAAAAGTAATAAAAGCTTCTATAATAAGCAAGCTCTATATGTCCAGGCTAAGCAGCTGGGAATCCCTTGCTTATGCCTAGAAACCTTGCCCCTCAGAGTCCAAGAAGCACTGAAATCCAGTCCCTCCTTGTTAGAGTTTTTTTAGTCCCTTCTGTAGTGGGGTGGCTGCCCCACTCCTGGAGAAGAGGGATGAAAAGCAGCCCTAGAGAGGGCTGTGACTGGGGAAAAGAGTGAAAGCAGCAAAGCTAGGCTGATTGAGGAAGCAGCCACAACTGTGGACAGCTCAATCAGAGCCCAGTTGGCCCCTCTAAGAGGGCTGGGGGCCAGGAGCTGGAGGAGAGAAGGACTGGGCTGTCTGGGAGAGAAGGGTACCTGAGGTAGAGCAGGGCTAGGGAGCGGTAAGAGGAGCTGGGGAGCTCCAGGCTGCAGGCCTTGTGCAAGGCCTAAAGAAGCTACTGGGGCTGCAGAGCTACCGTCCGGGGTTAGGCAGAGGCAGCTGGTCCCAACCCCCTTGCCAGTGATGAGTGGTTTACAGACTGCAGTCTGCCCCAATGAGCAGGGGCTAGATGATGACTGGCAGTAGCCACCGAGGCAAGGTGGGCTGAGAGAGTTGGGGGTTCCCCTGGGGGGGGAGACCCAGCATGTGGGAGTACTGCAGTGGGCAGAACCGCAGCATAAAGGGGCACCAGGGGCCGGGAAGGACATGGGGGCCTCAGGCAGGCGAGACACCAGCCAGCAGAGGGTGCTCCAAAGCTGGTGAAGAGCTAATTCCCAAGAGAACCAGCAGGAGGCACCTCACCAGTGAGTCTTTGCTTCACTACAGCTTCCCATCTTCTGCAAGCTCAGCCGATGGGAGGAATTCACTTGCGAGACTCATCTTCCTGGGAGGGGCAGAATAAACCAAGTCTTTTGTCCTCTTTAATTTTCCACTCTAGGCCATCTGGTGGTGCTGGGCCTAACTTGTGGGACAGGACATAACTCCTTCCGCTGAAGTCCAGCATGTCCCACTGATCCATGTCTCTCTCCTGGCTGGTGGGTCACACCATCAAACAGTTTGATGTTACCTTACAGTGTGGGATACAGATGTTACGAGTGGGATTAATGCTACAGCAACTCACAGGCATTTCATAAAGCCTAAAACCCAAACACGTTATAATTCTGATACCTATTTGAACAATACTGACAGCCAGGTGAGCAAGACTGATCCCAGCTCTGTACTTGTCAGTATTCAGCTAAGGCACCTTGGCAAGAGCTGGCACTTGATCTGCCAGCATCGCAAACACTATCTAAGATGTGGCACTGACCTCCATCACTGTAGTAGCTGGGAGAGCAAGATGTTTGGAGTTTGAGGGCTTGTTTAGCTAGAAGGCCCCAAACGAATGTGGGGAAAATGGCAACATTTCAAGCAATGTCATTTTTAAAAGCTTCTCTGTGAAAGTGAGCCAGTATTCACTGAAAAATGGTAGAGGAAATTCACATATCTTCTGAAGGGCTACTGCCAAATTTGGAGATTAACTTCAGTTACTAAGGGTAGGGATTTGAGTCCTGCATTAAGTGGAAAGCACAGCTAACCATGGAATCCCTCTGTCTCTGTAATGTATATACTGCAGCTGGAACATCCCTGGGGACTGGTGGCCTCTGGCCATCCAGGAGAGAGGGGCAGGTACAACGGGGGCCTCAGTGCAAATTCACTTCAGCCTCTCTGCTGAGCCGGCCAGTGGGGCGTCACTCACTGTTCACTGTGGTCAGGCATTTGTGCTGAGGATGCCAGTTCCTTAGGAAGTGGGCTGAACCGACCCTCTTGTCCTGACTCATCACACGCAGGCCAGCAAACAGCCAGCAGATAGAGATGTCCTGCAGTCCCTGCTGGGCTGGATTTGCCCCGCTGGCTCCATTGCCCGTTCCCAAGAACCCTCCATCAGGCAGCACCATGGGAGGCAGGGTCAGTCCTGCTTTGGCATCGCTGGTCCATGAGGAGGTTAGCATCGGTTGTGGATTACATCTGCCTGAATTGCCAGGGAGATGATGTCACACATCCCTTTGCTGTTCTGCTGTTCTGGATGGGTTTTGGGGCCCCCACTCCTGGCTCTTCACTAATGCAAGTGCCACTCTTAGAGCTGAGAAAAGAGATGATGGGAAGGGAGCGAGGAGCAGAGCTGGATCTGAATAAAGCTGTCAGCAGGGGGGTGAGGGTGGGGGTGTAAGAGAGAGAACCTCGCTGGCAGCGATCTGGCTACAGCGTAGCTCTAAGCTGCAGTGCAGACGGGCACTGAATCATGCTCTATAACCAGATTAGAGCATGAGCCATTGCCCAATCTAGGCAGCAGGCCCTGTCCCGGCTGGTGAGTAGTAAGAATTTGTATTGGGGAAGGGAGGCTGCAGCACAGCCTAGCTGCTTGGGCGAGGGTTTCTCTTCCCCCCGCAGGAGTGTCTCATTCCTCCCCATTGCTACGCCATGAACAATGCACCTGAGTAACAGCCTGCCACAAAACTACTCCAGGGGGCATTCTGTGCCAAAAAAATAAAAATTCTGTACGCAATATTTTTAAATTCTGCAAAATTCTTCATATTTTATTTGTCAGAATAAGACCATATAATCACACCTGTTTCAATTATTTTGGTAATTTATTTCAAAATACCTGTTGGCAAGTACATCTGTAACAATAGAGACAATAAAAAAAGATTCAGGAAATATTTTCTTTTGTCAAATAGAATCCTTACTAGGCATATAAATACAGAACTTTGAGTAACTCATTTAAACTACAATACAGAACCGTATTTCCTCCCTCCCCCCTCAGAAGCAGTGGAAAGGCTTGTGGGAGTCAGGGGTAACAGAGGAGCTGAGGAAGAGGGATGGAGCCTGGCAGTGAACTTGGAGGATTGTGGCTGGGAGAAATATGGAATGGGTGTTTTGGGGGAGCAGGGAGGAATTGTTAAGGAGTCTCCCCCATGCAGATCCTGACTGACTCCTAGCCCCTACCATTCAGTCAGGCACATTTGCCCCCATCCCCATATGTCCTTACACCCGCACTCAGACACCCATCACGTGTCCCTGCACTCTCCCATATGTCCCTGCACCCCCTTCACCATCCCCCCATGTCTCTATGTCCCCACTCAACCACCCCCTTTCCCCATGTGTCCCTGAACCCCCTCCCTCATCCCCATGGGTCCCTGTTCCCCCTCAGCAACCCCACTTCTCCCATGTGGCCCTGCACCTCCACTCCTATTCAGCCCCTGCCCCAGTCTGTCCTCCCCCACGAGCCCTTATGAACCTCAGTCTCTGACCTCCCAGCCCCACACTGTCTGTCCCCCCATAGCCCATCTCCTGACAGGTGCTGCCAGGCAGGCAACCTCTTCCCTTCCTTATTGGCAGAGGGGGCTGCTCCTGCCCTGGAGTGGCTGCTCTGTTCTAGCATCACAGTGGCCCCTGATGGGCAAAAGGCGGAACTGCAGCAACTTTCTGGCAGAAGTTATTTTAGTGGAAAAAAATTATGCACAGCACAATAATCCCCCCAGGAATGCTGAACGCGGAGCCCCCAGCGCTGAGGTAAGGGGCTCTCAGACAAGCCAGCAGCTCTGGTCCCTCAGAACAGCTGGCTGGTCTGAAAACCAGGGTGAGACATGGAGGGTTTCTGCTATAGATGTTAGCTGAGAGCTGTTGGTCGAGCTGTCACAGATGATCCCACCATTTGTTGCCCTGTCCCTAGGGTGTGTGAGAGAGATTTCAGGGTGTGTTCTCTCTTTCTCTCTCTCTCTGCCTGCAGTAGTCTGTCTTAGTCTGGCTTTAGGCCTGGGGGGAAGAGCCCAGAGATTGCCCCAGGGGAGACAGTGCTGGGCCCACCCTGGGGGGACTGCCCTGCGGCTGGGGACAGCAGAGAGACCCTAAGAGGGGACGGTGCAGACTGCCCTGGTGTATGGAGTGAGGTCATTTTCCTGGTTATATTCAATGGTCCCTTTCCATCCCCATGTTACCCCCCTCCCGCCAGAAGAGCCTATGCCTGGAGGCAGCAACGCTTCTTCCCAGCGGCAGGGCCATGCAGAACATGCCCTCATGGTACAGGTTTGTGGCTAGCAGCTGAGCTAACAACCTGGCCAAATTCTCATCTGATCCCCAGTAACCCGAACCATTCCCAAACAGCCCCACTCTCTGCAGAGTCCCTGCAGTGCAGACCGACCCTTCCAGGCAATGGGCCCAGGTAGCGAAGGAAACCCCAATCCCAGCCCCCACTCCATTGACAGAGAAGGGGCAGTTACAGATGTGTTAGCTAAGTTCCCCTTAGCTTCAGCTCTTCACATACACCCTGACTGTGGCCGACGCCCTTGCATTCCTGCCCCGCCCAGGAACCCCCTGGAAATTTACTGGGAGAGAGGGGCAGTCACATGCTGCAAATTGTGTCCCAGAGGGAGGGGTCCTGGTTCTGCTAGCCCCCCGCTCTGGCAGCTGCTTCCTATGGTCTGGGAGATGCACGGGTGTAATGATGCTGTCTTTGGTGGGACAGCTGTATTTTAAAGAATCCTTATTGAGGGCTCAGGAACAAACCATCCCGATGTGCAGAAAGAATAGCAAATACCACAGGCGACCAGCTGAGCTTAACAGTGAAATCTTTGGTGAGCTTAAACTCGAAAAGGAAGCTTACAAGAGGTGGAAACTTGGACAGATGACTAGGGAGGAGTATAAAAATATTGCTCGAGCATGCAGGGGTGTAATCAGGAAGGCCAAAGCACAATTGGACTTGCAGCTAGCAAGGGATGTGAAAGGTAACAAGAAGGGTTTCTACAGGTATGTTAGCAACAAGAAGAAGGTCAGGGAAAGTGTGGGCCCCTTACTGAATGGGGGAGGCAACCTAGTGACAGAGGACGTGGAAAAAACTGAAGTACTCAATGCTTTTTTTGCCTCAGTCTTCACAGCCAAGGTCAGCTCCCAGACTGCCACACTGGGCAGCACAGCCTGGGGAGGAGGTGAGCAACCCTCTGTGATGAAAGAGCAGGTTAAGGACGATTTAGAAAAGCTGGACATGCACAAGTCCATGGGTACAGATCTAATGCATCCAAGGGTGCGGAGGGAGTTGACTGATGTGATTGCAGAGCCATTGGCTGTTATCTTTGAAAATTTGTGGTGATCGGGGAGGTTGGACAATTGGAAAAAGGCAAATATAGTGCCCATATTTAAAAAAGGGAAGAAAAAGAAGCCGGGGAACTACAGACTGGTCAACCTCACTTCAGTCCCTGGAAAAATCATGGAGCAGAGCCTCAAGGAATCCATTTTGAAGTACTTGGAGGAGAGGAAGGTGATCAGGAACAGTCAACATGGATTCACCAAGGACAAGTCATGCCTGACCAACCTGATTGCCTTCTATGATGAGATAAGCAGGCTCTATGGATACGGGGAAAGTAGTGGATGTGATATATTTTGACTTTAGTAATGCTTTTGATATGGTCTCCCACAGTATTCTTGCCAGCAAGTTAAAGAAATATGGATTGAATGAATGGACTATAAGGTGGATAGAAAGCTGGCCAGATTGTCGGGCTCAACAGGTTGTGATCAACGGCTCAGTGTCTAGTTGGCAGCTAATATCAGGCGTAGTGCACCAGGGGTTGGTCCTGGGGCCGCTTTTGTTCAACATCTTTATTAATGATCTGGATGATGGGATGGATTGCACCCTCAGCAAGTTCGCAGATGACACTAAACTGGGGGGAGTGGTAGATACGCTGGAGGGTAAGGATAGGGTCAAGAGTGACCTAGACAAATTGGAGGATTGGGCCAAAAGAAATCTGATGAGGTTCAACAAGGACAAGTGCAGAGTTCTGCACTTAGGATGGAAGAATCCCATGTACCGCTACAGGCTAGGGACCGAATGGCTAAGCAAAAGTTCAGCAGAAAAGAACCTGGGGATTACAGTGGATGAGAAGCTGGATCTGAGTCAGCAGTGTGCCCTTGTTGCCAAGAAGGCCAACGGCATATTGGGCTGTATTAGTAGGAGCATTGTCAGCAGATCAAGGGAAGTGATTATTCCTCTCTATTTGGCACTGGTGAGTCCACACCTAGAGTATTGCATCCAGTTTTGGTCCCCCCACTACAGAAGGGATGTGGACAAATTGGAGAGAGTCCAGCAGAGCGCAATGAAAATTATCAGGGGGCTGGGGCACATGACTTATGAGGAGAGGCTGAGGGAACTGGGGTTATTTAGTCTGCAGAAGAGAAGAGTGAGGGGGGATTTGATAGCAGCCTTCAGCTACCTGAAGGAGGGTTCCAAAGAGGATGGAGCTAGGCTGTTCTCGTGGTATCAAAAGACAGAATGAGGAGTAATGGTCTCAAGTTGCAGTGGAGGAGGTCTAGGTTGGATATTAGGAAACACTATTTCACTAGGAGGTAGGGTGACCAGATGTCCTGATTTTATAGGGATAGTCCCGATATTTGGGGCTTTTTTTTTTAATATGGGCTCCTATTACCCCCCCATCCTCTGTCCCGATTTTTCACACTTGCTATCTGGTCACCCTACTAGGAGGGTGGTGAAACACTGGAATGGGTTACCTAGGGAAGTGGTGGAATCTCCTCCCTTAGAGGTTTTTAAGACCCGGCTTGACAAAGCCCTGGCTGGGATGATTTAGTTGGGGATTGGTCCTGCTTTGAGCAGGGGGTTGGACTAGATGACCTCCTGAGGTCCCTTCCAACCCTGCTATTCTAGGATTCTATGACACAGCTGAGAGTATCAGTTCAGGACAAATTGCCTAGAGCAGGGCAGTCACAGCCCTAGGCTGGTGGTTTTCCACCTCTAAGGCACACCAAACAAGAGGACTTCAGTCTCACCCCACTGGCTAACCAGAAGTCATACAAGCAATTTCATAGAATCATAGACTCATAGGATCTCAGGGTTGGAAGGGACCTCAGGAGGTCATCTAGTCCTTAGACACTGCAGTTTCCCAGTATGACCACCAGTGCCACTCGTTATGGGGATGACTGGTTATGAAAACCAATATCCCAGTAGAAGAAAAACGGTTCTCCCGATCCCAAAGGACCAAGCCCCAGACCCAGGTCATTATACAAGTCAGATCTTACCCACAAATCATGCTGTTGCCAATCCTTTAGAATCTAAAATCTAAAGGTTTATTCATAAAAAGAAAGAAATATAGATGAGAGCTAGAATTGGTTCAATGACATACAGTGATGGCAAAGTTCTTGGTTCAGGCTTGTAGCAGTGATTAAATAAATGGCAGGCTCAAATCAAGTCTCTGGAGAACATCCCCAGCTGGGATGGGTCATTGAGTCCTTTGTTCAGAGCTTCAGTTTCTAGCAAGGTTCCTCCAGAAGTAAGAAGCAGGAGTGAAGACAAAATGGAGATGCTGCTGCTGCTTTTTATAGTCCTTTTGCTGTGTGGCTTGTGCTTCCTTTGTTTCCAACACAAGCCACCCAGCCCATGGCCTGGAAACACCTCAGAGTTCTCTCCACAGGCAGGTCCCTGCCTGCCTGGCTGAGTCCCCGGCGTGTCTGCCTTCTCTCAGTGGGTCAGTTGCATAGCTGAAGGTCCTTCATGGGCCACCCAGCAGGCTGGGCAGTGCTGGCACCAGTGTCCGGGGTGTCACCCAGAAGCAGAGCACAAGTTTGAAATACAGCCAGTATAGAGCCAATAATTATAACTTTAAATACAAAAATGATACATGCATAGAGACAGCAAAATCATAACCGGCAAATCATAACCTTGTCACAGACACCTCACTCGACAACCTTTGTACAATATTTGCTGCAAATATAGAACAATGGTTGCAACAATGATCTACACGGTCACAGTTTATGTCAGTAACGGCACAACAGGCGACGCCCATCTCCTTTTGTCACTTGCACTCCTGCCCCTTACCCCAAATCCCTCCCTCTCCCCTGCCAGGTACCTCACTCCAGGTACCATCTGCACCATGGGAAAGAGGGCAGCACAGTAGGCACGAAAACAGCTGAAAGCTCCCCGGCTCCCCCAGGCTGTGCCAGAGACCTGCTCCCCCGGTGGCAGATGGCAGGGAGATGCACTCAGGCACATGCAGTGACCCCCTGGGGGCAGAGCCCCACCAGTCCCCCTGCCTGTGCTGGCAGCCGGCTTGGCCTCTCCCGTCTTCCACCCCGACAAGAACCAGGATCCACACAGGCTGCCCACGGGCGCCCACTTCCCTAGTCACCATCTCCACACCTGTCACGATTCTATAGCTCTCTAGCATATCCCCCCTTTGTCGACTGTTTTCCAAGCTGAAAAGTCCCAGTCTTTTTAATCTCTCCTTCCCGTGTATTATTCCCTTGTGACGGATTCCCACCCTTCTCTGGGAGGCACCTGATGTCCTGGGGTTCCACTGAGCCTGCCCGTTCCACCAGCCTGGGCTCCCTCACCTTGTTCTGCTGCATACACACACATACAAATAGGGACACACCCCGCTGCAGAATGACACCGATACTGAAATCAGTGCTGCATGGAAGGCTTTCAGCTAGGGAATTGCCCAGCACTCAGGTGCACACACTCTCTAGAGTGTAAACCCAAAATTATATTGTCTTGCGCTGCATAGAAAGCTGTAAAGCGTGAGCTCGTGAAATCCGCCACCTCCCTCAATGTGGAAGAAGATATGCACAGCTTTTTGCGTCTCTCCCCTCCCCCCCCCCCCCAGTTACAAATTACACAAACTTCATCTTACACAAATTACATAAAAGTCATCTTGGGTGGGGATTCAATGAAGAACGAACCAAGATTAATTCACTTCCCAGCCTTAAATAGGATTTGCTTATGGCAGGAATCCTTTGTTTCCCAGTTTGACCCACCCACCCCCTCTTAATGGAAAACCACTAGAAGTCCAAGATCATGTCCAGTACCAGGTGACAGGCTGTTTGTATACTGTCTGGTGGGTGTTCCCCAGGTGAAAACACAGTTGTAATTGTTACATAGTCAATATTCCTAACTTCAGATTCAGAAATGATACATGCATACAAATTGGCTAATCATATTCAGTAAATCAGAACCTTTCCAATGATACCTCACATGACCCATCTTGCATAAAATACATCTTATGTATGCCATATTCATATCATAAGCATATTTCTATGAAGAATACAGGGCGTAATGTCACACCCCGTCCAAGGACCTTGCCTCGTAGCATAGACGGCCCTGGTGTGTGACAAAGGACCAGCCAACAGACTGTAGAGATGCTTTGAGAAGGTTTAGCTGCTGTATGGCTCTCAAATGCGTTCCTAGACAACCCCCTTGACAGGATAGCACCTTGTGGAAGAGAGGAAAGAGTGGTCACTTGGTGATATGTAAGAAAATTATTGAGAAAGATGCTGCTGTCATGAGCTTTTGGGGTGTCAGTGTCTCTGGGGTAGGGGCTTTGCTCTTGTGATATGCCTGGTAGCCTGTCTTAGTGGGCCAGTAGAAAGGCCCAGAAATATATACTTGCCTAGGGATGGGTTAATCTGGCCCTGGCCATGTGCCACCTTTGCCCTTCTAGGCTGTTACACTTATGTGCCACAAGGCTCAGGTGATGGGTTTCCCGCTGCCACCCCGATGGCCAGCTCCCGACCCCCACCCCAAGCGTCTGTGATGTCCAGGCCCGCCCTCCACCCCCAGGAGTCTGTGGTGGGCAGAGTCCCCTCCCGCCAGGAGCGTGTGGTGGCCAGACCTTCTCCTCCGCGGGAGTCTGTGATGGCCAGAACCCTGCCTCCCCCACAGGAGTCTGTGATGGCCAGGCTCCCCTCCCCCCAGGAGCTGTGATGGCCAGACCTTCTCCTCCGCGGGAGTCTCTGATGGCCAGGCCCTTCATCCCTTGGGACTCAGGACCCCCGCCCCCACCCCATGATGGCCAGGACCTCCCCATCCCCTTGGCCTGCTGTGACTGTGTTGGGGGCAGCAGGAGGGAGTTGGGCCTTGTTTTCTTTCCTTGGGGGTGCAGCAAGCAAATCCCAGCGCCCTTGCTGGCCTGGAGCTGGCTGCCTGCCCACAGTTAGGAAGAACAGAGGAATGAGACTCCGTTTGGGCAGCTCTGTGCATAATGCCCAAATATAGACATTTCGCTGGGTCCCAAGAAGCCAGCTTTGGAACCAGACTCGGCAGCCGGCAGCATCTGTAGCTAATGTGGGGGTGTGAGCCTGACCCAGCCATCTGCTGCAGGGCTCAGCTGAATGAGCAGCAAGGCCTGGCCAGGGAGGGGCTCCTTTGGCCTGGTACAACCCTGAGCCCACCTTGCCCAGTGAGCCGGCTGGCTGTATGTTTGCACGCACATGCATGGGAGTGTCTGGGTAGAGGTGGGGGCTGAACATATGTGTTTCTGTGTGCATGTGTACACCCAGGCATGTGTCTGTGTGTACTGGGGTGTCCACATGGCAAACTCTTATGTGGTGTTCCTGCCACCCGGCTAATGGCTAAAGAACTATGGTTCCCACTGGCATTTTGTTAAATGGGCCTTTTCCATTGTCCCCTCTGAAAACTCCTCTCGTATACGTGAGCTAAGCCCAGAGCCTGAATGGGTAGCAACAGCCTCACTGTGAGTGCTGGAAAATACAAAAGCCCGACAAGGAAGGGTCCACCCCACCCCCCACCAGCCGTTTAAGGGCTCATTGGCGAGGGTGAGCCATCCTGGGACTAACCTGTCAGGTGGGGGCATTGCTGTGGGACACAGACTCTGGGCCTGGCAGTCAGCGGCCGCCTCCCAGCACAGGGTGGGGCTGACATGCCCATGTTGATGTTTTGGGCTCAGCCTTTGGTCCCATTGCCAGTGATGGGCTGTCCCCATGGGGCACAGGAGTAGCTCTGCAGTGACGCTGTCCTTGCTTGGAAAGGACCCAGAGGACAGTGTTGGGCGAGTGCTTGTTTCCCTGTAGGGTTCTTTCACCTGAGTGTGTGTGTGTGTGTGTGTGTGTGTGCTGAGTGTGAATGTGCTGTGAATGGATGTGCTGGGTGTTGATGTGGGTGTGTTGGGACTGGGTGTGCTGGATGTGGGTGTAGGTGCCCTCTAAGTGGGTGTGTGGGAAGAGGGTGTGCTGGGTGTGGGTGTGGGCTCTGAGCGGGTGTGCTGGGTGCGGGTGTGCTGGGAGTGGGTGAGCGGGAAGTGGGTGTGTGGGAAGTGGGTGTGCTGGGTGTGGGTGTGTGCTCTGAGCGGGTGTGCAGGAAGAGGCTGTGCTGGGAGTGGGTGTGCTGGGTGTGGGCTCTGAGCGGGTGTGCTGGGTGTGGGTGTGCAGGAAGCGGGTGTGCGGGAAGCAGGTGTGCTGGGAGTAGGTGTGCTGAGTGTGGGTGTGAGGGAAGCAGGTGTGCGGGAAGCAGGTGTGTGCTCTGAGTGGGTGTGCTGGGAGTGGGTGTGCGCTCTGAGCAGGTGTGTAGGAAGTGGGTGTGGGTGTGAGCTCTGAGCGGGTGTGCTGGGTGTGGGTGTGCAGGAAGTGGGTGTGTGGGAAGCGGGTGTGCTGGGAGTGGGTGTCCTGGGTGTGGGTGTGCGCTCTGAGCGGGTGTGCTGGGTGTTGGTGTGCGGGAAGCGGGTGTGAACTCTGAGCGGGTGTGCTGGGTGTGGGTGTGCGCTCTGAGCAGGTGTGCTGGGTGTGCTGGGTGTGCTGGGAGTGGGTGTGCTGGGAGTGGGTGTGCAGGAAGCGGGTGTGCCGGGTGTGGGCTCTGAGTGGGTGTGCTGGGTGTTGGTTTGCGGGAAGCGGGTGTGCAGGAAGCGGGTGTGTGCTCTGAGTGGGTGTGCTGGGAGTGGGTGTGCGCTCTGAGCAGGTGTGTAGGAAGTGGGTGTGCTGGGTGTGGGTGTGAGCTCTGAGCGGGTGTGCTGGGTGTGGGTGTGCAGGAAGTGGGGTGTGTGAGAAGCGGGTGTGCTGGGAGTGGGTGTCCTGGGTGTGGGTGTGCGCTCTGAGCGGGTGTGCTGGGTGTTGGTGTGCGGGAAGCGGGTGTGAACTCTGAGCGGGTGTGCTGGGTGTGGGTGTGTGCTCTGAGCAGGTGTGCTGGGTGTGCTGGGAGTGGGTGTGCTGGGAGTGGGTGTGCAGGAAGCGGGTGTGTCGGGTGTGGGCTCTGAGTGGGTGTGCTGGGTGTTGGTTTGCGGGAAGCGGGTGTGCAGGAAGCGGGTGTGTGCTCTGAGTGGGTGTGCTGGGAGTGGGTGTGCGCTCTGAGCAGGTGTGTGGGAAGTGGGTCAGCTGGGTGTGGGTGTGAGCTCTGAGCAGGTGTGCTGGGTGTGGGTGTGCAGGAAGCGGGTGTGTGGGAAGCGGGTGTGCTGGGAGTGGGTGTCCTGGGTGTGGGTGTGCGCTCTGAGCAGGTGTGCTGGGTGTGCTGGGAGTGGGTGTGCAGGAAGCGGGTGTGCTGGGTGTGGGTGTGCTGGGTGTCTGTGGGTTGTGCGGAAGGGGAGCTAAGCTGCAGCGGTGGCTTTGCGCCCGGCTGACACTACGGCCTTGGCAGGTCTCTGAGCTCCAGAGCCAGAGCCCCGTGCTGCCATAGTGCTTCCCCTCCTGATGGTCATCGACCCACCTTCGCCCTCCACCCCTGCTGCAGGAGGTTCAGCACCAAATCTCTGCTCCTCCTGGACACTGTGGAAAGGCTGCTGCTGCCACGAGGCTCTGTGGGTTGGTCATAGAAGCATAGAATCATAGAATATCAGGGTTGGAAGGGACCTCAGGAGGTCATCTAGTCCAACCCCCTGCTCAAAAGCAGGACCAATCCCCAATTAAATCATCCCAGCCAGGGCTTTGTCAAGCCTGACCTTAAAAACTTCTAAGGAAGGAGATTCCACCACCTCCCTAGGCAACGCATTCCAGTGTTTCACCACCCTCCTAGTGAAAAAGTTTTTCCTAATATCCAACCTAAACCTCCCCCACTGCAACTTGAGACCATTACTCCTTGTCCTGTCCTCTTCCACCACTGAGAATAGTCTAGAACCATCCTCTCGGGAACCACCTCTCAGGTAGTGGAAAGCAGCTATCAAATCCCCCCTCATTCTTCTCTTCTGCAGACTAAACAATCCCAGCTCCCTCAGCCTCTCCTCATAAGTCATGTGTTCCAGACCCCTGATCATTTTTGTTGCCCTTCGCTGGACTCTCTCCAATTTATCCACATCCTTCTTGTAGTGTGGGGCCCAAAACTGGACACAGGACTCCAGATGAGGCCTCACCAGTGTCGAATAGAGGGGAACGATCACGTCCCTCGATCTGCTGGCAATGCCCCTACTTATACATCCCAAAATGCCATTGGCCTTCTTGGCAACAAGGGCACACTGCTGACTCATATCCAGCTTCTCGTCCACTGTCAACCCCAGGTCCTTTTCCGCAGAACTGCTGCCTAGCCATTCGGTCCCTAGTCTGTAGCTGTGCATTGGGTTCTTCCGTCCTAAGTGCACTGTTTGGCTCTGTAGACCTGGGCTCATCTGCTGGATTTAGGTTACCAGGGAAAAATCAGTTTGTAATTTATGAAGCCTTGACCCAGCCTCCATGCCTCTGGGCCGTTAAAAGTCCGGTTGGCAGTGCTGCAGGGCTAAGGCAGGCTGGTCCCTACCTCTCCTGGCACCGTGCTATGCGGCGCCCAGAAGCTGCCAGCAGGCCCGGGTCCTAGATGGGGGGCCATGGGGCTCCGCATGCTGCTGCCCCCGCCCCAAGCTCTGGGAACCGGCCAATGGGACCTTGGGGAGCCTCCTGCTCCCCCCGACCTAGGACCCGGACCTGCTGCCAGGAGAGGCAGGCAGCCTGCCTTAGCCCCACTGACTGGGAGCCGCCTGAGATAAGCCCATGCACCAACTCTGAGCCCCCACCTCCAAACCTGGAGCACCCGCCTGCACCCCAAACCCTTCATTCCCAGCCCCACCCCAGAGCCCTCACCCCCTCCTGCACCCCACCCCCCTGCCTCAACCTGCTGCCCCCTCCCACACTCCAAATCCCTTGGCCCCACCCCCCAACCTGAAGCCCCCTCCTGCACCCTAAACCCCTCATCCCTAGCCCCACCCCAGAGCCCGCACTCCCTGCTGGAGCTCTGACCCCCTCCCACACCCTAACTCCCTCCCCCAGCCTGGAGCCCCATCCCACACCCTGAATCCCTCATTTCTGGCCCCACCCTGGAGCCCGCACCCCCCAGTTAGAGCCCTCACCACCTCCCATAACTCAACCCCTTGCCTCAGCCCAATGAAAGTGAGTGAGGGTGGGGGAGAGCAAGCCACCAAGGGAGGGGGAATGTAGTGAGCAGAGGGTGGGGCTTCGGGGCAGGGGTGGAGCTAGGGTGTTTGGTTTTGTGCGACTAGAAAGTTGGCAGCCCTACCCCCAGTTTGCACTGGGCAAGCAAAGAGCCTCCAATCACTGCCCTTTACTTTGCACTGGTTAAGGTTTGCCCAGCAGCTCTGGAGTTTCCCAGCAGTTGAGCATTTATCTAAATGTGCCGGGAGTCCTCAGCATCCCCCATCAGGAGAAGGCGTTTCCTGCCAACAACCAGCCGGAGCAGCAGAATTCCTGTGGGGAGGGGCAGCACCCATTTAAACACCTGTTTACACCAGGAACAATGTGTTCCCAAATCAGCGGTGTGCATAGATGCAACAGTTCCCTCTTGTGCAAATTCTCCCTGGTGGTTTAGTTCCAACCCAGGCCAGTCACGTTACCGTTCGTGCCACTGGCAGCCCGGGCCCATCTTCACCTGCAGCCAAGGGCAGGTGTCCTGTGACTGTAGCACTCCCCGGCTGTGGTAAACGCTGCAGCAAGCCCCAGTTGGGCTGTTCCCCCAACCCCAGAGCCATCCATACTGATCACAGGCAGCATTTGGTGAGCTTTATTAGTGACACGGTGGGTGATGTTGTACATGGTGCAAACATGTTTTACAGTCACAGAGGACAGAGCTGAGAACGGCCGTGGTGTTTGCTTGTAGCTTCACACTTTCAGTGTATTCTCCACAATGTCCTTCTCTTCCTGCATGGCAGGCTGGCGCCTCCACTGGGTGGTTCCAGGGGAACGTGACTTGGCTTCTGTTTATAGATCGGCATCTCCAGCACTTAAAAAGCCCTTTGCAGACACTAATGAAACTCTCCCCCCGCCCCCCTGAGATGGGCATTAGTCCCTTGTTATGCTGAGAGACACTGAAGCGGTGAGGCTACGTGACTTTGCTAGGGCTACAGGGAGTCTGCATCAGCGGTGGGTTAGAACTGAGCTGTGCCTGGCTCTGAGGTCTACGCTCAGTTCATTAGCACACACGCCACGGGGACAAGACAGCTCAGAGTGTGGGGAGGGCAGGTAACTTGTACTCTGTGCAGTAGCAGAGCACGCAACATTGTCCCCCAGATCTTCAAGATGCTGCTTGCAGGTCTTTTGAGGTTACTCATGAGCATCAGTGGGTGTTGGGCCAGCTCAGTGACTGGGTCTTGCTCTGTCGGGCCACAGGGAGATCAGGGATTGGTGCCTTTTGAGGTCCCCCAGACCTGATGTGGGGTCTCAGATGGATGCAGTGTCAACATGATTATCCTCTGGGGGGGATGGGAGCTTATTGTGCTGCTCCATAGCACCTCCTTTGGCCAAGCTCAGGGTCAGGCCCATCCAGCTGCCTAGCAAGCTTGGGTGTAAACCACTTGTCAGGGTGTGTCAGATGTCCCCAGCTATGCCCAGTCTCCAGAGGCTGGGAGTCTGTTGCAACTCCCAGTGCCAAAGCCTAGTTCAGGCCCTCAGCTCTGGAGATCCCTGGTTGATCGCTGGTGTCAGCCAAGAGGGCAGCTGCCACATGCAGCCCTGAAGGAGGCAGGTGTCGTGTGTCTGACACTGACATGAGAACTTGGGGTGTCGGTCAGACCTGAAAGCAGGGTGGTTTCATTTCTCATTGGCCAGCCTGGTGGCCCATTCGCTCCTCACCAGCTTAGAGCAAGTCATGCTTGGCAGCCCACCTGTGCAGTGTGAGCGCCTGAGCTCACTGCAGATTGTCCCCACCGTCCGATGGCAGAATGACGACACCAGCTGCATGTGTTTATCCCCCAGCAGGGAGAAGTGAGAACAGAGCCCTCCATAACAGTCAGGGCCTGTGCCTAGGGCTGGCGTTCTGCTTCCACGTGCCCTGCCCGGCTCACCGTGCACTGCACCATGCAGCATCTGGGCCCCCACCAAGCCTTGAGCCCACTGTGCTCACACTGGCTGTACCACGTGGCTGCAAGGCCCAGTCCCTGGCGACCAAGCCCAGCAAAGCGGACGGGGCCCCATCTGAGCACACCTGCATATTGATCAACCCACTGGCAGGGCTGTGCCTTGGGCTGGCCGCGTGGGCTGCCCCCTTTCAGAAACTGGGACTTGCAGGACCTCAGATGGCTCCTGGACTTGGGTGCAGCTACAGGCACCAGCAGGTGAGTCAGGCATAGGCGCTGACTCCATGGGTGCTTCAGGGCTGGAGCACCCATGGGGAAAAATTAGTGGGTGCTTAGCACCCACCAGCAGCCAGCTCCTCCCCCTCCCAGCACCTCGTGCCCACCTGCTGCCCCGCCGATCAACTCCTCCCCCTCCCTCCCAGTGCCTCCCGCCCGCTGCAATCAGCTGTTCCTTGGCGTGCAGGAGGTGCTGGGGAGTAGGAGGAGCGGGGAGAGGGGGAAGAACTGGGTGGGAAGAGATGGGGCAGGGGAAGGGGTGGAGTGGGGGTGGGGCCTCGCGCGGAGCAGGGGTTGAGCACCCCCGGGGCAAGGAAGCAGCCGGTGCCTGTGGAGTCAGGTGCTACCTCGTGACACGGAGCAGGGGAGGTTCCCCTCATGCTGATGTGTTACTGCCCCTCAGTTCATCTCACCCAGGGCCAGGAGGGCCACGGGCCAGCAGCACGTCAACCGTCCCCTGCTTTCTCATCGCTGGCCGTCTGGTGGGACTCTGAGAACAGCCTGGCCTGGGACAGCGCTCCCCTGGGGCCCTGCCCTGTGCTTTGGGGGAACTGCCCCCTCCCCAGAGAACAGTTCTCAGGGCCCCCCTTTCCCCGACAATGGTGGCTTAGAGTACCTGGTCTACTGTGAAAACGACACAGTGCGTGGCCAAAGGGGATTTAAAGGCACACAAAGCGATGAGCCCAGAGAACGGGCGCGGACAGGCGGGTGTGGGGCATAAAGCTCCAGGTAAACACCTTCCACAAGAGCAGACCCCAGGGTGTGATTCTCTAGATCCCCCTGCTCCACTGACACAGACCCTCCCCCGCTCCTCAGGTGCAACCCCCCCCCTCCGACACAGACCCTCCCCCGCTCCTCAGGTGCAACCCCCCGCTCTGACACAGACCCTCCCCCGCTCCTCAGGTGCAACCCCCGCTCTGACACAGACCCTCCCCCGCTCCTCAGGTGCAACCCCCCCCCCCGACACAGACCCTCCCCCGCTCCTCAGGTGCAACCCCCCCTCTGACACAGACCCTCCCCTGCTCCTCAGGTGCAACCCCCCCTCTGACACAGACCCTCCCCCGCTCCTCAGGTGCAACCCCCCCCCCCCGACACAGACCCTCCCCCGCTCCTCAGGTGCAACCCCCCCCCGACACAGACCCTCCCCCGCTCCTCAGGTGCAACCCCCCCCCTCCGACACAGACCCTCTCCCGCTCCTCAGGTGCAACCCCCCCCTCCTTTGACACAGACACTCCCCCGCTCCTCAGGTGCAACCCCCCCCTTTGACACAGACCCTCCCCCGCTCCTCAGGTGCAACCCCCCCTCCTCTGACACAGACCCTCCCCCGCTCCTCAGGTGCAACCCCCCCTCCTCTGACACAGACCCGCCCCGAGCCACTGGGGAAGACCCCCCCCCTCGCTCTAGTGGCGCAGACTCCCCTGCTTCTGCTCCACCGGCACAGCCCCAGCACCAAGGGCAGAAGCACAGTGACCGGCGATCCGTCGTGGAAAGCATGGCACTAGACACTGGCTGCTCTGAGCCCTGACGATGCTGGGGGGAGGTGACATCCCTGGGCCAGCCCTCTGCAAACTTCAGTTATTTCTTTGCACAAAATATCAGCATCAGGTGCATCTCCCCAGCCCCCCAACACATTCAGCCAATACTAACTGTCTGTGGCAGTCAGCATCTCTCCCCGTGCACTGTACGCTCCCTTTTCCTTTTCAGGGCACCGGAGATCCTGAACCTGCAGAGAGGTGGCAATTCGTTTCTGCCCCAAGCATTCTCCTGAGTTTGGCTCTGTGTCACTCCAGACAATGTCCCGCTGCCAGTTCTCCCCGACAGACTCCAAGCCGAGAGCAAAGCAAGGCTTTTTGGGGTTCAGGTCGCTGTCTGTGTGCTGTTCCGTATTGGCAGAGCCACGCAGTTCTGGAGATGAGGACCCAGACATTCAGGGACATCCATCCTGCATCTGCTGCACTTGGTAACTACCTCATGCTCCAAACTCTGTCAGCAGAAATAGGAACAAACACCCTCCCCCCATTCCTGCAACCCTGCCCCCATCTTGCACTGGCATGTCGCATGCTGGTGCTGGCTAAAAGAAAGAGCTTTAAGATTTTAAAGAATGTAAAAATGAATACCAGGTCTGCCGCACACGCTGCATCCAATGACCCCAGGGCCCTTCTCAGGGCTGCCCCCCTTAGTTGGACCCCACAGAGAACACTGCTCCTCCAGCTCTGGGGCAGGCAGGTGGACACTGCAGAGTCCCCAAGGACTGGTCATGTAAACAGTCATGAGAAAGGCAAACATCCTATTTTCTGCCACAGGTCTCATCCATGCGGGAGATCCAGCTTCCATATCCTATTGCAATAATTTTGGGACCTCCACCTGCCAAGATAAAAGGGTCGGTTACCCTTCGGCACAGGACTGGAACCAGGGGGTTACTGGAACAGGTTGGGCTTGTTTATTTTTAAATGAATTGAGTGAACCAGGTGTTGCATAAGTAGCCATGAGGAGTGACTCTCTCTCCAGTGGGCAGGCAGCAGCAGCAGCTCAGGCCTCTGTCCCCTGTCCCAGCTCGAGAGGGTCGAGGGGAGTTCGGTCTCCATGGGCCATTCAGTCTGTGCCTCTCGCTGATGCCAGAAAACCAGCTGCAATATGGGCAACTCAGGTGGGGCCTGCAATTCCCCAAGCCTTTACTGAGAGACAGGGCACCCCATTACCATTCACCTGAGTCACCAGCCTTTACACTTGACACTAGGAAGAGATCTCTGTCCTCACACTGAGCCAGCCAGAGCCTGTGGTGTACCATCTGAGCTCAGACAACAGCACTGGGCTGAGATGGCAAAAAAGACAGATGTTCACCCCACTAACACCTGGGAGGCCTCAGCTGGGTCCCATGGCACATGCCTCTGGGTACTACACTGAGCACATGCCCAGTTATCTGTGGCTGGGTTATTGAGGGAGAAGTTGGAGAAAATCCTCAAGCTCAGAGTGTGGAGACGCCCCAGAGACTCAATGCCCGTGGGCCTGGGGAATCTGGGCTCACCCACTGTCAGACGGTGACTCATTGGAGGTTTCAGGCTCTTGAGCTCATCTGAAGCCAAGTCCCCCAGCAACTGGCCATTGACTTAATTTGGCTGCTGGAAAGAATATAGCCAAACTGCTCTGGAGCCTTCAGCCAGTTGCTTTGGGGTTACTGGGCTTTGCCGAGGCAAATGGCGAGAGGATCTCGGGAACTGACTAACGTGCCAGAATTCCGTCCCAGAGGCTGGTTCCGATTGGCTGGCACACGGAGACTCTCCAAAGCAGGTTAAGCCTCCCATATTCAGTACTTGGGTGACATGAACGTGGTGTCCAAATGTGCTTGGACTCAAACAGTGGGGTGGGGGTGGGGAGGGATGGGAGGGAAGGAATCTAAAGCTAGACCTGAAATCTTGGGTCACCCAATGAACCTGGTAATGTTCTGTGGAGATCCCAGCTCCTCGGCCCCTCACTTGCCTTCTTTAGCTGTTTGACATTGCTGGATCGAATGGCCGCCAACAGCTGGTCCCTTGAGTTCTTCTCCTGAGCAGGAAGTGCCTTCTCCACCATCTTCCTCTGGGTGGCTGGAGAGAGAGAATTCCTTATATTTTCATTGATCAGGGGTGGGGCTAGTGGAGGTGGGGGTGGGGGAGGTGCAGCCGGAGGCCCACCCTTCTTAGGAGAACTTTTAGGGGAAGACCATGGGGAAGATTTTGGGGATGACTGTGGTGAAGGCTTGGGCGACCCCTTTAGCAAGCCGCCTGCCTTTGGCACCTCTAGCAGATCCTTCTTCTCGCTACGTTCCTGAACCTGCTTCTGCTCCTGCAGGCGTTTCTGCCTCTGCTTGTCCATGTTCCTACTCAGCAGGTTTGTGACTGTCATGCGGGGACCTGCCAGTTCAAAATGATAGCCCAGCTTCAGGAGGGTGGTGTTCTCCTTCAGCAGCTTGGCTATCTCCATCTCTGTCTTCCCCCCGCAGATGTGTCTCTGGTTATGGAAACGCAGCTCTGTCAGGGTGTTGTTCTGCAGCAGTGCACGGAAGATGGCCAGGATCCCTTTACCTGTGATGTGGTTAGAGTCCAGATTGATGCTAGTTAGTGTCTTGTTTGACTTCAACATAATGGCGATGGCAAATGCCACATGGTCATCAGCATGGGTATTGGCCAGTGAAAACACTTTGACTACGGTGTTAAATTCCAAGGCCTCTGTGAAGCGCACCAGGATTTCACTGGTGATGCAGTCGGAGTTATTGACATTGACTTCCATCATCTCTGGGTCATTATTCTTCACTCTTTCTAAGGGCTCATCAAAGATACTGGAAGCTGCTTCTTCCTCTTCCTTGGTCTGGCTTGGGGGGCTATCCACAGGTTTTGAGGGGCTGTTTTCTGGGATCTGTTTAGGCCCTGTCTCTGGTGACAGAAGAGGCTTTTCCTCAGTGACTCCTTTGGAGTCTGTAAGTGATTTCTCCTTACCATCAACCTTTGAGTATTTCTTTAAAGCTGAACACCTTTCTTCTTCTTTACTCTCCTTTTCTCTCTTTTCTTCTCCTTTTCTATTCCTTCCTAGCTCTTTCTTTGGTGCTGCAGTCTTCTCTTCTTCCTTTCTGTCCTTTCCTAGCTCTTTCTTTGGTGCTGCAGTCTTCTCTTCTTCCTTTCTGTCCTTTCCTAGCTCTTTCTTTGGTGCTGCAGTCTTCTCTTCTTCCTTTCTGTCCTTTCCTAGCTCTTTCTTTGGTGCTGCACTCTTCTCGTCTTCCTTTCTGTGCTTTCCTAGCTCTTTCTTTGGTGCTGCACTCTTCTCTTCTTCCTTTCTGTCCTTTCCTAGCTCTTTCTTTGGTGCTGCAGTCTTCTCTTCTTCCTTTCTGTCCTTTCCTATGAGTTTTTTGTCCATGGCCTTGTCTTTGTCCTTGGGGGCCTTTTCTCCTTTGGGTTTCTCATTGCATTTACTCTCTAGTTCTTCTTTCTCTTTGTAACTTGTTCTCTGAGCACATTCTCCTTTGTTACGTTCTTTTCCCAGATCAAAGTCTCGTTTCCTGACAAGGTCTTGGGAACGAGCTTCCTTGCCCTTTCCTTCCAGATTCCTGGGGTCTTTCTTCCTCTCTGCTGGCATCCCTTCCTAATGAGAAAGAAAATTAGAGGAAGAAACAACAAACTATTAGATACAACTCTGTGACATTATCTGATTAAAATATAACCATATAGATCATTGTTGCGACCACTGTTATATATTTGCAGCAAATATTGTACAAAGGTTGTCGAGTGAGGTGTCTATGAAAAGGTTATGATTTGCTGGTTATGATTATTCTATCTGTATGCATGTATCATTTTTGTGCATGAAGTAATAAGTATTGACTCTATACCTGGATTTCAAATGTTTGTTCCTGGGGGAACACCCACAAAGTAATTAGTCAGCACATCCTGGCGGGACTATTCAAATGGAGTGGCCCATTGAGAGAACATTGAACTAACAATGGACCCTGGGAGATGCCCTCTGCACTGAATGGAATGTCCTGCTGTGACTAGGTGACATGCCTGGACATGGGACTTGCCCAGGTGACTGCAAACGCCATCTTGCTGCTGTGATTTTCCACAGTAAGAACAATGGGATGCCCTCCACATGGCAAAAGCTATAAAAGGCCCTGGAAACACCTCCATTGGGTCTTCAATCCTGCATCTTACATCTGGAGGAGCTTCGCTACAAATTGAAGCTCTGAACAATGGACTGAATGACCGGTCCAAGCTGTGGATGTACTCCTGAAACTTGATATGAACCTGCAGTTTATTCCATCACTGCTACAAGCCTGAGCCAAGAACTTTGCCATTACTGTATGTAATTGATTCCATTTAACCAGTTTTAACTCTCACCTTTCTTTCTTTCTTTTTATAAATAAACCTTTAGATTTTAGTTAATAAGAATTGGCTGTAGCATGTACTTGGGTAAGGTCTGAAACATTCATTAACCTGGGAGGTGATGTGTCAGATCCTTTGGGATTGGCAAAACTTTTTCTTTTATACGATGAAATAAGATTTACAGAAATTTTCATCATATTTGACATGGATAACTGGATGGAGGCCTGAGGCTGGATCATAGAATCATAGACTCGTAGAATATCAGGGTTGGAAGGGACCTCAGGAGGTCATCTAGTCCAACCCCCTGCTCAAAGCAGGGCCAATCCCCAACTAAATCATCCCAGCCAGGGCTTTGTCAAGCCTGATCTTAAAAACCTCAAAGGAAGGAGATTCCACCACCTCCCTAGGTAACCCATTCCAGCGCTTCACCACCCTCCTAGTGAAAAAGTTTTTCCTAATATCCAACCTAAACCTGCAACTGCAACTTGAGACCATTACTCCTTGTTCTGTCATCTGCTACCACTGAGAACAGTCTGGATCCATCCTCTTTGGAACCCCCTTTCAGGTAGTTGAAAGCAGCTATCAAATCCCCCCTCATTCTTCTCTTCTGCAGACTAAACAATCCCAGTTCCCTCAGTCTCTCCTTATAAGTCATGTGCTCCAGTCCCCTAATCATTTTTGTTGCCCTCCGCTGGATGCTTTCCATCTTTTTCACATCCTTCTTGTAGTGTGGGGCCCAAAACTGGACCCAGTACTCCAGACGAGGCCTCACCAATGTCAAACAGAGGGGAATGATCACGTCCCTCAATCTGCTGGCAATGCCCCTACTTATACAGCCCAAAATGCCGTTAGCCTTCTTGGCAACAAGGGGACACTGTTGACTCATATCCAGCTTCTCGTCCACTGTAACCCCTAGGTCCTTTTCTACAGAACTGCTGCCGAGCCATTCGGTCCCTAGTCTGTAGCGGTGCATTGGGTTCTTCCGTCCTAAGTGCAGAACTCTGCACTTGTCCTTGTTGAACCTCATCAGATTTCTTTTGGCCCAATCCTCTAATTTGTCTAGGGCCCTCTGTATACTATCCCTACCCTCCATGGTATCTACCACTCCTCCCAGTTTAGAGTCATCTGCAAACTTGCTGAGGGTGCAATCCGCGCCATCCTACAGATCATAAATGAAGATATTGAACAAAACCGGCCCCAGGACTGACCGTTGTGGCACTCCGCTTGATACCGGCTGCCAACTAGACATGGAGCCATTGATCACTACCTGTTTAGCCCGACGATCTAGCCAGCTTTCTATCCACCTTATAGTCCATTCATCCAGCCCATACTTCTTTAACTTGCGGGCAAGAATACTGTGGGAGACCGAGTCAAAAGCTTTGCTAAAGTCAAGGAATAACATGTCCACTGCCTTCCCCTCATCCACAGAGCCAGTTATCTCATCATAGAAGGCAATTAGATTAGTCAGGCACGACTTGCCCTTGGTGAATCCATGCTGATTGTTCCTGATCACTTTCCTTTCCTCTAAGTGCTTCAAAATTGATCACTTTAAGCAGGCCCGTCCTTACCCATATGCAAAGCATGCAGCTGCATAGGGCACCAGGAAATTTGGGGCACCAGGAAATTTGGGGCACCAAATTTCCTAGTGCCCTGTGCAGCTGCGTGCTGCTCCAGCCCCTGCTCCAGCTTTTCCCCAGGCCCCTGCCTCTGCTCTGCCCCAGCCCTGCCTCTTCCCTGCCCCAGCCTGGCCCCCACTCCCCTGAAGATTGCAGCCAGGCCTGACCCTGCACTCACCAGCAGCGGTAAGTGGAGCAACCTGTCCCCAGCCTGCTCTGCTCCCCTGGCTCCCAGACATGGGGGGCAGGGGGGAACCACTCCCCAGCACTTGCCAGTGGCGTGGCTGGGAGCCAGGGGAGTGGAGCAGGCTGGGGCCGGGTCACTCCACTTCCCGCAGGAAGTGGCCAGCCCCCATCCTCCACGGAGGCCTGGGGCCAGGCCCCCCCTCCCCCCCGTGGAGATCTGGGCCCCACACAGGCCCCCCACCGGGGGAGGCTGCATAGGGCACCAAAATAGCGAGGGATGGCCCTGACTTTAAAGGAACTGTGTTGTTTGGACTTCTGAGTTTCCAGTGAGGTAATAAAGAAGCTGTTTTATGCTGGTTTGGTAAATCTAGGTATTGGAATATCCACCAGCTTTATGGGGATTGTCTGCCCCATTCTTTGCAGTTCACCCTAGTTGAATGACCACAGCTGGCTCCCCACTAGGACCCTGGTCACAAACTCCCGTAACTGTCTAGCAAATATAACAGAGTAACTGGGTAGCATTCTGTTTCTGTTATTTACTATAATGTCAGTGCTGCTTAATGCAAAACAGTTCTAAATTCTGTTGCTATTCATGGTTTTCAAAGGTAGATTAATAACTCTCTGTATTAATCTGGGTCCCCACAGTATACAATACACATCCAAACACACCAATCAGGCATTGTATGATGCATGCAGTGTGTTGGTAGCTCATGAAAAGAACAGAAGACTTGCCAGACGCGATCAGACCCAGGTTCCATCTCGCCCAGTACCCTGTCTTGGACAATGGTCAGCACCAGATGCTTCAGAGAAAGGTGCAGAAAAAACTCCAGTAGCAGATGTGGGATTAATATGCATCCCCCATGACAGTCTTATCCTAATTCCTACTTGTTAGAAATTGACAAAATAAAGGAGTGGCTGAAAGGGGACTCGATTAATAAATATTTAAAGGAGGGTAATATAATTAATTAATAAAAAGAACAGGAGTACTTGTGGCACCTTAGAGACTAAGAAATTTATTTGAGCATAAGTTTTCGTGGGCTACAGCCCACTTCATTGGATGCATAGAATGGAACATATAGTAATTTGAATTAATATGCAAACTAGATACCATTAACTTAGGTTTGAACAGAGACTGGGAATGGCTCGGTCATTACACTAATTGAATCTATTTCCCCACTTTAAGTATCCTCACACCTTCGTGTCAACTGTCCGAAATGGGCCATCTTGATTATCACTTCAAAAATTTTTTTTCCCCTGCTGGTAATAGTTCTTCTTAATTAATTAGCCTCTTACAGTTGGTATGGGTACTTCCACCTTTTCATGTGCTCTGTATGTATAAATATCTTCTTACTGTATGTTCCATTCTTTGCATCTGATGAAGTGAGCTGTAGCCCACGAAAGCTTATGCTCAAATGTTAGTCTCTAAGGTGCCACAAGTACTCTTTGTTGTTTTTGCTGATACAGACTAACACGACTGCTACTCTGAAACCTATAATTAATTAATGGAAGCCACTGGCATGAAGACTGAAGTGCTCAACATCAAGAAAAAAAACAAACTTTTTTTTCTGAACGTACAGGCAATGTACAAGACAGGGAAGCTAGCTCAAGTCACAGCAGAGATGAGACACAACAGTTTACACATCCTGGGTGTCAGTGAGCAGGTGGATGGGATCAGGAAGACTAACAATAGCCTTGGGAGAATTCTGCACGGGATGATGGACAACATCATGAGGATGTTGCTACCCTTTTGAAGAAGGGAGTGGAATGGTCCCTGCTTGATTGGAAGTCCATCAGCAGCAGATTTATGAGAGCCAGACTGAAAGGGAAAAACAATAATATCACCCTGATCCAGAGCTATACTCCAACAAATGACAGTGATGAAGAAGCAAAGGACAAATTCTACCTTAGACTACAGGTGTAGTTAGAGAGAGTACCACGCCACAACCTAACTATCATCATGGGAGACCTGAATGCCAAGGTTGGTAAGGACAACACAAACAATGCCAGAACAATGGGAAGACATGGGTGTGGCAGCGTGAATGAAAACGGAGAGAAACTTGTTGATCTCTGCAATATGATCGACCCAGTCATCGGTGGAACCCTATTTCAACATCGTGAAATTCACAAGATGACATGGTGTTCTCCAAATGGCAGAGATAAGAACCAGATTGACCATATGATGGCAAAAGGCGACGCTTTTGTGAAAGTGAGAAGGGGAGCAGATGTTGGCAGCGACCATCACCTTGTGACAGCCTCCATCAAGCTAAAACTGAGAAGTGTGGGTCCACCAAACAAGGGACATAGACGTTATCACGTTAGCAAGCAAAAGGTCCCTGAAATACAGAAAACCTTCGTTCTGCAGTTAAAGAACAGGTTTCAGGCACTTGCAGACGATGAAGAGGAGGGGAACACAGATGGGGGGATCAACAAGAAGTGGGACAAAGTAATAAAAATCTATAAACAGGGCAGTGAAGCCTGTCTAGGCTACAAGCAGAAGAAAAGGAAGGAGTGGATTACACCCAGCATATGGAATGCCATAGAAAGCAGATGAGCTCTGAAGAAAAAAGTTTTAGACACAAAATCCCAGAAGCTAAAGGACAAATACCACAAGCAGTACAGCAAGGCACACCGAGAGGGCAAACACCTTGTGAGAGCGGACAAACAACATGATACTGATAATCTGGCAGCACAAGCAGAGGATGAAGCTACTTGTGGTGAACAAGGAACTGTCTAAAAAAAAAAGACGGTACTTATCAGTGCAAATGGCAGACACCAAGAAACACACATAACAGGGACAAACAAGGCCATCCACTGACAACAGAAAAAGAACAAGAAATATGCTGGACAGAGCACTTCAAAGAATTGCTGAAGGCAGAAGAAGATCTTGATATCAACTCAGACACTCCAACTAAGGAAGAGATCATCCACGCCACCAAATCCTTAAAAAATTGGAAAGCTCCTGGCAAGGACAACTTGAATGCAGAATTGTTCAATGTAAATCCTGAGTTAGCAGCATCTATCCTGGCCCCTCTATTCCCATCAGTCTGGGAAAGGGAAAAAGTGCCAGATGAGTGGAACAATGGGGTTATAGTGAAGATACCATAGAAAGATGCTCTCATTGATTGTAATAACTGGCATGGTATCACACTTTAATTTGTGCCAAGCAAGGTATTGTGTAAGTTCATAGTCCAGTGTATATCAGAGGCAGTTGATAGCATTCTCAGAAAAGAGCAAGCCGGTTTTTGGAAAGGGCGTGGATGGACAGACCAGATCTTCACTCTACAAAACAAAATAGAATAATGCTCGGAATGGCAATGGCAACTCTACATAAACTGCATAGACTTTGAGAAGACTTTTGATAGCATTCAGAGGACCAGCCTATGACGTATTCTGCAGGCATATGAAATCCCCCTCCATATAATCAACATAATCAAAAGCTTCTATTCCAACTTTACATGCAGTATTGATCAAAGTGAGCTGTTTTGAAGTCAAAACAGGAGTACGTCAGGGGTGTGTCATATCTGCAATCCTCTTCAACATTGCCATCGACTGGGTAATGTGGTGTACAACAGAAGACATGCCAAGAGGCATCAGATGGACACCCTTCTCATTCCTTGAAGACCTGGACTTTGCAGATCATCTTGCTCTCCTAACACATACCCAACACCATATGCAAGAAAAAACAACCTGACTCAATACATTCAGCCAGCAAATCGGACTGAAAATCAACCGTAATAAGACAGATATTGTGACCCTTAATATTGCCTCACCATCACCAGTATGGATAGAGGATCACATTCTCACTAATGTAGTAAACAGTCACATACTTGGGCAGCACCATCAGCCAGGATGGCGGAACAAGCCAGGACATCCGGAACAGAATCAGTAAAGCCAGGAACACCTTCAGAAGCTTAAATACAGTCTGGAAATCATCAAAATACAACACCAAAACCAAACTCAAGATTTATCGGAGCTGCATTTATACTATATAGTGCAGAATGCTGGGGAATGAGAAAGTATGACAAGTCCAAACTGTCTTCATTCCACACAACCTGCCTCAGAAAAATCCTCCCTATATTTTGGCCCAGAACAATCTCAAACCTATTATCTATTCACACAGTGCAGCCAAGAAGATATGAGCACCACTGTTGCCAGGAGGTGCTGGCGATGGATTGGCCATGTGCTTCGAATGGAAACTGATTCCATCACCAGAGTGGCAATAAGATGGACACCTGAAGGCAAGCGAAAATGAGGCCGCTTAAAAACAACCTGGTGAAGAGCTGTGGAAGCGGAGCTAAAAATCCTGGGGCACAGCTGGGGAACCATTGAAAGACTTGCCAGAAACAGACAGGAGTGGAGGAGCTTCGTCGCTGCCCCAAATGCCAGAGGGTACTAGCTAACTAATATAATTAATGCCAAACAACATGGATTTATAGAAATAGATCCTGCCAAACTATCTTGTTTTGAGGAAATGACAAGTTTGGTTGATAATAATAGTGCTGATGTAATTTACTTACACTTCTGTAAGGCATTTGATTTGGAATCGTACCACATTTTGATTACAAAACTAGAATGATATCAAATTAACCTGACACACATTAAATGGATTAAAATCTGGCTAAAGATTGATCTCAAAATGTAACGGTAAATGGGGAATCATCATTGAGCAGGTGTGTTTCCAGTGGGGTCCCACAGGGATTGGTTCTTTGCCCTTTTAAACATTTATCAATGACCTGGAAGAAAACATAAAATCATCACTGCTAAAGTTTGCAGATGACACAAAAATTGGAGGAGTGGTGAATAATGGACAGGGCAGGTCACTGATTCATAGTGATCTTGGATCACTTGGTAAACTGCGTGCAAGCAAACACTGCATTTTAATAAGGCTAAATGCAAATTTATCCATCTAGGAATAAAGAACTTAGGCCATACTTACAGGGTGGGGGATTCTATCCCAGGAAGCAGTGATTCTGAAAAAGATTGGGGGTCCCGGTGGATAATCCATCTGAACATGAGCTCCCAGTGCAATGCTGTGGCCAAAAGGGCTAATGCTCAAACAGGGGAATCTCCAGTAGGAGTAGACAGATTATTTTACCTCTGTGTTTGCTAACTGCTGCTGGAATACTGTGTCCAGTTCAGGTGTCCATAATTCAAGAAGAATGTTGATAAATTGAAGAGCCACAGGAATTATTGAAAGATTAGAAAAGGAGCTCAGTCTATATAACTTAACAAAAAGAAGGTTAAGATGTGACTTGATTTCAGTCTATAAGTAGCTACATCGGCAACAAATATTTAGCAATGGGCTTTTCAGTCTAGCAGAGAAAGCTGCATGATTCAATGGCTGGAAGTTGAAGCTAGACACATTCAGACGGTAAATAGGACATACATTTTTAACACTGAAAGTAATTGACCAATACAACAATTTACTAAATGTTGTGGTGGATTCTCCATCACTGGCAATTTTTAAATCAAGATTGGATATTTTTCTAAAATATCTGTTCTAGGAATTATTTTGTGGAAGTTCTATGGCCTGTATTATACAAGAAATTAGACTAGATTATCACAATGGTCCCTTCTGGCCTGGAACCTATGAATCTATAAATTCTTGATTTTACTAATTCATGTGGCAGTGAGTTCCACAGTCTAATTACACATGGTGTGAAAATATATTTCCTATTATCAGTTTTGAATTTCCCACCTTTCATTTTAATTGTGTCCCCTTGTTCTTCTGTTATGAGAAAGGACAAAAGAAGGTCTCCATCTCCCTTCTTTAGGCTAATCATTTTTTCCTATCCCCATCGCCTTTCTTATGAAACAGTCGCAAACTTTTCAATCTTTCTTCATAGGAGAATTTTTCCAGGCCCTTGATCATTCTTGCTGCCCTTCTCTGGATGACCTCAGCTTCTGCACAATCCTGTTGGAGATGGAGGGATCAGTGCTGCACACAGTATCCAGATGAGGCAGCACCTTTGATTTCTACACTGACATTATGAACATTGTGTTTGCTTCTTTCATGACAGATGGATGTTGAGCCAAAGTCTCACTGAGCTTCTGCAATGACATCCAGGTCCTATTCCTGACATGATACAGTGAGAATAGCAGCCTGTAAGGTGCATGAGTACTTCACATTTTCCGCTACGGTGGGCATTACTTTGCATTTATGGACACTGAAATTCATTTGCCATTGTGTTGCCCATTCCGCAAGCTCGTTAGGTCTCTTTGACGTTCCTCACAGTTCTCTGTGATCCTGATTAACTTAAAGAATTCTGTGTCATCTTCAGATTTTGCTGCCTCACTGCTCATGCCCCTTTCCAGCTCGTTAATAAATATATTGAACAAGACACGGCCTAGTACAGAACGTCAGGCCCTCACTGTTCATTTTTTGTCAGAATGCAAATTGGTCAGTTAGTTCTATTCTTTGTTTTGATCCATGACAATACTTCGCCTTTCATTGCATGACTAGCTAGCTTCTTTAGTTGCCTTTTGTGTAGGACCTTGTCAAAGGCCTTTGAAAGTTTAAATTGTCAACCAGTTCTCCTTTATCCACTACTTTACTGACCATTTCCAAGTTTCTAATAGATTAGCAAAACATGGTTTTCCTTAGCAGAAAAGATGCAGAGCTGTTTAGATCTTATATGTAGCATGATCTTACAATTTTATTATTCTATGTTTGAGGAATTACAGACCAATAAGCCTTACATCTGTACCTGGTAAATTGGTTGAAATTATGATCAGATTGCCTTTAGAACCTTTTATAAATGTTTCTAAATCTCAATACAACACGAGTTACCCTCCAAGCTCCCATGCTGGAGTGCATGCCTAGAACAGGGCCTAACAGTGTCCAGCCCCAGCAAGCTAAAGGAACATCGGATTAAGTAGGAGGCTCCCCGCAGCTGTCTGGGACATGTCCAGCTGGGTAGCTCAAGTAGAGCTGTAACCTGAGGATGCCATATCGCTTTTGAATGTATCTATTTTTTCTGAGCCTGTCTTCTTCTGACACCTCATTCTCTGATAGTACCTCATCTTTATTACCAGGAAAGAGTGTTTGTAGTAGGAATCTCCCGAACTTCCTCCATGGGGAAGACTGATGCAAAGAAATCATGCTGCTTCTCACCAATGTCCTTATCTTCCTTAGTTGTTCCTAGTCCTTTTAAACCCTGGTGATTCAGCAGACACACTGGTATTTTTGCAGGCTTCCTGCTTCTGACACACTTAAAGAATTTCTTGTAGTTTGTGTTTATATTTTTGTGCTCTTCAAAACCCATCTTAGCCTCCCTATTTCTTTGTACAAATATTCTGCTGTTGTTTAGGCTCCTTTTCATTGGCTTTGTGAGGGTTAGATTTCTACATCCTGGAGGATCTCCATTTGACTCAAATAACTTCTCCTGGTGTGTTTATTTTCTTGTGGCTTGGGATTTGTCTCCTATTCTTTATGTGCCTCACAGAGACACAACACAGCCAGTCCACTCAAAGCAAACATACAGGGCAGCTGTTCCACCCCATGACCAGACCGCTCGGAGCTTGCACAGCATCCCAGAATCTGTCACTTGGAGAGCACATTTGGAGGGGTGGCTTGGGTTGTTTGTTTCTTGAGTGAATTAAAATCCTCCCGTGAATTCTGGGTCTGAGGCCTGTTAGTTTAACCCCATTGCACACGTCTGTGGTTCGTGAAGTGCAGAGGGACTGCTCCTTGGGATCCTCTGCAGTTAGTATGGTTTTGACTTTGTGCACTACATAGCTTATGAGGGGGGGGATCAGATCTGTGTGTCACTCATTGATTCTGGGAGAGTTTCTGCCTCCCCTAAGAGTTCAGAAGGGAACAGAGTGGGCTGAGCCTACTGGGGAAGTGGGAAAGGTTTTCTGTCTGAAGACAAGCAAAGGGGAACATTGCCTTGCACTATAGCTAACAGGGAGCCACCCCACTCCCCCGCTAGGTGCTCAGCTGGGCTCAGAGCTTTAACTATATGAATTAACCTGGGTCCCCCTGCTGCTCTGGCCAGCAGGGCTCAGCGCTGCAGGAGGGCAGGAAAGCATGCCCCAGAGGACTTGGCAACACCACAGATTGTTTCTGAACAGAGTGGCATGGAGGTGTTGGCAGAGGCAGCACCATCACTGCGGGCCCTTTGAGGCGTAGGGGAAAGGAGAAGAAACAGGGCTCTGTTTTGCTCTGATGTAGGAACCTGCTAATAGTGGTCTCAGCTGCAGGGAACTCGCGAGCTGCTGGCACTGAACTGCAACCAAAGCCCAGAACCTGGAAATGGGCCAGCACAAAAGCCAAGTCCAAAGATGATTGACGTCTGTGGAAATTTGCAGCCAATGCTGTTCCCCTTCTGTATTATGGGCCAACCCCCAGCTCTGAACGCCCCTGCCCACAGAGATCTTTGGCTCTGGCTCAGATTCAGTTCCATTCCAACTCTTTCCCTGCTGTGCAATGTGCAGTTCGCACACCTGGGGTTAAATGAATTCCACAAAGACAGACGTGTTTCTGTGGAACAATCTGGCCTGGCTCTAAGTGCGTGTGGAGCTGCCCTTGGAGTCTGTTTGTACTTGTAGCATAAACAGATGCCATTTGGGATGGGAGTTCTGTTTATTTCATTTCAAGACTTCTTGGCTGCCCATCTCAGATCTAAGCAAGCAGCAGAAGGGCATACACCAGCCTGAACAACAGCCCTGCAGCTGCTCCTCCTGCCAATTCCATGTGCTCCAACCTGGAATGCAAACTAGCCACTGCAGCCACCCACCTGGGAGAGGAGATGCTTTGCTGCTTGGGGAGGCAGCTTCGGGGCCTCACCAGCCCACAGTCCAGCTCCTCCTTCTTCTCATTCTGGATGCAGCTGCTGGGAGCAGGCAGCTTGAGTTCACCTTGGGTGGTGGCATTTCCCCTCTCACGAAGGCGAGAGCCCCTTTCTGAGATCTAGGTGGCGGCATCTCCAGCTCTGGAACAAATATGGCTAATCTGTGTTGGTTGCTGCCAGACACTTTCTTTGCTTCAAGCAGAAGCAAATGAGGCTCATTCTTGTCTCCAAATCAGGGATCTCAGCAGCAGGCTCAGGAGTTCTCCTGCAGCCATTGTACACCGACCCTGTCCCAACTCCCCAGTAAGGGCACTTGCATGGTAATATGATCCCTTTGCTCCCCTTGGTACCAGCCCCATCATCAGTAAATGCTTCTCTTTTGCTTCAGGAACCCCCTTCTCCTGCTCTATCAACAGCGGCCCATCTCCAACACCACCCTTTGCCAAAGAAACACCTTCCCTTCTTCACAGCACAGCAAACCCATTCACCCCCCCCCCCAGCCGCCCAGTCATGAGCTACCCCTCCATGAACCACTGCTCCTCCAGCCCCTCCCTCTCGGCAGAGACCCTGCCTCCTTGGCTTTAGCTACCACCCCATGTCCCCATTATTGCAAGTATTCCCCAGACAATAGGACATCACTCAGCGCCCTGGCCTATCCCCAGCTGCACAGCTCAGGCGGTGTTCCTGTGTCCTGCTCCGTAAGGGGAATAAGCCTCAGGCTCATCACACCTGTGGATGGCAGGTGCACAAGCACAGGGACTTCCTCTAGCTGGGAGCATTAGCGCGAGCTCAGTGCAGTCTCAGAGACGCGGTCGTCCCAGGGAAGCCGTAGCCAGGGCAGCACTATGTTCCTATTACAACAGTATCTGAGTGGGTGGAAACTCCCTCACTCATTGCACTTTGGTGTGGGACTCTCCCTGGTGGGCTTAAGCCACCTCTGACCCCCTACAAATCCATCCTGCCCCCATGCCCCACCCCCACTGAGCCCCTACACAGCCATCATGCCCCCCGGCCCCACCCCCACTGAGCCCCTACACAGCCATCATGCCCCCTGGCCCCACCCCCACTGAGCCCCTACACAGCCATCATGCCCCCATGCCCCACCCCCACTGAGCCCCTACACAGCCATGCCACCCGTTCCCACCCCCACTGAGCCCCTACACAGCCATCATGCCCCCTGGCCCCACCCCCACTGAGCCCCTACACAGCCATCATGCCCCCTGGCCCCACCCCCACTGAGCCCCTACACAGCCATCATGCCCCCATGCCCCACCCCCACTGAGCCCCTACACAGCCATCATGCCCCCTGGCCCCACCCCCACTGAGCCCCTACACAGCCATCATGCCCCCATGCCCCACCCCCACTGAGCCCCTACACAGCCATGCCACCCGTTCCCACCCCCACTGAGCCCCTACACAGCCATCATGCCACCCGTCCCTGTCCCCACTGAGCCCCTACACAGCCATACCACCCGGCCCCACCCCCACTGAGCCCCTATACGGCCATCATGCCACCCGCCCCAGCCCCCCTGAACCGCCACACAGCCATACCACCTGGCCCTGCCCCCACTGATCCCCTACACAGTCATATCACCCAGCCCCACCCCCACTGAGCCCCTACACAGCCATACCACCTAGCCACATGGGGCATGATGCTGGAAGATACTTTTATGACCCACTCTGTACTATTACATGACCAAGGATACTCTGATCTCATGGGTCAGGTTGGACAGAGTTAGCCATTTGCACATTGGTTGTCTGTCTCTTTGTGTTCACCTGTCTTGTCTTGTGAGTGTCTTGGGGCAAGGAGTGTCCCAGTTTGTCTGTGCCCTGCACAATGGGTCCCACTCCTCCAAGGGGCCCTTGGCACTACTGAAATATGAATCAATAATAATAGTATTCATGGACATGGGCGGGGGGGGGGGCAGGAAGAACGTGTGCCGCCCACACTCTGCTGTGACCCAAGAAGATGGGTACTGGTAACAGCTGGTATTCTGGGAGTTCCACTCACCCTCCTGCCTCAAGTAGAAGGAATCCCGTCTCCCCTGATCTTTTCAGCTCTTTACGCAAGTGCCAGCTGCTCACTCCACATGCCAGCTGCTCTGAAAGCTCTTTCTTTCTCAGCTCAGCCAGTGCAGCTTGGCACACTGGAGACTCTTGAGCCCCTCCAATTCCTTCAGGTTCAAATCAGGGCATCTTACAGCAACGGTCTGGACACACCTGGGACCCAAGGATGCCTGGCACCATATGGCTAAGCAGCAAATAATGAGGACTCCCTGGAGAAAGGGAGGCTGTGAAGGAAGATATGGGAGAGAAGGAGATGGAACATGTCCTACACTAGGAGCGGCACAAAGAAAGAATAGGAGATAGGTCTCCCCCAAATCTGAAGAGCCTTAGAGCAAAATAGGACACGGGGCAGGTCCAGGCTTAGCAAATCTGCAGTAGAAGCAACAGTTCCTATCGCTTCCAGCACAGTAACACTTAATTGCCATTATTCTTCATCACATTCCCATCTCTCCAGATACCAGTGGGCATGTTTAACTCCTGGGCCCACTGCAGGGTTGGGTTTGTGGGTTTGCTACAAGTTTCATCTTCACAAAGACTCCAGTAAGCATCGTCTTGAGTTTCTTTGCTCAGGCAATGACAGAGCCTCAGGAATTCAGCCTGGGGAGAGCAAGACAATTTTCAAGAGGCATAAACTGGCTCTGAAGTCTCTGTCCTTGCAAAGCTGAGATCACTGGAGTCATGGCTCTGAAAATGATTTTCACATCACTTCTTCCGGAGCTCTCTGAATGGACTGTTCTTCCCTAATGTCCAAAGCCAAGCACAGCTGCCCAAGGGGGGAGGGTAATTAGCTTGAGGGGAGCTGGGGAACAGGGGAAGAAGGAGGTTTCAGAGGCCAACGTGGCAGGCTGAAGCAAGAAGAGCCCAGTGCAAAAAACTTTCTCTCTGGAAACTGGTAATGGTAGTCTGACAATCCGCGAACACTGAGGTCTGTGATGTGGCTAAAATATCCGTCAGTCATTCTGGGAGGGAAACATAGCGGTCTAAATACACAGCTCGCAGGAATGCTAATAGGAGATGTGGATACAGTCACCCCTTAACCTTCTTTGTGTTAAGCTAAATAGATCCTTGAATCTCTGGCCAGGCCTACAGTACAGACCTATATTGGTATAACCACATCACTCCAGGGTGTGAAAAATCCACCCCTGTGCAACGTAGTTACACTGACCTCACCCCCCATGTTGACAGCGCTATGTCGGCAGGAGCGCTTCTCCCATCCACACAGCTGCCTCCTCTCGGGGGGTTGAGTAACTACGCTGATGGAGAAGTTCTCCTGTCCGCATAGGAGCTTCTTCACTTATGCACTACAGCAGTGCAGCTTTCCAATGCAGTGTTTTGAATGTAGACCTGCACCATCACTCGAAGGCAGGTTTTCTAATTCTTTAATGATTCTCATGGCCCCTCTCCAATTTATCAACAGCCTCCTTGAATTGTGGGCACCAGAACAGGACACAGGATTCCAGCAGCGGTGGCACCAGTGCCAAATACAGAGGGGAAATCAACCCTCTAACCTACTTGAGGTTCCTCATTACCCCTGTGGCCACAGCATCGCAGTGGGGGCTCCTGGCCCCACTGCAGTGAGATGGCTAAGGAAGCAACTACAATCCAAGCAGAAGTCAAGGTGGTGTTATCACTACTGAATACTGCATTAGCAAGATCCTTACGAAAGGCTGTGTCTAGTCCTTGTGCCCAAACTTTTAAAAAAGCCATTTAACTCCAAAAATTATTCCAGGTCTAGAAAACAGACCTTACAGTGAGAGAATAAACAAACTCAATCTATTTAATTTAACAAGGTCAAGGGATGACTTGCTCACAGACCATCCGGTACCTAGTGGAGAAAAGATTTCTGACAGTCTAGGGATCTTCAGTCTAGCAGATAACGGTGTAACAAGGTAAGTTGAGGCTAGACAAATTCAAATTAGAAATAAGGTGCAAGTTTTTAACAGTAAGTGTAATTACCCATTGTAACAACTCCCAAGGGCTGTGCTGGATGCTCTCTCACTTACAGTTTTATATCAGGGCCGATGTATCTTCTTCAAAAATCTATCCTCTAGCTCAGTGGTTTTCAACCTGTGCTCCGCAGACCCCGGGGGTCCACAGATTATGTCTGAGATTTCCAAAGGGGTCTGCATCTCTGTTCCAAATGTTTTAGGGGTACACAAATGAAAAAAGGTTGAAAACCACTGGACTAGCTCATCCAGAAGTGAGGGGCTTGACACAGCAGAGATCACTGGGGGGATTCTCAGGCCATCGGACTAATTTATTATAATGACCCCGCCTGGCCGCTGCAGCCTAGGCCACTGCCTTAGCCACAAGACCCTTCGTCCCTTGCCTTGCAGCCCTCCCTGCTGCTACGCAAGGTGGTCAGTGCTCATGCCAAGCCAAAAAGTCTGACATACTCTGTTTCATTCAGTCACTGAGTTCTCAACGATCAGCCTTGTGGAACATGAGTGTCTGCACAGAATGCTAGAGCCTCTTAAAGGTACAGTTCTCCACACAATGTATGCCCCTCCCCCTCCGTTGCACCCTGCCAATCTGCTCCATCTCTGCTGCCCTGTTCACACCACATCTGTTTAGGCTTTTCCATAGTGCTCTGACACATTTACTTCTAATAGGTCTAAAAATGAATGACAGTGCAAATCTCCCATCTGAGTGTGTTTCCCTAGTCATCCTGGAGCACAATTATTAAGGTTAAGGTGAACAGATAACAAGTGTAAAAAATCGGGATGGGGTGGGGGGTAAAAGGTGCCTATATAAGAAAAAGCCCCCAAAATCGGGACTGACCCTATAAAATCGGGACATCTGGTCACCCTAATTAGGGTAGTGTTTTCATACCCACTGTCAGGCCTTTAAAAAGAAGTCTTAACAAAACCAGCCGGGTGCTTGGCTGATTAATCACTGGTGTTTTGATGAACTGAAATGACTGCTAGTTTCCTCTAAATAGACTAAAATGAGCATTGCTATTGCTTGCTGGTGACTGCACTCCCAAACCCACTCAGATGTTTCCTTAAAAGGAAAAGGAGACTGAGAACTTGTCTGGAATCTGAGCATTACAAACTAGTGATTCCTCCCCAGTACAAACTGCCAGTCTTCTACTGCAAAGTTTGTTTGTCAGAGACAGACATTTGTAGGGTTATTAAACAGACATCATTTGACTCTGGAGATTCACCTGTTGGTCTGTGGCATTTAGCAGAAGTTTGGCGTGAAGGTGAAGTGCAGCACATTGTGTTAATATTTTTAAGAAAAGAACTAAGGGCTAAAGACCACATTGCTCCTTCCTGAGTCCTGGGGTGGGTCAGCTAGTAGAATTCTCAAAAGCTGTTTTGGTGCCTAACACTCACTGAAATTAATGGCAGTATATCTTTGAGGATCTGGGCATTAGGCCTGGTCTGCACTACACAGTTAGGTCGACAAAAAACAGCTTTTGTTGACCTAATTATGTCAGCATACACACCACAGTCCTGTCCCACCAATGTAAATGCCCTACTACAGCGACATAACTCCACCTCCACGAGAGGCATAGGGCTTATGACAGTGTAGTTAGAGTGACACATTGTCTGTGTAGACACTACATTACTTACATAGGCTTATGGCTGTCTTGTCAATTTCAGGTCTCCATGCTAGAACTGTGAAATTGACAAGAAAGCCAGGCAGCAAGAGTCTGGCTGCCCCCAGCTCCCCAATCCCACCCTGACTGCTGCCTGGAGGCTCCCTATTCAGGGACCTGAGAAGCCTAAGTCGCTGCCCCTCTGCTCTCAGCTGGGAGCAGGGAGCTGAGAGCCCAGGGAGGGACCTGGGCTCCGGCGGGGAGCTGCGCGGAGCTGAGAGCCAGCAGTTGGTGGAAGCACTCTTGGTGAGCACGCGCACTGCTCGAAGAAGGAGGGTAGTGTGAACATCAGCCATTGCAGTCATTACTGCAGTGGCTGTAAGTTGACCTAACGTAGGTCGACTTAGGGCTGTAGTGTAGGCAGGCCCTTTGTGTAGAACTCAATTAAAATGCAGATGTTACATAGGAAGGTTGCGACCCAGAGGTCCACTGGTGGTTCACTACTGTGTGTCAGCAACTCTTGTCAGGCACACTCACCACACCTAACAGATGGTTGTCATGATCTGTATCTAAAAGGTGTCACATACAATATCACATACAAACTGGTAACACACTAGTCCCAAAAACCATTGCCTGGTGCACATATCGGAGGGAGGAAAAAGAGTTATAAATATGGGCTAGAATTATGTTCTTAAAATGCATTTGGCAAGCAATGCCTAAGCCATGCCTGTTGCAGACACAGGAATGTGTTTCAACCTGCCTAAATGTGTACAGGGTGTGATCAAAGACAAAGAAGGCACCTTTACATGCAAGGTGAACAAAGCCATCAGGAGAGTGAGTGGGGAAAGAGGAATACTTAACAATCTCAATGAGGGATGGAGACTGCACTCCCCCAGGGAGCCTTCCTGCCTCTTGAAACAGGGTCAATATGCTTTGGGAAGACACCATGGCATCCACACCCCAGCAGGAGAGAGACGTTTGGTCTGGGCTGACTTTTCAAAGAATCCATTTCCAGGTTTACTGGACTATGAAGGCAAGGGATCTGACCCTCAAGTGATAAGCAAGTGAAACACCTGATTGTATACAATATGTCTGTATGATAAAAGTGTACTGAGTGAGGTCTTTTCGGAAAGCCTGAGACACACTGGGGAATGATATCATTGTGAAATGTCTGTTTTAAGACTATAGGAGGAATTATGGATACTCACAGATATCATGTGTTACAGTCTGTGACCAAACGCACGGAGAAACAGACAGGAGGGAAGACAGCTATCGACCTATCTCCAGTGTCAATTAAGCATCATGGAACGAACACAATGGAAACCCTATTTACATATGAATCAGCAGGGGCATGGGAAGCCCACAGGAAGGGAAGAACAGCAGGAGGTCCTCCTGCCTCTTGGAACAGGGTCAATGAGCTTTGCGAGAAGCCATTCAGGAATCCATCACTAGGAGGGTTCCAGGGGCCAGAGATACCGAAATCACAGAATGTTGAGGAACCTTCAGTCAAGGGGGTTGAAGGCACTAGGAACCGACTTTAGGTGAGAAACCTGCTTAGGCAAAGACTAAGTTGCTGAAATTACATTTTAGTCTTAGAAGCGGATTTTTACTTTTGATTGTTGCCCTTTCTAACTTTATTCCTTACTCTTGGTATCATTTAATCTTTTTGTTAAATAAACTTGTTTTACTTTTACTATAAGCCAGTTCAGGCTATGATTGAAATCAGAGTGTTTGTCAAGCCCCAGTTCACTTAATGTGCTGCAGTGTATTGTCTCTTTACTGGAGCAATGAAATGAATAACTCCTCGGAGTGCTACAGGCGAGGGCTGGACACTGTAGGGAGACGTCTCTGGGGAACTCGGGAGCTGGGGATCGCTGTCTGTTGACTGTCAAGCAAAGCTTGGACTGGCAGAGCCCTGAAGAGTTTGCTGGCCAGGCAAACACGCTGGGATGTCAGGGAGCTGTCACACAGCTAAGCAGCAGTAACACTCTCCTTTGTGAGGTTGAGAGGGGTAGTGCTGTCACTCACAGTTCTGGGACTCCCAGCAGATTGTCACATCTGCAGCTGACTCTGGGGAAATGCAGAACTGGAAGGGTGTTGGGGTCACTGCAAAAGGTAACTGGGCGGTGAAAGCCATGGTGTGGCTGCTTGCTTGTCTGCCAGCTGGTGATGTCAGGGCTATGAGCCACAGCAGCCCCTTACTGGTCTGGGCTGAATACCAAAGTGTCACAAAGGTGCTGTGGCATTTTCATAGCTTCCTAGGTAAGACGGGGCCATTGTGACATCTAGTCTGAGCTTGTGTGTAACAGCCCAGAGACCTGCCCCACAAGAATTCCCAGAGAAAAAGGGGTCATCTCGATTTACAAATTGCTAGGGGTGGAGAATGGCTAGCTAAAGAACACCAGTAATGATGTGGATGATAACCTGGATGTTCACATCACTCAGCCTTCACCAAATGGCACCATACTTAGCCATCTCAGCACAGGAATCAAAGAGTGACTGGATCGTGGAGACAGAAATTCCCCTCTGTGCCTAGAAGTGGTCTCTTCAGGGAAGAGGCAGATATATTGGTGCAGGTGATGTGAGGAATAGTTACATGCTGCCACCTGTGAAGTGCTGGAGGGGACTCTCTTAAAATCCTGCAATATAACAGACGGGAAGGCAGGGGTGATTTCCCTGCCTCTCTGTTACATCATCCCTGGCAGAGAGTACGGATCTACAGGCTTGGTAAAAGTACATCAGAAGAGAATGTTTCGTGTTTGGAATAGACCACATTACACCAAAGAACCAATATTTTCAAACCATGTCCTGGGTTACTAGAGTGCAGGCCCTGGTTCTCATGGGAGACTTCAATCACCCTGATATCTGCTGGGAGAGCAATACAGCAGTGCACAGACTATCCAGGAAGTTTTTGGAAAGGGTAGGGGACAATTTCCTGGTGCAACTGCTGGAGGAACCAACTAGGGGCAGAGGTCTTCTTGACCTGCTGCTCACAAACCGGGAAGAATTAGTAGGGGAAGCAAAAGTGGATGGGAACCTGGGAGGCAGTGACCATGAGATGGTCGAGTTCAGGATCCTGACACAGGGAAGAAAGGAGAGCACCAGAATACAGACCCTGGACTTCAGAAAAGCAGACTTTGATTCCCTCAGGGAACTGATGGGCAGGATCCCCTGGGAGAATAACATGAGGGGGAAAGGAGTCCAGGAGAGCTGGCTGTATTTTAAAGAATCCTTATTGAGGTTACAGGGACAAACCATCCTGCTGTATAGAAAGAATAGTAAATATGGCAGGCGACCAGCTTGGCTTAACAGTGAAATCCTTGCAGATCTTAAACACAAAACAGACGCTTACAAGAACTGGAAGACTGGACAAATGACCAGGGAAGAGTATAAAAATATTGCTCGGGCATGCAGGAGTGAAATCAGGAAGGCCAAATCACACTTGGAGTAGCAGCTAGCAAGACATGTTAAGAATAACAAGAAGGGTTTCTTCAGGTATGTTAGCAACAAGAAGAAAGTCAAGGAAAGTGTGGGCCCCTTACTGAATGGGGGAGGTAACCTAGTGACAGAGGATGTGGAAAAAGCTAATGTACTCAATGCTTTTTTTGCCTCTGTCTTTACGAACAAGGTCAGCTCCCAGACTGCTGCACTGGGCAGCACAGCATGGGGAGGAGGTGACCAGCCCTCTGTGGAGAAAGAGGTGGTTTGGGGCTATTTAGAAAAGCTGGACATGCACAAGTCCATGGGGCCGGATGCGTTGCATCCGAGAGTGCTAAAGGAGTTGGCGGATGTGATTGCAGAGCCATTGGCCATTATCTTTAAAAACTCATGGCGATCGGGGGAAGTCCCGGATGACTGGAAAAAGGCTAATGTAGTGCCCATCTTTAAAAAAGGGAAGAAGGAGGATCCTGGGAACTACAGGCCAGTCAGCCTCACCTCAGTCCCTGGAAAAATCATGGAGCAGGTCCTCAAGGAATCAATTCTGAAGCACTTAAAGGAGAGGAAAATGATCAGGAACAGTCAGCATGGATTCACCAAGGGAAAGTCATGCCTGACTAATCTAATTGCCTTCTATGATGAGATAACTGGCCCTGTGGATGAGGGGAAAGCGGTGGACGTGTTGTTCCTTGACTTTAGCAAAGCTTTTGACACGGTCTCCCACAGTATTCTTGCCAGCAAGTTAAAGAAGATGAATGGACTGTCAGGTGGATAGAAAGTTGGCTAGATTGTCGGGCTCAACGGGTAGTAATCAATGGCTTCATGTCTAGTTGGCAGCCGGTATCAAGTGGAGTGCCCCAAGGGTCGGTTCTCGGGCTGGTTTTGTTCAATATCTTCGTAAATGATCTGGAGGATGGTGTGGATTGCACCCTCAGCAAGTTTGCAGATGACACTAAACTGGGAGGAGAGGTAGATACGCTGGAGGGTAGGAATAGGATACAGAGGGCCCTAGACAAATTAGAGGATTGGGCCAAAAGAAATCTGATGAGGTTCAACAAGGACAAGTGCAGAGTCCTGCACTTAGGACGGAAGAATCCCATGCACCGCTACAGACTAGGGACCGAATGGCTCGGCAGCAGTTCGGCAGAAAAGGACCTAGGCATTAGAGTGGATGAGAAGCTGGATATGAGTCAACAGTGTGCCCTTGTTGCCAAGAAGGCCAATGGCATTTTGGGATGTATATGTAGGGGCATTGCCAGCAGATCGAGGGACGTGATCGTTCCCCTCTATTTGACATTGGTGAGGCCTCATCTGGAGTACTGTGTCCAGTTTTGGGCCCCACACTACAAGAAGGATGTGGAAAAATTGGAAAGAGTCCAGCGAAGGGCAACAAAAATTATTAGGGGACTGGAATACATGACTTATGAGGAGAGGCTGAGGGAACTGGGATTGTTTAGTCTGCGGAAAAGAAGCATGAGGGGGGATTTGATAGCTGCTTTCAACTACCTGAAAGAGGGTTCCAAAGAGGATGGATCTAGACTGTTCTCAATGGTAACTGATGACAGAACAAGGAGTAATGGTCTCAAGTTGCAGTGGGGGAGGTTTAGGTTGGATATTAGGAAAAACTTTTTCACTTGGAGGGTGGTGAAACACTGGAATGCGTTACCTAGGGATGTGGTGGAATCTCCTTCCTTAGATATTTTTAAGGTCAGGCTTGACAAAGCCCTGTCTGGGATAATTTAGTGGGGGATTGGTCCTGCTCTGAGCAGGGGGTTGGACTAGATGACCTCCTGAGGTCCCTTCCAACCCTGATATTCTGTGATTCTATGAATGTGTCTGCAGAGCCCCTCCAATCTGCCCCCAGCTGGCAGTGCTCTGCCCCACTCTCCATGCACTCTGCTGAGCTTTCCTGGTTCTCAGGGATAAAATGTAAACATTGCCAGGAATTGGCAGCTAAACATGAACGTGTTTGATAAGGGGAGCTGCTTCTCTCCTTGGTTCGGAGAGGGGTTTGGTTTAAATGGGTAAACAAACTAAAAGATTTCTTAGACTTTCCTTCCTTCTCTGTAAAGCACATACACCGTGGGACATGGCGTTTATCAGTTAAGGGGAAATTGTTTGTGGGAGCCCCTTGTTCAAATATTGGCTGCACATCACTCTAGACACTGTCCAGGAATGTCAAAGTCTGCACCTTTCACCAGTGCTAAATCCTCCTAAAATCTAGTTAATTCATCTTACAGTGTGTAAGTATCCTGTCTTTAAAGATGGTGAAACCCAAAAGATCCTATGATAAACAATTTGGGGTCTTCCAAAAACATTCCAACCGGATTGCTAGATTGATTCAGATATGTGCAAGGTGAGTAATATCTTCTCATCAGGCTGTGGCATGGCTGAGTGGCAGAATGAGAACAAGCTGTGAAATCAGAGCTGAGCCAGGGTCTTTGGAGACAACTGTGTTGTTTGCTTAGGACTCTGTGTGATGGTACCTCCCAAACAGCATCATCTTTCACCATCAGAGCACTGAGCATTGGAAATTATGGACCATCAACTCCTGAGTGATCCAGGGCTCCAGAAACTCCTTGCTAATGTCTTGCAGTGATGGGTGCTTCACTAAACCCTGAAATAGACAGATCCAAATCCATGTGTCACTTGGGGAAATCTGCTCTCATGGAAGGCAGTGGAGGACCACATACCATCTAGTCCACAGAGAAACTGGGAGGCAATTTTCTGTACATCCAAGCCTTGTCCACGCACAGAAATTGCACTGATTTAACAACATTGATTTCTAAGTTGAGTTAATTAAATCAGCGCAACCCCTTTGAGTGGATGCTCTTAAATTGGGTTAGGAATGGTTAACACCCATTTAGCTTCTTCTATTTGTTACTGAATTACCCTAAATTGATATTTGCCACTCTTCAGGTGGGTCAAGAGCATCCACACAAGACAGCTGCACAACTTTAACTAAATCAATTTAGAAAGTGATTTAGTCAAACCAATGTAGTTTGTGTGTGTAAACTGGACCTCATTGAAAGAGACTTCCTTTTTCTCAACCTCTCATCAACCAGGAGCAGGAGTTAGGCCCAGATCCTAAAACATATTTAGGTGCCTAGCTCTCATTGATTTCACAGACAGCCCCTTCCCTGACTCACCCAGGTATTATTAAGGGCACTGTCTTCTGCATGGCCACTGGCAGGCAGGAGTTTTATCTTGTCTTGGGCAGATAATCTCTAGAGAGGAGTTTGTGCCTTGCAAGCAAACCTGAACAGCACAGAGAACATAGGGCAGCCTGGGTAAAACCTGAGACTAGGGTGACCAGACAACCCAATAAAATCGGGACTGTCCCGATTTTTAGTTCTTTGTCCCGCCATTTGTCCCGATATTGCGGCTTTGGCTGCTCAGGCCAATTTTTTTTTTTTTTTTGCTTCCCCTACGTGTCCCGATATTTTGTCCATTTCATCTGGTCACCCTACCTGAGACAAACATTTGTCCCTCTTCTCTTCCCCCCACTCTATTGTTAAAAACCTTCTACAGCTGACAGAACGTTCCCTGCTGCTCACTGTCTCTGAGCTCTATGGAGGAAAAGTGGGGAACCCACAGAGTGAACGGCAAAGCTTTGTCAGGTCCTGACCGCCATCTTGGATTTGCAAGACAGCGATGGGCAGTGCATCAGGGGTCTCACAAGGGCCTGGAGAGGGTCTGGGGAGTTAAAGAGGCAGCTATCAAGAAACTGTGAGTGAGATGGGACTCTCTGGAGCAGACCACTATGTGTGGGAAGCTGGTGTCAGTTACTCTAATGAAGGGATTTAATCATAATTACTGCCCTGCAAGCAACCAGCCCAGCTGCTTGCCCAAGATGCTTCTGCATGTTCTACAGATGCTACTCAGAAGGCCTGAGGAGCACCAGAAGGTCTCAAGATCTACATAACAGCCTCCTGTTAGATAGGACCCAGCGTAAAGGAAGACAGAGTGGGACAAGAGTGCTCAGCGAGAACCAAGAGTGCGGAGCAGCCCCACCAACACTGGCTGAGGTGGAGATGGAGAGCAGCTGACAAAGGGGAGGAGTCAGGGGAAGAGGACGAAGACGAAGGGGAGGAGCAGGAGCCAGCTGTAGGGAAGTGAGTAGCTGTGATCAAGGGAAGACACAGGCCCAGGAAAGCTGATGGTGAGTGGGAGCATCTCTGCCAGAGCCTTCTCCTTCCCACAGAGACCTGAGGAAAGCTGCCAACAAGTAAAGGCAGGTTATTTGAATTTTCATACACCTGTTATCATAACATCTGGGCAAATGGGAGAGATTAATTAACCCAAACTGTCCACAACTGAGAGGACACACACCTCCCTTCCTTGTGCTTCCCAGCCAAGCATAAATAACCCAGGCATGGGCCACAGTCAACTAAATTCCTGGCAAAAAGATGTGTCCTTGGCCATATTCTGAAGGTTACTAAACTCCAACTCCCAGTGGCCACCAGAGGGAGCAAGACCTAAAGTGGGGCTTGGCTTGCCCTGAAAACGCGCTTCTGGGACAGCTATTGCAGCAGATCCTGGAGACAGAGGGTTCTAAAAACCAGACGAGGATGCCCTTGCTAATATCGAGTAGCACCTTAGTCTGAAAACAGTCACATTCCAATCAGTGTGGTTACTAGCACAGTAAAGTACGACTCATTGTGAGCAAAGGATCCCAATCTGCTCCTAAGGTAGCCAGGTCCTATGAGATACATTCTCCCCACCTCCAAGGAAGTCTGGCACTTCTCTACCTGAGCTCCTCCGACCACATCCATTCTCCAGTGGGGATCTTCCCTCCCTTTGGTTAGCTAAGCCCATTTCCCACATATGCTGAAGTCCCTCCCAATGCCTTGGTGCACTGCCTTGCCAACCAGAGATCCTGTCTCTAGAGTTTCCCTAATAAGGGGATTCCCAGACTGCTGATGACTTATATTTTGGCATATTTACTTTTTTTGGCAAGACACAGTGTGACTCTGGCACTGGCAAATTGACATTGGCTTCCAGTATCAAGCAGGGATGCCATTGCTGTTGTTACAGACCCTGCCTGGCCTCCCGCCAACCCTGCACGTACCTAACGCATGAACAGCGTCTTTTCTGTTCCTTAGCCATGCCTTTCATTCATCTTAACAAGGGGCACAAACTTATTCCACTTCCCCTCTGATCAGGCCGAGAGAGTCCACCGCCTTTCTCCGCTCCCCAGGCCAATGGTCCTGAAACATGCTCCTACAGAACTGGAACACTGTTCTCCAGAGACTGACCTTCTCCTGGCCCTAAGTCTAGGCCTAAACTGGCCTTGCTTGCTGAGCTGAATGCAATGAACAGACCTTAAGATTCAGTTCTTTTGTCAAAAATGACATTTTACAAAAATAGCCCCATCTCCTTGTGGGTATTGTGAAACTAGTGCCCAGAGATCCAATTAGGCTGCTGGATGCGTTGCACATGGACGGTTTTGTTTCTCTAATAAACCCCATTTTAAAAAGTCTGCAGTCTCCCTTCTGCCTGTTTCCTTTTTGAGCCCCACCTCCCAGCACTGCTACCGCTGAAATGAACATTCCTAAACTGTAGCCCCCTGCAAGGCCTTTGATAGAGATCAAGAATAGTAGGCACACCCCCATAACTCACACTGCTGTCACCTCCCAGCTCATTTTCTGCAATGACCTTTATCTTGGGCTCCTCCAAAGAGCACCGAAAGGGTTTGTAGGAATGTGAGAATTCCCAAGCAGATCGGACCAGGCTCCATGCGGTTCAGTATCCTGTCTCCAGTAGTGTCTGGTACCATGTGCTTTAGAAGAAGGTGCAAGAATCCCATAATCACAATTATGGACTAACTTGCCCTTAGGGGAAATGTTTCCTAACCCACACCAGTTAGTGTTTGGCTTATGCCATGATGCATGGAGATTTATATACTTTATGTGTTTTGTCCTATCTAATGTATTGTGGATGTTCTCATTATCCTATTTAAAATGTCTATTTCTTTTCGGAAACCTGCTCAACTCTTGGACACATTGATATATTGAGGCAATGAGTTCCACAGGTTACATATGCATTCTTTAATTAAAACTTTTAAATCAATTTTAAATTTGTTGACTTTCAACTTGTATTAGGAGAGTGTAAATAGAAACACTATATCAACCTTCCCAAATCGTTCATTATTTTACCTAGACAATTATTATTTCATTACCTAGACAAATTAGAGGATTGGGCCAAAAGAAATCTGATGAGGTTCAACAAGGACAAGTGCAGAGTCCTGCACTTAGGACGGAAGAATCCCATGCACCGCTAAAGACTAGGGACCGAATGGCTCGGCAGAAAAGGACTTAGGGGTTACAGTGGACAAGAAGCTGGATATGAGTCAACAGTGTGCCCTTGTTGCCAAGAAGGCCAATGGCATTTTGGGATGTATACGTAGGGGCATTGCCAGCAGATCGAGGGACGTGATCGTTCCCCTCTATTTGACATTGGTGAGGCCTCATCTGGAGTACTGTGTCCAGTTTTGGGCCCCACACTACAAGAAGGATGGAAAAATTGGAAAGAGTCCAGCGGAGGGCAACAAAAATGATTAGGGGACTGGAACACATGAGTTATGAGGAGAGGCTGAGGGAACTGGGATTGTTTAGTCTGTGGAAGAGAAGCATGAGGGGGGATTTGATAGCTACTTTCAACTACCTGAAAGAGGGTTCCAAAGAGAATGGATCTAGACTGTTCTCAGTGGTAGTTGATGACAGAACAAGGAGTAATGGTCTCAAGTTGCAGTGGGGGAGGTTTAGGTTGGATATTAGGAAAAACTTTTTCACTAGGAGGGTGGTGAAACACTGGAATGGGTTACCTAGGGTGGTGGTGGAATCTTCTTCCTTAGATATTTTTAAGGTCAGGCTTGACAAAGCCCTAGCTGGGCTGATTTAGTTGGGGATTGGTCCTGCTTTGAGCAGGGGGTTGGACTAGATGACCTCCTGAGGTCCCTTCCCTCCCTGATATTCTATGATTCTTTGATTTTATACACCTTCATCATGTCCCCTCTTGTGTGTCTTCTCTCTAAACCAAATAGTCTCAATCTTTTCAATCTCTCCTCTTACGAAAGTCTCTCCTGGCCTCTGATCATTCACATTGCCCTTCTATTTCTGCTGTATCTTTTTTGGGATGTGGTGACCAGAATTGGCCCCAGTATTCCAACCAAGGGTATATCACTCATTTATAGAATGACATTATCACATTTTCAAAATTATTTTTCTACCCTGTTCTTTATACACCCTAATATCTTGCTTGCTTTTCTGACTGCTGACTGCTTAGCGGAGGTCCTCATTGAGCTGTCTACAATGGTGCCCACACCATTTCCTGAATGGTTATAATTATTATATAGCCCACTAGGGAGTCTCAGTACTATAGATTATTTCTTCCAACATGCATTATCTTACACATGTCAACACTGAATTTGATCTGCCATCATGGCTTCCATTCAGGTAGCTTTGTTCTGTCCCTCTGAGGTTCCACACAGTCTTCCCTCGTAGTGACTAACCAGACACAAGTGACTTTGTGTCACCTGCAAATGTTACCACTTCACTTCACTTATTTCCCATTAAAAAATATTGTAAATACATCTCCTCAGCTAGTGCAGAATGCAATGGCCCTCCAGTAGGGTGCGCTGTTACAGGTGTACAATACCTGCAGTCTGCACTGCTTTTACATTCACTCAAGCTCTTGTTTAGGATCCATGAAGCCCTAGCTGGTCTGGGGTCCAAGGATCTGTGAGTCTGCTTTTATCCCCGGTTGTTTGTCCCATTGTGGCTGTTATGAATACAGGACATGGTTGCTGTTGGTTCCTGAAATGGGGTGTACAAACCCCACACTGGAAAGAAAGGGGCTAAAGAGCTACTCTGGGCCCAGGTGCCCCCACCCCACCATCCTGACACAGGCTGGAAAAGGAGTGTACGGGGGGGGCAGAGTGGCTCCGTGACTGGCCAACAGGGGAGCTGAGCTGACCTGCACCCCAGGAGCCCTTGCTGCCTGAGGCCTGGCTGTAGCGACCTGACTGAGCCCACAAAGAAGGGACCTGTGCTTCTCTGAAGGCCAGAGACTCTAGCGTGGTTTTTAGTTCTTGTCTTTACTTGGTGGGAGGAGAGGGGATTGGGAGGGTATGATCCAGGAGGCAGCTGCAGAGCACTCCAGGGTGCAGGACTTAGCTATCTGCCACTGGGACCTGGATCAGAGCCTGGTAGAGAGGGTGGGCCAGGCTCTACTGTCAACCCCTAGGAAGGGACAACTACAGAAGATCTGTCCCTGATGCGGGAACCCTAGTTGGAGGAAGACCCTGAAGATACAAGGGTTTGGACCATAAGACCCTAGCCCAAGGGGGAAGCCCTGAATCTCCTGGTTATCCCAAAGACTTCCCTGTTATTGGACTCTTATATACACCCCAAAAGGGGTGGATATGAACACAAGACCTGGTTGGAGGGCTGAGTCACTGGAAGCAAAGAGTGACACAGGGCAGGCAGTAGCAAGAAAGGAGGATGCCTGGGAGGAAGATAACCTCCCTCACACCCCCCTGACTATTAGGGTGTGCCGGCAATAAGTATGTCCCTTCCCAGAGCCTAGAAATGAATCATTCAGGTGGGGTTCCAGTGTAGAGCTTTCCCCTGCAGAATCTGATCTCTCTGATCATTGGAACTCAGGTTTGCCAGCCTCTGAGGCACTGTGTTGCTGTCAGCTCCAATTCTGTACTAAGAATTTACCATCGCAGCGTGCCTGGGTGATGTATCATTACAAGTCTGTCATTTGGCCAACTCATATGTGTTGAATTTAAATTGAATGTGGGGTGTTTAAATGCTGTGGAAATGGAACTGCGTAAGTAATTAAATAAAAACAAAATTAAATTAAAAATGGCACTGCTGCGACAGCTGCTAGAATCCTGTGTCCAGTTCTGGTGTCCACAATTCAAGAAGGATGTTGGAAAATTGCAGAGGGTTCAGAGAAAAGCCACAAGAATGATGAAAGGATTCGAAAACCTGCCTTATAGTGACTGACTCAAGGAGCTCAATCTACTTAGCTTAACAAAGGGAAGGTTAAGGACTGACTTGATTAGAGTTTATAAGTACCTACATGGGGAACAAATATAATAATGGGCTCTTCAATCTAGTAGAGGAAGTCTAACATGATCCAATGGCTGAAAGCCAATGGGGGAGGTCTAGGTTGGATATTAGGAAACACTATTTCACTATGAGGGTGGTGAAGCACTGGAATGGGTTACCTAGGGAGGTGGTGGAATCTCCCTCCTTAGAGGTTTTTTAAGGCCAGGCTTGACAAAGCCTTGGCTGGGATGATTTAGTTGGGGATTTGTCCTGCTTTGAGCAGGGCATTGGACTAGATGACCTCCTGATGTCCCTTCCAACCCTGATATTCTATGATTCTATGAAGCTGAATCTAGACAAATTCAGACTGGAAATAAGGCATAATTTTTAATGGTAAATTGTTGCAGTGGTTACTCTAACTGAGGGTTGTGGTGGATTCTCCATCAATGACAATTTTAAAATAAAGATTGGATGTTTGTGTAACAGATCTGCTCTAGGAATTATTGTGGGGCAGTTCTTTGGTCTGTGTTAGACAGGGGGTCAGACTAGATCAGGGATAGGCAAACTTTTTGGCCTGAGGGTCACATCAGGATTCCAAAACTGTATGGCGGGCTGGGTAGGGAAGGCTGTGCCTCCCCAAACAGCCTGGCCCCCGACCCCTATCCGCCACCTCCCACTTCCTGCCCCCTGACTGCCCCCCTCAGAACCCCCGACCCATGCAACTCCCCCTGCTCCTTGTCCCCTGACCACCCCCCCTTGAGACCCCCTGCCCGTAACCACCCCCCCGCCCCCTGACAGGCCTCCCAGGACTCCCACGCCTATCCAACCCCCCTGTTCCCCATCCCCTGACCGCCCCACCAAACCTCTGCTCCATCCAACTGCCCCCCCGCTCCCTGTCCCCTGACTGCCCCCTGGGACCCCCTGCCCCTTATCCAACCCCCCGTTCCCCACCCCCTTACCATGCCACTCAGAACAGCATGTCTGGCAGCCACGCTGCCCGGCCGGAGCCAGCCATACCGCTGCGCTGCCCGGCAGGAGCTCGCAGCCCCGCCGCCCAGAGTGCTGGTGGCACAGCGAGTTGAGGCTGCGGGGGAGAGAGGACACCAGGGGACGGGACGGGGGCTAGCCTCCCCGGCCAGGAGCTCAAGGGCTGGGCAGGACAGTCCCACGGGCTGGATGTCACCTGCAGGCCGTAGTTTGCCCACCTCTGGACTAGATGATCACAATGGTCCCTTCTGGCCTTGAAATTTCTGAATTAGGAAACACAAATTAAATTCAGGAGGCTATTTGGAGTTGGATTTTTTTTGCAAGAAGGATAGTCATGAATAGGCACTGGCAGAGCCACCTGTGCCAGCCCCTGTTTCTGGTGCCAAGGGCAAATGAAAGACACATTGGCCCAGAAGGTGAGGATTAGCGGGAATACCACCTTGGAATGAGGAGGCATGGGAGGTTCAGTAGGGATAGACAGTACTATTTTCAAAACTGCCTTAGGACCAGATTTTTAAAGATATTGAGGTGCCTAAAGATGAAGATGCCCATCTACTGGGACTGTCTGCACTGCGTAGGCTCCTAGGGAGTCAGGCACTTCTGAAATCGCACTGGGCACCTATCTGCATCTTTGGGTGCCTAAATACCTTTGGAAACCTGGCTCGTAAACACTTTTGCCTGAGACCCAGATGCACAGAATGACCTGAGAACCCTAACCATGGCGCTCTGGGATATTCCTATGTGGGGCTCTCCCACTCTCTCCTCTTGAAGACCCTTTAGTTACAAAACTAATTGGGCTAGAGACAGAGTGAGAATGAGTCAGTTGTGTCCTACCCACTGGAGTCATTTCGCGCTCTGTCCCTGGCCTGGTTAATAGTCAACGAGAGAGGCTGAGGGAGACCTGCTTCAGACTATCCCATAGTCCAGTGCTTAGGGCACTCAATTGTGAGGTGGGGGACCCCTATTCAAATCCTTTCTCCTCATCACACGGAGGGGGAAACTGAACTGAGGTCTCTCACATCCCAGGTGAGTGTGCTGTGCATTGAGCTGATTTGCAATCCCTTGATTCGAGGGTGATCTCGACCACGGATTTACGTATGGCCCTGAGATAACTCAGGAGTCCGATCCTGGAACCACAGATCCACCCACAGTAAGTATAGACATTTTGTGGCAGGCCAGCTGCCTGCTGGGAGAAAGTTTTTTCTTTTTCCTTCCTTCTCTCTCTCTCTCTTCAGCTTCAAGGGCAAGGCGCATCTCCTTGAAGCGGGACACTGCCTGATGAAGGATATGGCACCACTGGGGTCGGTTGGTGGCTTGCTCTTCCCAGGTTGTGATGTCTTTTTCTTAAGATGTGCTTTCAGTGTGTCTTTGTAGCGTTTCCTGTGATCACCTCAGGATCTCTGAACATGGGTGAACTGAGAGTAGAGGACTTGTTTGGGAGGTGAGAGTCTGGCACCCGCACACAATCTCCAGCCCAGTGAAGTTTGTGCAGGAGGATCATTATTTTCAATGCTGGTGACACTGGTTTCAGCGAGGATGCTGGAGTTCGTTCAGCTATCTTGCTACTTAACGCGAAGGAGCTTCTAGAGGCATCGCTGGAGGTGCCACTCTTGAGGTGCTGTCTGTAGGTCACCCAGGTTTTGCATCCATAGAGGAGTGAACGAACAACGATTGTCTTATAGACCTGGAGCTTTGTGTCCTGCCATAGGTCATGGTCTGTAAAAACGCGTTGGAGCAATTTTCCAAAGGAAGCACTTGTGCGCTGGATCCTGTACTGGATGTCACTGTTGATTTTTGTGTTTTGAGAAAGTTGGCTACTGAGGTAACAAAAGTCTGTCTCCAAAGTCTGTCCCTCAATGGTGATTTGTGGTGGGTCATGTGCAAGCCCAGAAGCAGGTTGCTTTTCAATACTGAGTGAGAGTTCTAGGCTTCGTAAGCTTGTGCAAAAAAAATCCAGAGTAGACTGAAGGTCATTCTCAGTGTGCACAAGGATAGCACAATCATCAGCATACTGAAGATCAGTAATGGACACTCTGAGGACTTTAGACTTCGAGAAGACGTTGAAGATTAAAGACCCGCCCATCCATTCTGTATTGAATGTCAACTCCTTTTGGGAGGTGATCTTCAACGAGGACCAAAATGACTGCTAAATAGATGTAGAACAGGGTCAGGGCAATAACGCATCCTTCTTAACACCCGTTTTGATGATGAAAGGCTCTGTCTCTAGGCCATTACAGAGAACCATGGCAGTCATCTGATCATGGAGAAGCCTGAGGGCCTTAATAAATTTTGGAGGGTAGCCAAATCTGGCCAGCACCTTCCGCAGGGCTTTGTAATTGACAGAGTCAAAGGCCTTTGTCAAAATGATGAAGGCCATGTACAGGTCCTGATTTTGCTCCTGAGACTTTTCCTGAATTTGGCAGGCAATGAAGATTATGTCTGTTGTCCCTGGGTGGTCTAAAACCACACTGAGATTCCAGCAATATTTCCTCAGAAAGGGGAAGTAATCAGTTTAAGAGGATATAGGCAAGAATTTTCCCTGTTGTAGATAGCAAGTCAATGCCTCGATAGTTTCCACACTCTGACTTATCTCCTTTCTTAAAGATTATAACAATGTTAGCATTTCTCAAGTCTTCTGGAATCTTCTTATTATACCAGATAAGAAGAAAAAGTTTGTGGAGGTTCGTTACCAGTTCTTCACCTCCAAACTTGTAGACCACAGCTGGTATGCCATCTGGCCCTGCTGCCTTGTTTTTCTTAGTTTGCATAATAGCTTGTGTTACTTCTTTGAGGGTGGGGAGGTCAGCAAGAGATTCTCTTTCATGTCATTGATATCGTTGTGCACTGGGATAGAGGTTATAAGAAAAGCCTATTTTTCTCCTCCCCCAGTTATGCACCTAAATACCTTGGAGGCCCTGGATTTTGGGGACTTCTGAAACTTTTACCCAGAACATGATACTTAAATAAAGCAGGATTATCCAAATGAAGGGCCACATGGTCTGTGGGCCAAGAGGTGAGACTTTTGCATCAAATGGAACAAACTGCAGTTATCTTCATCTGGAGAGGTGGCCTATGGAGATTAAAGATTCTAAAAGTGCTGGCCTCTGGCTTGTTCCAAGTGTCTTGGCACCTACCAATTCAGCCTGATCATGCTGGCCAATAACTGGTCTGTTTACGTTTTCTCTTCAGCGGGCCCACTGCTGTGCAAACTGTACTCACCTAATTCCTCGCATTTTACTGCACATTCAGAACAGATGAGTACAAGTGACATATCTGGTCCCAGTTCTGGTCACTGCTCAATCTGGCCTGATAACGAGTCAGATGGAAACATGGCTCTTCCACAAGTATGAAAGTCCTAACCAGAAGTGACCTGATCTTGGTTCTCTCAGCAGGAGGTGGTATATTCAGGGTCCCCTTCATTGCCTTATTTCTTCAATTTAGCTGTTTCCTAGGAATTCTGTGGGTGTTATTTATCCCTATTTGCCACTAAGCTTTTGGTAAAGGTAGTGAGGGAACTGAGAAGGGATCATGTAGTTTCATCATGTGATATTTCACCATGATGATGTTTTGCCACCATCAATACACAATTGGTTTGGAAATATTTGAAAAGAACCCTCTTCATTTGATGCTTCTATCCCCATACTGCACATGTTACCATGGGGGAAGATATAATTGCCCTGAAAATGTCATCTCCTATGAAATACAGCGTGAGAGGATGCATGCTCCGAAGTGCCATGGTGCCCACTGAGACATGGGGAAGATTGAGTGACACAGCTGGTTCAGTGTGACTGCCCCATCGGGAGTTGAGTCAGAGAGGCCATTTTAATGTATGAATGACGTAATAATGCTGAGGGGAAAAGCGATATATAAAGCATCTGAATTCCCTTTCTGCTCTATAAGTCAACTTCCAGCTAACCATAAATAGAAAATGAACACAATTCCCTCATCAGTGGCAACACAGTCCATATTAATTAAACAATACAGTGTCTCCATGTATTTCACTGCAGTCCTATATAGCTGTCCTATATGTAAATATGGAATGAAGATGCTTTTATAGTTTGGTTAGAAATTCAGAATCATTTTCTCCCTCCATTTGTGCCCTTAGATGGAACTAACATTTTTCAGCTAGGAAGTTTGTTTTTGGAACATTCTAAGAACCTCTGGCCAAACTTTATACTGCAACTCACCCAGTTCCTTTGGAAAACACAAACCCTGCAAATGGCCCTTTTCCTAATAGCATTAGAAACAAAATATTTTTATGCCATTGTCTTACACAGCATTTACATGAAAATGCAGTTCATATCTGTGTGCATATCATCCTAATTGTTCCTGCTTTTCATTAAACTACAAACTTTTCCTATTTTCATAGTTTGCCCTTTCTCTTTTTAACCAGACCATTGTGCTGTTCCTTAGCTGTCTAGGAGCTCATAGTCCTCATTGCAATGCTTGTTATGTTTCCAAACACAAAGAGCAAACCTTTACTTTGTCTACAGTAATTTTTATTTTAAACTAAAAAAAAGGTGTGGGGGAGAAAAGAAAAAGGAAAGAACACAAGTAAAGCTTAAACAAAGCTTTTGATATGGTCTCCCACAGCATTCTTGCCAGCAAGTTAAAAAGGTATGGATTAGATGAATGGACTATAAGGTAGATAGAAAGCTGGCTAGATTTTCAGGCTCAACGGGTAGTGATCAATGGCTTGATGTCTAGTCAGCAGCCGGTATCAAGTGAAGTGCCCCAGGGGTTGGTCCTGGGGCCAGCTTTGCTCAACATTTTCATTAATGATCTGGATGATGGGATGGATTGCACCCTCAGCAAGTTCATGGATGACACTAAGCTGGGGGGAGTGGTAGATAAACTGGAGGGCAGGGATAGGGTCCAGAATAACTTAGATAAATTGGAGGATTGGGCCAAAAGAAATCTGATGAGGTTTAACAAGGACAAGTGCAGAGTCCTGCACTTAGGCTGGAAGAATCCCATGCACCGCTACAGGCTGGGGACCAACTGGCTAAGCAGCAGTTCTGCTGGGGATTAAAGTGGAAGAGAAACTGGATACGAGTCAGCAGTGTGCCCTTGTTGCCAAGAAGGCTAATGGCATATTGGGCTGCATTAGTCGGAGCATTGCCAGCAGATGGAGGGACGTGATTATTCCCCTCTATTCGGCACTGGTGAGGCCACATCTGGAGTATTGTGTCCAGTTTTGGGGCCCCCACTACAGAAAGGATGTGGACAAATTGGAGAGAGTCCAGCAGAGGGCAACGAAAATTATCAGGGGCCTGGGGCACATGACTTACGAGGAGAGGCTGAGGGAATTGGGCTTGTTTAATCTGCAGAGGAGAAGAGTGAGGGGGGATTTGATAGCAGCCTTCAATTACCTGAAGGGGGGTTCCAAAGAGGATGGAGCTCGGCTGTTCTCAGTGATGGCAGATGACAGAAGAAGAAGCAGTGGTCTCAAGTTGCAGTGTGGGGGGTGCCTAGATTGGATATTAGGAAACATTATTTCACTAGGAGGGTGGTGAAGCACTGGAATGGGTTACCCTGGCTGGAATGATTTAGTTGGTGTTGGTCCTGCTTTGAGCAGGGGGTTGGACTAGATGACCTCCTGAGGTCCCTTCCAATCCTGATAGTCTATGATTCATGACAGAGAGTACGGGATGTGTGTCTGTTCTGCAACTAGCTATAGAATGGCTGAGAACTGAACCCATGTGTGCTCTTCTCTGCAGTTGCAGGGCGAGTGTAAAAGTGATCAGCTGCACATTTTTGCTGCTGGTGAACTCCATTTATGAGCAATTTAATATAATAAAACATATTATTTTCTGTTTGATAATCAAGAAGTTAGGTGAACAAAGATGAAATGAGCCCCTCAAAAAATCTTTTCTACTAATATAGCCATATAGTGCAAAGTATCTGTATTTTCTAAAGGATCTGAAGACACAAACAGGTACTGCAGACAGCAAGATATCATGCCTACAAAGTCTCAAGTGTCTTTCCCCTCTTTTTAAAGAACTGATTGTAGGTTATGATACCCTGCCTATTCCAGAAGCTGGAGTGGATTTAATTCCCTACAATTAAAGTTAATAGAGAAAGAAAGGGGATTAGTTGTTCTATTCCGGATTGTTAGAGAATGTTTCTCCAAAGGCTTTGTTTTGGTGTTTTGTAAAAATTGTTGTAAGAAAGAGACATATAGGCAACCTGGGATTGTGAGTGGTCACTGCCTGTTCCATCTCCAGCTACTGTCTGCTGGAATAGCCCCTATCCAGAACAGACACACATTAGTGTCCTGTCAGTCTGCATTCACTTTTCAGTGTGCTCTCTGTGTGTTAGTTGGGGGGATGCATGTCCCACTGCCTCTCCCTGATTCCTGGACCCATAGCAGCATCTGTTCTCCTTCCACAATTTCACAGAAAGGGGGTGATCCACATGCAGCTGGGGAGGGTAACCTCACACACTCCCATGGTCATTGCTACAGCCTATTGCTTGCCTTGCAGACCAGGCTAAATGAACACCAGACAGTGAGGTTACATGAGACCATGACAATGCCCAGAGCAAGGTCTACGGGAAAAGAAGTGTGTGTTGGGGGAGGGGAGAAAGAGAGAGATGGTCTCCAGAGTTGATGAAGGAACATGCCTGGCAAGTCTACAGAAACAGCTGGTAAACAAAGTAGCAGAGTTTAAATGCATCAGTGTTAGTCACAAAATCCTTAACATGTTTAGAAAATGATACAACCATTTGTTTTCTTCTTTTATGATTTCCCTCAAACCTGTCCCAGCTACCCAAGTCTGGAGCATGTTTTTTCTAAACAGTGTCAGAAAAAAATAGCAAGCTCAGGAGTATGCCCATGAAATTTAAGAAAATCTCATGGCTCTCCGCAGCTTCTACACAGAGTTAAAGTTTTGTAGATTTAGCTTTTGGTGGCATTGTCTCCCAAAGATGACACAAGCATAAATCCTGTATTCAGAACTGCACAGCATGAAGTACTTCACCAGCCCAAGTAACAATTCAGAGAGAGTAGTAGGAACCTTTGGGAGACCTTTATCGGGAACTCAAGTGTATGTTGTTGGGGCTCTAGACTGCTGCTCTCCAACTGAATATTGTTTTCATATATTGGTGCCTCTCTTAGAATTGGTTCCTTGGGGCAATCCAGTCAAAATAAAAAGAGATTTTCAGCCAATATTATGCCAGTTAGGGCTAACACCCAATGTTTCCATTGCTCTACATTCTCCAACCATCCTCTGAAAGCTAGACTCTTCAAATGCAGTACATTTGGAGTACATAAACTACTTCTGAGATCCCTTTTCAGTAGTTGTTAATTTCGAAACATGGCATGGAAGAGCAAAGTTCTGCCCAGCAGCAATGTTATTTAACAAAAGATAAACTGTATTGCCCCAAAGCATAGGGAAATCCTCAAGCATATTGGTTCAGACAAAACCTCCTGTAGGGCATGGGACATGTGAGCAATAGGAGGCTCTCGAAGGTTTAATTGCTCTGAAATGGGAGTCTGTCCACTCTGAACACTCCTGGTCCCACAATGAGCTTCACTCCTGGCTTTCAGAAGCCCCTGCTATTCCAGTGCCAAATCCCAAAGTGCTTACTCAGGGAAAACTCCACTCCTTCTGGCTTATGTTTGGGACAGCTTTTACAGGCTCTGTGACTGGAAAGCAGGTTGCTGATCAGAAGTCTCTAATGGTGCGGTTTGGGAGAAGAAAACCCCCATAAAACAGTATTTATTTTTGGTACTAGGATAGTGCCCCAATGTGCTCACACTTTTCACACATAGGAGAAGATGCAGTCTCTGCCCAGGCTGGTGTGAAAAGCATAGGCTTGTTGTTGTGAGTGAGGCTGTGGATGGATGGGGACTCTAAAGGAGAAACTAAAATTTCCACCAAGTGTAAAAGGGGCAGAGAGGCAAAGCAAAGAGTCATCAATCCATTGCCATGGAGCGTGGAGGAAACACCAAGGCCCATGGGTTTCTGCTGTAAAGGCAAATAGCAAGAGAAGGGGTAGATATACTCCTAGAGAGAGATCAACAATGTGACTTACGAACCTACCTGACACTTTAGGCCTAAGTCCAACATTTAGACATAACCGAGATTCTCAAAATCCCTGCTCAGCTGCCACCTAGCCTTGAAGGTGCCGATTAGGATTGCCAACATTCTGATTGCAGAAAACCAAACATCCTTGCCCTGCTCTGCCCCTTCTATGAGTCCCCGCCCACTCCATCCCCCTTCCCTCTGTTGCTCGCTCTCCCCCACCCTTGCTCACACATTTTCTCCGGGCTGGGCAGGGGTTGGGGTGCAGGAGGAGGTGAGGGCTCTGGGCTGGGGGTGTGGGCACTGGGGTGGGGCCAGAAATGAGGGGTTCAGGGTGCGGGAGGGAGCTCCAGGCTGAGGCAGGGGGCTGGGGTGTAGGAGGGGGTGAGGGCTCCAACTGGGGGTGTGGCTTCTGGGGTGGGTCCAGGGATGAGGAGTTTGGGGTGCAGGAGAAGGCTCTGGGCTGGGACCGAGGCATTTGGAGCGTGGGAAGGGATGTGGGCTCCAGGAGGGAGCTTGGGTGTGGGAGGTGGCTCAGGTGCTGGGGCAGGGGGTTGGGGTGAGAGAGGGCGTGCAGGGTGTGGGCTCTGGGAGGGAGTTTGGGTGTGGGAGGGGGTTCTGAGCTGGGGCAGGGAGTTGGGGTGTGAGAGGGGGCGAAGGCTCTGGCTGGGGGTGTGGGCTCTGGGGTGGGGCTTGGGATGAGGGGTTTGGGGTGCAGGAGGGGACTCTGAGCTGGGCCAAGGGTTTTGGAGTGTGGGAGGGGGCACAGGGCTGGGGTAGGGGGTTGGGGCATGGAAGGGGGTGAGAGGTGCAGGCTCCAGGCACCACTCACTTCACGTGGCTCCTGGGAAGCAGCCAGCATGTCCCTCTGGCTCCTAGGTCTAGGGATGGCCAAGAAGCTCTGCGTGCTGCCCCTGATCTCAGGCACCACCTCCTGCAGCTCCCATTGGCCAGGAATGGGGAACCGGGTCCCTTTTCGACTGGGCGTTCTGGTCAAAAAACAAGTGCCTGGAGACCCTAGTGCCAATATTTCTGCCAGTGAGGTTGTGTGCCTACCGCCTGCCCAAGCTCCAGTGGGATCTTCAAACTAGTTATCCCCCTCTTCTTGCCTGGGGGCCCAATTCAGAAGGCATGCTCAGAGCATGCCTCAACTTCCCCAAACAGACTGGAGAAGAGGGAGAAGTAGCAACAGCTTTTAGCCTACTGGTTCACACACTCACCAGGACAAGGGAGACACATGTTCAATTCCCCACTCTGTGAGCAGGGATTTGAACTTCAGAGTCCTGACTAATGGACTATGGGATGCTCTGGGGTGGGTCCCCAGAGATAACGTGTGTGCAGAACATAAACGAAGAGGAGAGGTCTGGCAAATAGTTAGCAGAAATCACTCTAGACAGAACCCAGCAGGACAACTCTTTATTCAGTTCCTCAAGCCCCAAAACTAGAGAGAGAGAGAGAGAGAGACAAGGAAACCCAAAGCACAATTCCTTCCTTAGAGGTTTTTAAGGTCAGGCTTGACAAAGCCCTGGCTGGGATGATTTAACTGGGAATTGGTCCTGCTTCGAGCAGGGGGTTGGACTAGATGACCTTCTGGGGTCCCTTCCAACCCTTATATTCTATGATTCTATGGTGCTCAGCAACACTATCCCCACAAGAACAACCCCCCCATATATATGCCAGTGAATTTCACTCAGTGATTCCTGCATTGAGCCCATAGTTTGTGATTGAATTAGAGCTTATTTTTTAGAAAGAGCCATCCAATCCTGGTTAAAGACTTCCAGCAATGGAGAATCCATCACGTCTCCTTAGGTACACTGTGCCAATGGTTAATTACCCTCACCATTAAAAATGTGCACCACATCTCTAGCCTGCTTCAGCTTCTAGCCATTGGATCTTGTGCTGCCTTTGCCTGCTAGATTAAAGAGCCCTCTGATATTGAAAATCTTTTTGTAGATCCCTGACCTAAATTTCACCTCAATGCCTACTTTCACATAAGCCCCCTGATACATGGATCTCTGTGCAGGTCTGAGGTTCTGTTAAGTGCTTCTAAAGAGAGACAAGGGCCTAAGGCTAATGACTGAACTGGGAGATATTTTCACTCACTAGCAACAGGAAACAAAGGTTCATTAATGCATAACCAAGATGTGGACTTGGCTCCCCAGTGCAGAGAAGCTCACTTCTATTTTGGGTTGTTTATAAACATCTTCATGGTTACCCAAGTTTGCCCTTTTCACCTCACTCCTCCAAGATTCAGCAGGCATTTGGGATGTCTGGAGCTAGTCCTCAGAAAACAAAAATCAGTTCAAGAGATACTTCAAGGGTTAGCAAGGCTGAAGCCCTCTCTGTACAATACCACAGTTTGCTCCTGTATATTTTGCCAGATCCAGGAAAAGTGATCAGTTCTTCCCAAACAAGGGCTACAGCAGAGCTAGAATGGTCTCCAAGTGCTTCAAAGAGTTCTCATAAATATTAATACTCTGCTACTAAGAAGAATGGGGGTGGGGGTGGCAGGAAAATTGCAACGTCTACAATCCACAGCCCCATTGGTAAGTATCATTTTAGCCTAGCAGTCTGGTCAGTATCTCTTTAAAAGGTGCATATTTAAGATATCAACAAAATTCTCGCCACTGCCTGGGTTAGCGTGTACAGCCTTCCTCCTGTAATCCTTGTTAAAGGCACTGGAATGTTAAACAAAACCAGGCAAGCTCTGGGCAGGTCATGAGGGCTCTGTATTGCTTGTCATTGGACCTGTGAACACCCATGCCGCCTTGCAAAATTAGCTGCTTAGCAATAATGTCATGCAGCATGAGATTCTAACGTGGAGCTAGAAAGAAAATCCCCTGGATATTTAACATCCGTGTCCCTTTTCTACAGTGTTTTGGATTCAGGCACTTTCTATAGTTTAAGGAAGAAAAAAACCTGGTCTCATTTCCAGTTACTGGAAACTCAGACCCAATAGATAGTAAAATCTTTAAGATGTTTCTACAGTCATTACAGTCAAAAGAAACTTTACGCCCTTCCCTTGTTGGTCCTCGCCCCATCCCTTCCTCACCCATGCTTTCAATTCTGTTTTCTGCTTGTAACATTTTGGCTTGATTTATTTAATCAGGAGCATGAGACCAGGGTGTGCAGGGAGAATACATGGGGGCTTGTAAAGCACAAAGCTGAAAGCTAAGTGACTTCACCCCCTCCACAAGATCAAATAGTAGCTCCAAATGTACAGCCAAAGATAATCATGATATAAAATCTAAACACAGGGAAAGTGATTTGTATAGTCACTGGGCATTATTGCCATGGTATTAACTGATAACACAGAGAGCAAATCAGAAAGCTCCAACTGTGTCCAGTATGCTAAAGCTGTCTGACAAAATAATAGTAATTCTGTACATGCTTCCTACATTCTAGAGAGTAACAAAAGTGGCCTGTTTTCGGTGATAGCCACTGTGGTCGTATGAGCTCTCTCCCGAACTGTGTGGCCCACGAAAGAGCAGAAGGCACTGAACTACTAGTGCTGGGACTTGGTATTTTACAAGTGCTAATCTCCAGTTCCTAACAATGCCAAGAGGGGGAAGGGGTTGAGGGATATTTTTTTCTTTCCCTCCAGGGATGGAAATAGAAGAAGTAAGTTAGCTCCACAATATCCAATTACTGCAATGCAATCTAACTGGGCCAATTTTACCAAAGAGTTTGACCAACAGCCAATAAGCTTTGTCTTCCACAGCCTAAAGTTACTGCAGGTCAACTTAGAGAGAAAGCAGCACCCTCAAGACGCCAGGACCATAGCCCCATCCTTCCAGCCACAGAGCAACTAACCTCGCTGTTCTCCTTCAAATCTCTTCTTACTGTGCACTTCTACTCTGAAAAGTGAGTCACTCCCACAGTCCTTCCCCTCACCCACTCCACCAAAAAGTCCTTCCCCCACAACACACCCCCCCCCCCTTGGGTGAATTTGCATATTTTCCAACTTATTTAAAGTTTAGCCTTAATGACAACATTCCTAGCTTTCTAGTTTTCGAAAATCATTATTTTCCTTTCTCTTCCTTTTTATTACAGATACTTTCTCATCTAACTCCAGCTCAGGGTTAGTGTTGCCTGTGAATAAAAACTATGTGCCATCACCATAGATGCCAAATGCAAGAAGTAGCAGAAGTCTTCTCACAATCTATTGAGAACCAGCGCATCTCATGCAGCCTGATTATTTAGGCTTTCCAAATGACAGCTCTTGAATGCTCACTAAAAAGAAAAGGAGTACTTGTGGCACCTTAGAGACTAACCAGTTTATTTGAGCATAAGCTTTGCATAATGCTCACTGTGAACTTGGGTTGTCTGCATACCATTGCAGAATGCTGACTGTCGCAAACCCTTCCTACCATCATTTTGTAGATTCATAGACCATAAAGCCAGGCAGTAATCATCTAGTCTGACCTTCTGCATAACACAGGCCAGTGGACTGAATTAATTCCTCTATTTAAACTAGAGCAGATCTTTTAGAAAAACATCATCTTGATTTTTAAATTGCGAGTGATGGAGAACCCACCACAGCCCTGGGTAAGTTGTTCCAATGGTTAATTACTCTCACTGTAAAAAAATTGCACCTTATTTCTAGACTGAATGTCTGGCTTCACCTTCCAGCCATTGGATCTTGTTAGACCTGTGTCTGCTAGACTGAAGAGCCCGCTGTCATGAAATTGCTGTTCCCCATGTAGGTACCTAGCGCTTGATCCACAAAGGGACTTAGGCACTGTAATGTGTAACTCCAAGATGCCCGGCCACCTCACAGAATCCTTAGCCCTTCATTAGGTGTCCAGGCTCCCTATGCAATGTGTGGAGAGCATTAGACATCCAAGAAAGGGATCTCAGAAGCCAACAAGCTGCCTAAGCTGGGCAGGAGTGAAATGTATCTAAAAACAACACACCAAAAAGCCATCCTAGTATAGACCCAGGTTCAAGTCCCTTCTCCAAATCAGGCAGAACAGGGATGTGAACCTGGGTTTCCCCCAGCCCAGCTGAGTGCCCTGACCACTAGCATGAGGTGCACACACAATGTCAGCAGTAAGAAAAGGAGTACTTGTGGCACCTTAGAGACTAACCAATTTATTTGAGCATGAGCTTTCGTGAGCCACAGCTCACTTCATCAGATGCTCATGCTCAAATAAATTGGTTAGTCTCTAAGGTGCCACAAGTACTCCTTTTCTTTTTGCGAATACAGACTAACACGGCTGTTCCTCTGAAAAATGTCAGCAGTGCTTAAGTTGGACTTAGGCACCCGAGGACCTTTGTTGATCTAGACCTTATGGACTGTGATCAAGCCACCCTTTTCTTTTGTTATTGAGATTGAACTCCTTGCCTCTCTTACAGTAAGGCAGGGTTTCTAATCCTTTAATCATTCTCACGACTCTTATCCAAACCCTCTCCAGTTTACCAACATCCTTCTTGAATTGTGGGCACCAGAACTGGACACAGGATTCCAGTAGTAGTTGCTCCAGCCCCAAACACAGGGGTAATATGACCTCCCTACTCCTACTCAAGATTCCATTCTTTACACAACTATTTGTTTTATGGTAACAGGAATTATTCATTCTGCCTGGTTTACATTGCAAAGAGCACATCTCCCATTGCATGCCAGTCAGCAAGTGAGAGAATAAATTTGGACCTGTGGTACTAAGGTGAACTGTACTTTACAGCCATAGTATCTAGACAGTGAGTTGTTAAGTACAGTCTCTGGGAGTGGGCAGAAGTCCATCAACCTACACGGAATGTCCTATATAGATCATTGTGGAAGTCAGTGAGTGCCCTGCTAGAGAAAAACTGCCAGGCCACATTAGAGCAAGACCAAATCCCCCAGCGGTATTCAAACCACGGGGAGTGGGGAGAGAGAGAAATATTGAACTCTTCGTTTAGATAGCAAATATCTTGTTTGTTCCTCCTAAATCTGCAATGTTCTGGCAGTACCCAGAGGCCCCAACCAGAATTGAGGCTCAAATGTTGTACAAATATATAAGACACAATCCCTGGCTCAAAGAGTTTACAGTCTAGTTTAGGGCTTGATAACTCAGCTGTGAGCTGGCAGATTCAAGGTGTCCCTGGATAAACTGGAACAGGTAAGAAATTAGGGCCAATACAGACTGTTAAAATGGGTATTTCACATAAGCCTTTACAATGCTCACACTGTTTTTCTCCCTCAGTCCTGTCCTTTTACAGCACCTACAGTCAGGCTTGGGACATGGAAGCTTGAAGACAAGTAGAGGGACCCATCATTCGCCAATTGGGTGCGGCTCCAGTTTGCCATAGTAAAAACAAAACAAACCTTGCAGAGAATGGCAAATAGGAGCCAACATTTCCCCACCCTCCCAAGGCTGAAGCAAATGCTGTGTATTGCTACTCCATAGGGTAATAAATGTTGCAGAAAAATGGAATTGGTTTCCATCAAAGCTACATATAAGAAGCCTTGAATGGGAGGCACATGACAAAGAAACCACAAGCCAAACTCCTCATCAGAATCAGGGCAGAGAGCAAGCCATTGAAAGAGAGAAATTCACAGTACCTGAGAAACTGATGAGACTTTCCAGGTAGAGAAAAAGAGAAATGAATAGAAAAGAAGCATAAATAAATCCAACTCTAACAAAAGAGTGAACTTCAGTTGAATTATGTTTACAACAAAAATCACAAACCAAATGGCTTAGTGCAGGGTTCTCAAACTGGGGGTCGGGAGGTTATTACATGGGGGGTCGTGAGCTGTCAGCCTCCACCCCAAACTCCGCTTTGCCTCCAGCATTTATAATGGTGTTAAATATATCAAAGAGTATTATGAATTTCGAAGGGAGGTCGCACTCAAAGGCTTGCTGTGTGAAAGGGCTCACAGGACACAAGTCTGAGAACCCCTGGCTTAGTGCACTACACCACCTACTTCTGACACTGATTTTCATAGGACAGCAAACCCACCACCCATCTTTTCTGCTATTCCAAGAAATCTTTCCAATATTTGTATATGATGAACTGAAAAGACTGGGGTAGTGGAATTCTCCAAAACCAAAGAGAACAAATGTGGAGAACACACAACTGTGGATTGTTTTAATGCACTGAAGTCTTGAGGTGTATTCCGTTGGGAAAAGCTGCCTCCCATAAAAGCCTTGCCAAAGGATGTTAGCCTTACATTAGTTCGTAGATTACCAGAGTCAAACAGAAACCAATTTCAGGCAGTAGCAAGGGCTTCTGTATTTCTGAATAATGTTGGGATTTCAAGAATTTCCCTGACCCCTTCCCACTCATCTGCCCATCCCCTGAATAGAAAGGGATGCCATTTAGATTTCTCAGCACCCAGCCATGGAACTTGCCTGCTCACTTTCCTACATGCCAATTGTTTCTAAATGTTAGTTTCCATTCTGTCCCCTAAGCTAGCCTGATGGAGTTCTCTCCAAATGTCCCTGTTTACAACTCAAATACTGGCAGATGTGACTTACGTCCACTGACAGTTCCCTCTGAATAAGTTTCTTGGTCTCCTTTTCACAGTAGTTGAGCATTGCTTCTCGGTTGTATAAGCCAGTTGAGTGCTTGTCAGTTTGGTTTCTCTGCCTGAGCCCCAAAGGGATGTTTCCATCCGGATCAGCCACATCCAACTCCTTTTCTAGCTCTTCCATCTCCTCTGGAGACAAAGTAGACAATAAGCTATCAATATCTGGATCTTCACTGACTTGCCTTCTGTATTTTGCTACCCTGGACATCTTGGCAGTTTGTAGGTGAAGCACAGCTGTGATGATATGCAAAGCCAAAGAGTGGAGGAAAATTAGTTAAATAATAGAAGACCAGAAGCTACTTCCTCCCCTCCCCACCGTTCAGGTGCTGAAGTGTTAAATCTAAGCAGCTCTAACTTACTGCAACCTAGGATAAATTGGTTATAAAGGAGGGACAGGGGTTGGTAAAATAGCTGGCCAGTTACATTTAACAGCTGTACAGCCTGGTTCAGAAAAACCAATCAGGAAAGGCAGGAGGCGGGCTTTCTTTCTATCCGAGGAGTTTGAAACCTGAGGACATTCCAGGGAATCTGGAAGAGCTGCATGACCAAATTTAGTACTGAACGTTTAGCCTTTTAAAGGCAACGGGACAACGCAGTGAGAAAATATGCAAAAACGCACAAGCTGCTAGGCTGGGGCTTTGAAACCAGTGAGGAAAGAACCAGAGCTGCAGATCTTTAGGATGTGTCCATATGCAGCTTCAAGATCTGACAGCAAAGGCATTAAAGCTACTTGTAACATACAGTTTGCTTCCCCATCACAGGGGTGAAATGTGTAGCTGGAACTCACATTCTGTCAATTCCCAGCTTTCTGATGAATTTGATAATAGTATGCGGGAGACCATTATATGCCTGCACAGGATTTAAGAAAGTTTTCATTTTCACAAAATGTTCCCTGTATATATTTACAGTTCCCTGAAATCTCTTACAATCTCCCGTCCTTTTAAGGCAAATCTACATTCTTTCATTTGGAAACCCGTACAATTTCCCCCTTCCAAAAACCCCATGAGTACATTGGATATTTCTGGCTACAGGTTTTTAAAATTGAAGATGACTATTGCCTGATTGGTATGTGTATTGGGTGAGCAACAGCAGGTGTCGAAGAGAAGGTGTCAAAGCAAGGGAAACCCATCCTGTTTTGAAAGAAGTGAGAAGCTGAGGAGGACGAAGTGGGAAAATGGGTCTCTTCCTCTGGAAATGGTACATGATCGGATCTGCAGCAAGCAGATCTAGATGACTATACGTTCAGGGAGCTGTCAAAGGTCTGTAATCAACAGTTATATCTTCACATCATCTTGGCTCTTAATCATATTTTCCTTTTATGGAGGTATTAGCATAGCTCTAAATGGCCTATCTTCCCTATAGTATGTCACAGTGAGTGCTTGGTGTATTAAAATATTTGTTCTCAAGATAACTGCACTTCTGACACCTTTGTGGCCCCCTTGATGACTCCCCACATAGGTCTCAGGTCTCTAGCTGTCACCTTTCTCAGGGCAGAGACCCACAACACTCTTCCTCTAGACCTGCAATCAACCAGGATTCTCTCAGCCCTTCAGCAGCGCTGCAGTCCAGTTCTCTCAGGGGCGGTGACAGGGTTAATCAGAGACCAGCCAAACTTCAGAAAGCAAAGTACTATTTATTCAGAACAAAACCATTATAGAGAAAACATCTCTTAAAAAATAAACAGCTTATACATAGCCTAGTTTACCTGGTATCACCAAAGTATTTCATAGAATCATAGAATATAAGGGTTGGAAGGGACCCCAGAAGGTCATCTAGTCCAACCCCCTGCTCGAAGCAGGACCAAATCCCAGTTAAATCATCCCAGCCAGGGCTTTGTCAAGCCTGACCTTAAAAACCTCTAAGGAAGGAGATTCTACCACCTCCCTAGGTAACACATTCCAGTGTTTCACCACCCTCTTAGTGAAAAAGTTTTTCCTAATATCCAATCTAAACCTCCCCCCACTGCAACTTGAGACCATTACTCCTCATTCTGTCATCTGCTACCATTGAGAACAGTCTAGAGCCATCCTCTTTGGAACCCCCTTTCAGGTAGTTGAAAGCAGCTATCAAATCCCCCCTCATTCTTCTCTTCTGCAGGCTAAACAATCCCAGCTCCCTCAGCCTCTCCTCATAACTCATGTGTTCCAGACCCCTAATCATTTTTGTTGCCCTTCGCTGGACTCTCTCCAATTTATCCACATCCTTCTTGAAGTGTGGGGCCCAAAACTGGACACAGTACTCCAGATGAGGCCTCACCAATGTCGAATAGAGGGGAACGATCACGTCCCTCGATCTGCTCGCTATGCCCCTACTTATACATCCCAAAATGCCATTGGTCTTCTTGGCAACAAAGGCACACTGCTGACTCATATCCAGCTTCTCGTCCACTGTCACCCCTAGGTCCTTTTCCGCAGAACTGCTGCCTAGCCATTCGGTCCCTAGTCTGTAGCTGTGCATTGGGTTCTTCCGTCCTAAGTGCAGGACCCTGCACTTATCCTTATTGAACCTCATCAGATTTCTTTTGGCCCAATCCTCCAATTTGTCTAGGTCCTTCTGTATCCTATCCCTCCCCTCCAGCGTATCTACCACTCCTCCCAGTTTAGTATCATCCGCAAATTTGCTGAGAGTGCAATCCACACCATCCTCCAGATCATTTATGAAGATATTGAACAAAACCGGCCCCAGGACCGACCCTTGGGGCACTCCACTTGATACCGGCTGCCAACTAGACATGGAGCCATTGATAACTACCCGTTGAGCCCGACAATCTAGCCAGCTTTCTACCCACCTTATAGTGCATTCATCCAGCCCATACTTCCTTAACTTGCTGACAAGAATACTGTGGGAGACCGTGTCAAAAGCTTTGCTAAAGTCAAGAAACAAGTCATGTTCGCTCAAGGGCTCTCTCCCAGTCTCATGTTCATTTTTGACTCCCAGATCAAGGCTGCCTCTTCATACAGTTTGCTGTTCTTTATTTGCCAGGCCTTTTGAACCAGATCAAACCAGTCTACACACGTTCCCTGGGATTAAACTTCCAGACTTGTTACCATTTGAGGAGGCATCGGAGTGTGTTGAGCACTTCAATACTTAGGTAGGATAACTACAATGAACACTAAACATGACTTAGAGATCTGACACAAAATGGGACTTGTTTCAGAGTGGCAGCCGTGTTAGTCTGTATCAGCAAAAAGAACGAGGAGTACTTGTGGCACCTTAGAGACTAACAAATGTATTTGGGCATAAGCTTTCATGGGCTAAAACCCACTTCATCAGATGCATGGAGTGGAAAATACAGTAGGAAGATATATATATACAGAGAACATATACAGAGAACATGAAAAGATGGGGGTTTCCATACTAACTCTAATGAGACAAATCAATTAAGGTGGACTATTATCAGCAGGAGAAAAAAAAACTTTGGTAGTGATAATCAGGATGGCTCATTTCAAACAGTTGACAAGAAGGTGTGAGTAACAGTAGGGGGGAAAATTAGCATGGGGAAATAGTTTTTAGTTTGTGTAATGACCCATCCACTCCCAGTCTTTATTCAAGCCTAATTTGATGGTGTCCAGTTTGCAAATTAATTCCAGTTCTGCAGTTTCTCGTTGGAGTCTGTTTTTGAAGTTTTTTTGTTGAAGAATTGACACTTTTAGATGTGTAATTGAGTGTCCAGGGAGGTTGAAGTATTCTCTGACTGTTTTTTGAATGTTATAATTCTTGACGTCTGATTTGTGTCCATTTATTCTTTTGCGTAGAGACTGACCGGTTTGGCCAATGTATACGCCATCATGTGCAAGCGTGTATCACATTGGTAGATGTGCAGGTGAACGAGCCCCTGATGGTGTGGCTGATGTGATTAGGTCCTATGATGGTGTCCCTTGAATAGATATGTGGACAGAATAGGCAATGGGGTTTGTTGCAAGGATAGGTTCCTGGATTAGTGTTTTTGGTGTGTGGTGTGGGTGGTTGCTGGTGATTATTTGCTTCACTTTCAGGGGCTGTCTGTAAGCGATGACTGGCCTGCCTCCCAAGGTCTGTGAGAGTGAGGGATCGTCCTTCAGGATCGGTGGTAGATCCTTGATGATGCACTGGAAAGGTTTTAGTTGGGGGCTGAAGGTGATGGCTAGTGGCGTTCTGTTATTCTCTTTGTTGGGCCTGTCCTGTAGTAGGTGACTTCTGGGTACTCTTCTGGCTCTGTCAATCTGTTTCTTCACTGCAGTAGGTGGGTACTGTAGTTTTAAGAACGCTTGAAAGAGATCCTGTAGGTGTTTATTTCTGTCTGAGGGGTTGGAGCAAATGCGGTTGTATCTTAGAGCTTGGCTGTAGACAATGGATCATGTGATGTGGTCTGGATGAAAGTTGGAGGCATGTAGGTAAGTATAGTGGTCGGTAGGTTTCTGGTATAGGATGGTGTTTATATGACCATCGCTTATTAGTGCTATAGTGTCCAGGAAGTGGATCTCTTGTGTGGACTGGTCCAGGCTGAGGTTGATGGTAGGATGAAAATTGTTGAAATCCTGGTGGAATTCCTCAAGGGCTTCTTTTCCATGGGTCCAGATGATGAAGAGGTCATCAATGTAGTGCAAGTAGAGTAGGGGCATTAGGTGACGAGAGTTGAGGAAGCGTTTTTCTAAGTCAACCACAAAAATGTTGGCATACTGTAGGCTATGCGGGTCCCCATACAATGCTGCTGACTTGAAGGTATACATTGTCCCCAAATGTGAAATAGTTGTGGGTGAGGACAAAGTCACAAAGTTCAGCCACCAGGTTTGCTGTGACATTATCAGGGATACTGTTCCTGATGGCTTGTAGTCCATCTTTGTGTGGAATGTTGGTGTAGAGGGCTTCTACATCCATAGTGGCTAGGATGGTGTTTTCTGGAAGATCAGCAATGGATTGTAGTTTTCTCAGGAAGTCAATGGTGTCTCAAAGATAGCTGGGACTGCTGGTAGGGTAGGGCCTGAGGAGAGAGTCTACATAGCCAGAAAATCCTGCTGTCAGGGTGCTAATGCCTGAGATGATGGGGCATCCAGGATTTCCAGGTTTATGGATCTTGGGTAGCAGATAGAATACCCCTGGTCAGGATTCTAGGAATGTGTCTGTGCAGTTATCTTGTACTTTGTCAGGGAGTTTCTTGAGCAAATGTAGTTTCTTTTGGTAACCCTCAGTGGTTACCAAATGGCCTGTAGAATGTGGTGTTAGAGAGCTGCCTAGCAGCCTCTTGTTCATATTCCAGCCTATTCATGATGATGACAGCACCTCCTTTGTCAGCTTTTTTGATTATGATGTCAGAGTTGTTTCTGAGGCTGTGGATAGCGTTGTGTTCTGCACGGCTGAGGTTATGGGGCAAGTGATGCTGCTTTTCCACAATTTCTGCCCATGCTCATCGCCGGAAGCACTCTATGTAGAAGTCCAGCCTGTTGTTTCAACCTTCAGGAGGAGTCCACGCAGAATCCTTCTTTTTGTAGCGTTGGTAAGAAGGTTTCCGTGGGTTAGTATGCTGTTCAGAGGTGTGTTGGAAATATTCCTTAAGTCGGAGACATCAAAAGTAGGATTCTAGGTCACCACAGAACTGTATCATGTTCGTGGGGGTGCACGGGCAGAAGGAGAGGCCCTGAGATAGGACAGATTCTTCTGCCAGGCTAAGTGTATAGCTGGATAGATTAACAATATTGTTGAGTGGGTTAAGGGAACAACTGTTTTGGCAGTTTCATGCAGTAGTTTAGATAGTTTCGTATCCTTTTTTCTTTGTAGAGAAGCAAAGCGTGTGCTGTAAATGGCTTGTCTAGTTTTTTGTAAAGTCCAGCCACGAGGAAGTTTGTGTGGAAGGTTGTTTTTTTATGAGAGTATCCAGTTTTGAGAGCTCATTCTTGATCTTTCCCTGTTTGCTGTATAGGATGTTGATCAGGTGGTTCCACAGTTTCTTTGAGCGTGTGCGGCACAATCTCTGAGCATAGTCTGTGTGGTATGGAGATTGTAATGGATTTTTTACCCTCAGTCTTTTTGGTATGATGTCCATCTGTTTGCATTTGGAAAGGAAGATGATATCTGTCTGTATCTGTACAAGTTTTTTCATGAAGTTGTTGGATTTCCACTTCATATGGCTAAATTCAGTGCCTTGTATGGTGACAGGTTTCAGAGTGGTAGCCGTGTTAGTCTGTATCAGCAAAAAGAATGAGGAGTACTTGTGGCACCTTAGAGACTAACAAATGTATTTAGGCATAAGCTTTCGTGGGCTAAAACCCACTTCATCAGATGCATGGAGTGGAAAATACAGTAGGAAGATATATATATACAGAGAACATATACAGAGAACATGAAAAGATTGGGGTTGCTGTACCAACTCTAACAAGACAAATCAATTAAGGTGGGCTATTATCAGTAGGAGAAAAAAAACTTTGGTACTGATAATCAGGATGGTCCATTTCAAACAGTTGACAAGAAGGTGTGAGAAAAAAGAAAAGGAGGACTTGTGGCACCTTAGAGACTAACAAATTTATTTGAGCATAAGCTTTCGTGAGCTACAGCTCACTTCATATGATGACATATGATATCACTTCAAATAAATTTGTTAGTCTCTAAGGTGCCATAAGTCCTCCTTTTCTTTTTGCGGATACAGACTAACATGGCTGCTACTCTGAAAGAAGGTGTGAGTAACAGTAGGGGGAAAAATTAGCATGGGGAAATAGTTTTTAGTTTGTGTAATGACCCATCCATTCCCAGTCTTTATGCAAGCTTAATTTGATGGTGTCCAGTTTGCAAATTAATTCCAGTTCTTCAGTTTCTCATTGGCTAACAAATTTATTCGGGGATAAGCTTTCGTGGGCTAAAACCCACTTCATCAGATGGAGTGGAAAATACAGTAGGAAGATATATATATATGCAGAGAACATGAAAAGATCATGTAGCTCCCATTGTATTCCTGGTTCAATCACTAGCCAGTCCACAAAGATACATATAACATTTATAAATTTAATAAAATAGTCTGAATATTCTGTGCTTCATACGAAGCACTGCGTCTGTCGCACAAAGGACTTTGTAAACTACATAACCCTAAATATCAAATAGAAATCAATGTATGTGCATGAAAACATAGGCTAGATACTTAAGATACTCTGAATGTGTTTTTTTTATTTTACACACAGCGCTATGTTCTGGCTGCCCTTTCTTGGGACAGTGTCAGGTAGGGGTTGGGAAAGTGTGATGTGCCCCAGGGTGCAACCTGAACTGCTAGGTCCCCTTAACTCTCCAGCCTAGGGTGCCTTTTGCAATGCTTTGCTAGTGAACAGCAAACCTCTCCAGGCTCTGATCCCTCCCAGCACGCAGTCATAGAATCATAGAATCATAGAATATCAGGGTTGGAAGGGACCCCAGAAGGTCATCTAGTCCAACCCCCTGCTCGAAGCAGGACCAATTCCCAGTTAAATCATCCCAGCCAGGGCTTTGTCAAGCCTGACCTTAAAAACCTCTAAGGAAGGAGATTCTACCACCTCCCTAGGTAACGCATTCCAGTGTTTCACCACCCTCTTAGTGAAAAAGTTTTTCCTAATATCCAATCTAAACCTCCCCCACTGCAACTTGAGACCATTACTCCTCGTTCTGTCATCTGCTACCATTGAGAACAGTCTAGAGCCATCCTCTTTGGAACCCCCTTTCAGGTAGTTGAAAGCAGCTATCAAATCCCCCCTCATTCTTCTCTTCTGCAGGCTAAACAATCCCAGCTCCCTCAGCCTCTCCTCATAACTCATGTGTTCCAGACCCCTAATCATTTTTGTTGCCCTTCGCTGGACTCTCTCTAATTTATCCACATCCTTCTTGTAGTGTGGGGCCCAAAACTGGACACAGTACTCCAGATGAGGCCTCACCAATGTCGAATAGAGGGGAACGATCACGTCCCTCGATCTGCTCGCTATGCCCCTACTTATACATCCCAAAATGTCATTGGCCTTCTTGGCAACAAGGGCACACTGTTGACTCATATCCAGCTTCTCGTCCACTGTCACCCCAGGTCCTTTTCCGCAGAACTGCTGCCTAGCCATTCGGTCCCTAGTCTGTAGCTGTGCATTGGGTTCTTCCGTCCTAAGTGCAGGACCCTGCACTTATCCTTATTGAACCTCATCAGATTTCTTTTGGCCCAATCCTCCAATTTGTCTAGGTCCTTCTGTATCCTATCCCTCCCCTCCAGCGTATCTACCACTCCTCCCAGTTTAGTATCATCCGCAAATTTGCTGAGAGTGCAATCCACACCATCCTCCAGATCATTTATGAAGATATTGAACAAAACCGGCCCCAGGACCGACCCTTGGGGCACTCCACTTGATACCGGCTGCCAACTAGACATGGAGCCGTTGATCACTACCCGTTGAGCCCGACAATCTAGCCAGCTTTCTACCCACCTTATAGTGCATTCATCCAGCCCATACTTCCTTAACTTGCTGACAAGAATACTGTGGGAGACCGTGTCAAAAGCTTTGCTAAAGTCAAGAAACAATACATCCACTGCTTTCCCTTCATCCACAGAACCAGTAATCTCATCATAAAAGGCAATTAGATTAGTCAGGCATGACCTTCCCTTGGTGAATCCATGCTGGCTGTTCCTGATCACTTTCCTCTCATGCAAGTGCTTCAGGATTGATTCTTTGAGGACCTGCTCCATGATTTTTCCAGGGACTGAGGTGAGGCTGACTGGCCTGTAGTTCCCAGGATCCTCCTTCTTCCCTTTTTTAAAGATTGGCACTACATTCGCCTTTTTCCAGTCATCCGGGACTTCCCCGGTTCGCCACGAGTTTTCAAAGATAATGGCCAATGGCTCTGCAATCACAGCCGTCACTCCCAGCTCAGTACATGAATACTATGCCATCCATCCATGAAGAGGGCGATACTCATGTTCCCCTCAGTCCAAGCCTTGCCCCCCTGAAAATATGCATTTTGTACCATTCAGTAGCTCACTGGACCGTACATGCTCATAAATCAGTCCATCATTCCAACAAAGAGTAATGAATGGGAATCAGCCTTTTTGTCTCATGGGGAGGCTTCCCAAACCCTTCAATCAAACCCACTGGTTTAGATAAAACAGTAAAGCAAGTTAATTAACAAGACAAAGATAGATTTTAAGTGATTTACAGGTGATAATGTGTACAAGTCAGAATTGTTTACAAAAGAAATAAAAAGAAATAAAATCTAATTTCTAAACTTTACCCAGGCGAATAGTTCTAAAAGCAAAATAGGTTGTCTCACCATTAGCTGCAATGTATTTCACAGGGTGCTTCTTTTTTCCAGCCTAGGACCACTCCCCTTAGTTCAGTGTTCTTCAGGTATTCCTTGATGTCCTGGGAGGTGGAGTGGAGAGGTAGCCAAAGGCCTTTTCCCCCCTTCTTATATTCTGACCCTTTGTATTGGAAAAATCTTTGCTGGGTCATGGGGTCAGCAGTTCCACTGCATACAAGCTGTCCTTCAGGTGAATTGCAAATACTTTGTTTATACCTTCCTCCTCTGCTGGTGGATGTCCAAGTAGGTAATGGCTCTTTAGCACCTTGCTGGTGTACAAGTCTGTCTTTGTCTTTGAGAAAATGGTCTCAGGGCGTTATCCAGAGCTACAGCATATTTCAGTAACAATCATATAGCACGATCTCATAGCTCCCTATACAATGTTGATACACACATTTAAACAGGACAATGATGTTCAGTAGATTATGAGTTTTCAAATGATACCTCACAAGGCATACTTTGTACAAAACATATCATAACCATATAAAAGTGACAGGTTTCAGAGGAACAGCCGTGTTAGTCTGTATTCGCAAAAAGAAAAGGAGTACTTGTGGCACCTTAGAGACTAACCAATTTATTTGAGCATGAGCTTTCGAAAGCTCATGCTCAAATAAATTGGTTAGTCTCTAAGGTGCCACAAGTACTCCTTTTCTTTTTGCATATAAAAGTGGTGAACGTGAGGTACAGAGTGTCATATGGGGTACAGGGTGTCACAGAAAATGTGTGCAGGGATCTCTTTCCCACCTTGCATTTCTGAACAGGGGGCAATTCCAATCATACACTTCATGTGAAATCCTGGCCCTTTAAAGTCAATGGGAGTTTTGCCACTGACTTTAATAGAGCCAGGATTTTACCCCTTGTGCCCCTGGAGCACAATATGCAGGACAGCCAGAGTGCCACTAGCAATGTAAAATATCCCAAAGGATGCATGCCCTGGGATATCAGAAGTGGGACTCTGGCCTCAACCTCTTCCACATCATCTGGCAGTCTGATGCTAGCACTTGGGGAAGGCATGCTGCACCCTTTTAGTTTAGCAGTTGTTACTCTGTGTGCAAGCCTTAGGGCGCCTGGAGACATTCACTCAGATGCTCTTCACCACATGCAGAATGGCTCTAGAAACTGGTATTGGTGTGGTGCCCCTCTGCATTCCTAAAATTCATCAGAGGCTGAGAAAGTCACAATTTGTCCCACTTTTTCTTACAGATCAGTAGGCCAGGAAGAAAGCAATGGCCAAGTTGAAGGGTAGTATCTTGTGGGTACCATAATGATTAGTATTATGTTTGGTGTTATTTAACATTTTAACTAATGATTTAGAAGAAATAAAATAGCACATTAATGAAATTCACAGTTCGTACTAGAATGGGAGGCACTGTGAACATCAGGAAAGGACTAATGTAGAGGAAACTAGGCATGCATGTCCAGGGAAAGTTTAGAAGTGTAAGGATTTGCCCATTTATGGATATTATGAGTTTCACCAAGAGAATTATGTTCAGAGACAACATCGAGTTGTCAGAGATGAAGACTCAAGATGGGTATGATACCATATGGAAAATAAATTTCCTTCAAGGAAGCTCATATGCAGCACCGGATTTTAAGTGAGGTTCTATCAGTCTGTGTACTTATCAGGATCACCATATTAATGAAACACCTCTCAAACATTAATGAGCATGTCTGTACAACACTCCTGTGAAGTACAGGAGCATTATTAGCCACATTTTTACAGATAAGGAATTGAGGCACAGTAAGATCAAGTGTCTTGCCCAAGTTCACATAGAAAGTCTGTGGCAGAGCTGGAAATTTATTCCATATCTCCAGATTGCCATGCCACTGCCTCAATCTCAAGACCATCCTTCCTCCCCTTCCTCCTTCTTCCCATTTCAGGCTCTTTATAGCCAAATAGAGCAACATTAGAAATTAATTAATCCCTCTCATCTGTTAAATTCTCCCCTCTGTTCAGAATGTCCAGAGAGAGCTGAGGTTAAAATCATCACTCACTCAACACATACAAAGTCAAAAGCTTTCTCTGTTGTTTTACAATATGATGTTCTTGGGCAGATAGATTACTTGCTTGAGGGTCTCTCTTCCCCACCTGCTTCCAGCTCACATAGCTGTGATTCACAATTGTCATGAACCTTTTGGGTCCAACATTCTACTCCCAATAATTTAACAAGGGACAAATATCCCCTCTCACCTGAGTCTTATTGCACTTTCACACATAATGCCCCTCAGATAAAATATCTCCTATTTACTGATGATGGGAAATTAAAACATTTTTTGGCTGAGGCTGCCTGCCCTGAATCCTCTTCATTCCTGTCTTCCCCCATATGCCTGATGTCTCACTTCCATTTGGGGAAAAAAATTACATCTAATAATTTAAATTTGGGGGGTTGTTTTAAATCAAGAAAATAATCAATCCCTTACTGGAAGGGGATTCTGATAATGTTGGGGCTCACAGATTCAGAAATGTCTTCTCAGCAGCTTGCTAGACACCACTCAGCGTACTATTCCCCAACGAACCTATCTGATGTCACTTTTGTAAGTGGGGGAATAGTCCCACTATTGTTTGTGTGGAACTTTCCTGGCTTATACACTATCCCTGTGAAATGGGCTCCCTTCCACTCTCCTGTGTGGCAGAGTCCTCGTAACCCCAACAAAGCTGGGCCCAGGATTCCTGGGGGCTCAACCCCCAACTTTGTCATGGTCACTTATGGTAGGGGCTAGGGTGTCCCTACTTCAGGATGCTCTCTCTGGTCTGGACACTTCCCTGACCCACTGATCATTGCATATAGTTCAAAGCAAATACAATTTATTTAACAGCAATCAATTTTAAAAAAATAAGGAAAAATGGGAAAGGTTAAAGGAAAACCCGTCACCCCGCTCTGTGGCATGGGGACGTCACAACCAGCCTCTCTGGGAAGTAAGGGAAGTTCAGTCTGTTCCTCACATGTCCCAGTCCTCCTGCCCAGGCCCTGGCTGTGCTGCAGGGATGCTGTGGGTCAGACACTTGCATGCCCTCAGGCTCTAGGTGGCAGGATCCTTCTTCCCAGCATTGCCCCCACCCCACTGGGGTTACGATCCCCCTCCAAGTCTGGCCTTCAAGGCCTCTTGGCTGGTGGCATCTCCCTGAGCTGGGCCCGCTGCCCAGGGTCCCCCCTCGCTCTGCCCAGCTGTTCACCACACCCAGCTCCGGACAGCCCCAGTCTCAACTCCAGCTCCACCCTGCCTCAGCACTGCTACTCTGCCTCCAGCTCTCTAGACTGCTTTTTCTGGCCCCTCTAGCTCTGGTTTCTGTAGTTCTCCTCCCAGCACAGATCTGCTCCCTGGGCTGCTTTTGTTGTTGCAGCTCTGCTCTCAGCTCAGCTCATCCCTGCACTGCCTGAGGCAGCTCCAGCACTCCTGGAAGATGGGATCCCAGGCTCCTGACTCCCTCATTGGTTTGCCTGCCCTGTCAATCAGGCTGACCTGGAGCATTGGCCTCTCTCCATTGTTCCTGGGGACTATCAATCTCAGGGTCCTGATTTCCCATTGACCCTTCCCCTTTCTTTTGGTACTGGGAGCTAGCAGCCAAAAAAACACCACTGAGTTTTAGTAAAGGGCCAACAGTCCCCTTACACTTTCATGGCTATAGTCACTGCAGCTATGGCACTTGGGCAGTGACAACCAAAAACAGTTGCACCTGAGATGTTGGAAGCCCTCCTGAGAACTCTCCCCAAGGGCTGAGGTTTATGGATTTGCTTGTTCCCTTAGCATTTAATTTGCCCTAGTCAGTCCACCATTTATTAGAGAAAAGGGTAAGAGCTGTCTGAGAACCCGAATCCCATTGTCACCATGGCATTCCCATAGCTCCCAAGTGATTGGCATTGGGTGGATCAGCTGATTGTGTAGCCATATGTATTAATACAAGAAATGAACTCTATGTTGGAAAGATGTTCCACGCTTTAGCAAAAGTAAAGGCTACACAGCTAGGCTGCAGCTTTGAACTGAACATGGTTTTCCCCTCACACACTCTACCCTTCCCCTCTTTTTTTCCCCAGGGTCCTGCCTAAATGTAACCACAGCACCATCTTCTGGCAGCCTTCATTATTGCAGCACAATACATTTGAAATAAAGCTACTATCCTCTTCTAAATGAACACAAATATGAACTTGCTGCATTCAGTTATAAGAATAAATCTTTACATGCACAAGAACGTCTTTTAACACCTCTGTAAACAGCAATATAAAGAAGAAAAAGAGGGCTTCCCCCCCATTGTCTCAGTCAATTATTTCCTTTAGCAGTTGATTGCTTTGCTTGCACGGAAAAGTCAGTCCTCAGGGGGATCTATTCCCTCAATAGTTTTCAATTTGTGTTCTGCAGTCCCCTGGAGGTCTGAAAACTATGTCTAAGAGGTCCACAAAAGATTGTCATTACCACAGAACAGCGGTTTTCACCCTTTAGTCTGTGGCTCCCTGGGGTCCAAAAACTGTCTAAGATTTCCAAAGGGGTCTGCACCACCATGTGAAATTTTTTAGGGGTGCACAAATGAAAAAAGGTTGAAAACCACTGAGTTATCTTATCCCCAGGCACACAAAGCACGTTGATAAGTGCTGCTTCTGATGATGCTAGGCCAGAATCACTCTCTGTTGCCCCAATTACAACAGGAGGAATGTCTGAGTACTCTTTGGCTGCTTCGTTAGGGGAAGCTGCCAGGATAAGGGGTGGGAGCCACAAAAGTCCTTAGGTGCCTCTGTCCCAGTTTTGGCTCCTCTGTGATCCATAGAACTCCAGTCAGCTCCTACGGTTTTCACAAAAGTCCATTAGCAGCCCACGTTTCTGCCTCTAGGAGAGGAATCACAGCCACCTCCTGCTCTGTGATTCAGCCGGGAGTGGGGGGGCACCACAGAGAACCCACCACCCTGGGCTCAGACGGGGGGGAGGGGCACCACAGAGAGCCCACCACCCTGGGCTCAGACGGGGGGGAGGGGCACCACAGAGAACCCCCCAGCCTGGGCTCAGACGAGGGGGGAGGGGCACCACAGAGAACCCACCACCCTGGGCTCAGACGGGGGGGAGGGGCACCACAGAGAACCCCCCACCCTGGGCTCAGACGGGGGAGGGGCACCACAGAGAACCCCCCAGCCTGGGCTCAGATGGGGGGGGAAGGGGCACCACAGAGAACCCACCACCCTGGGCTCAGATGGGGGGGGGAGGGGCACCACAGAGAACCCCCCAGCCTGGGCCCAGACGAGGGGGGGAGGGGCACCACAGAGAACCCACCAGCCTGGGCTCAGATGGGGGGGGAGGGGCACCACAGAGAACCCCCCACCCTGGGCTCAGACGGGGGGGGAGGGGCACCACAGAGAACCCCCCAGTCTGGGCTCAGACGGGGAGGGAGGGGCACCACAGAGAACCCCCCAGCCTGGGCTCAGACGGGGGGGAGGGGCACCACAGAGAACCCCCCAGCCTGGGCTCAGACGGGGGGGAGGGGCACCACAGAGAACCCCCCAGCCTGGGCTCAGACAGGGGGGGAGGGGCACCACAGAGAACCCCCCAGCCTGGGCTCAGACGGGGGGGAGGGGCACCACAGAGAACCCCCCAGCCTGGGCTCAGACGGGGGGGAGGGGCACCACAGAGAACCCCCCAGCCTGGGCTCAGACAGGGGGGGAGGGGCACCACAGAGAACCCCCCAGCCTGGGCTCAGACGGGGGGGGAGGGGCACCACAGAGAACCCCCCAGCCTGGGCCCGCAGGGTGCATGTGTGCGGGGGGAGGGGCAGCAGGGCAGCACCCCGCCAGGGCCGATCATCACGGCTGCCCCCTACAGGCTCGGGCAGCCTCAGCGGGGATCAGGCGGTTTGGAGTCAAAGGAAGGATACCGCCCACTGCGAATGACAGCGCGCCCGGCCCGCCCTCCTGGAACCCCATTGGCCAGCTCGCCCAGGCTGGAGCCAACCGCATTGCCTCAGGGTCGCGAGCGAACGTGGAACGTTCTGCGGTCAGTCACGTGACCCGTTCGGTCGCCGGCTCGGGCCTTGCGGGGAGCGTGCCGGCCCGGCTGACCCAAGATGGAGGAGTACGCGCGCGAGCCTTGGTGAGCGGCCCCTGGCGGGTCCCTGCCTGCCGCGCGCCTCTCCCGGGCCGCTGAGCGCGGGGCCGCGCCGGTTCGGGGCCGCTGGGCAGCGCCATGCCGGGCCCGTGGGCCGCTCCCGCGGCCGGGCGGAGCCGGGGGTTGGGCCGCGGCGGGCAGGGAAGGCGTGTCCCGCCCCAGCGGACGGGGCCATCGGAGGCCTGGCGGGAGAAGGCCCTGCAGTGCCGCGTGAGGCGGGCGGGCCGGAGGGTAGGCTGGAGCCTAGCGGGAGCCCTGACGGCTCCGCTGTTCCACAGGCGTCGGTGCGGCAGCCTCAGCGTTCGCCAGTCTCACAGCATGATTTCGGGGGGTCCGGTCCAGAGACAGCGGGGGGTGCTTGGGCGCGACCCCTGGCGCGCTGAGACGTGAGCTGGGGGACTGATGGCTCCAGAGGGCCCCCCTCCAGCGGATACCTCAGCGGTGAAGCAGTTGCCGGCAAAGCGGCGCTAGGACTAGGGTGATTGGAGGGAGGTCTCAAGTGAGGTTCAGCCCGGCTCTGTTCTGGGTCAGGGGGCGGTAACGTTTGTATTAATGAGTCGGAGGGAGGGGTCCAGAGCGTACTGATCAGGTTTGCAGATGACACAAAGGTGGTGGTGGTGTTGCCAATACTTTGGACGATAGAGCTAAAAGTCAGGGATAAATTGGAGAACTGGGCTATAGATCAAAAAGAAAAGGAGGACTTGTGGCACCTTAGAGACTAACCAATTTATTTGAGCATGAGCTTTCGTGAGCTACAGATCACTTCATCGGATGCATCAGTGGTTCTCAACCTTTCCAGGCTACTGTACTCCTTTAGGGAGTCTGATTTGTCTTGCATACTGCCAGGTTTCAGCTCACTTAAAAAAATACTTGCTTACAAAATCAGACATAAAAATACAGAAGTGTCACAGCACACTATTACTGAAACATTGCTTACTTTCTCATTTTTACCATATAATTAGCATATAAATAGCATATAAATAGATTGGAATATAAATATTGTACTTGCATTTCAGGGTGATGCTTGAGCTTGTTTTTTCACTTGCAAGCCTTGTTTGAAGCCTGAGTCTCACGACGTGGGGCCCACTGTAGCATGGGGCCCTGAGCAATTGCCCTGCTTGCTGCCCCCTACTGCCGGCCCTGCACTTGCAGCCTGTCCGATGACCCCCCCTGGGGGCTGCAACCCCTACATTGAGAAACAGTGATGTAGATGAGTTGAGAACCCCCTGCAAGACCTCTGAGTACCTCCAGGGATACATGTACCCCGGGTTGAGAACCACTGCTATAGACAACCAAATGAAATTCAACAAAGACAAATGTAAGGTGCTACACTTAAGGAAGAAAAACCAAATGCATGAATACTGGGAAAAACTGGCTTGGCAGCAGCACTGATCACTACCTCACATGAGTCAACAATGGGATGCTATTGCAAAAAAAGCAAATGCAATTTTAGATTGCTTTAACAGGTGATGCTTCTGCTCTACTTGGCGCTGGTTAGGCCTCAGCTGGAGTACTGTGTCCAATTTTTCTCAACCAATGTATAGAAAGGATGTAGAAAAACTGGATGTGTGCATTCGGTGCAAGGAGTTCTTGGCCCTTTGGAGACCAGAGTGGCTGCGCTGGAGGAGTTCAGGGAGACAGAGAGGTACATAGATAAGACTTTCCAGGACACTGTAGAATAGTCCCACCCCTGGTCTGACAGCCTCTGTGCTGTTGAGGAGGATGACAGTCTCAGGGAAGGAGAACGTTCAACTGGAGCAGAGGGAAATGATCCTGTGGTTGGGGCCCTCCTTCCAGATAATGTCATGGTATCCTCTTGCACTGAGCATACCTCTCTGGGGGAGGGAACTCCAGTTATTAGGAAGAGACAGGTGATAGGGGGATTCAGTCATTAGAAACATAGCTGCATTTCTGATGACTGGGAGAACCGCATAGTGACTTGCCTGCCTGATGTGAACGTTATGGATCTCTTGAGACATCTAGATAGGCTTGTGTGTAGTGTTGGGGAGTACCAACGGTGTGCGTACCAATGACATAGGGAAGGATAGGGGAGAAGTCCTGGAGATTGAATTCCAGGACCTCCATGGTAATGTTCTCTGAAATGCTTCCAGTTCCATGCGCAGGGCAGCTAGACAGGCAGAGCTGCAGGGTCTCAATGCAGGGATGAGATGATGGTGTAGGGAGGATGCGTTTAGATTTATTAGGAACTAGGGCACCTTTTGGGAAAGGGGGAGCCTATATGAGAAGGATGGGCTCCACCTAAACCAAAATGAAACCAGATTGCTTGCTCTTAAAATTAAAAAGGTTGTAGAGCAGTTTTTAAATTAAGGGCTGGGGGAAAGCCGACAGGGGCAGAGGAGCGAGGAGCATGTGATTTGGACAGAGACATCCCTTAGGGGAGAAGCTATTAATGGAGTTTCTCAGCCTCCTAGTAAGGAGGAGAGGATGGAATGTGATAAAACACAGGTAGGATCTGATGAGAAACAGTCAAATGAAAGAGTCCCATTCAGTTACATTATGTAATGGCAGACAACTGAAAACTGGGAACTACAGGCCAGTCAGCCTCACCACAGTCCCTGGAAAAATCATGGAGCAGATCCTCAAGGAATCAATTCTGAAGCACTTAAAGGAGAGGAAAATGATCAGGAACAGTCAGCATGGATTCACCAAGGGCAAGTCATGCCTGACTAATCTAATTGCCTTCTATGACGAGATAACTGGGTCTGTGGATGAGGGGAAAGCAGTGGACGTGTTGTTCCTTGACTTTAGCAAAGCTTTTGACACGGTCTCCCACAGTATTCTTGCCAGCAAGTTAAAGAAGATGAATGGACTGTCAGGTGGATAGAAAGTTGGCTAGATTGTCAGGCTCAACGGGTAGTAATCAATGGCTTCATGTCTAGTTGGCAGCCGGTATCAAGTGGAGTGCCCCAAGGATCGGTTCTCGGGCCGGTTTTGTTCAATATCTTCGTAAATGATCTGGAGGATGGTGTGGATTGCACCCTCAGCAAGTTTGCAGATGACACTAAACTGGGAGGAGAGGTAGATACCCTGGAGGGTAGGGATAGGATACAGAGGGCCCTAGACAAATTAGAGGATTGAGCCAAAAGAAATCTGATGAGGTTCAACAAGGACAAGTGCAGAGTCCTGCACTTAGGACAGAAGAACCCCATGCACCGCTACAGACTAGGGACCGAATGGCTCAGCAGCAGTTCTGCAGAAAAGGACCTAGGGGTTACAGTGGACAAGAAGCTGGATATGAGTCAACAGTGTGCCCTTGTTGCCAAGAAGGCCAATGGCATTTTGGGATGTATACGTAGGGGCATTGCCAGCAGATTGAGGGACGTGATCGTTCCCGTCTATTCAACATTGGTGAGGCCTCATCTGGAGTACTGTGTCCAGTTTTGGGTCCCACACTACAAGAAAGATGTGGAAAAGTTGGAAAGAGTCCAGTGGAGGGCAACAAAAATGATTAGGGGACTGGAACACATGGCTTATGAGGAGAGACTGAGGGAACTGGGATTGTTTAGTCTGCGGAAAAGAAGTATGAGGGGGGATTTGATAGCTGCTTTCAACTACCTGAAAGGGGGTTCCAAAGAGGATGGATCTAGCCTGTTCTTGTTCTGTCATCAGCTACCACTGAGGAGTAATGGTCTCAAGTTGCAGTGGGGGAGGTTTAGGTTGGATATTAGGAAAAACTTTTTTATTAGGAGGGTGGTAAAACACTGGAATGGGTTACCTAGGGAGGTGGTGGAATCTCCTTCCTTAGATATTTTTAAGGTCAGGCTTGAGAAAGCCCTGGCTGGGATGATTTAGTTGGGGATTGGTCCTGCTTTGAGCAGGGGGTTGGACTAGATGACCTCCTGAGGTCCCTTCCAATTCTGATATTCTATGATTCTATGACAATTTTTTAAAGTGCTTATATACAAATGCTAGAAGTCTAAGTAATAAGATGCGTGAACTAGAGTGCTTCATATTAAGTGAGGGTATAGATATAATAGGCATTGCAGAAACTTGGTGGAATTAGGATAATCAATGGGACACAGTAATACCTGGGTACAAAATATATCGGAAGGGCAGAACAGGTTGTGCTGATGGAGTAGCACTATATGTGAAAGAAAGCATGGAATCAAATGATTTAAAAATCTTAAATGAACGAAACTGTGCCATAGAATCTCTATGGATACCAATTCCATAATCAAATAATAAGAATATAGCAGTAGGGATATACTACTGACCGCCTGATCAGGATGGTGATAGGACTGCAAAATACTCAGGGAGATTAGAGAGGCTATCATAATAAAAATAACTCTATTAATAATAATGGGGGATTTCAACTATCCCCATATTGACTGGGTACATGTTATCTCAGGACGGGATGCAGAGATAAAGTTTCTTGACACCTTAAATGACTGCTTCTTGGAGCAGCTAGTCTTGGAACCCACAAGAGGAGAGGTTTCAGAGTAGCAGCCGTGTTAGTTTGTATTCGCAAAAAGAAAGGGAGGACTTGTGGCACCTTAGAGACTAACAAATTTATTTGAGCATAAGCTTTCGTGAGCTACAGCTCACTTCATCGGATGCATTCATTTCCACTGAATGTAGCTTACAAAAGCTTATGCTCAAATAAATTCGTTAGTCTCTAAGGTGCCACAAGTACTCCTTTTCTTTTTACAAGAGGAGAGGCAATTCTTGATTTAGTCCTAAGTGGAGCTGGTCCAGTTTCTCGTTTTCTTCAAAAACAGACTCTAACGAGAAACTGCAGAACTGGAATTAATTTGCAAACTGGACACCATCAAATTAGGCCTGAATAAAGACTGGGAGTGGATGGGTCATTACACAAACTAAAAACTATTTCCCCATGCTAATTTCCCCCCTACTGTTATTCACCTGTCAACTGTTTGAAATGGTCCACCCGGATTACCACTACAAAAGTGATTTTTTCCTCCTGCTGATAATAGCCCACTTTAACTGAATTGTCTCTTTAGAATTGGTAAGGCAACCCCCATCTCTTCATGTACTCTGTATATATAACTTCCTACTGTATTTTCCACTCCGTGCATCTGATGAAGTGGGTTTTAGTTCACAAAAGCTTATGCCCAAATAAATTTGTTAGTCTCTAAGGTGCCACAAGTACTCCTTGTTGCTTTTTCAGAAATTAAAAGGTACGGTGCCAAAAGTGAAATCTTTCCAAGCTGCATGGAAACTTTTTAAAGACACCATAATAGAGGCTCAACTTAAATGCATATCCTAAATTAAAAAACAGAGTAAGAGAACCAAAAAAGTGCCACTTGGTTGTTTAGCCACGGTAAAAGAAGCAGTGAGAGGCAAAAAGGCCTTTAAAAAGTGGAAGCTAAATCCTAGTGAGGAAAATAGAAAGGAGCATAGTCTGCCAAGTGAAGTGTAAAAATATAGTTAGGAAGGCCAAAAAAGAATTAAGAACGGCTAGCCAAAGACTCAAAAAGTAATAGCAATTTTTTTTAAAGAATTGTATATACTCGTTCATTAGCCCATTCGTTTATAAGCTGACCCCCCAAAATGGTTAGGTAAAAATAGCAAAAACTTTGACACTTTCATAACCCGACCCTATATTTCAGGGGTTGGCAAACTTTGGCTCCTGGCCTGTTAGGGAAAGCCACTAGTGGGCCTAGTCATTTTGTTTACCTGGTGCGTCTGCAGGCATGGAGCCCCTCAGCTCCCAGTGGCCGCAGTTCGCCGTTCCTAGCCAATGGGAGCTGTGGGAAGTGGCGCTTCCTGCAGCTCCCATTGGCTGGGAATTGCGAACCGCGGCCACTGGGAGCTGAGGGGCTCTGTGCCTGCAGATGCGCCAGGTAAAAAAATGACACAGTATTAGATATTCAGTTCAATGATTCCATAGAATTTAAATCATCAAATTTTGGTGTAGACCAGTTTATAAGCTGACCCCCGCTCTTTGATGCTCCAGATGAGACCTCAACAATGCCAAATATAGGGGAATGATCACATCCCTTGATCAGCTGGCAGTGCTCCCACTTATACAACCCAAAATGCCATTGGCCTTCTTGGCAACAAGGACACACTGTTGACTGTGGATGTATTGTTTCTTGACTTTAGCAAAGCTTTTGACACGGTCTCCCACAGTATTCTTGTCAGCAAGTTAAGGAAGTATGGGCTGGATGAATGCACTACAAGGTGGGTAGAAAGCTGGCTAGATTGTCGGGCTCAACGGGTAGTGATCAATGGCTCCATATCTAGTTGGCAGCCGGTATCAAGTGGAGTGCCCCAGGGGTCGGTCCTGGGGCCGGTTTTGTTCAATATCTTCATAAATGATCTGGAGGATGGTGTGGATTGCACTCTCAGCAAATTTGCGGATGATACTAAACTGGGAGGAGTGGTAGATACGCTGGAGGGGAGGGATAGGATACAGAAAGACCTAGACAAATTGGAGGATTGGGCCAAAAGAAATCTGATGAGGTTCAATAAGGATAAGTGCAGGGTCCTGCACTTAGGACGGAAGAACCCAATGCACCGCTACAGACTAGGGACCGAATGGCTAGGCAGCAGTTCTGCGGAAAAGGACCTAGGGGTGACAGTGGACGAGAAGCTGGATATGAGTCAGCAGTGTGCCCTTGTTGCCAAGAAGGCCAGTGGCATTTTGGGATGTATAAGTAGGGGCATAGCGAGCAGATCGAGGGACGTGATCGTTCCCCTCTATTCGATATTGGTGAGGCCTCATCTGGAGTACTGTGTCCAGTTTTGGGCCCCACACTTCAAGAAGGATGTGGATAAATTGGAGAGAGTCCAGCGAAGGGCAACAAAAATGATTAGGGGTCTGGAACACATGAGTTATGAGGAGAGGCTGAGGGAGCTGGGATTGTTTAGCCTGCAGAAGAGAAGAATGAGGGGGGATTTGATAGCTGCTTTCAACTACCTGAAAGGGGGTTCCAAAGAGGATGGCTCTAGACTGTTCTCAATGGTAGCAGATGACAGAACGAGGAGTAATGGTCTCAAGTTGCAGTGGGGGAGGTTTAGATTGGATATTAGGAAAAACTTTTTCACTAAGAGGGTGGTGAAACACTGGAATGCGTTACCTAGGGAGGTGGTAGAATCTCCTTCCTTAGAGGTTTTTAAGGTCAGGCTTGACAAAGCCCTGGCTGGGATGATTTAACTGGGAATTGGTCCTGCTTTGAGCAGGGGGTTGGACTAGATGACCTTCTGGGGTCCCTTCCAACCCTGATATTCTATGATTCTATGACTCTCATCCAGCTTCTCGTCCACTGTAATCCCTAGGTCCTTTTCTGCAGAACTGCTGCCTAGCCACTCAGTCCCTAGTTTGTAGCAGTACATGGGATTCTTCCTTCCTAAGTGCAGGACTTTTTACTTGTTCTTGTTGAATCTCATCAGATTTCTTTTGGCCCAATCCTCTAATTCACTATTTTTGAAATCCCATGACCGTGAAATTTACCAAAATGAACCGTGAATTTGGTAGGGTAGATATAGTGTACTTAGATTTTCAGAAAGCCTTTGACAAGGTCCCTCACCAAAGGCTCTTAAGCAAAGTAAGCGGTCGTGGGATAAGAGGGAGGGTCCTCGCATGGATGGGTAACTGGTTAAAAGATAGGAAACAAAGGGTAGGAATAAATGGTCAGTTTTCAGAGTGGAGAGAGGTAAATAGTCATGTCACCCAGTGAGCTATACTGGGACCAGTACTATTCAACATATTCATAAATGACTTGGAAAAAGGGGTAAACAGTGAGGTGACAAAATTTGCAGATGATACAATATTACTCAAGATAGTTAAGTCCAAAGCGGACTGCGAAGAGCTGCAAAGGGATCTTACAAAACTGGGTGGCTGGGCAACAAAATGGCAGATGAAATTTAATGTGGATAAATGCAAAAAAATGCACATTGGAAAACATAATCCCAACTATACATGCAAAATGATGGGGTTTAAATTAGCTGTTATAATTCGAGAAAGAGATCTTGGCGTCATTGTAGAGAGTTCTCTGAAAACATCCACTCAGTGTGCAGCGGCAGGCAAAAAAGCAAACAGAATGTTGGGAATCATTAAGAAAGGGATAGATAATAAGACTGAAAATATCATGTTGCCTCTATATAAATCCATGGTATGGCTACATTTTGAATACGTCGTGAAGATGTGGTCACCCCATTTAAAAAAAAGATATATTGGAATTGAAAAAGATTCAGAGAAGGGCAACAAAAATTATTAGGGTTCTGGAACGGCTTCTGTACAAGGAGAGATTAAAAATACTGGGACTGTACAGCTTGGAAAAGAGACGGCTAAGGAGGGATATGATAGAGGGCTATAGAATCATGACTAGGGCGGAGAAAGTAAATAAGGAAGTATTATTTACCCCTTCGCGTAACACAAGAACCAGGGGTGACCTGATGAAATTAGTAGGCAGCAGATTTAAAACAAAAGGAAGTATTTCTTTACACAACACAGAGTAAACATGTGGAACTCCTTGCCAGAGGATGTTGTGAAGGCCAAAACTATAACAGGGTTCAAAAAAAAATTAGATATATTCATGGATGATTGAATGGCTATTAGCCAGGATGGGCAGGGATGGTGTGCCTAGCCTCTGTTTGCCAGAAGCTGAGAATGGGCAGCAGGGGATGGATCACTTGATGGTTGCCTGTTCTGTTCATTCCCTCTGGGGCGCCTGGCGGTAGCCACTGTTGGGGGATGGGATGCTTGGCTTTATGGACCTTTGGTCTGACCCAGTTTAGCCGTTCTTATATCCTTATGAAAGGATCCAGAAGTGAGTGACAAAGATTATCAAAGGGATGAAATGCAAGTCATATGTGCAAAGCCTGAAGGAATTGGGTATGTTTCAACTGGAAAAGAGATTAAAGGGGGCTATGATAGTGGTCTTCAAATACTTGAAGGGCTGCCATAAAAAAGATGGAGAAAAGTTGTTCTCTCTTGCCACAGAGGGCAGGACAAGAGGCAATGGGGTCAAACCACAGTACAGCAGATTAGATTAAATCTCAGGAAAAGCTTCCTAACTGTAAGAACAGTAGGACAACGGAACAGACGCCTAGGGAGCTTGTGGAAGCTTCTTCACTGGAGGTTTTCAAAAGGAGGCTAGAGAGCCAGCTGTCTTGGATGGCTTAAACAGCAAATCCTGCATCTTGGCAGGAGGTTAGATTAGATTACCTTTGCAGTCCCTTCTAACCCTCTGAGTCTATGATCTAATCAAGCTTGCTGAATGGGCAACGGGATGGCAGATTGAAGAGAAAACTTGAACTGGTCATAAAGCAACAGGGTTCTAAATTAACTTATCAATTCAGGAAAGAGACTGGGGCACCACTATGAACAACTCAGTGCTCTTGCCTTCTGAATATGCAGCTGCAGTGAAAAAAAGCGCAAACAATGTTAAAATGAAAATGGAATGGAGAATTACACAGAGAATATAATGCCACTATAGAAATCAATGGCTTGCCTTCATTTAGAATATACTGTGTGGTATCAGTCACTCTGTCTCTTAAAGGATATCGCGGCGGGGTAGAGGAGGTTCAGAGAAGGACAGCGAGAATGACTAGGCACTTTGAAAAGCTCTTACGTGAGATTGAAAAGATTGTTTGTTTGTTTAATTTCAGAAGGGACATGATAGAAATATGTAAAATAATGGTCTACAGAAAGTAGATTTGGGAGCTTCTGTTTTCTCTGGCTCATAACAGAAGAACAAAGTGACTTTCAATGGAACTGAAAGGTGGCAAATTTAAACTGGATCTCACTGCCATTGGAAGTCACTGAATGTAAGAAAATCGGAAGTATTCAAAGAGGGATTGGACATGTACATGGGTTAGGAGACTATATAGAATTGTTATAATTAATAGCTTTGAAGGGTTAGTAAGTCTCATCTTTTAGGTCTTAAGCCATTCTCTAACTGTTAGCGATCAGGGTGAGACGTAACATGGGGACAGATTGTCTCACGTTGTCCTGATGCAGGTTCTTGCACCTTCCTCTGAAGCTTCTGGTGGTCGCTACTGCTAGAGACAGGACACTGGACTAGACAGACCTTGAGCCTGATCCAGTGTAGCAATTTCTAAAGGTCTGTTGTAGAGTGCTTCAAGGAAGCATGGTGCATAAAAGAAGATTTTAAATCAGTTTCACAAGGGGCGGGTGGGAGAGTTCCATTATAAGGGAGTGAAGGGGAAGGGAAATTTGGCTAGTTGCATGACTGGAGAAAGAGGTTAAATCTTCCTTTGAATTAGAAGATGTTCACCACCATAGGGAGGCAGGTTGTCAAGCTATAGATAAATCATTGGTTTGTTTTGGTATGATTTCTGTGCCACTAAGTACAGAAGAACCCCATTTATCCGTGACTCTGTTTTCTGGCTCTCTGTATTAACCGAACCAGGTGACGGGGCTCAGACTGTCAGCCCCGGGCAGGGCGGGTGGCCCGACTCTCTTGCTGTACAACAACTAGGGGGTTGTATTTTTAGTTAAGTAGATAAGAAGGGGGGGGGTAAGTTTTTTAATGCTTTTTGAAGAGGGGTCCGCTAGTTTAAAAGTAACTCCGCATCTTTAAATAACAGATAGAAGGCTCTTTGCCCATTCTCCTGATTATCTGAATTTTTTATTATCCAGTCTGGCCCTGGTCCCAGTTAGATTGGGTAAATGGGGTTCTTCTGTATGTAAATGTGGTGTTGGTCTTGCTGGGAGGTTAGTAAACCAGATGTGACAGATATTGCAGTTGGCAGTTTTGTTTCACTCTCGTTTTCAAATGACATGGCATTAACTTTGTACGTGAATTGCCAGAAACTCTTAGAGCTTTGTAAGTATTTTGGGAGAGCATGGGTACATACTTTCTCAATTACACATTAACTTTATGGTAGTTTTCATGTTCTTTAGCATGGATTTCAGCATGCTAATTTGTTTTTTTTTTCCCTCTTTAGCCCCTGGCGGATAGTAGATGACTGTGGTGGTGCCTTCACAATGGGAGCCATAGGTGGTGGCATCTTCCAGGCTATCAAAGGGTTCAGAAATTCCCCAGTGGTGAGTAAAATAATTTCTTGTAGATAAACTAACAGTAGCTTTGCTTCCCTTTCCTTCCAACAATAAACATGTGGGAGTGACCTAAGAGGAGGAAATCTCCATGAAGTTCTCTTCATGGAGGCTTGTCCCCAGTCATCGTATTGAGAGGCAGGGCAGAACAGGTTGCAGGCCAGGAGAATAAACCTCTCAGTTGCCGACGATCCACATGGATTCCAGGTCCATCTGTGTAGAAGCCTTGTGCCTCTACACCAGCTCACTGCCTTCTGCATGTTCCCTGTGACTTATACAGCTGGTGGCAGCCCCAGGGAAATCTCTTTAAGAGACATCTTCCTATAAGGGTGCCTAGAAAATCACTGGGATTCACAAAGCCTGGGTTAGGTGCTTATGATTTCTATACAGTGAGTGGAGGGAGATAAGCACCTAAGAATGGGATTCACGAAAGCCAGTCTGCTAGGCCAGTGTTTCCCAAACAGTGGGTCCTGGGAAGGTTCTAGATGGATTGCCATGTCCAGGGCCAGATTAACTTGTCACTGGGCCTTGGCAGACATATACTTCTCCTGACGTGTGTGTATGTGTGTGAAGAACAAGCCCACCCCTCACTCACCTTGCAGCAGTGGCTACTGTCCCGTCCCAGGCATTGTGATCTGGTGCCTGGGGTTGCAGTGCTACTCAGATTTGGCCCAGCTGCCCCTCCTTCATCAGCCAAACTAAGTGATACTCTGTCCCTCAGCACCAGGTCGCAAGGCCGAGAGCAGGGAGCTGGACTGAGCCCAGTGGAACAGGAAGTGTCGCTGTGGGGTGAACATAGGGCAGGCTTGCTCTCCTGGCCCAAAGCCTCCTCTCCACACTTGGCCAGGATTAGGCTTGCAGTGCCAGGGTGGAGGATGTGTATATGTAATGGTGGGTTGCAAAAAAAGACCCAAAATGTTTGGGAGCACTGGGTTAGGACACTCACCGAAGAGGTGGCTGATGCCTGTTTAAACCCCTTCTCCTCATCGAGTGATGGGGGGACTTGAATCAAGGATCTCCCACATCCAGGGTGAGTACTGGACCAAAAGTTACAAGGTAGCTCCTCCTTCCCTTTCGCGCCCGCTCTCCTCAATCCTCCCAACTATTTTGTGTGGAGTTTGGCATACACTGGGCACACCTACCAGATCAGGACACACAAGCAAGTTAGGCAGAGGAGCACTTACCTTCCCCTGGTTTGTGAATTGCACTGGACCGTAGGCATCCAGATGCCTAGAGTGAAGCAGTAGTTTGCATGCCCAGACACAGAAACTTAGACACCTGCAAAAACTTTGACTCCAGGTGAGTTTGGGCATCTACAAGGTGTGGCAGCAGCTGAGTTGGGGTTTTATGAGTACAGGTTCCCCCTAAATCTTGGACTTAGGTGCCTAATTCCCTTTGTGAATCTAACCCGTAGAGTTCTGTTAAGGTTAACATAAAAACATAAGAACAGCCCTAGTGGGTCAGACCAATGGTCCATCTAGCCCAGTATCCCATCTTCCAACAGTGGCCAACAGCATTTGCTTCAGAGGGAATAAATAGAACAGGCAATCATCGAGTGATCCATCCCCTGTCGTCCACTCCAACTTCTGGCAAACAGAAGCTAAGGGCACCCAGAGCATGGTGTTGCATCCCTGACCATCCTGGGTAATAGTTATTGATGGACCTATCATCCAGGAACTTCTCTAGGTTTTTTGTTTTTTTGGGGGATCCTGACATAGTTTTGGCCTTCACAACATCCCCTGGTAATGAGTCCCACAGGTTGTCTGTGTGTTGTGTGTGAAGAAGTATTTCCTTTTGTTGGTTTTAAACCTGTTGCCTGTTAATTTCATTTGGTGACTCCTAGTTCTTGTGTTATGAGGAGGAGTAAATAACATTTCCTTATTCGCTTTCTCCACACTGGTCATGATTTTATAGACCTCTATCATATCTCCCCTTTTAGTTATCTCTTTTTCCAAGCTGAAAAATCTGTCTTTTTAATCTCTTCTCATATGGAAGCTGTTCCATGCCCCTAATCATTTTTGATGCTCTTCTCTGTACCTTTTCCATTTTTAATATATCTCTTTTGAGATGGGTTTCAGAGTAACAGCCGTGTTAGTCTGTATTCGCAAAAAAGAAAAGGAGTACTTGTGGCACCTTAGAGACTAACCAATTTATTTGAGCATAAGCTTTCGTGAGCTACAGCTCACTTCATCGGATAGTCTCTAAGGTGCCACAAGTACTCCTTATCTTTTGAGATGGGGTGACAAGAACTGAATGCCGTGTTCAAGATGTGGGCATACCATTGATTTATAAGGAGACACTATGATTTTTACTTTCTTATTATCTACGTCTTTCCTAGTGGTTCCCAACATTCTTTTGCTTTTTTGACTGCCCTGCACATTGAGGGAATGTTTTCAGAGAACTATTCACAGAATCATAGAATATCAGGATTGCAAGGGACCTCAGGAGGTCATCTAGTCCAACTTCCTGCTCAAAGCAGGACCATTCCCCAATTAAATCATCCCAGCCAGGGCTTTGTCAAGCCAGGCCTTAAAAACCTCTAAGGAAGGAGATTCTACCACCTCCCTAGGTAACCCATTCCAGTGCTTCACCACCCTCCTAGTGAAAAAGTTTTTCCAAATATCCAACCTAATCCTCCCCCACTGCAACTTGAGACCATTACTCCTTGTTCTTTCATTTGATACCACTGAGAACAGTCTAGATCCATCCTCTTTGGAACCCCCTTTCAGGTAGTCAAAAGCAGCTATCAAATCCCCCCTCACTCATCTCTTTTGCAGAATAAATAATCCCAGTTCCTTCAGCCTCTCCTCATAAATCATGTGTTCCAGCCCCCTAATCATTTTTGTTGCCCTCCGCTGGACTCTTTCCAGTTTTTCCACATCCTTCTTGTAGTGTGGGGCCCAAAACTGGACACAGTACTCCAGATGAGGTCTCACCAATGCTGAATAGAGGGGAACGATTACGTCCCTCGATCTGCTGGCAATGCCCCTACTTATACAGCCCAAAATGCCGTTAGCCTTCGTGGCAACAAGGGCACACTGTTGACTCATATCCAGCTTCTCGTCCACTGTAACCCCTAGGTCCTTTTCTGCAGAACTGCTGCCTAGTCGCTTGGTCCCTGGTTTGTAGCAGTGCATGGGATTATTCCGTCCTAAGTGCAGGACTCTGAACTGGTCCTTGTTGAAGCTCATCAGATTTTTTTTTGGTCCAATCCTCCAATTTGTCTAGGTCCCTCTGTATCCTATCCCTATCCTCCAGCGTATCTACCACTCCTCCCAGTTTAGTGTCATCTGCAAAATTGTGAGGGTGCAATCCACACCATCCTCCAGATCATTAATGAAGATATTGAACAAAATCGGCCCCAGGACCGACCCCTGGGGCACTCCGCTTGATACTGCCTGCCAACTAGACATGGAGCCGTTGATCACTACCCGATGAGCCCAATGATCTAGCCAACTTTCTATCCACCTGATAGTCCATTCATCCAGCCCATGCTTCTCTAACTTGCTGGCAAGAATATTGTGGGAGACCATATCAAAAGCTTTGCTAAAGTCAAGGAATAACATGTCCACTGCTTTCTCCTCATCCACAGAGGCAGTTATCTCGTCATAGAAGGCAATTAGGTTAGTCAGGCACGATTTGCCCTTGGTGAATCCATGCTGACTGTTCCTGATCACTTTCCTCTCCTCTAAGTGCTTGAGAATTGATTCCTTGAGGACCTGCTCCATGATTTCTCCAGGGGCTGAGGTGAGGCTGACTAGCCTGTAGTTCCCTGGATCCTCCTCCCCTTTTTTAAAGATGGGCACTACATTAGCCTTTTTCCAGTCATCCGGGATCTCCCCTGATCACCACGAGTTTTCAAAGATAATGGCCAATGGCTCTGCAATCACATCAGCCAACTCCTTTAGCACCCTCGGGTGCAGGACATCCGGCCCCATGGACTTGTGCTCGTCCAGCTTTTCTAAATAGTCCTGACCTACTTCTTTTTCCACAGGGGGCTGGTCACCTCCTCCCCATGCTGTGCTGCCCAGTGCAGCAGTCTGTGAGCTGACCTTGTTTGTGAAGACAGAGGCAAAAAAAGCATTGAGTACTTCAGCTTTTTCCACATCCTCTGTCACTAGGTTGCCTCCCCCATTCAGTAAGGGGCCCACACTTTCCTTGACCCCCACCTTGTTGCTAACATACCTGAAGAAACCCTTCTTGTTACTCTGAACATCCCTTGCTAGTTGCAACTCCAAGTGTGATTTGGCCTTCCTGATTTCACTCCTGCATGCCTGAGCAATATTTTTATACTCCTCCCTGGTCATTTGTCCAATCTTCCACTTCTTGTAAGCTTCTTTTTTGTGTTTTAAGATCCGCAAGGATGTCACTGTTATATTCAGAATGACTCCAAGATCTTTCTTGAGTGGTAACAGCTAATTTAGACCCCGTCATTTTGTATGTATAGTTGGGATTTTGTATGTTTTCCAGTGTGCATTACTTTGCATTTATCAACACTGAATTTCATCTGCCATTTTGTTGCCCAGTCACTCAGTTTTGTGAGATCTCTTGGTAGCTCTTTGCAGTCTGCCTTGGACTTAACTATCCTGAGTAATTTTGTATCATCTGCAAATTTTGCCACCTCACTGTTTCCCCCATCTTCCAGATCATTTATAAAGATGTTGGACAGCACTGGTGCCAGTACAGATCCCTCGAGGACACCGTTATTTACCTCTCTCCATTCTGGAAAGGTTATTGATCTTAAAAGTTGAATTCCTCTCTGTTCTGTGCGGATGCGAAAGTGACACCATCATCTAAAAAATCCCTCTAGATTTTTTTAAGAGTTTAACGTAGTTTCATTTGCTGCACTTTTTCAGTTCTGTTAAATTAGGGGATAAAACCATATTTTCATGTTTTAAAAAATATTTTTCTCTTCATTGTTGCTGTGTGAAAGACACAGAAATGAGGAAAACTGATTATACAAGAGAAACAAAAATTCTGTAGGAGAAATAGTAAAACTAACTATAGAAAAATTGCTGTAAAAATGTACAAAAGTAAAACTGAAAAATGAAATATTTTCAATGATCTCTTTCTAGTATAGCAATCTTGGGAGTTACTTGTAACACTAATAGATAATATATTTTCAGACAGAAGTGTAATACGTTTTCCTTTAACGTTTCCATGGCAATCTCCCCTAAAAGTTGGTTTCCCTAGCATATGTGGATGAAATTTCCTCTCTGTTCACTTGTGTGCATTATGTTGTGCGGCAATTATCTGTTGACATGCTTCCACTCTGAATTTAATTGGTTTTCTGCGTATATACTTTGTGAAGCAATTTGGGATGATTCAGGAGAAAAGGAATGACAGTAGAACCTCAGAGTTATGAACACCTTGGGAATGGAGGTTGTTCATAACTCTGAAATGGTTGTAACACTGATCAAGACATTATGGTTCTTTCAAAAGTTTATTACTGAACATTGACTTAATACAGCTTTGAAACTTTACTCTGCAGAAGAAAAATACTGCTTTCCCTTTATTTTTATTTTTTGTAGAGTACGTTTAACACTATTTCCTTTTCTTTTTTTTTTTTGGTCTTGTCTCTGCTGCTGTCTGATTGTGTACTTCCAATTCCAAATGAGGAGTGTAGTTAAATGATCAGTTCGTAACTCTGGTGTTTTGTACCTCTGAGGTTCTACTGTATATAAATGTAAAATACTATCGTGTAATGTTTGTTTTTTATGTGGTAAAAACATTACTTAGGGTATGGCTACACTTGCAGATGTAGAGCGCTTTGAGTTAAACCAGCCTTCGTAGAGCACAGTAGGGAAAGCGCTGCAGTCTGTCCACACTTCAAGCGCACCGGTGTGGCCACATTTGCCGCACTTGGTAGCGGTGCATTATGGGCAGCTATCCCAGCATGCAGTTGACTGCAACATGCTTTTTAAATCGGGGTGGGGGGAGTGTGTTGTGTGTATGTGGGGGGAGAGAGAGTGGGTTTTTGGGGGGCTGAAAGCATGTCAGCCTGCTTTCTTGTAAGTTCAGATAGCAGCAGGCCCCCCTCCTCCCCGCCCCTCTCTCTCTCTCTCGTACAGCATTCCACAGGAACGGCTTGCTTTGTCTTGGTGCTGGCTGTCAGAAACGGAGCTTTCAAAGGGCATATCCGCATTCCTAGGCAAGCTCAAAACAATGAGAAGAGTGACCACCTGACTTAAGGGGGTTATGGGACGTTTCCGGAGGCTGATCAGAGAGCAGTAATGCAACACCTCATTCACACTGATGGCCAGGCGTTTCAGCCACTACACAACAAACATTAATCTTCTCGCGGAGGTGGAGTACCAGAAGTGCTCTAGCCGTGGAGTCAGAGCGCTCTACGCGCCTTGCCAGTGTGAATGGGGAGTGAGCTAGGGCACCTGGGGCCACTTTAATGTGCTCTAACTCACAAGTGTAGCCAAGGCCTTAGTGTCTTGGTTTAAAAAAAAAAAGAAAGAAAGAAAATATAAGTGGTCCAGCAATTAGACTTTACATCATCACAGAAAATTATAAATAACTGATTTGTGTAGTTTACAGGTGTTATAATTACATACTAAATATTAACTGAAAATAAAAATGTCAGAAAGCATTGATAACTATATGGATTAAAAACAATTCCACTTTGTCAGTTTATGTATAATACAGTATGAAATGGCTGTTTTTATAAATTCCTGAGAAAAACAGATTTATAATGAAAGAACTTCCAGATGTTTAGTAATAACTATAACTGGGTCTGAAAGGGTGCAATTTAATTAGCTGTAAAACTTAAATATGTTTAGTTTTGTTTCATTCTGATTGTTGTCTTCGGTTTATTTTAGGGTGTAAACCACCGGTTGTGGGGAAGTTTGACAGCTGTTAAAACCAGAGCACCACTCTTGGGAGGTAATTGCAGTCTGTACACTGAAGCGTGTATTCTTAAGCCTTTGTCCAGTTTTAAAATAGAACTTCAAGGGAACTGAACAGCTCAGGGGATTTGGATGGGATTCAGAACTTTTCACCTCTAAGGACTTAGATCAGAGGTGAGCAAACTATGGCCCGCAGGACCCTCCTGTCCGGCCCCTGAGCTCCTGGCCCAGGAGGCTCGCCCCCGACCCTCCCCTGCTGTCCCCAGACCCTTGCAGCCTCGGCCACGCTGCGCTGCTGGCACAATGCTCTGGGTGGCCGAGCAGCGCAGCTGCAGAGCTGTGGCCTGACCCGGCGCTCTGGGCTGTGCGGCTGTAGGGCCACTGGTGCTCCAGGCAGCGCGTTAAGGGGGCAGGGGGGGTTGGATAGAGGGCAGGGGAGCTGGGGGTGGGGGGCAGGGGGCGAGGGTGTGGATAGGGGTCGGGGCAGTCAGAGGGCAGGGAACAGGAAGGTTGGATGGGGCAGGGGTCCTGGGGGGGCAGTCAGGAAGGAGAGGGGGGTTGGATGGGGCGGCAGGGGGCAGTCAGGGGTGGGAGGTTCAGGGGTGGTCAGGGGACAGGGAAAAGGGGGTGGTGGATGGGGTAGGAGTCCCGGGGAAGCTGTTAGGGGACTGGGCGGGGGGGGGAATGGGGCAGGAGTCTTGGGGAAGCCATCAGGGGGCGAGAAGTGGGGGGGTCGGATAGGAGGTGGGGGCCGGCCATGCCTGGCTGTTTGGGGAGAGACAGCCTCCCCTAACCAGCCTTCCATACAATTTTGGAAACCCGATGTGGCCCTTAGGCCAAAAAGTTTGCTCGCCCCTGAACTAGATCTACAAAGCACCTAACTGCCACTTGAGGCACTTAAGTCAAAATTTAGACCCTCAATACTCCCACTCTGTTGCCATCTAACCCTTCAGGTGCCTACATTTCTGCTGGTAATGTGCACATTCACCTGTTCACACCTAAGCCCCAGTGAGATTTCCAAAATAGGTGTTTGCCCACTTACCCTGCCTGTGGAGCCCGATCCAGTAGGAGTGCTCAAAGGCCACCTTAAAGCACGTCTAGTGCAGTGGTCTTCCAAGTGGGGTGCTCAAGACTATCCCTGGGGGTGCGCGGCAGGAGGAGCGCTGGCAGCAGCTCGGCTCTCCCCGCTCCGTCCTCGGTGGCCCGCCGGCAGCAGCTCTCTCTTTTTTTTTTGCTTCCCTAGAGCTGGCCCTGGGGGTGCGTGATTCAAAAAGTTTGGAGACCCCGGTCTAGTGGATTGGGCCAGAGAGAAAGTGAGAGTGACTCTCTAGGGCCCAGTGATTAGGGAACTCCTCTAAGGTATGTGAGAGTGAGGTTGAAGTCCCTATTCCAATGAATATTTAATTATTTTATACAAAGTTGACCAGTTTTAACAGGAACCAGAGAGCGAAACCTATCCCAGGATACCCCACAGCCAGTGATTAGGGCACTCGCTTGGGAAGTGAGAGACTGAACTTCGAGACCCTGCTCCTCTCTGGGAATTTGAACCTGGGTCTCCTGCAGCTTGCGTGCATGCACTGATCACAGAACTATAGGGAATGAGGCGATAGCTGCTGCCACCTTCTCTTTCTCCTCCTGCTCTTGGCTAGAAAGGACTGACCTAGCTTTGGTGCCTAACTCCAGGAGAGGGTTCATGGCTGTGAATCTCTTCCTCTGGCCTGAAGTTAGGCGCCTAAGTCCCTTTAAAGGGCAGGGCTTATACCACGCCCTTCCTTGCCATTCATTACTGAGTTGGAAATGGAATGGAGAGGATGCTTATAAAATTTGTGTATGACACCAAGCTGGGAGAAGTTGCTAGCACTTTGGAGAACATGATTAGAATTCAAAATTACCTTGACAAATTGGAGAACTAGTCTCAAATCAGCAAGGTGAAAGTCAATAAAGACAGGTACAGACAGGAGAGTAGCAGAATACGGACCCTGGACTTCAGAAAAGCAGACATTGACTCCCTCAGCTTGGCTTAATAGTGAAATCCTTGCTGATCTTAAACACAAAAAAGAAGCTTACAAGAAGTGGAAGATTGGACAAATGACCAGGGAGGAGTATAAAAATATTGCTCAGGCATGCAGGAGCGAAATCAGGAAGGCCAAATCACACTTGGAATTGCAACTAGCAAAGGATGTTCAGAGTAAGAAGAAGAGTTTCTTCAGGTATATTATCAACAAAAAGAAGGTTAAGGAATGTGGGCCCCTTACTGAATGGGGGAGGCAACCTAGTGACAGAGGATGTGGAAAAAGCTGAAGTACTCAATGCTTTTTTTTGCCTTTGTCTTCACGAACAAGATCACCTCACAGACTACTGCACTGGGTAGCACAGTATGGGGAGGAGGTGACCAGCCCTCTGTGGAGAAAGAAGTGGTTCAGGACTATTTAGAAAAGCTGGACGAGCACAAGTCCATGGGGCCGGATGTGCTGCATCCGAGAGTGCTAAAGGAGTTGGCGGATGTGATTGCAGAGCCATTGGCCATTATCTTTGAAAACTCGTGGTGATCAGGGGAGATCCCGGATGACTGGAAAAAGGCTAATATAGTGCCCATCTTTAAAAAAGGGAAGGAGGAGGATCTGTGGAACTACAGGCAGTCAGCCTCACCTCAGTCCCTGGAAAAATCATGGAGCAGGTCCTCAAGGAATCAATTCTGAAGCACTTAGAGGAGACAAAAGTGATCAGGAACAGTCAGCATGGATTCACCAAGGGCAAGTCATGCCTGACTAATCTAATTGCCCTCTATGACGAGATAACTGGCTCTGTGGATGAGGAGAAAGCAGTGGACGTGTTATTCCTTGACTTTAGCAAAGCTTTTGATATGGTCTCCCACAGTATTCTTGCCAGCAAGTTAAAGAAGTATGGGCTGGATGAATGGACTATCAGGGGGATAGAAAGCCGGCTAGATCATTGGGCAGTGATCAATGGCTCCATGTCTAGTTGACAGGCAGTATCAAGTTGAGTGCCCCAAGGGTCAGGCCTGGGGCTGGTTTTGTTCAATATCTTCATTAATGATCTGGAGGATGGCATGGATGGCACCCTCACAATTTTGGAAATGATACTAATCTGGGACGAGTGGTAGATACGCTGGAGGGTAGGGATAGGACACAGAGGGACCTAGTCAAATTAGAGGATTGGGCCAAAAAGAAATCTGATGAAGTGCAGAGTCCTGCACTTAGGACGGAATAATCCCATGCACTGCTACAGACTAGGGACCGAGTGACTACGCAGCAGTTCTGCAGAAAAGAACCTAGGGGTTACAGAGGATGAGAGCTGGATATGAGTCAACAGTGTGCCCTTGTTGCCAAGAAGGCAAACAGCATTTTGGGCTGTATAAGTAGGGGCATTGCCAGCAGATCGAGGGACGTGATCATTCCCCTCTATTCGGCATTAGTGAGGCCTCATCTGGAATACTGTGTCCAGTTTTGGGCCCCACACTATAAGAAGGATGTGGAAAAGTTGGAAAGCGTCCAGTGGAGGGCAACAAAAATGATTAGGGGACTGGAGCACGTGACTTATGAGGAGAGGCTGAAGGAACTGGGATTATTTAGTCTGCAGAAGAAAAGAATGAGGGGGGATTTGATAGCTGCTTTCAACTACCTGAAAGGGGGTTCCAAAGATGATGGATCTAGCCTGTTCTCAGTGGTAGCAGATGACAGAACAAGGAGTTATGATCTGAAGATGCAGTGGGGGAGGTTTAGGTTGGATATTTTCACTAGGAGGGTGGTGAAGCACTGGAATGGGTTACCTAGGGAGGTGGTGGAATCTCCTTCCTTAGATATTTTTAAGGTCAGGCTTGACAAAGCCCTGTCTGAGATGATTTAGTTGCTTTGAGCAGGGGGTTGGACTAGATGACCTCCTGAGGTCCCTTCCAACCCTGACATTCTATGATACAAAGTACTACACTACAAAATGGGAAATAACTGACTAGGTTATCATACTGCTGAAAAGGATCTGGGGGTTATAGTCTATCATAAATTGAATATGAGTCAACCTTGAGATGCAGTTGTGAAGTTTCAGTGGTAGCTGTGTTAGTCTGTATCAGCAAAAAAAACCAAAACAATTTGTTGTTCTGGTGTGTTATTAACAAGAGTGTTGTATGTAAGACACAGGAGATAATTGTCCTGCTATATTTAGCCCTGGCGAGGCCTCAGCTGGAATACTGTGTGCCGGTTCTGGCTGCCACACTTTACAAAAGATATGGATAAGTTGAAGAGAATCCAGAAGAAAGCAACAAACATGATAAAAGATTTAGAAAACTGCACCTGTGAGGAAAGGTTAAAAAAAATTGGGTATGTTTATTGTTGAGAAAAGAAGACCCAAGAAGAACCTGGTAAGTCTTCACATGTGTTAAGGGCTGTTATAAAGAAGACAGTGATCACTTCTCCATGGCCTCTGGAGGTAGGTCAAGAAGTAATTATGTTAATCTGCAGCAAGGGAGAATTAGGTTAAATATTAGGGAAAAACTTTCTAACGACGAGGCTAGCTAAGCACTGGACCAGGCTTCCAAGCGAGGTTTTGAAGAACAGATTAGGCAAACCCCTGTCAGGGATGATCTAAATTTACTTGGTCCTACCTCAGCTTGGGAGGCTGGACTAGATGAGTCCCTTCTAGCTTTACATTTCTCTGATTTCCTATTGGCTATTTTAGGCGGCTCCCCACTCAGTCCGCTGGCTTTTGTAAATCCACTTCTTAGGTGCCTAACTCTCCACATGCATTGTATAGGGAGCCTGGGCACCTAACTTGGGGCTATGGATTCCACTAAGTGTCAGGGCACCTAAAGTTAGGCACTGCAATGCTGAGCCTGAATCCTCTTTTTGGATCTACCCCTAACTGGTTATCTGACCTACAGTATGTTGTTTTTGTAAAAGGAGTCAGAGGTCTCAGTGGACAGCTATCCAAAATCACAACATTATTACCCATAATTGGTCTCTTGATGGCTGTTTCAGTCCAGGATTTAGTCAAAATGAAGCTTTAACAACTCTATCACCCTTAAAGGTGATTGGGTAATAAGGAATACGTGAAGTTATATTCTTTGTCTCGCTGTTGCTATTCTAATAGCAAGTTGTATGTTCTGGATAATTTTATTTCAAGAAAGAAAAAGGAAGGAATATTGACTAGACCTTGCAAGAGGGAAAAATTGAAGGAGGAAAATGCATTGGTGGCAGCAGACTCCTTGAAGAGCACAGAAATTGGTATTGCTGGCTGGAGAAGCTATTGTTGCTGTTCATCGTGCCCCTCTTAAAATAGAGGACTTACGTCTCCTGTTTTTATTTTCTGGCGTTATGCTTTTACAAGCATGAAAGCACTTTAAAATAAAGAGGATTGCAAGAAAATTTACTTTGTGAGAAGTGCATCTTACCATCTATGAACTAGATTTTTGTTAACATTTTTTTATTTTTTTTTAAATGACAAAAACAGTATTGAAATAAGATACTAAACTGTCCTACAGCATTTGTTTATGAGTTATGATTTTTATGTATTAGCAGGAGTGCTGTAAGCAAGACATGAGAAGTAATTCTTCTGCTCTACTCTGCGCTGATGAGGCCTCAACTGGAGTATTGTGTCCAGTTCTGGGTGCCACATTTCAGGAATGATGTGGACAAATTAGAGAAAGTCCAGAGAACAGCAACAAAAATGATTAAAGATCTAGAAAATATGACCTTTGAGGGAAGATTGAAAAAATTGGATTTGTTTAGTCTGGAGAAGAGAAGACGGGGGGGGGTGCATGATAACAACTTTCAAGTACATAAAAGTTTGTTACAAGGAGGAGGGAGAAAAATTTGTTCTCTTTAACCTCTGAGGATAGGACAAGAAGCAGCAAGGCTGGTTTAAGTTGGACATTAGGAAAAACTTCCTAACTGTCAGCACTGGAATAAATTGTCTAGGAAGGCTATGAAATCTCTGTCATTGGAGATTTTTAAGAGCAGGCTAGACTAATACCTGTCAGGGATGGTCTAGGTTAGTGGTCTCCAACCTTTTTACGCCCAAGATCACTTTTTGAATCTAAGGGCAACCCAGGATCTATCCTGCCCCTTCCCCGAGGCGCCGCCCCCCCCCCCCCCCTGGTTGCTTGCTCGCTTTCCCCCACCCTCACTCAATGGCGTGGGGCATGGGGTGCAGGCTCTGGACTGGGGTCGAGGAGTTCATTGTGTGGGAGGGGGCTCTGGCCTGAGCCTGGGGCAGGGGGTTGGGGTGCAGGAGGGAGTGAGGGGTACAAGCTCTAGGAGGGAGTTTGGGTGCAGGAGGGGGGTGGGGCAGAGTGTGGGGGTGCAGGAAGGGGTATGGAGTGCTGTCTCCGGGAGGTGGCTCAGGGATGGGATTTGGGGTGCGGCCTACCGCCGGGCACCACTTAACTCTGGTGGCTCCCAGTCGGCAGCGGGCACAGTGAGGCTAAGGCAGGCTCCCTGCCTACCCCAGCCCCACACTGTTCCTGGAAGGGGCCAGTGTGCCCCTGCACGATGCCCTTCTCTGCAAGCACAGCCCCCCACAGCTCTCCTGGCCAATGGGAGCTGTTGGGGTGGTGCTTGCAGGTAGGCACAGCATGCAGAGGGAGACCTCTGTCCTCCCCGGGGCCGGAGGGCTGCACTGGTTGCATCTGGGAGTGGCGTGGGGCTGGGATAGGCAGGGAGTCTGCCTTAGCGGCAGCCATGCTGCACTGCCAGACATCGCAATCAACTGGGAGATCCTCTAGGATTGACCGGTTGATAACCACTGGTATAGATAATACTTACCCGTGACTTGAGTGCAGGGGATTGGACTAGAAGACCTCTTGAGATCCCTTCCAGTCCTACACTTCTATGATGGTTCCATTGGCAGAAGAAGAAAAACCTTTAAACTGTTAAATTTATAGTTAAATACTAAGGATCCTCTGATCATTAAGCCAGCATTAGTAGGATGGAAACTCCTTTACAATCACTGATATTTGGGAGGCATTTTGTTAGCTAGTGCAAAACAGTAAATATTATTGCCCACTTTATTGGGTGAGTAAGGATATTTCCTGAATTTGTTTATGTAAAGTTTTAATCTAGTTTTTGAGAGTTTGGGTATATTTTAAGGCTCAAAAGTAAGCTTCCTAAAATATAGCAACACAAAACTTTATAATGTGGCTGGAGTATAACTTTGGTTACTGTGCTTTTAAAAAATGTTTTTTTCCAAACAGGCAGCTTTGCAGTCTGGGGTGGTCTCTTTTCCATGATTGACTGTAGTATGGTGAAAATGAGGGGTAAAGAAGATCCATGGAACTCAATCACAAGTGGTGCCTTAACTGGAGCCATATTAGCCTCAAGAAGTAAGGAATTGCACTCTGGGGACAATGGGTATTGAAAAGCCCTTATATTTGAAACTATAAATAACAAATTTTTGTGTCCGTCAGATTTTAGTGTCAAGTATCGGGGTGTAGCCATGTTAGTCAGTATCCACAAAAACAACAAGGAGTCCCATGGCACCTTAAAGACTAACAGATTTATTTGAGCATAAGCTTTCGTGGATAAAAACTTCACTTCTTCAGATGCATGGAGAAGTGCATCTCCATGGATCTAAAGAGGTCAGGTTTTTACCCACGAAAGCTTATGCTCAAATAAATCTGTTAGTCTTTAAGGTGCCACTAGACATTTTAGTGTTAATCAAAAAGAACTTAATTTATCTTTTATGAAACTTTGGAATCCCGTATACTTAAAAAGCAATATTAACCCTTTTGTTTTCTATTTTTAAGAATATAGTATGTTGTAATTGTCTTGATTGTTTTATCAATAGTGGCATAATACATTCAAAACAGTTGTTATTTAAAGATCTTTTAACATGGTGGATTAGAGTTTACTTTTAAAGTTGCAATACGCCATTTAGGCCCAATTCAGGAGGTATTCTCTAAAATTCATGGGAATGAATACCTAAACCAAACCTAAACATGTTCTTAATGCTCTCCTGAAGAAGTAGAGCAGTTAGACCTTCTCAACAATGTTTTGTAGAGTGTATTAATGTTGACAATGCTGTGTAGTTGAAAGGGTTTTTTTTGGTCTTAATGGACATTCAAGATCTAATTCTGTGGATGACAAATTAAGCATGGATAGTATTTTACGTATAGTAAGTACATTTGTTTTTATAAATACCAATATTCTAAATAGTCTAATATTTCTTAATGGTAAAAATGATCTTTAATCTAGATAATAGTTGAGTTAAATATGTCCACGAATGACAGCGTGGACTCTCATCTATTAACTGCAGCACAGAATCTGGAGACTAGACACTTTTGTGAAAAGGAATGGACTTAAGCATGTGCTTGAGTTTTTTGCTTGGCCTCTGCCAATACTATGAGGAAGCATTGTGTAGTGATTAAAGCACAGAACTAGGAGTCAAGGTTTGCCACTGATCATCTGTGAAACTTTGGGCAAAATATCTTCTCTTTGCCTTAATTTCTCCCTTTGTAAAATGAGGATAACACTACAGCACCTTGCACAAGGGAGTCCAGGTCCATAACTAGGGCCTTTAGGCACTACTGCAATGCAAATAATAAACAGCACCTAACTCACTAGGGCATTGTGAAGTATTTTGAAGTCTGTGGATGAAAGGTGCTAGAGAAAGGCAAAGTAAAACGACTGTACTCTTAAACAGTACCAGTACTATCTTGTTTAATCAGGGACAGGTGTGTGTGGTAATTATATCTTTATTTGTAATGTTGATGGCTGACAAGTCTACTTCACAGTCTGATCACTGCAGTGGTGGTAATTGTATTAAAAGTGATGTATACATTTCAAAACCCTGTTTTGTAAAGGATTGGCAAAGTAATCTGTTTTGTATTCTGACATTTTAGATGGACCAGTTGCCATGGTTGGGTCAGCTGCTATGGGAGGAATACTTCTAGCTTTAATTGAAGGAGCTGGTATCCTGTTAACCAGATTTGCCTCCGCACAATTTCCAAATGGTATGTGTTCTACACTTCAGATTACAGTACCTCAAAATGTTTATAATGCTTTTTCAGAATACTAACACTCAAATACAACAGTTTGTGGGAAATGAAATGGCCAGATTCCTTTTTCAAGTATTGAAATACCAGGTTCATTTTCTAGGATTCTGTATTTCTTCATTCTATATTTGTCTTCCCAATGTATAGTTCAGTTATGCAGATTTTTAAAAAAATATATAATAGGTACTGTAGGAGTGAATTTGTCTGTTACACCCCTTCCTCCAACCTTATCACATTTGTACCTTTTTGTCCCCGTCTCGTCTTCCACATTAATTCACACACAGGCAGGTCAGCAGAACAGATCTCAGTCCATAAGTAAATTTTGTCGCAAATGTCCATGAGAATGGCTTTTGCCCTCCAGATAATAGTCTCTTCTATGATGCCATTGGTCAGTTTCATCAGGTCCTTGACTATACAAGAAATGCAGATTAATGTGGTAGACAGGAATGTGGTGTGGTGAAGCTGCAGAACAATCCCTGTATTTGGTTATATGGCGTACCTAAAGCACTGCCACGTGTTCATGGGTGAGAATAACCGTTCAATAGTTGTGCAGGCCTTGTAGTAAAACTTTGGCAAATCCGCATTCATTCTTGAGGGCACAAATTGGGAAAGTGGTTTTAGTCCTTACTATTGTGCTGCCCTTGCTTAGTCTGCTTGTGTTGCAGGGAGTCCCCTCTCTGCCAGTTTCTGGGAGGAATTGCTATGTGGTAGAAAGCCAACTTGTCACGCTCCAGCAGACCAGTGGAACTAGTAACGCAAGCAGGACAGCACAGTAGCATGAATTAAAAACTTTTCCAAATGCTGTATGAGGGGTGGGGAGTAGAGAAGTATCCATCCAAGCTCCGGAGGGACCTAACTTTATGTCGGGACATGGTCGGCATTGAGGGTTTGAAGGCACAGTTATAGTGTTAGACTCTAGGAAGGATGTAGATCAGTTCTGGTGCTCCAAAGGGAGAAGGAATCCGGTATTAATTCAAAGAGTAAATTGCAGCGGCATGTGGCAGGTGTCGCCATCCATTTTTGCTGCCTCAGGCCCAAATAGCACATCTATGCTGGTACGAAGTGTAAGTGTTGTTTAGTTAATAAGATGTGTGCATTTCCAAGAACATGAAGGATCATTGTCCCTGACAATTAACATGCAGTATCAAAACACAAATGAGATTAATTTGGGCATCTTTTCCTGTTTGGTTGCAGACTAACATAGACAACAGTTCATGTTCTAAAGGTCCTTTTCTACTGGAAGGGAGCTAGAAACAACCATTTTAAGTTAAAGTTTGGGAATGTAATGTGAGGACCCCAAATCTCTTGTTTCGGTGACTGTGGAGAACCACTTTCCCTGATTATATTCCGACATTTGCATGATATTCCAGACCACCTACTTTACACTTGGTCTCTGCCACCTCATCATTAGGAATATAGCATTCCTAGATACATTTGGCCTGTGTTCTTGTATTTGAATAATTTTCAGAGGAAGGACAGTGTAGTGTTTATAGCAGCTGGACTAGAAGTCTGTTCTCATTTCTTCCTCCGACTTACTGGGTCAAATCAGTTAAACTGATGGATATATGGATATAAAATAGATATAAACCGGACATCAGGAAGTTTAGACTTGAAATTAGATGAAGGTTTCTAACCATCAGAGGAGTGAAGTTCTGGAACAGCCTTCCAAGGAAAGAAGTGGGGGCAAAAGACACATCTGGCTTCAAGACTAAGCTTGATAAGTTTATTGAAGGGATGATATGATGGGATAGCCTAATTTTGGCAATTAATTGATCTTCAACTATTAACAGTAGATATGCCCAATGGCCTGTGATGGGATGTTAGATGGGGTGGGATCTGAGTTACTACAGAGAATTCTTTCCTGTGTGTCTGGCTGGTGAGTCTTGCCCACATGCTCAGAGTTTAGAAGATTGCCATATTTGGGGTCGGGAAGGAATTTTCCTCCAGGGCAGATTGGCAGAGGCCCTGGGGTTTTTTTGCCTTCTTCTGCATGGTGGGGCATGGGTCACTTGCTGGAGGATTCTCTGCACCTTGAAGTCTTTAAACCACGATTTGAGGACTTCAATAGCTCAGACATAGGTTAGGGGTTTGTTACAGGAGTGGGTGGGTGAGATTCTGTGGCCTGTGTTGTGCAGGAGGTCAGACTAGACAATGATAATGGTCCCTTCTGACCTTAAAGACTATGATTCTAACCGGTCTGCCTCAGTTGTCTCATCTGTAGAATGGGGATAATACTCATAGACAATTACGATGCTAAAAGTATTGGGGAAAGGACTATTAACCTTGAAATCTTCTCTCTGTAAAGTTTTCTTAGTCTCTCACTATTATAGTTGCAATCTCTTTAAAATAAAACGCAATCTGAGACTCTGGTTAACTGAGTTTGTAACCAGTTATTTACATAGCTGGCTGTAAACATGGCCTGGATCTGTTTAATACCTGGCTGGTATCCCTGGAAGTTACGATGATGATGCATGGTTGTGTTTCTACAACAAGGTTGTAAAGTTTTGCAGTGTAGACAGAACCTTCCTATCTGTGCCTGTGTAGTATTTAGTTAGGTTTGCCAATCTTCCTCCTTCCCAGTTCTCTGTGCAGTAGGACATCCTAGAGTGCACTGGTCTCTGTATTGCTGGTACCACTCTTTGTGCATGTCCTCTGAGCACTCTGTCTTCTAATGAGACAGTCTAGGGTAGCTGTCTAGATTTTTCCCAGAATGCACTGAGATAAACAGGCGAAAGTGTGGTAGCTGTTGTAAAAAAAAAGATGATGTGTGGACATACCTGTGTTTGTTGTAACAAAGTCATAGGTACCTTTTGCAGCCTGGGTACAAAAACACTGTTGCACATGCAGTGTAGACTGGATCTAAGTAACAGGCCAACTTAAAAATAAAACACAATTGCTCCAGCTTGTTGTTATGGGGGAGCACAGACAGTGTTGTATAGATAAATCCCTGAGAAAATCACAGATTTTTTTTTTTTTTTTAAATCATGGCAGCATCATGGAGATATGTTTGTATTTCATGGGGTATTCATGGCAGCCAAATGACTTTTCTAGTAGCAGGGAGGCAGAAGTGAGCATCCCTGCTTCCACCTCCCTGCTGAGGCTGCGGCTGCTCATGGGAGTCAGCAGGCTGGTTCTGCCCTAGGGAGTGGGGAAAGAGGGCAGGGTGAGGGTGCCTCACCATATGGTGCTGTTCGGCCCAGCCTGGGGTAGCAGTTGGGTCCAGCTTGTCCTGCGCTCAGCTCTGGACCAGGCCAATTTCCTGCTTTCTGTTGGAGGGAGCAACACTGGAAACTTGGCTATTTAGGAGCCTCGACCTGCCCCACAGCAGCCGGGCCCAGGGGAGACACTGTAGCTCCAGCTGGTAAGGAATGAGACTGGGATCCATCCCTGCACCCCAATTCTCCTGGCTGCGGTCAGCCCTCTCACACACCTGCTTGTGTTCGAAGTGGCATTGACACTGGCTACAGTTGGTGGATGGCTCCTGCACACAGTTTCCCCTGGGACCACTGGGGTGGGCCAGGCTGGAGCTCTTAATTAGTGCATTATCAGTGCCACCCCCTCTGTCAGCTGCAGGGTCCTGGGCTGAATCTGGGCACAAAGAAAGCTGGACCACAATCCCTGCCCTGGGCTGGGCTGAACCAGCTGCACGACGTGGTGAGGCTGCCCCCCTTGTTCCTTGGGATAGGACTGGCCCACCCCCCGCCATCCTCCTCCAGGATGGGGCAAGGCCTGCTGACCTGCAGTGAGCAGCTGCAGCCTCAGTGTGGAGGAGCTAATTTCACGATTTCCATGCAGTCTATGAAGTCGTGACTTACATGGGCCTTCAGGTATAACATTAAGACACTAATTCCTGCTGACAGGGTATTTCAGCTTCGGTTCAGTGGCATTCTTATTAGTGTCTCCAGATTATCGCAGATTTTCCTCTTTGATCCAGAATTGTTTTGTAAATCATGTGTAAGTTATTAGTGAGGGAGTATTACCTGTTTACTGGTCTTATGCTGCATGTGCCTAAATAATAAAGCATGTGCATGTAGTGGTCAGAAGCCCTAGAAGTCAGGGGTCCATAGTAGTCTTCATTCAGCTCCACTGGCTAACTGATATTGGACACAGTGCCCAAGTCCCATTGAAAGTCATTGGGATGTAGGATCCTAAATTATGCAGGTAGTTCTGAAAATCTTTCCTTTCATCTCTCCATGCTGCATGTCCCGTCTGTAAAATGGGGCTGAAAACACATAACCGACCTTGCACGAGTGAGGCTTTATTTTAGTGGGTAAAGCTCTCTGATTTCATTGAATGAAAGAGATTGTGTACAAGGAAAGCCTTCTTTATTGGTCCTGCTAATTCAGAAAGGATTTATGTACACAAACAGTACTTTGAAAGTGTATCGTAATATTTTGTCATAAATCACTGTCCTACTAATCTTTCTTTTGCCTTTATTAATTGTTTTCTTCCCTTTTAACAGGCCCTCAATTTTCAGATGATCCCTCCCAGTTACAGCCCTCCGCATTTGGAGATTATAGGCAATATCAATGATTACATTGTTCTACTGTTTCATATTGTACATGTACAAAACCAAGATACAGTATGTTTTAAAACCTTACATTGGAAATGTATTGTAGACCTCTTTATGCAAACTATGGCAAGAGGACACTTAGCACTTTTTCATTGTAAAGATGCACAGGAGAACTTTTAGAAGATCATAAATATATTTATTCATCATAGGATTGCATTGTTGTAACGTTGATGTGTCTGACGTAACACGTTAATGCTTAAGATGAGGACCAAACAGAATGCTGTACTACTTTGGTTATGGAATGAAATGAACTTCCTTGGAGACTTCTCTGAAGTGTGGTATTAACAAGGCTGCGATTTAGTCATGGAATCCATGACTTCAGCTAGTGCTGCCTGGGAGCTGCAGGGTCCCCTGCCGCCCGTGGAGGCAGGGAGCTGCAGGAGCCCCGTGCCGCTCCCGGCCACCACAGGCGGCTTGGGAGATCCCCTGCAGCTCCCGGCCACAGCAGGCGGCACAGGGGACCCCTACCACTCCCCACTGCTGCAGCGGCAGGGGGAACCCCCAGAGCTTCTGGCCGCTGTGGGCAACTGATGGAAACCCTGGTCGCTCGGAGGTGCCCAGGCTCCCAGTTTTGACATGGATATTTTTAGTGAAAGTCAGGGACAGGTCATGGGCTTCTGTGAATTTTTCATTATTGCCCATGACCTGTCTGTGACTTTTACTAAAAATATCTGTGACAAAATCTTAGCCTTAGGTATTAACCATTATTTAACCATTAACAATAGAACTTATCCTCTCTCTTTACAATCAGTATCACATCCAGGTAACGTTACTGAGCGTTTCAGTTTATTTTAAGAAAATTCATTCATCTACATGAGTTCCAATCAACACTCCTGAGGTGAATTTTGGGGAGGATAGTGTGTGTTGAGCCAATAAAGAATAATACATTTTTGTAACACTCCTTTGTGCTGCATAAAGTATTTCTCTCCACACAAATTAAATCCCAATTGTAAGTAAAATACCTTGCTTATAAAGGGTGCCTGTTCCAGAATTGTCTTTCCTACAGGGCTACTCTGCCTTGATTCCTGACCCTACTCTTAGTATTACTGGTGCGAAAAGAACAGGACGACGTGTGGCACCTTAGAGACTAACCAGTTTATTAGAGCGTGAGCTTTCGTGAGCTACAGCTCACTTCATGGGATGCTGAAGCTCACGAAAGCTTATGCTCTAATAAATTGGTTAGTCTCTAAGGTGCCACAAGTCCTCCTGTTCTTTTTGCGGATACAGACTAACACGGCTGCTGCTCTGAAACCTGTCACTTATGTGTAATGCTCAAAATACTTCTGAAGGAAAGTTCTGTATTGATGGAAAGAGTGTCATTTGCATTAATAAAAAGTTACTGATTTCCTCAGGTGCAGTTGGAAAGAAGATATTTTTCTTGTTTTTGAACATGGGCCAGGAATTAATTAAAGCAGAACTTCAGTGATTTGCATGCTTTTATAATGCTCAAAAATGTTTGCCTTACTCCACTGCTCAAATATGTGATGGTAGTGTGTTACAGTATGAGACCTCAGGGACTTCATTGTTTTTACAAAACTGTTTTACCATACTAGTGTATGCAGTAGCATAATAAATAATTAAAATGACATTACATCTGTGTGTTGTGGGGGATGAGAGACTCAGTTTTGTGATGCAGTATCCTTGATTTTTGGAACTGTAGTTACTAATATTTGAAATGCAGTAGCTTGCACACTGGGTCTCTTTCTGACATTAATGGGAATTAATGAGGTTCAGCTGTAGCTTATAGCTCATTTGAGCAAGACAGTGTAAATTCATAATGTCCATAATGCATATTTTAAATCTTTCTTGCCTGTTTGTGAGCCTAAACCTTGAAATGGGTCATTTAAAAGGATTGGAACAAATGCTATACTCAAATAAGCACAGTGTGTTTAGTCAGCCATATCTTCTTTGTGGATTGGTACTAGTAAGTGATCATGCTTGCTTAAATAGAAAAAAGACTGTCAGATAAATTACATTGTATCTAAAGATGCTCATGTACAAAATGGAAAAAAAAATAGTTTATAATAAATATTGTTAGTGCAAATACCAAGTATGTAGAGTGTAAGATATATTCTGCATTTTAAAATCTCCTTCCTCTTTAACTGAGCTTTGTGATTATCAGTTGTGCAAAACACATTTATTTTTGATAAAGCAAGACACAAACTAAAGGTGGACTGAGAACTTATTCCCAAAGTACTGAGAAGTTTTTTGCTGACTGAGGCCATAGCAAAGATGGTTAACACCTCATGTACCTGCTCCTCACTGCCTCCTGACCGTAGGTGGTGGAGTATCACCATCCTTTCTGAGGCAGCATGGCTTCATTCCCATTGGGAACAATGATGGGTAATGGCCACCTTTGCAAAGGGCAGCTTGTGACCTCAGCCCCATTGTTAGAGGGCAGTTCTTAAGGAGTTCTCTGAAGATTTTATGTACTCACCTCTGCTGAAGGAGAAACTCCCAGCTATGAAGAAGGACCAAAATTAACCTTTCATCCTAAACACTTCATAAATAAACCCAACCAAACGGAAAATCCATTAGACTAGAGCTACTCAACAGGGAGAGGAGGAAAGTGGAGTGAGCTGTGCTGTGGGAGTGAGACAAAGCCACCAGATGACTTGGGCTCTAAAAGTTAACATTTTATAAAACTGACTTAAGGTTGATGTTTCTAATCTGAAATTATATCCCATGGTTGCATTCTCTTTGTGTCTCTTGGTTACTATTCCACCTATGAACAATTTAATAATTAAAATAAGAAACTCAATCCTAAACTGTTGAGTGGAGTTAAGGCAGAGTATATATCACTGTTTTTAAAAAGCCTTATAGGAATTCATGATTTTAAGGCTAGAGGGGACCACGGCGATCTTTTAGTCTGGCCTGCTGCATACAAAGAATTTCACCCTGTTATCTCTGCATCAGGCCTATAATTTCTGGTTGAGTGAGTGTATCATTTAGAAAGATTCAATCTTGATTTAAAATAGAAAAGGATAACTTTAAGACCATAGTTGACCACTACAGCCTATTTGAGAAGCCATGGTGTGTGTGGGGGGAGAAATGAGCCCCTGCTCCTGGAGGAGTGTGATAGGGGGATTGTTGCCCAGTCCTGATGAAAGACTTCAAGCGATAGGAAATCCACTACATCTTCTAATAATTTCTTGCAATGTTTAATTATCCTCACTGTTAAAAATTTGCTCCTTATTTCCAGCATGAATTTATTGACCTTCAGCTCAGGTCCTAGAGCAATGAGGCTGCAGCAGGTCATGCTTCGCTACAAGCCAGGTTCCCAGGGCTGCAGGCAGGCTTGTTGAGCCCATGCTGAAGCACGTGTAGCCACAGCTTCACTGCTGCAGGACCTGAGCTAGCTAGACAGACCCCAGCTAGCTTTAAAGCAGTCGCCCTGTGATTGCAGTGTAGACCTAGCCTTAGCCACAGCAATAAGCTCATGGTCAGTTCATTGTTCACAGTGACCTATAAGTCCTTTTAAGAATCACTTAAAGCTCCCCCATCCTGTACATGTGTCCTATATTCTTTGTTCCTAAATGTACGTTCTTGCATTTGGCCGTATTAAAACATCTTTTCTAGAAGAATCCAGCGTAAGTGATTCGGATTGCTCTGTAGAACTGACCTGTATCATCATTTACCCCTCCACCAATTTTTGTGATGCCAGCAAACATATACCAATAATAATTTTATATTTTGTTCCAGACCATTGATAAAGATATGGAATAATGTTGGACCAATAACTAATCCCTATGGGACCCACTTTAAAAGCCTCACCCAATGATTGATTCCCTACTAACATTTACTTTTTGCAATGTATCAGTCAGAATTTAATCTGTTTAATATGCACTAAATTGATTTGAATAGTCTGATTTTTTAATTGGCATGTGATGCAGTACTAAGTCAAATGCCTTACAGAAGACTGCAAACATTGTGTCTCCGTTACATTTATCTACCAAATTTGTAAATTCATCAAAAACAATGTTGGGGTGGTTTGACAAGTCCCATTTTGCATAAAACCGTGGTGCTTGGCATCAGTTATGCTGCCATCATTTACCGCTTTCCTGAAGGCATTCTGTATGATACGTTCCATGATTTCATTCAGGATTGATGTGAGGCTAACCAGCCTGTAATTATCTGGATTGTCCCATTTACCACTTTAACCAATCTCATGCCAATATTTTATCTTTTTCAGTCCTCTGGAACTTCCCTACTATTCCAAGATTTATTAAAAATCAACATTGGTGGTTCAGAGAACTTCTTGGCCAGTCTTTTCAAACTCTTGGGTGCAAGTTATCCAATCCTGCACAGTTAGGTATATTTGGGATGTGTAATTATCCCAGAAACAAGAATTATAAAGGGAGATTTCCAATTTAAGGTTAAATTTAAGACTCTAAATATGTTAAGGCAGGGAAATGCCCAGCTCAGACATGCCTACAACCTCCATTCTGCCCTGTGGTTGGGTATGTGTGTGTGTGATGTATACACACACCCTGGCTCTAACATGTCTTTGAGAGCAACCCCAATGGATCAAGGCTAAAGGTTCTTCAGCAGCAGCCCCCCCGTCTCTGAACAGATACAGGCCCTCCAGCAGCAGCACCTGGAGAGTGTCACACAGCTGCAAGTCTGTGGGGGGGCCAGTCCGAGACACCTTGGTGCTGGCTTTCAAGAGGATGACCCCACAGTAGTTCCTCATTGCTGTAACCAAGGGCCAGGGGGTCTTGCGTTGAGTCTGCAGCCACTTCTGAAGATTTGTGAAGCAGGGATGGTAGGTGTTCAGTGGTCATTTGGGGGTGGCCTCCACTTTTGATGGTAAAAGGGAACTTTTTGAAGGGGACTGCATCTCCCAGCTCCATGAATGACTCTGCGTCTGGGCCATGAGAGAAGAATCGGTGCTGCTGAGACATGCGCAGACAGGTAGTGCTTCTGGACTCTGCACAGGCTGTGGCAATGCTAGGAGCAGGGTGTGGCAGTGGCCTCTTATCCCACCCTAATGAATTGCTCTTGGAGCACCTGCTGGGCAGAGCAGGGTGGGAGTTTGCTGATGAGGGGACAAAGGTCAGGAAGCTGCTGAGCTGTCTCCACCACCCCATGCATTCTTAGATATTTGCTTTTCCCAGCTGAGTATATCAGTCGCTCTGGAGGCCCCCTCTCCATGCAGAGAATCCCTCCCCATGCTCAGCCCATCTCACCCTGCTGAGGTAAACACCCAGAGTGGTCCCATTTCTGCCAGTAGGACTCAGTTGCCCTTCTGCCCACGCTAACTGAAGGCCCTGTGGACAGATGGACAGGGCAGCCCTGATGTTGAGCAGAGGCGAGGCCATGCTCTGGGGACACATACACGGCACGGCCTTCGCTGCAGAAAATGGAGGTGTCAATACACCCCTGCCATGTGCCCTGTGGGAAGCCCGCAGGCCACACCACTTGGGCATCATGCTACCAGGACTGGAGAGTAGCCGTGGAAGCACAGGAAAGCTAAACACGTGCAGAAAGAGCGCTAGCTTTAAGTGGGGAGAAGCAGGGGAGGGGGACTAGACAAATTCGTTGATACTTCTCAAGCAAGTGCCTGCTCCTGGTAGCTATAGCATAGACTGGCTGAGCTGCTCCTCCAGCCCAGTTACAGTAGGGCCAGACAAGTGCCCACTCTAGGCTACAGCGTGCAGCGGTGGCAGAGTGCCAAAAGCTGCCAGAATAGACACAGCCATAGGGCCGAGAGCAGTATGGGGAGGGGATCAGGGTTCACTGAAAGCTAGGGCCCAAGTGGCAAAGCGTCTTCCTTGCCTCCAGCAAAGAAGCTAGCTGGCCCATCGGCTAGGGCGGGGTTAGACCATGCCAAGGTGCAGCAGGGCAGGGCAGTTTTGCCCATAACCTGAGCCCTGCCTCTGGCAGAGGATGCTGGTCTAAGATACCCGTGCAAATTGGGGTGGGCACCAGGTGACCCTATAGCTTGGGCCGACAGAGGATAGGCCTGGCCCACAGCTTTGGGGAGCAAAGCAACTTGCGGGGCCTTGTAGATCGGGGCAGGAGGCCCCAGAAAAGTGTCTCCGGAGGAGAAGGGACAGAGTACAGCAGCAGCATGGGCGAACCACGGCTCCATCACCTGCGGGGGGGGCTGTGAGGACTGTGGGCTGGCAGACCACCACCCTCTGCACAGCGGGGAGGCAGCCCAGGGGAGTTGGGGGGGGGGGGGGAACAGGGCCGCCTCTACAGTTTTTGCTGCAGCCGCGGACAACAAAAGGGAGAAGCTGCCGCCGAATTGCCGCGGCGGTGGAAATTCTGCCGCCCCTTTCTGACTGCCACCCCACGCACCTGCTTGGAACACTGGTGCCTGGAGCCGGCCCTGCGGGGGAAAGGAGGGGGGCGGGGGGCAGGGAGACACCCCCCTCCACTCTGGGAGTCACGTACCGTACCAGTGCTTCAGGGTAGGAGCCTTGTCTCATGACACCACCTGAACTGGCTGGTGTGGCTACACAAAGGCATTGCGTAACCCTGCATCTCCTCTGGGGAACTCAGTGGGGCGACACGGGGTGGCGCAGCCAGATGGACCATGGCCCTGCCCGCAGCACTGTGGGGTAGGGGGGACATGCTGCACTAGCCTCAAGGTAGGTGCCCCATGTGCAGAGCAGCACTGGGAGAGGCTGTGACTCAGGTAAGCCCAGGCTGCCCCATGGTCTGGCTGGGGCCGGACTGGGGCTGTAATGCCCCCAGCCCACCTCTTGGGGCTAAGGTAAACAACACTTGCTCTCATGCCATGAAGAGGGATGACATAGGTATGCAGGAATGGCCAGATGGATCAGCCCCAAGGACCACCTAGCCCAGTAGCCTGTTGCTGCCCAAAGCTAGAACCAGCTACTTCAGAGGAAGGTGTTGGAAACCTGCTGTAGCAAACAGCGTATATTCTGCCGCATCCCGCCTCCCTCCCATGAAAATCTCTGTGTAATCCGATCAGTCCAAGGCCTGAAGCAGAATGTTTTAGCCCAGCGAAAACTTTATTTTTAAAGCAAACTATTCTAACACTTGTCGTTAGCCACATACATGCCCATGCTCCCTTGGAGTATTGCTAAATAGTAACTTCCTGTAGCAGTGAGTTCCGCAGTTTAATTACATAAAAAAAGTATTTCCTTTTATCAGTTTTGAATTTGCGACCTTTTAATTACACTGAATGTCCCTTTTCCTTGTGGTATGAGACAGGGAGAACAAAAGCTCCCACTCTCCCTTCTCTAGCCATGCATTAGTTTGTATATTTTTAGTATGTCTGCTTCTATTTGTTGCCTTTCTACTGTAATAATCCCTGTCTTTTCAACCTCTCTTTGGAGGAGAGTTTCTCTAAGTACGTCTTCATTCTCCTTGCCTTTCTCTGAACCCTCTCTGCTGCTTCAATATCCATTCTGAGCTGGGGGCCTAGTACTGCACACAGTATATAATGGCATTATAATATTGAGTTGACAAATGGAGAGTGAAGAACCACCGAGTACCACTCAGTACCACCATAACTGGGATCTGGATTGTCTAGATTTGGCCTGCTGTTTACTGTTCGTGTCTCCCAAGGGCTCTCTGAGAGTGCATGACAACAACAAAGCAGCATTATTCCCCAGTTCAGAGGCGAATGACCACACCTGGGGTCTCAGGAACAGCCCTCTGTAGCTGCGATGCAGTGGGCCATGCTGCATACCTTCTGGATGGCTGCTCATCTTGTGCTGGCCTATCAGACCTTTCCAGACTCCACACAGCTGACTCCTGTGTGATGTCTCCCTAAGCCCGTTGCACACTTTTCTTTTACATTTCCGTTTTCTCTCACTTTATATTGCTGAACCTTCCCCCTCATTACTGCACCACTTGAGCAGTTGCTACTAATAATGATATTCTCTGTGTTACTCTCCATCCCATTCCTTTTACCACCTAATATTTTGTTTGCTTCATTTGCCCACAGCTGCACACTGAGATGGTGCGTGCGGTGAGGTGTGCACTGGGATGAGCCAGTCTCTTTCCTCAAGTGACAGTTAACTTTGGACATGGTGAAGTGTGTTCATAGCTTCCAAAGCCAGAGGACCTAGCTGGGCTAACCTCCTGTATAACACAGGCCCTGGGACTGCTGTGACTTCATCCCTGTTTGAACTAGAACAGATCTTTTAGAAAAACAGCCAATCTTGATATAAAAGTGCCAGCAATGGACAATCCACCATGACCGTTGGGGAGTTGTTCCCATAGTTAATTCCCTCACTGTTAAACATTTACACCTTCTTTCCAGTCTCACTAAGTTTAGCTTCAGTTCCAGCCAGTGGATCTCACTCTACCTTTGTCTGCTCCAACAGAAGCTCTCCAAGAAGGTACCTACAGACTGTGATCCAGTCACCCCGTAGCCTTCATTTGGTTAAACATAAGAATGGCCAGACTGGGTCAGACCAAAGGTCCATCCAGCCCAGCATCCTGCCTACTGACAGTGGCCAATGCCAGGTGCCCTAGAGGGAGTGAACTGAACAGGTAATGATCAAGTGATCTCTCTCCTGCCATCCATCTCCACCCTCTGACAAACAGAGGCTAGGGACACCATTCCTTACCCATCCTGGCTAATAGCCATTAATGGATTTAACCTCCATGAATTTATCCAGTTCTCTTTTAAACCCTGTTATAATCCCAGCCTTCACAACCTCCTCAGGCAAGGAGTTCCACAGGTTGACTGTGCACTGAGTGAAGAACTTCCTTTTATTTGTTTTAAACCTGTTTTAAACTAAATAGATGGAGCTCCTCGAGTCTCTCACTATGAAGCAGGAGTTCTAATCCTTTAATCACTCTTGTAGCTCTTCTCTGAGCCCTCTGCAATTTATCAACATCCATCCTGATGACACATTTCCCCTTCAGCGGGCATCACCTAAATTTAATCTGCCATCATGTTGCTCATTCACCTAGCTTGGTTCGATCACTGTGGCATTGCACATGGCCCTCTAGTCCTGACCGATCTACAGAACTGAATGCTAAATTCACATAGGCATTGCAGCACCTAACTCCCAGTGCCCTGCTGCAGAGTGGAACCCTCACCATGGAGAGAATTGGGCACCTAAGGAATGGTCCTCAGAGGGCCAGCCAGCCAAGCAGGGCGCCACCTGAGCCAGCCAGGGGTGAAATGCAGAGGTATTTAGGTGCCTAACTCTCATTGACAGACAGGCAGAGGCAGCTTCCTGCACTCGGGATTCTCACCTATGCGCCCTCACCTGGAGTTGATAACCTAAGCCAGGCCAGCCCTTTCCCTACCAGTCAACATCCAGAGCATAGGGGTAGTCTGACTTCTATGTGTGGAGGGGCCAACAAGCCGCATGAGGGAAGGCGAATCTCACACCTGCCCAAGGCTTGCAGTACCCTCCACAAGCTACACCTATGACCCAGACCTTTCTGACACAAAACTACCATGTTATAACCAAGAGCCTGGCGGAGAAGGGACTTACCCAGGCTCGGGGAGAGCTGCTTCTCCAAATCTGGCAGATTTAACTTGGGTCTCCCACAGCCCACGTGAGCATCCTGACCACTGAACTGGGACAGACACCCCCCCGGCGATCCTTTGTGACATATAACCACCAGGTCTGAGGCATGTTCCCAGAACACCTGCAGGATCAGGCTCTGCTGCTGAGATGGGCAGGTGAATGCGTTCGAGAATGCTTTGAGGCTGGCAGGGCTGCAGTTTCAGTGTGAGGGGGCACCAGTGCTTAGGTGGGTTAGGCCAGGCCCACCTGTGGAACTTAAGCACCTAAGGGATTAGATGGTAGCTCAGGGTTTTTGAGGGGTTTTGAGAACCGTCAGTGGGGCTTAAACAAACAATTAAGCACTTGTCTCTTTGTGGATCTAGGTGTAAATTTTGCCACCTCACCATTTCCAGATCATCATTAAGGGTCACACACTTCCTAACTTCTGCAGGCTGAGTTCTTCACGCACCCCAGGGGCTCCTGACACCCCTCCATTTCTCTCCCTCCCATGCCCCTCTACTTCAAGGACTCCCTGCAACTCCTCCCGTCATGCTTTGGGCTCCGTGTGTGGCCACCTCCTTCCTCCCTCTCATACCAGGGCTCCATACACTCTCTCCCCAGGCCAGGCGCTCTGCCCTTCTATGCCCAGGGTTCCCCATTTTCTCCCCCTGCCAGGGTCCGTAGGCACAGCCACATTCCTGTCCGGGCATGCTCAGAGAACACCTGTGGGACTGGGGTGGGAAGCTCTAGTCTGAGAATGCTGCCAGGGCTCCGGGCACCTCATTAGCTGGAGGTAGCGTTAAGGCCCTGGCAGCAGCTCAGCGGTTGGTTTGAGGGGACAGCGTAGACCTGCCCTGAGATGCTACTCTGCCCAAGTCAATGTGCCTTATGTTGCTCAGGGGTGTGTAAAAGCCACCCCCGCTCCCCGAGTGACAAGTGTTGCGCTGTCCCCAGGAGCCATTCCCCCGCCAACATAGCTTCCGCTTCTAACCAAGGGAAGCGCTCTCCCCTGGGCACAGCAGGTCTTCCCCAGCTGCGCTGATGTAGAGTAGACTTGCCCCACATAGCTTTGTGGATCTAGCCCTTCCTGCTTCTCATCCGCAATGAAGGGGTGTTTTGAGTTAGCTTTCTGAATTCTAGCTTAGCTCTGTTCGTTCCACTCACCTTGCCAGGTGTAGTTTATGCTCCTTTTTATTGGCTTCACTGGGGCTAGATTTTCATATTGCAAAGGAGCTTTAGCCCCTTGACCTTTAGCCAGATAGTTTACTTCTTGCCCTGCTGCTTCCCTTTGTTCAGTGGTACACACATCTTCAGAGACGGTCGTATTGTTTCCTTATGTAGCATCGATGCCACATGAAAAATTTTACTTCCTCTGTTTTTGAGTTCAGGGCCTTTGCGATAAGCTGTCTCACTGTGGTGGAATTTTCCTTTCTGAAGTTAGGGGCACCGCACCTATAATGCTGAACTGGACAACAGGCTGGGCCACCCGAAGCTGCTATTACTTCCTGACCCAATCCCTGCCCGTTACTGACAAGTCCGTCTCTCCTGCTGCAAAAAGCAACTGTTGAATGTGTTGAGGAATTTGGACCTGCTGCTATTTAAGCAGGTTAGTTGAAGTTCCCCCTTACCAACATTTTGCATGATTTGCAGTCTCTCAGCACTGTGCTCGTGGCCTGATCCGGACCCACAGCCCAGCAGCAGACTCCCACTGGCTTAGCTGCAGGCTCTACACCAGCCTCGGCAGGAGCCACCTTTCCATTCTCACCGTCAGCAGTGCCCGGTGCTGACACCTGACAAACCAGGACACGGAGGCTCCCAGCATGACAATAACAACTGACCTTTTTATTTCAGTCAGCTACAGCAGCTCTACATCCCCCTAAAATACTGTCCTGACCCTCCTGTGTTACCACAAACACTTGTGGGCAGACACACTGAAGTGGAACCAAGTCTCTCGTTAAAGCTTAGTATTAAATATTAAATAGTCTCTTATTCCATTTACATTACTGTGTCAAGAAAAAGATAGTTAAAAGGTAAGTTACATGAACCTGTGAACAGCCCCGTTCATTAGCACTGCAGGCTCTGGGGCCAGTCCTCAGGAAGGCGGAGGGTTGCTCCTACAGATACGGAGGAGACCCAGACCGTTGACTAATACATGAGTTTCCTGTCTTTCCAGAACTGGGCTAAAAATAGGGCCACCCTGCTGTGCTGCGGAGCAGGCAATCTGCAGCCTTGGTTTTCTGCACTAGACAGAAAATCCTAATGCGATTAGAACACTGTGTGGCTGAGGAGGGTTTTTATTCCCCATGAAGGGCTAATAGTTGAAAGTGCTTCTTCCTATTGGACATCACTGGCAATGCCCAGCAAATCACTCAGAGGCAGGGAAAGGATTTGGTCATTATGGACTTTGATGGAGAACGTCCTCTTCAAAAAACAAAACAAAAAACCCAAACAGTTGAGAGTCTGAAGTAGTTTAAAAAAAGCACTTAGGAAGCTCGTACTAGAGTCATTAGGTGTTCTCAGAGTAGGGAATCGTCCGTGCATCCCCCTTCAAGTCCATAGCGAAATTCTTGCAAGTTTGAGACTCCGTAGAAGTGGACAAAGGCTGCAGCCACCACCAGCACGTGGAAGATCTGATGTGACTGGAACTGTGGGGAAGGTGAGATAAAGCCCTTAAAAGTTAGACCAGCAAGAAGCCAACCACCACAAAAGGTGAGTCCTGTCCCAGACTGAACTGTCAGAGCTCTCAGTAGATTGCAGCGTCACAAACCAGGCAGACAGGTCAGAGGTCCTTTCAGTGCCTCTAGTCATGACCTGTTCATTCAACCCATTGCTTACCTGGTCGTTTACATCTCAGCGCCAGGTGGAAAAACTCAATGCACAGGATAAAGGGAGATTCTATTTGAAATGGGCCATTTATCTCACCCGACTGGAACTAAAACTGCCTGTGACAAAGCGGTACATTTCTCTGCATATATCTGTGTGGAACCACAAGCCAAGCTACGGGGTGAGATGGCCTGGATGGCAGAGTCAAGTCCCTCTGAAATTAGCCCCCGGCAGCAGCTAAGAGCTGCAGGAAGGAACCCACCAGCCTTCGAACTTTCAGTTTGAAACACATACTGGGGCCAAGATATCAACAGACGTCTATGAAAGACCTGCAATTCTGAAAGAGGAACCTAGGTGGTTTGGGCTGCAGAGCCCGCAGGCGACCTAGGCAGGCAACTCCCCGAGCACAGCTGGCTCCACCGCTGAAGCTGTCTGGCTCGCCAAGCTCAGTTTGGGGTCCCCTGGAAAGGCTGGGGCAATGGGAAATCACCGTTTGCCCCTAGAAAAGAGATTACTACTTCAGCCTCAAAAGTCAATAAGCAAGGGATGTAAGGGGTCCATTTTGAAGAGGCCAATGGGAGGCCACAGACTCAGGGACTGGAGAGCTTTAGGGTCAGTAGAGCACTTGCTACTGGCCCAAGGCGACTACAAATCCCCACATGCACTGCTCCAACCTGATCAAAGCAGCACGGCTGGATTGCATGCTGCATCCTGGAACCACAGGCTACCCCTGCCTTCTCTTTTTCCCCTCTTGCTCTCTTCACAATCTGCCTTTCATTACCAGCAGAGCACCACATCCCAGAGCTGTCCCAGAGGAGTCTAACCCAGAAGCTAGGGTCCAGCCCCAGGCTGTGCTCTGGATTGCATCTAGCACCACTTCTCCCGGCTTTCTCAGTAGGATGCTGGATCACGGGACAGGCCTGCCGCTTGGCAATGACAGCATGTTTACACAGACTTCCAGACAGGGCCTCTTCCAGCCAACCTCCAGGAGAGGCCAGTGCTTTCCTAATGTTACAGCCACCACCACCTCTTCTCCTTTCAGGGACCCTGAACACGGGCTCCAAAGAATCCTTGCTTACTGGTCCCAGCTGGACCCTAGACTTAGACAAACTCACCCTGGAGTTTCCTGCACCCTGCTCTGCTGAACGAGCCTACTCATTGTCTCTGCCCTTCCCCTGCATCCCGTTCAGCTCTTCACCATCCGCCTTGCAGTGCTCCGGCTAGTCTACCCCTCAAGGAGAAGGCAGGCTCTTCCCACGCCCCCAGAAAAGGCTGTACTCACCCAGATGTCAAACTTGCCAGGAAAGAAGCGCTCTGGGATGCGGGCAGCATACAATCCTGCTCCTGTTATGTACATCACAGCCATGAGGAAGAACCAGCCCATCTGGCCCACGGTGGTGGCTTTCACAAACCCCTCAGCGATGGTGAAGTGCATGGTGGGCACAACGCCACTCAGCCCCAGCCCCAAAAATACCCCTGGGGAGAAAAAAGAGCCCTCAGCCTTCATTCAAAATACAGCCAAGGCACCTGCGCTGGAGGCTGATCTGCAGCTCCCACGATAGCAGAATGCAGGTCTCCTCCAGGCCAGGAGTTCAGTGCTGGGAAGCCTGGTTGGACTGACCGCTCGGGATGGATAGCTCCCACATCACTCCAAGCTGCCCCCCAAAGCCTGCCGTGGAGGGAGAAGGGTTGCAGAGCAATGATCTGACTCCACAGACATAGGAGCCGTGGCCTTCTCGTTTAGCCTTCCAGAGAGGCCTGCATGGGCCATCGATGATGGGACAATAAGAGTGGACTGAGACCAGACTCCTTCATGTGCCGGTCAGATGGAAACTGTTTGGAGCGGGAGACCAAGAGCCCATGTATCACACTAGCAATCTACTGAACCAGTCATTCCCCCACAGGACAGAACAAAGGCTGAACCACCCCACCAGTCGCAGGTGGTTTCATTCAGAACCTTCTGGGCTGGTTCTAGCTCTGCCCTGCATGGCCTGAGGGGCAGGCTGGATTTCAATACAGCTGGCTCTCAAAGCACTGCTCTTTCCCTTACGCTCTCCAAGCTACATGGAAATGTACTTTTGGGGTTAAGTTTCAGCCAAGGCCTGGCAGCTGCTTTTGAGTTCCATCCCATGGAAGCCCAGTCTGGAAAACGCAAGGGGCTTTTTGGCATAGGCAATTCAGAAATGGCTGAACTGCCCAGCGCGGAGCTGTTAGGGTTACTCGTGCTCCCCAAGGACTTGGTCCTTTAGTCGTTTGCAAAAAGTGCCCCGGACAAGTGTAAACATTTAAAGAGCTGGGCTCTGCTCTGCACAGGGAGAATCACCCTAAGTTCAGCTCAGAACCAACACTGACACATGCTCCCCAGCGTCCACAGCCTTCTCTGCAGACTGATTGTCTCCTGAGCTCTCTGGGCTCCTGCAGCATTTAGAACTAGGCACACAGGAATTGGCTTGACTGCAGCATCCACCCCTTGTTGCAGAATCGACCCATTTAAAAAGATTTCTAGATGTTGGATTGCAAAGAAAAATTTGCAAATGGAACAGATGCAGTGATGTCTTCCTGAAGCTGCAGACAGAGCCCTCGCCACAGCAGCTGAGCTGAGATTCCCCAGTTTGGGATTCAGAACAAGCAGCAGGTCAGTTTAAATGGCAGAATTGTTAACTGTGATCATGTAAATAGAAATATCCAGCAAACACTGCATGGTAGGTGGAAGCCTGCTCAAAACCTCTGGCGGGAGGGAGGGGGGTTACAACACTGCCAGCTCAGATGATCTTCAAGATGTTAAGCTGTGTCTACACTAGCACTGAGCAGGGTTTCAAGCTAACTCCAGATACACACCCCTTTGTGGCCCAGGTAGCCAAGGCCAATCCGTGCCAGTCAAGCAGCTTGCACTTAAAAGCGCTGACTGTCCTGAGGCTTGTTTCCTTTTCAAAAACAGGGAAATGAAACAGCAAAATCTAGGTCAATGCATCAAATATAACTGCACAGGAGTCGAGCAGTGAAGGCATTCAGGCTCTCTGGGATAGGGACTGGCCTTGGCTGTGCAGTCTCTATTTCTGTGTTGTGTTAAAATGTTCCCCTCAATACATACACTGGTTCCCCTCAATACGCCCAGGCTGGATGGGTTGGGTTGGGTTGGGTTAACCCTGCATTGACTGGCCCTGGTGCATTTCTACTCATCTTCAGAACAGGCCAGCAATGACAAGGTTTGTATTTTATACAGCGTGGGCTTCCCACATGTGACTCCCTCCTGTTCTCTGGGGCTGTGACCTGGGTACTGCCTGGGAGAGGCCCCAGTGAGGATACCATGCGGACTGCGGGAAGCAGACTGTGGCACATACAACAGAGCACATGAGCTGTTCCACCGAGCATCTGGGGCCATTGGCAGCACACCAGGACACTGCGATCAGTACAGCTACAGCAGCTCAGCCCAGACACAGGCAGCATTAACCACTGCAGCCCCGCTCAGCCCAGAGCCCAGGGTTCGCAAGTGGCGAAGAGCAGGTGCGCTGCCCCCCCACACCGGAGGGAGCTCGTTTCTAAAGTTGAGTGTCCAGAGAAGGGAGCTCTCTGATGCAGAGATAAAAGCAGATGTCCCTGGTGAAAGCTGCTCTGGGAAGGGCTCCCTGGACAAAGTCACAACCTCTGGCAACAATTCCGCAGCTCCTGCTCCCCTTGGAGGGTTACCAGCTCTCAGATGGTCAAGGGGCCCCCAGCCCCAGCGGAGAGGAAAACCCTTGGGCTCACTAAACCAGTGGTTCTCAACCAGGGCTCCGAGGCCCCCTGTGGGGCCGTGAGATCGTTTCAGGGGGTCCCTCAAGCAGGACCAGCGTTAAGACTTGTTGGGGTCCAGGGCAGAAAGTGAAGCCTCACCGCATGGGTCCAAAGCCCAGGGCCCTGAGCCCCGCCACCCGGGGCTGGAGTCGACACCTGAGCACCGTGGCTTTGCGTGGGGCCCCAGGCAGTTGTCTTGCTTGCTACCCCCTTACACAGGCCCTGGCTTTTATATGCAGAAAACCAGTTGTTGTGGCACAGGAGGGCCATGGAGTTTTTAATACCATGTCAGGGAGGCCTCAGTAAGAAACAGGTCGAGACCCCCTTCACTAGGCTTCCATTCACCTCCAGGCCTCAGTGCTACCCAGGCTGACGAGCCTCCCGCCGTGGAATGATCCTGAACAAGGATCACAAGAACCCTGTGCTTCTGCAGCCTGTTTCAAGCCAGCCCGAGCTTCCCAGTTCAGGGAGCACTGAGAATGGTATGACCCTGCGATTTGCGGCACAGCCCTGTGGGAAGCAGCCAGGACTCCGGCTGGGGCAGGAACATTCATTTAAGCTACATCTAAGTGAAAATGACCTGTGCCTTCCGGACTATTTAACATGCAACACTAGCGATCACTGCCAGGTGGCAGAGCCCTGCATCTGCTCTGTGGGAGGGAAATGTACGCTGCCCGTAACTCCGTAACAGCAGCTCAGGACCAAGGCTGGCCAGACACAACTGTGTCACTGGAACGCTTCAGGCCCTTCTCCTGCTCTTCTCACCAGGGCTGGGTTGTGGAGGCTTAGCTCAGCACACCCAAATCAAGAGCAGATGTGTCTGTCAGCTGCTGACCTGTTCCTAGGGGGCTGCCATTGCCCCACACCGGCCAACCCCAGAATCACACCACAAGTGGGGGAGTGCCATGAAGTGACAGCTCACCCAGGCACTCAGTGGCCTACAAATAAAGGGCGTGATCCTGTTTCCACTGAGGACACTAAGAGCTGTGACCTTAACATCAATAGCACCAGGCTCATGCTACTTGTATTTCCAGTCTACCCAGACTGGCACCTGAAGCCCAACACGGGTTCTCTCCTGGCATGTTGCTCTATTGCAAAGCAAGGAAGGTATAGCAGGAAGCTAAAGACATGCACATAGATGGGAGTTTCCATTGCCAGAGAACCGGTCGAGTGAATCCTTCTGGGGAAACTGGTTTGTGCCCACAGCGATTGGTAGCTTTTCTATGGGTCCCCAAATGGCTCATGCACTGAAGTTAGCCACTCCAGTCCCCTGGGAGGCAGCAGTCTCTATCTCCAGTTTACAGACTGAGGAATGACGTGACCTACCCAGAGGTGGGACATGAACCCAGATCTCCTGAGTCCCTGTTAAGTGTCTTAGCTGCAAGCCCTTCCTTCAGGCTTTGGGGCTTTCCATGCTCACACCCAGCGGGAGTGGCCCCACCTACACCCAGCATGCTAGAAAGTCAACATCCACGAATGCCAGCAGAGCAGCTTGTGGCGTTCCTACCTGCTCGGGTCTGTCTGTGCTTGGGGGTCGCAAACCGGTCCCACTGAGCGACAATGATTGCGGAGATGCCCAGGACACAGACAATGGAGAGGTAGATGAGCCGAGGCTGCGGTGAGCAGTAGAATGAGTAATAGAGCCAGGGCACAAAGCTCCCCATAATCAGCAGTGCTATTCCCGAGTAATCCAACCTGGAACACAGCCACAAAGAGAAACCCAGGGTCAGTTTGGAAGTGCACTCCCCTCACTCTGGCAAGTCTACACCCTCAGCTCCCGTTCTGGGAGCCCAACTTATGGCTCTCCAGCTGTAGCCGTCCAGACTTTGCCACCCTGCCTACGCCTGCAGGCCTGGTCGGGGGGAGTGTGACTGGGAAGAACTGCAGAAATATACTGTGGGCGCTTCTGCTTGCATTCCAGGTGAGTTTGTGGAGCAGAGGCGAAGGAGGGTGGGTCTGTCTAGGCAGTATGGAGATGAGCAGAATTAGGTGTGTCTGTGCAGTTTTCTGACTGTTTAGTGACAGCATGGACAGGACAAACACTGGCATAGCCTCAGTGGGAAGCAGTAACTCATAGCTCTTGTTTGCACAGGAATGCTGACAGCTTCTTTCATCCCCAAGTGCTTGCAAGTGATACGTATGAGAATCACTTCCCCACTGAAATGCAGCCAGTGCTGGGGTGAAGAGCAGCAGCTGTGTAACATCCCATGGCACATCAGGGCATTTTGGCTAAGGGCACCGCAACACAGCCTGCTCTAAAGAACACCCGCTCCCCCCCGGGACCTTAGTGCTCTGCAAAGCAGCACCTGGCAGGTAAATCCCTTTAGTAGACTGGCCTGAGCAAGGTCTGCTCCAAAAGCCTCACACATGGTGGTGTTCAGTGCCTGGAAGGCTAAGGCCAGGCTAGCTCTCCTCTAGGTCAGCCTGCTGCTAGGATACGACTAGGAGTTAGCAGCAGCTACTGCTGAACACAGCTTTGTGGTTGTTTTGCTGTAGCCAACTCACTTTGAAAACGTCCGGGAGACCTTCTCCGAGTGGCAGTAGACTGTGTGGAAAAGCCAGGAAAAGCTGAGGCACAGCACCGCGCCAAGGAAGAACATCCCGAACACCACCTTCTCCTGAAGGGGGGCCATGAAGTACATGTTGGGCCTGAGCATGGTCAGAATCCCCAAGAAGAGGAACAACACAAAACCTGCAGCAACACACCAAAGAGTCAGTCAGCCAGCAGGAGCTACTTCCAACAGCCGCCCAAGGGAGCACCGGTGCAATGGCAGTGAGCCAGCATTTCACAGCAGACCTGGGGAAAATCAACACTCAGGGTCTTTGTTACCCCTGCCTGCCCAGGAGAGGGCAGCACAGGAGGGTCACACAGCATCAGTCCTGTTAACAGAGGAACTTGGTAGCTGCCCTGGGAACAAGAACAGGCACATGGGGGCTAGTCTGGATCTCCCTGGCAGGGCCTGCAGCAGGCTGTTGCTGTGCCCAGTGCAACATGCACTCCACTCTGCTGCCTTGGAGGGGCCAAACCTGTTTGGGGGGATAGCGGTGGGGAAGGGCCAAGCTGCCTTACTTATTCTCCAAAGACCCAGGAGCCTCTAGAGAGATGTGTGGGGCAGCACCCTGCCACGCCATCAGTTCTGCTCCTGGGGAAGGGGCAATGAGAAGAGTCGTTTGAGGTGCTCCTTCCCCCAGAGGCCTTAGCAACACTACGTCTGCTCCATGTGTGCTGACGTTCGACTGCCAGGCTGGCCATTGATACTGACACCAGCTGATGTGGTTAGCATGGCCAGGTGAGTGATCTGACTTGGAATTGTTTTAACATGGCTTCAGTCTGCACCTGGCCCTCAGTGCTGGTTGCCTACCAGGAATGTTGCTGTTGTGAGCTAGTTCCCTACATCTGTGACATACTTCCCTCCCTGCTGGAGGAACTGCGAATCTGACCATCATTAACAGCCCTGGGTACAGTGAGCCGCACCTTCACCCGAAGGCCACGAGCAAGAACTGCCTCAGCCTGGGGTCCCCTGGAAAGGCCCTGACCCTCGTGCTGTCCATCTGGGAGAGCAGACTGTGACGTTGCACTCTATATGATTTTATGAAAATATGCTAATGAATGTGACTATAATGTAACTGGAATATGCTTCATGCAAAAGGTCTCTTGTAAAGGATCATTACAAAGCTTATAAACTACTGAGTGTGGTCATCCTATTTGTATAAATGTATCATTCTTGTATCTGAAACTAGAAATATGAAATAAAACTGAAATAAAACCTATTGTAATTATGCGAAGTGTGGGCCATTAATGGTGGTTTGGAATCTTGATGGCTCCCATTGACTAGGACAATTGGTTGTAAATGGCTCTGTTTACTTGCAAGCCTTCCTGTGAATCAGGCCAGGAAGAATGAAGGCTTGGGGCCTCACAGGACATGTGACCATGTCACCTGGTAATGGAATCCATCTAAAACCTGGGGCTTTTCCATTTAGAAGGAGGGGTGGGGACCCAGAGAGACAAAAGATTCCCACCTTGTGCCAAAGCTATATAAGGGGGTGGAACAGAACAAAGGAAGCTGCAGTCATGAGAAATCCCCTAGCTACCACCTGAGCTGGAATAAGGACTGTACCAGGGGAAAGGATTGGACCAAGACTAGAAAGGAGTCCAGTCTGTGAAAGAAGCTTATAAGAACATCTCTGAGGGTGAGATTTATCTGTAATCGGTTTCTTAATGTATTAGACTTAGACTTGCGTGTTTTTGTTTTATTTTGCTTAGTAACTTACTTTGTTCTGTCTGTTATTACTTGGAACCACTTAAATCCTACTTTTTATACTTAATAAAATCACTTTTTGCTTATTACTGAACCCAGAGTTAGCGACTAATACCTGGGGGAGCAAACAGCTGTGCATCTCTATCAGTGTTATAGAGGGTAGACAATTTATGAGTTTACCCTGTATAAGCTTTAAAGAGAGTAAAACAAATTTATTTGGGGTTTGGGTCCCACTGGGAATTGGGCATTGGGTGCTAGAGACAGGAGCACTTCTCAAGCTGTTTTCAGTTAAGTCTGCAGCTTTTGGGGAACATGGCTCAGACCTGGGTCTGCGTTTGAAGCAGGCTAGTGTGTCTGGCTCAACAAGGCAGAGTACTGAAGTCCCAAGCTGGCGGGGAAAACGGGCTCAGAGGCAGCCTCGGCACATCAGGTGGCAGTCCCAAGGGGGTCTCTGTGACCGAACCTGTCGCACAGACATCACTCGCTGTTCGCTCCCCTCACTTTGCTGAAATAGAGGCTGAGCCATGCTGCCCAGCAGCACTGACAGGGACACCGTGAGGTCGTCAGTGGCAGTTGTGCTGGCCAGGACCTTTCCAGGAGCTATCGCCTGCCTGGCGGTTACAGTTACTTGACGGCACCTCCTCCTCCAGCCAGTCCAGCTCCGAGGACACTGGATGAGCACAGCTGAGAACTGACAGATCGCTGTTGTGCCAGCTGCCAGACAATAAGCTGGTGCCCACCATAATGGGGTCTAGGAGAGTATGGACAGTCTCAGTTGGCTTCGGGGGTCAGATCCCTCTGTGCCTTGTGACACTGGGGTAAGGGAGTGGCCTGTTCTCCCCACACACAGCCCTCATCCAAAGGTCAAGTGCACCCTGGCTGCAATGACAGCAACATAATCCCTAAAATGAATCCAACTACTTGTCTGGTACTCAGCATGGACGCCAAGCCAGGATCCCGGGCCAGACGAAGAGGAAGCAGGCTGCACACCCTGACGGGACAAGCCTTGACCCTGGCAGGGTGTGTTCTGTGCCAGGTGAGGCAAGAGCACTCCCTAGTGATGGAGAAGTACACCTGAATGGGGCACTTGACTGCCCACGCAGCACAGAGTGAGATGCGGGAGGGGGGCTCTAGGGAGCAAGGATGGCTCAGCACCGAACAGCTCCCATTCTTCCACTGGGGGGACAGACATTCTTCACTGTTCTCAATGGAAGCAGCGCCCACCTTCCCTGAGCCCAGCCAGTCCCCGTTCTGCTCTGCAGGTCAGTTAGATTCTGTACACAGACATGTCTGTTCACAGGGGTTAATCCCCACCAGCGCGCCACAGGAATCCCTGTGTCCATCCCCCGAGAATCTGATGGGTTATTGCTCTGTCAGCTCCATGCTCCCTCAGTGCATGTAGTGAGGCCATGGCTACTAGAGTCCAGCACAGGACTCCCACTAGTATGGCGGCAGGTCCTTCAGGGATCTACACGAGTCTCACACAGGGCTCTAATGGCTACCACCCCAGCCCAGCGGAGGATCTGGCACAACAGGCCATGGGAACCCAAGAGCGACCCAGGCCCTGAAATATTGCACTAACACTGGCAGGGGAATGATCTGGAGGCAGCACTGGGGCCCCAAGAGAGTCCCGAGCTCCCAGACAGGCAGGTTTGCTGCCCTGGCAGGGGATCCAGCCCTTTGGGGAAGACAAAATAACTCCCAGGGGATGTCTCTGCCCCTCTGATTGAGGATGCAACAATGACAGGCCCATACCAAGCTCCCTCCATCCCCTCGCTGGGGAGAAATTCTCCCCTTCTTCATGCCCACTAAAGAGAGAGAAGAAGGAGGATGGGGGGAGAACAGGACACCTCCCTCCCCTGGATGTTTATGTGACAGATGATGCGTGAAACTTTTCCCTGGTAGAAGGCATGCACTACAGTCAGCCTATGAGCTCTCTGAGGCCGGGCCCTTGCCTTGTGAGGTCTCTGTCCCGGGCAGGGCATGCTTGTGCTGCCATAGCTATACGCATCAGCCCCAAGGCTAGCGCTCCCCTCAGTCACCTAGCAAGTGAGTCCAGATGTTGCCCGTCTCAGTGTGTATTCGGAAGATGCTCTTGAAGCAGGCTCTGAAGGATGGCATAGGGGGTCTGTGTCCATGCAGGAGGTAATCGTTATCCTTCAGCCAGTCCGGGAGCACATCGTAGGGAATCACCCTCCAGCGCCCTTCCCACACCTGCAACACACCAACCCCCGCAGCCAGTTACTCTGACTGGCAGCCCCCGGTCAGGCATGGCAGCTGCTTCAGAACCACTCCTATCCCCTGGGACTGCTAGCTATTGTTTCCATGATGCCCATCACTGTGAAAGTCAAGCTGAAAACCACACAGAACCAGCCAGTCTCTTCTGTGAGGTAAGTACTGAACTGGGCCAGCCTTCTCTCCTCAGAGGACATGACAACTCAAGAGCAGGTTCTGTTGCTGCAAAATTAAATGCTATGCAAACACCCCCAGGATGCCCATATAGGGCCAAATCCTACAGAATGCGGGGCCTTCCCTACACTTGATACCCTGGGACTGTTGGAGACCAGCACCCTCAGAATTTGGCCCTTCATCACCTTAACAGGCAACACTGTCAGCTGAGCCACGGCCGACGACATGACAGCTCTTACGAGACATTGTGACAAAAACCCCAATGGGGTTCATACAGGAGTACCCTGGGACCACGTTTTCATCCCAGCCCCAGCAATCGCGGCACTAGCCCTTCTCTCCCAGGGCTCCACAGGTGTGAGAGTGAGTACAGGAGCTTCTGCTTAGTCCCCAAGGCACACCACAGCAATACTGGACAGGTAGCAGCCAGTGCTTCAGACCCCAGGATGGGTCCGAGGGGCCCTGCCGAGCTAGATTAGGACAGGGGTTCGCACCACACTTGCCCCTGCCAGACATGGATGGTCCTCACTGCCACATGCACTAGATACACCTAGATTGTTCCACTTGTCAGGTCCTTGGCATTCTCCAAACTGCAGCTGGGGTCAGTGCTGGCTGTAGGGGGCTTCTCAGCAGCACCGACAGCAAGGGTGGGAAGGAGAAACAGCATTTCACAGGTGCTGCTGTTCACTTCCCACATTCCTCTTGGCCTTGCAGTTGAAAATTTGTTAAGCTCTTGGCTCAGGCCCCCTGCCCATTCTAGGGGGAACCCCAGTGCACTGGATTTAGTCACCCACATTCATGGTGTCCTCCTAACAAGGAAGACTGACCCAATGCAGACCTAGCACAATGCCTCAGACTCAGTCACAGAAGAGGACAGCGGCCCAGAGCCCTGGCAGCTGTCCTCTATTGACCAGAATTCAGGGCTGTCATAAACTGACAATACCTTATACACAAATTCCTCCATCTTTTCCATAGCGTGATGAGCCTGCAGAGGTAGAGTCAGCACACGAACCACCTCTTCCTCCTCCTCCTCCTCCTCCTCCTGTGGCGCTGTGCATGGCTGCTCCTTGGTCTAAAGGGAGAGACGCCGTTATTTGTCACAAGCCGCAACCCACCATAGAGATTGGACCATCAAGATGTGGGGAAATTTAGAAAACAGCCAAGAGCGGTGTGAACCCTTAGAATGTATAGGTGCTACAGCCCTTCTGAGAGGGGAAGAGATGGAAGCCTCCCCAGTTACCACTGCTTATGCTTCATGCTACTGTCTTAAAACTGCACACAGAAGGGATAATCCCAGATTCAGTCTTGCTTAGAACAAGGATTAGAATGGAGGATTTTCCTTCTTTACAGTTCAGGGTGCAGCCTGAAATGGCCACTCTGCTCTGGCCAGGGAAGTGAGCCCAGGAAATAGGCCAGGAACCAGCCGAAGCAGAAGCATTAAAGGACAGAAGCCACCCCTTTTCGCTGCATGCCTCTATCTATTACTAATAGGTATTAGAAGATGACCCCTAAGCTTAAAGGCCACAAAAGCAGGTGAACCAATAAGAATGCTCCTTAGAACTCCTGCAGTGCACCTGTTTACCTGCAGGCAGTACTGTCAGCAGGCGTGCAGAGGGAGTTCCTTGGCTGACGCTATGGGGCGAGGTTTGTTGAAGACTGGCTGAGCCCAGTTCACCCTCCTCCCTCCACCCCAGAAAACAGGAGCACGCTGGGGTGAGAGGGATTGTTTGCTTATGACAGATTACTTTCTATGTAATGGAATAAGATTTCCAGGACAGATTTTCTGACACATCACTCTGAACACCACAGAGTGGGTGCAAATTCTCACCATTCAGATTCAAGTATCAGAGGGCTAGCCATGTTAGTCTGGATCCGTAAAAGTGGCAAAGAGTCCTGTGGCACCTTATAGACTAACAGACTTATTGGAGCATGAGCTTTCGTGGGTGAATACCCACTTCGCCAGATCTGACGAAGTGGGTATTCACCCACGAAAGTTTATGCTCCAATACGTCTGTTAGTCTATAAGATGCCACACGACTCTTTGCCGATCATTCAGATTCAGTCCATTTTCACCCCCACTGTGTACTGGTGTAAAAGGATGACAAGGATCAGGGTCTATTGGAGGGAGCCCAATGCCCCACTCTTCCGTGCACCATGCTGCTAATGGGATGACAGGCAGATTTCTGGGTTAATCTGCAAGGACAGTGTTGAGAGCCTAAATAACTAGGAGTATATCTGTCTGTAACTCTGGGGCGTACAGGGTACATTCAACAGGACTGACTGGAAGCAATTTATAGGAAGAAACAGCACCGAATGGGTTTGGTTTGCAGATCCCAGCAGCTGCCCTGCCTGAGCGCATTCTGTTGGATTGTGGCTTACGCTGGCTGAACTGGCAGCTCCCTGGTCTCCCTTCTCCTCTAGCAGCGGCCCCAGTTCTGCCAGCTCCAAATCATCTCCTTCTCGGCTGCTGTTGGAAAGTCCATTTCCTTGGCTGGTTGCTGACCCTTTGCGGGACGACATCTGGTCAACACACAAAAGGTCTTGAGCTTCTGTGTCCTTGAACATTCACACTAGGAATAAAAACAAGACAAGTGACATTGCAGGCCTGCTTCCTTCCATTCTAACCCAAATCCGCCACACCAAGTGACGCAACGCTTTGCAACTTACTGCCTTGGCCAACACTGATGAGAGCATCTACAAGAGCCAACTCCTCAGCTCAGTGTCCACAGCGGTAGCCCTGGTACTCTGGGCATGGGCCCATTCAGAGTTCATGAGAACTGGAAAAGCCCAACCCCACTGTGACACCCTGACACCCCAATATTCACCACTGTCACGTAATTAGGATAGGTTTTGTACGAAGTATGACTTGTGAAGTATCATTCTAAAAGCCTTGATCTGCTAGACATTAACATCTCATTGGATTGTATGTGTTATCACCATATGTGAAGTTATGAAGTTTGGGTAGGTGTGTGTTACTGAAACACGTTGTGAGGTTGAAAATACCCACAAGCAGCCTCTCAGGTACAACAGTAAAAAGGCCAAACAATGGCTAATGGCTTATTGAGGAAATGCACATCAGCACAAGGATTACCCCAGGAACTGTGTACAACAGAAAACTCTCAGAGAGAGTACTACACAATATTTGACCCAGGTCACAGCAAAAGAGCCTTAATTGGAACCTTAATTCCCCCCTCCACAGGACACAGGTGACACTAATATGCCCAATTCATGAGGCGTTTGAGGAGCAGGGTTTGTATAGCACTTCGCCTGTGAACATGACTAGAGAAGTACGAAGTAACACTGTGTAGACGGAAGGGATGAGGATTTCAGCCTCATTCTATTTACTAGCCAAGATCACGTCACATGACAAAACCAGCACGGTTTGGTAAGACTGCCCATTTCCACTCAGGAGAAGACCAAGAAGCAGGATGCTCAGGGGCTCACGCTGGTGTAGCTCAGGATGTAGACACAGGGGATGCTGGCCTGGCAGCTGTCTACGCTGTTCAGCCCTCACTCATGAGAGCCACCCTGATCACACCGTTGGTATCTGACCCCATGCTACTTTCTTACCTCAGGGTGACAAGCATTCGCCCTCTCTTCCAAACCCAGGGAAAAATACATCTTCAGAAAGCCTACAAATATCATCCCATCACCTGTAGCTTATGCAAAGCATCCCACTGTTAGGAATCCATCTTAGTTATCTTAGGCTACGTCTACACTACTGCGTATATTGGCAAAACTTACATCGTTCAGGGCTGTGAATTTTCCACCCACCCGAGCAACATACGTCACACTGGCGTAAGTGCCAGCGTGCCCAGCGCTACGTTGCAGCAGAGCTTCTGCCACTTGCAGACGTGGTGCTTGACGCCGATGGGAGGCTCTCCCGTTGGCATTCAGCGTCTTCACTGGATGCACTGCAACGGCACAGCTGTACCAGTGCAGCTGTATGTGTACTCATGGCCTTAGTGCTGGGTCCTGCACCCGCTGAAGTCCATGGGGGCAGGTCTTACGTTCTGAGCACTTCAGGGCAGGGACAATGAACCAAATTCACTACGGAGTGTGGGTGTCAGTTAAATCAGGAGGTGGTCCCTACTAATACCAGGGGCAAATTTGGCCCTACATTTGCTTTTGTATAGTGCTGTACACATTGAAAATGCTCAGCAAATAACCCAGTATCGAGTCATAGAATATCAGGGTTGGAAGGGACCTCAGGAGGTCATCTAGTACAACCCCCTGCTCAGAGCAGGACCAATCCCCAACTAAATCATCCCAGCCAGGGCTTTGTCAAGCCAGGCCTTATAAACCTCTAAGGAGGGAGATTCCTCCACCTCCCTAGGTAACGCATTCCAGTGTTTCACCACCCTCCTAGTGAAAAAGTTTTTCCTAATATCCAACCTAAACCTTCCCCATTGCCACTTGAGACCATTACTCCTTGTTCTGTCATCTGCTACCACTGAGAACAGTCTAGATCCATCCTTAGAAGTTTTTAAGGTCAGGCTTCACAAAGCCCTGGCTGGGATGATTTAGTTGGGGATTGGTCCTGCTTTGAGCAGGGGGTTGGACTAGATGACCTTCTGAGGTCCTTTCCAACCATGATATTCTATGATTCTTTGAAACCCCCTTTCAGATAGTTGAAAGCAGCCATCAAATCCTCCCTCACTCTTCTCTTCTGCAGACTAAACAATCCCAGTTCCCTCAGCCTCTCCTCGTAAGTCTTGTGCTCCAGCCCACTGATCATTTTTGTTGCCCTCCGCTGGAAGCTTTCCAATTTTCCACATCCTTCTTGTAGTGTGGGGCCCAAAACTGAACACAGTACTCCAGATGAGACCTCACCAATGCCAAATACAGGGGAATGATCACGTCCCTCGATCTGCTGGCAATGCCCTTACTTATACAGCCCAAAATGCCGTTAGCCTTCTTGGTACAAGGGCACACTGTTGACCCATATCCAACTTCTTGTCCACTGTAACCCCTAGGTCCTTTTCTACAGAACTGCTGCCTAGCCACTTGGTCCCCAGTCTGTAGCGGTGTACGGGATTCTTCTGTCCTAAGTGCAGGACTCTGCACTTGTCCTTGTTGAACCTCATCAGATTTTTTTTGGCCCAATCCTCTAATTTGTCTAGGGCCCTTTGTATCCTAACCCTACCCTCCAGCATATCTACCACACCTCCCAGTTTACTGTCATCTGCAAACTTGCTGAGGGTGCAATCCACGCCATCCTCCAGACCATTAATGAAGATATGGAACAAAACCGACCCCAGGACCGACCCTTGGGGCACTCCATTTGATACTGCCTGCCAACTAGACATGGAGCCATTGATCACTACCAGATGAGCCCAATGATCTAGCCAGCTTTCTATCCACCTGATAGTCCATTCATCCAGCCCATACTTCTTTAACTTGCTAGCAAGAATACTGTGGGAGACCGTATCAAAAGCTTTGTTCAAGTCAAGGAAAACATGTCTACTGCTTTCCCCTCATTCACAGAGCCAGTTATCTTGTCATAGAAGGCAATTAGATTAGTTAGGCATGATTTGCCCTTGGTGAATCCATGCTGACTGTTCCTGATCACTTTCCTCTCGTCTAAGTGCTTCAGAATTGATTCCTTGAGGACCTGCTCCATGATTTTTCCAGGGACTGAGGTGAGGCTGACTGGCCTGTAGTTCCCCGGATCCTCCTTCCCTTTTTTAAAGATGAGCACTACATTAGCCTTTTTCCAGTCATCCGGGACCTCTCCCAATCGCCATGAGTTTTCAAAGATAAGAGCCAGTCACATCCGCCAACTCCGTTAGCACCCTTGAATGCAGTGCACAAACCCCAGTATCCTAACCCAGTCGCATGATAGTCCCATGTTTCACAAAAGGTTCCAGATCTCATTCAGCACAAAACAGTCAATGGATCAGAGCCCAAAACAAAAGGAGACACCAGTCCAGGGATCTGAGTCCATAGGCTGTCATGTGCAGAGCTGGCATATGCATTAATTCTACTCAGCCAGGACAAGGCATCTCTTTATGGGTGAACAAGATGTTAAGTTTTCCATCATGACAGGAATTGAGCAAGTATGTTGTGTGCTTGGGCCTATACACGTCCCTGACAGATTTGCAGCCCATCAGTTGGACAGAGTGAGCACACAAAGGCTGTTTTGTTTTTCTCTCCAGAAACCTTCTCTTTGCTTTTGGGCACAATCCTCTTCTGGACCCTGGAATACCCTGGTTTCTATGAATACACTTGGCTTTTCTAATGTTCAAGCAAAGAGTCAAACCATTAGGAACTGCTTCAAGCACAAGAAGCCAGCCAGCTCTGCTCTATCCCCAACCAATACACAGATCTGAGATTTGGGCAAGCAACTCTCTGAAGGGCCTTGGTGCCTCAGGTTAGAGTTAGGAGTCCAAAGGAGACCACCAGACTACACATAAATACAGCAATGAGTATTACAGAAATGCTCTCTCAGCAAAATCTGGGAGGCCATTCGAACTCTTTAGCATCTTGTCTCCTTATGCACAAACAGCTGACACTGCCCAATAATGTAAGTGGAGAAAAGAGTAAATTAAGAAAAAATAACCAACTCTGCTATTCCTATACCCTGGAGTACCTGAATGAGCTCTTCTTTCCCTATACAACACAGTAAGCTGCTAGACTGGGTCCGTTCTCACTCCTGAGGAGTCAGGGGCCAAGACCACACAGAGGCAGACTTAATGGGATTTGCCAGAACTCCGTTGAGCATCCTTGTTTGCAGGATTCCCTCTTGAAGGGTCAGGGTCCCCATCAGGTACATTTAGGCCTTGAAAAATGCTCTTGCCTCCTCCCCAGTGAGAAGTGGGAACACTTCCGTGTGAGTGTAAGGGCTTAACCTGTCAATCCTACAGAATTTGCAAAATAAGTTTTTAGTCTTTATGGTTGGGGGGGGGGGGGAATCTTTCTAAATACAAAGAATGTAAGGATGTGGCATTGCACTCCTGAGCCTGCACAAAGACAGCTCCAGCACCTCTCTGGTATGCTTCACTTGACAAGCAGGGGCAGAGTGAAAGTGACAAGACTAATCAATGCTACTAGTCAGAGCTCTGCCCACAGCAATGAAATGTCAAGAGTTGGGTGAATTTCAGTATACTGCTGCCACTAAGCCCTGGTCTACACTAAGAGTTGAGATCGAATTTAGCAGCGTTAAATCGATTTAACTCTGCATCCGTCCACACGACGAAGCCCTTTTTTTTCCAATTTAAAGGGCTCTTAAAACCGAATTCTTTACTCCACCCCCGACAAGGGGATTAGCGCTGAAATCGGCCTTGCCAGGTCGAATTTGGGGTAGTGTGGATGCAATTAGACAGTATTGGCCTCCAGGAGCTATCCCAGAGCGCTCCATTGTGACTGCTCTGGACAGCACTCTCAACTCAGATGCACTGGCCAGGTAGACAGGAAAAGGACCACGAACATTTGAATTTCATTTCCTGTTTGGCTAGCATGGCAAGCTGCAGATGAGTGCAGAGCTCATCAGCAGAGGTGACCACGATGGAGTCCCAGAATTGCAAAAGAGCTCCAGCATGGACCTAACGGGAGGTACGGGATCTGACTGCTGTATGGGGAGAGGAATCCGTGCTATCAGAACTCCGTTCCAGTTTTCGAAATGCCAAAACATTTGTCAAAATCTCCCACGGCATGAAGTACAGAGGCCTATAACAGGGACCCGAAGCAGTGCCACGTGAAACTTAAGGAGCGAAGGCAAGCCTACCAGAAAACCAGAGAGGCAAACGGCTGCTCCGAGTCAGAGCCCCAAACATGCCGCTTCTATGATGAGCTGCATGCCATTCTAGGGGGTTCAGCCACCACTACCACAACCCTGTGCTTTGACTCTTTCAATGGAGATGGAGGCAACACGGAAGCAGGTTTGGGGAACAAGGAAGATGATGATGATGAGGTTGTAGATAGCTCACAGCAAGCAAGCAAGCAGAGAAACCGGTTTTCCCAACAGCCAGGAACCGTTTCTCACCCTGGACCTGGAACAAGTACCCCCGAACCCACCGAAGGCTGCCTCCCAGACCTGCCAGGAGGAGAAGGGACCTCTGGACAGTGTACCTTTTAAAATAGTATACATGGTTTAAAAGCAAGCATGTTTAATGATTAATTGCCCTGGCATTCGCGGCCAGTACAGCTACTGGAAAAGTCTGTTAAAAGTCCGGGGATGGAGCAGAAATCCTCCAGGGACATCTCCATGAAGCTCTCCTGGATGTACCCCCAAAGCCTTTGCAAAAGATTTCTGGGGAGGGCAGCCTTATTCCGTCCACCATGGTAGGACGCTTTACCATGCCAGGCCAGTAGCACGTAGTCGGGAATCACTGCAGAACAAAGCATTGCAGTATATGTTTGCTGGCGTTCAAAAAACATCCATTCTTCATCTCTGTGTTATCCTCAGGAGAGTGATACATTTCATGCTCACCTGGTTGAAATAGGGTGCTTTTCTTAAGGGGACATTCAGAGGTGCCCGTTCCTGCTGGGCTGTTTGCCTGTGGCTGAACAGAAATGTTCCCCGCTGTTAGTCACGGGGATAGGTTAGACACGTGGTGGGGGGAGGCAAAATGTGACCTTGTAAAGAAAGCACATGTGCTATGTATGTAGTGTTAACTGCAAGGTTTACCGTGAAAGAGTGCACCCATTGCTCTATAAAATGTGTCTTTTTAAATACCACTGTCCCTTTTTTTTCCCTGCCAACAGTTGCATGTGTTTCAAGGATCACAGGATCTTCTCCTTCCCAGAGGCTAGTGAATATTAGAAGGCGAAAAAAACGCACTCACAATGAAATGTTCTCTGACCTCATGCTCCCACACAGACAGAGCGCAGACGAATGTGTGGAGGCAGACAATGTCAGAGTGCAGGAAAACACAAAATGACTGGGAGGAGAGTAAGTGGCAGGCTGAAGAGAGGGCTGAAGCTGAAAGGTGGTGGCAGCGTGATGAGAGGAGGCAGGATTCAATGCTGAGGCTACTGGAGGATCAAACTAATATGCTCCAGTGTATGGTTGAGCTGCAGGAATGGCAGCTGGAGCACAGACCCCCACTACAGCCCGTGTAACCAACCGCCCTCCTCCCCAAGTTCCATAGCCTCCTCACCCAGACGCCCAAGAATGCGGTGGGGGGGCCTCCGGCCACCCAGCCACGCCACCCCAGAGGATTCCTCAAGCAACAGAAGGCTGGCATTCAATAAGCTTTAAACTTTTAAAGTGCTGTGTGGCCTTGTCCTTCCCTCCTCCACCACCCCATCTGGTGCTTCCCTCCTCCTGGGCTACCTTGGCAGTTATCCCCCTATTTGTGTGATGAATTAATAAAGAAAGCATGAATGTAAAGCAACAATGACTTTATTGCCTCTGCAAGCGGTGATCGAAGGGAGTGGGGAGGGTGGTTGGCTTACAGGGAAGTAGAGTGAACCAAGGGGTGGCGGGGGGTGTGTTTCCATCAAGGAGAAACAAACAGAACTTTCACACTGTAGCCTGGCCAGTCATGAAACTGGTTTTCAAAGCTTCTCTGATGCACATCGCACCCTCCTGTGCTTTTCTAACTGCCCTGGTGTCTGGCTGCGCGTAACCAGTGGCCAGGCGATTTGCCTCAACCTCCCAACCCGCCATAAACGTCTTCCCCTGTGACGAAGTGGGACTGTTCTTAATGTTTCCTCTGGATAGTGTGGGGGTGCCTCAGTTTCCCCTAGGCAGTTCTTAAGTATCTAGGTAGTGGGGTAAGGGTATATGATCACTGCAGAGCCCTAGAGGGCAGGTGTGTGCAGGGGTCTGGACACAGAGAACGGCCAACACCCTGTTTCCTGGCAACTGATTGCAGGGGGGAAGGGCCCAGGCCAAGTCAGAGCTAAAGGGTTGGAGAACAAAGGAATCAGGTGACCTCCTGGCCCGGGAAAGGGACAAAGCCCAGAGGAGGAGGGGCTGGAGGGAGTTTTAGTTTGGGGCTGGCTGGAGACATGGAGTGAAGGGCAGACGTGGTTGTCTGGCTCACTGCCCCCCAAAATGGACCCAGCTGAGGGGTCCTGTTCTCTGCACCTGCAAGCTCTGTTTTAGACCATGTTCCTGTCGTCTAATAAACCTCTGTTTTACTGGCTGGCTGAGAGTCACGTCTGACTGCGGAGTTGGAGTGCAGGACCCTCTGGCTTCCCTAGGAGCCCCCCCTGAGCGGACTCGCTGTGGGAAGCGCACGGAGGGACAGAGGAGGCTGAATGCTCTGAGGTCAGACCCAGGAAAGTGGAAGCTGTCTGAGCTTTGTGTCCTGAAGACAGGCTGCTCACAGAAAGGAGACTTCCCCAGAGTCCTTACTGGCTTCATGGGGAGCAGTTCCAGAGCATTGCCCAGGGACTCCTTGACAACTGCTGGCAGTGGTGGGATGTATTGCACCCCATGGATAGCACTTCCTGCAGTAAGTGACGGGGGAGCAGTAAAATGAAGGGGGATTGACGGGGACCAGGCGTGCTGAAGACTCAGAGAGGAGCGGTTACGGGGGGTGGTTAACCCCTGGGAGTGTGTGACCAGCGAGAAGGACTGTGCAATAATGGGGTCCACCTGGGGACTGTGGTGAGCAGTCTCAGGGGCAGAGGAGCCTGCGGCTTGGCCCTGGGAGAGAGAAGGACTTTTGCAGTAACAGGGTTCCCCTGGGGATTGCAGTGAGCACTGGGACCGGAGGAGTCTGCAGCTCGACCCTGGCAAAGAGGTGGTGACCTCGAGAAGGGCTGGCACACGAGGGGTTCTCCCTGGAAACCGTGGGGAGCTGAGAGCACACAGGCCTGTGAGTCCACAACAACTTGGGAAGAGCGGAGTGATGGCCTGTCACCATCTCCTGAAGAAGGACATTGTAACTAGGTGCAGAAAGAAAGCGTTGAGCATTGGAAAGTTCACGAAGGCACAGTTAATCGTGCAGCTGGAGGAGGATGACCACTCTAAGGAACAGATTCCTGACCCCAAATGGGGCTATAGCAGGATCTGGGAGCAGCTGGAGTGGTAGCCAGGCATCGCCAAGACTCCTGTCCCCGACCAGACGAGGGTCTTCACAATCGGGTTCCCTATCCGGGGATCGGAGATGGGACGCGATTGGAGCTGAGTCCGAGAGAGCAAGACGACTGTGAGAGACAGCGAAAGTCTGAGAAAGAGCTGCAGAAGAAGTAGCAGCATGAACTGGTGGTGGTGGAGCGGAGAGGCCTAGGGGACCTCCCCGGGGTGAGTGGGGATAGACCCCGGGGGGCCAGTTCCGCAGGGAACCTCGAGACTAAATTGTTGCCCCTGGTTAAGAAGGGAGGGGGGGGATGTGGATGCCCACCTCACTGCCTTTGAACAGGTTGGTAATTTGAACCAGGGGGACCCTGCGGAAAAGCCCTGGTGTCTAGCTCCCTTGCTGGGTCCCAAGGCCATAGACTCCATCAGCCAGATGGGTGGGGAGGTGGACAGGCTCCCACTCCTGACCCCAACTGATATGTCTGTGTGGAGTCTCCTGGGCTCAGGCCCCTCGGACCTCCAGTGGGAGCGGAAGGTGATGGTCAATGGGGAGAGATTCCTGGGGTGGCAAGATCCTGGGACAGAGAGAACTGTTGTCAGGCCCTGGGTGGTGCAGCCTCAGATGCTGAGGGTCTGTGTGAACTGGGTGAGGGTCCCAGGGACGAAGCCGCTCGCCCTGCCTATGGCCCAGATCCCTGTGCAGACACAGGAGGGGTCGGGCTGGCTGGTCGTTGGGGTGCTCCAGGACACCAGCTGCGAGACCCTGTTGTGGGGTGACTGTGTCTCTTTGGGACAGGATCCAGGCCTTGCTCCGGTAACTGCCAAGGGTTTCAATTTGAATCCAGGGAACCAATCAGTGGAGAGGAAAATGGTCAGTGAAAATGCAGATGACCTGGTTGGCAGGGGGGAGGAGCTGCTAGGCTCAGGGTACCTGACTGCCTGTAACCAGACCCCTGGGGCTCCCCGCCTCCCTTGCACACTGGAGAGGGGGCTCATGCTGGCTCTGATGCAGTGAGGAAAGCAGCGAGCTTCCTGCCTACCCCCACTAGGACAGCAAGGGCAGTGCTGAGCACAGTGGGAGCTGAGACCCCAGCTGAGTGTGGGGAGACACAGGCAGGGCAGGGTATCTGTTGGGAGTGGCAAGGTGCTTGGTAAGGGAAGTCTGGATGCGCCTAGGCAGCCTTGTGAGCTGATGGCTTTGTCTAGTCAGCAGGGTGGGAAGGCGAGGAGAGTGGAAGATGAGTGTCCCTGTACCTTACCTGTTACCTGGGTGGAGAATTGTGACAGTGAAGGAAATGTGCCTGTGTCTGTCAGGGGTATTGACTTGCCTGTGGAGGGAGCTACCCTGGTCTCCAAGCAGCTGTCTGTGACCAGCCTTGTGTGCTGGGACAAGGGGAATGAGATCCCAAGCTGTGTGTCTGGGAAAGGAGAAAGTGTGTCCGGCTCTTCTTTGTCTGTGGAAGAGAAAGAAGGGGCCTTTCAGCCTGTGATGGTTGAGGGTAGTGCGGGGACGCCATGACATAGTGCAGTTGTCTCAGAGTTGGTTCTGGATTCAGCGAAAGCCCAGGAAGGGAATGGTCCTAAGTTTGTGTCTGCTTGGGAGAATGGCGCTGTAACTAGGTTGCATCCAGTTAGTGTCTATGCAAAATCCCAGAGACCAGACAATTCTGGTGCTTGTATTTTGCCTGTTGCTAGTGTGTTGTTGGGAAAGGGTGTAGCAACTCTGTCTAATCAGGGTGATACCCTAGCCAGGGCACAAGGAGAGCAGAAAGGTGATTTGATTGTGTTGCCTACTGAGGGTGTGGAAACCTGTAGCAAGAAGGAAAAGATTCCTGAACTTGTGTGTGTCAAAGGGAAGGAGAATGCTTCTGACCTTTTATCTAGGGAGTCTGTCAGTTTGCCTGAAAGGGGATTGTGTAGGAATCCGCCTGATAGGCCAGAGGTAATTCTGGATGTAAGGGACACCCAGAAAGAGTCTGTTGTTGCTCAGGAAAGTGTTCCTCTAGAGCAAGCTCTAGGTGAAGAGGGTAAGGGCAGAATTTCTGTGAAGGGTGAATTGTTGCATAGAAAAGCCCTAGGGAAAGGAATCCTCATGGAGTCTTTGCAAGCAGTTTACTGCAAATGAAGGGTGTGAAAGTGATTTAATCAAGAAAGTTTCAGTTCCTAACAGCCAGAAATTTTCTGTTGTGAATGGATCCACTGATTTTCCTGTTTAAGGATCCAGTGTGGAGAGCTTTGAGACGGTCTCAGACGAAGTGAAACTGTTAAGAAAGTTAAACAGTCCTATAACCAAGTGGCTGTGTTTGGCCAGCTTGTTGGGGAGACAAGGTTGTTGAGAAAGGAATGTCTCCATGCTAGTTCTGTAAGTGAACAGTATGTATCCCAGGTCAAGATGGGGGCTCTTAACCAAGAGAGCCCGAATTGCAGCCCTCCAGACTGGAACGCTGGGAGAAGACCCAATCCCAGTTTGACCCCCTGGGGTTTTAGGGTGGCAAAAGGGCATGGGCCGCATAAACCTTCCCACATACGGCCTGCGAGTGCTATCGACCACCCCCGACCTAAGGGAGGGCGTGAAACGGGAAGGGCCTGGTGTAACTTCCACCAAGGAATGGGAGAGATGCTGGGGCATCCATGTGAATGTTGGTGGCTTCGAACTTCCCCAGGTCACCAGCTAAAGTGACCCTGCTCAGTTCGATCTCAAAGGGGGGAGAGATGTGACGAAGTGGGACTGTTCTTAATGTTTCCTCTGAATAGTGTGGGGGTGCCTCAGTTTCCCCTAGGCAGTTCTTAAGTATCTAGGTGGTAGGGTAAGAGTGTATGATCACTGCAGAGCCCTAGAGGGCAGGTGTGTGCAGGGGTCTGGACACAGAACGGCCAACACCCTGTTTCCTGGCAACTGATGGCCTGGGCCCTTCCCCCCTGCAAGGTCAGAGCTAAAGGGTTGGAGAACAAAGGAATCAGGTGACCTCCTGGCCCGGGAAAGGGACAAAGCACAGAGGAGGAGAGGCTGGAGGGAGTTTCAGTTTGGGGCTGGCTGGAAACATGGAGTGAAGGGCAGATGTGGTTGTCTGGCTCACTGCCCCCAAAATGGACCCAGCTGAGGGGTACGGTTCTCTGCACCTACAAGCTCTGTTTTAGACCATGTTCCTGTCGTCTAATAAACCTGTTTTACTGGCTAGCTGAGAGTCACGTCTGACTGCAGAGTTGGGGTGCAGGACCCTCTGGCTTCCCCAGGACCTCGCCTGGGCGGACTCGCTGTGGGAAGCGCACGGAGGGACAGAGGATGCTGAATGCTCCGAGGTCAGACCCAGAAAGGTGGAAGTTGTGTGAGCTTTGTGTCCTGAAGACAGGCTGCTCACAGAAAGGAGACTTCCCCAGAGTCCTGACTGGCTTCATGGGGAGAAGTTCCAGAGCATCGCCCAGGGACTCCGTGACACCCCCTTACTCTCACAGATATTGTGGAGCGCACAAGTAGTAATAATCATGAGAATATTGGTTTCACTGAGGTCTAACCGAGTCAGGAAACTGCACCGGCGCGCTTTTAAACGTCCAAATGCACATTCTATCACCATTCTGCACTTGCTCAGCCTGTAGTTGAACAGCTCCTGACTACTGTCCAGACTGCCTGTGTACGGCTTCATGAGCCATGGCATTAAGGGGTAGGTGGGTCCCTAAGGGGAACTATAGGCATTTCAACATCCCCAATGGTTATTTTCTCGTCTGGGAAGAAAGTCCCTTCCTGCAGCTTTTGAAACAGACCAGAGTTCCTGAAGATGCGAGTGTCATGTACCTTTCCCGGCCATCCCAGGTTGATGTTGGTGAAACGTCCCTTGTAATCCACCAGTGCTTGCAGCACCATTGAAAAGTACCCCTTGCAGTTTATGTACTCGCCGGCTTGGTGCTCTGGTGCCAAGATAGGGATATGGGTTCTGTCTATGGCCCCACCACAGTTAGGGAATCCCATTGCAGCAAAGCCATCTACTCTGACCTGCACATTTCCCAGGGTCACTACCCTTGATATCAGCAGATCTTTGATTGCATTGGCTACTTGCCTCACAGTAGCCCCCAGAGTAGATTTGCCCACTCCAAATTGATTCCTGACTGACCGGTAGCTGTCTGGCATTGCAAGCTTCCACAGGGCTATTGCCACTCGCTTCTCAACTGTGACGGCTGATCTCATCTTGGTATTTTTGCACCTAAGGGCAGGGGAAAGCAAGCCACGAAGTTCCATGAAAGTGCCCTTACGCATGTGAAAGTTTCGCAGCCACTGGGAATCGTCCCAAACCTGCAACACTATGCGGTCCCACCAGTCTGTGCTTGTTTCCCGGGCACAGAATCGGCGTTCCACGGCATGAACCTGCCCCATTAGCTCCATGATGCCCATGCTGCCAGGGCCCGTGCTTTGAGAGAAGTCTGTGTCCATGTCCTCATCACCGTGCTGAAGTCACCTACTCGCCCGGTTTTGCTTTGCCAGGTTCTGGTGCTTCATATACTACTGGATAATGCGCATGGTGTTTAATGTGCTCCTAATTGCCAATGTGATCTGAGTGGGCTCCATGCTTGCCATGGCATGGCGTCTGCACAGAAAAAAGGCGTGGAATGATTATCTGCCGTTGCTCTGACGGAGGGAGGGGTGACTGACGACATGGCTTACAGGGTTGGCTTACAGGGAATTCAAATTAACCAAGTGGATGACTTTACATCAAGGAGTAACAAAAACAACTGTCACGCAGAGTGGCCCCCTCAAGGATTGAACTCAAAACTTTGGGTTTAGCAGGCCAATGCTCAACCCACTGAGCTATCCCTCCCCAGTATTTCAGGCAGGACTAAATCTCCATTAAACTTTTCAAGGTGCCCCTGACAGACCTCACCGAAACGATTGTCGGCCGTTGATTTCACGGAGGGAGGGAGGAGCAAATGAAAACAAAACAAATCTGGTCTATTTCTTGTTTTGATCCACGCCATCTATCTCTTACATCTTTGGCTGGCAGCAGACGGTGCAATAGGACTGCTAGCCATCCTCATCTACTGCCTGCTTGCCAGAAGACAATGCAATAGGACTGCTGGCAGGACCAAACAGAACGACCTGATCGAGTCACTCCTATTTCAGTCTCTGAGCCCACGTCTGCCCAGGCACTCCTGACCAACCTTGCCAAGGTGGCCAGGAGCACCTCGGACATGACGACTATGGTTATCAGGCCTATTGCACAGTTTGCTACCACAAGGCAATGAGCTGCTGCTGTGTAGCAATGCAGTACCACGTCTGCCAGCACCCAGGAGACGTACAGTGACGGTGAGCTGAGCGGGCTCCATGCTTGCCATGGAATGGCGTCTGCACAGGTAACTCAGGAAAAAAGGCGCGAAACGACTGTCTGCCGTTGCTTTCACGGAGGGAGGGAGGGAAGGGGGGCCTGACGATATGTACCCAGAACCACCCGCGACAATGTTTTAGCCCCATCAGGCATTAGGATCTCAACCCAGAATTCCAACGGGCGGTGGAGACTGCGGGATAGCTACCCACAGTGCAACACTCCAGAAGCCGAGGCTAGCCTCGGTACTGTGGAAGCACTCCACCGAGTTAATGCACTTAGAGCATTTTGTGTGGGGACACACACAATCGACTATATAAAAATGATTTCTAAAAACCGACTTCTATAATTTCGACCTAATTTCGTAGCGTAGACATACCCTTAGGAAAGTTATCAGCAGGAGGCAGCACTGGAGTTAATGGTCAGGGAGAAAGATCCCCAGAAAAGGTGGTGATGGGCGGGGTAATAGAGGAGTGAAGCTAACTCCCAAACAGTAGCTGAAGGGGCCAGAGCTTCAAACCTATCAGATCCATATCAGCTTCTGGCTAGTATATAAGACATATGGAAATGCCATTGGAGCTAGGATTCTCGCATGGATATAGCCCCAAGACCCCTCCCCCCACACTCCCATTTCTTGTAGCACACTCTGGCTGGTAGGTTCAATCCTCTGTTCAGCATGTGTTCAATAAGATGCCCAGCCCTGGCTGCCTTTGCACCTGGCTGCAATCCCCATGCATTTCAGCTGGCCTTTCCATGACTGCTTTCCCAGATTGAGGTGTCATTAGAAGAGGTTTGGGAACAAATAGATATGCTAAACAGTAATACGTCACCAGGAGCAAATGGTATTCACTCTAGAGTTCTAAAGAAAAACAAAGAGGAAATTTCAGACCTACTAACTGGTGTGTAACCTATCACTTAATTCAGTTTCTTTACCAGATGACTAGAGAACAGCTAAAATGACGCCAATTTTTGAAAAAGGCTCCAGAGGCGATCCCGGCAATTACAGGCTGGTAGGTCTGATTTCAACACCAGGCAAATTGATTGAAACTATAGGAAAGAACAGATTTACCAGGCACATAGAGGAACACCATTTGTTGAGGAAAAATCAACATGGCTTTTGTAAAGGGAAATCATGCCTCACCAGTCTCTTAGAATTCTTTGAGGGATTCAACAATCATATGGACAAAGGTGAGACAGTGAACATAAGAATGGCCATACTGGGTCAGACCAAAGGTCCATCTAGCCCAGTATCCTGTCTTCCGACAGTGGCCAACACCAGGTGCCCCACAGGGAACGAACAGAACAGGTAATCATCACACGATCCATCCGTCACGCATTCCCAGCTTCTGGCTAACAGAAGTTAGGGACACCATCCCTGCTCATCCTGGCTGATAGCCATTGATGGACCTATCCTCCATGAATTTATCTAGTTCTTTTTTGAACCCTGTTATAGTCTTGGCCTTCACAACATCTTCTGGCAAGGAGTTCACACAGGTTGACTGTGCGTGGTGTGAAAAAATAGTTCCTTCTGTGTGTTTTAAACCTGCTGCCTATTAATTTCATTGGGTGACCCCTAGTTCTTGTGTTATGAGAAGTAGTAAATAACACTTGCTTATTTATTCTCTACACAAGTCATGATTTTATATACCTCTATCATATCCCCCTAGTCGTTTCTTTTCCAAGCTGAAAAGTCCCAGTCTTATTAATCTCTTCTCATATGGAAGCTGTTCCATATCCCTAATAATTTTTGTTGCCCTTTTCTGAACCTTTTCCAATAGATCTTTTTTGAGATGGGGCAACCACATCTGCACGCAATATTTAAGATGTAGGCATACCATGGATTTATATAGAGGCGATATGATATTTTCTATCTTACCTATCCCTTTCTTAATGATTCCCAACATTGTTTGCTTTTTTGATGGTTGCTGCACATTGAGTGGATGTTTTCAGAGAACTATCCACAATGACTCCAAGATCTCTTTCTTTTGAGTGGTAACAGCTAATTTAGACCCCATCATTTTATATGTATAGTTGGGATTATGTTCTCCAATGTGCATTGCTTTGCATTCATCAGCATTGAATTTCATCTGCCATTTTGTTGCCCAGTTACCCAGTTTTGTGAGACCCTTTTGTAGAGCTTTGCAGTCTGCTTGGGACTTAACTATCTTGAGTAGTTTTGTATCATCAGCAAATTTTGCCACCTCCCTGTTTAGCCCCTTTTTCCAGATCATTTATGAATATGTTGAATAGGACTGGGCCCAGAACAGACCCCTGGGGGACACTACTATTTACCTCTCCCCATTCTGAAAACTGACCATTTATTCTTCCCCTTTGTTTCCTATCTTTTAACCAGTTACCCATTCATGAGAGGACCTTCCCTCTTATCCCATGACAGCTTACTTTGCTTAAGAGCCTTTGGTGAAGGACCTTGTCAAAGGCTTTCTGAAAATCTAAGTACACTGTATCCACTGGATCCCCCTTGTCCACATACTTGCTGACCCCCTCAAAGAATTCTAGTAGATGGGAAATCATGCCTCACCATTTACAAAAAAACATGTTGACTCTTCCCCCACAAATCATGTTCATCTAGGTGTCTGACAATTCTGTTCTTCACTATAGTTTCAGCCAGTTTGCCCGGTACTGAAATCAGGCTTACTGACCTGTAATTGCCGGGATCACCTCTGGAGCCCTTTATAAAAGTTGGGGTCACATTAGCTATCCTCCAGTCATTTGATACAGAAGCTGATTTATATGATAGGTTATAAACTACAGTTAGGAGCTCTGCAATTTCACATTTGAGTTCCTTCAGAACTCTTGGGTGAATCCCATCTGGTCCTGGTGACTTATTACTGTTTAGTTTTATCAATTGGTTCCAAAACCTTCTCTAATGACATCTCAATCTGGGACAGTTCCTCAGATCTGTCACCTAAAAAGACTGGCTCAGGTTGCAAAGAATTCATGTAGTTTCTCTGCAATGGCCTTCTTATCCTTGAGTGCTCCTTTATCTTCCAGTAGCGCAGGCTTCCTGTTTCTGATGTACTTTAAAAAAAAATTGCTACTACTTTTTGAGTCCTTGGCCAGCTGTTCTTCAAATTATTTTTTGGCCTTTCTAATTATATTTTCATACTTCATTTACCAGAGTTTATGCTCCTTTATATTTTCCTCACTAGGATTTAACTTTCACTTTTTAAAAGGATGCCTTTTTGCCTCTCACTGCTTCTTTTTTGTTGTTGTTTAGCCACAGTGGCACTTTTTTGGTTCTCTATGTTTTTTAATTTGGGATATACATTTAAGCTGAGCCTCTATTATGGTGTCTTTAAAAAGCTTCCACGCAGCTTGCAGGGATTTCACTGTTGGGGAGAGGGATAGCTCAGTGGTTTGGGCACTGGCCTGCTAAAACCAGGGTTGTGAGTTCAATCCTATTTAGGGATCTGGGGCAAAAATTGGGGATTGGTCCTGCTTTGAGCAGGGGGTTGGACTAGATGACCTCCTGAGGTCCCTTCCAAGCCTGATATTCTATGATTCTACTGTACCTTTTAATTTCTGTTTAACTAACTTCCTCATTTTTGTGTAGTCCTCCTTTTTGAAATTAAATGCTACAGTGTTGGGTTTCTGTGGTGTTTTCCACACCACAGGGATGTGGAATTTAATTATATTATGGTCACTGTTATAAAGCGGTCCAGCTCTATTCATCTCTTGGACCAGATCCTATCCTCCAGTTAGGACTAAACCAAGAATTGCTTCTCTTCTTATGGGTTCCAGGACTAGCTGCTCCAAGGAGCAGTCATTTAAGGTGTCAAGAAACTTCCTCTGCATCCTGACCTGAGGTGACATGTGTCCAGCCAATATGAGATGGACGTCGTGCACTTGGGCTTTCAGAAAACCTTTGACAAGGTTCCTCACCACAGGCTCTTAAGCAAAGTCAGCTGCCCTGGGATAAGAGGGAAGGTCCTTTCATTGATCAGTAACTGGTTTGGATCATTGGTCTGACCCAGTATAGCCATTCTTATGCTTTTTAAGCCATTCCCTTTATTTTCAGTGTCTGACATGGGGCCATCCCCATTCTTTGGGTTGCTGGAAATTGGCTCCATTTGGATGAGGGATGCCTCACATCTTTAGGGGCACTGGCTTTGCATTTCTCAGTGTGTTCTCTTTGTCATTTCATTGCAGGACACAGATGCCTTTCACGCAGCGTAACCGTAGCTGTGTCAGTCCCAGGACACTGGAGAGACAAGGTGACTGAGGTAAAATCTTCCATTGGGCCAACTTCTGTTCGTGCGCGAGACAAGTTCTATAGGTCTCTGCGGCTTGACAGCCGGTCTCTCACCCAGCAGAAGTCGGCCCAATAGAAGATGGTGCTTCCCCCACCCTGTCTCTGCCGTGGATGCCTTTCACTAAGTGAAATAAAAAACGCGGCTCGAATTTAGGAAGCTTTTCGACCCTCTGGTTGCTCCACAGCCTTTGGGCGAACTGTTCGCAAGCCCGGATCCCTGACACCGGAAGCAGCCCCTGCGGGTCCCCGCGGGGCAGGGCAGGCGGAGCAGCGGGGGGCCGAGGCCCGAAGCCGCGCAGCCGGAGCACCGCTGACCTGGCCGGGCCGGGGGGCCCCGTGCGGCTCGCAAGCGGGTCTCCCCCACCGGCGCCTCCTTGGACTCTCCTGCTTCCGCGCTCGGGCCCGTTAGCGCGGCCCCGGCTCCAGGTGCCGCTTCCCCGGGCACCCAGCCGCCCGCTCGCCGGGCCCTGCTCGGGCAAGCGGGGCGCGGGGTCACCCCGGCGCGGGCAGGTCACCGCAGCACCGCGGAGAGGCGGGACGCGTCGGCCCGGTCCGCGCCCCTCCCCCCCGCGCCCGCACTCACCGGCCCCTACATCCCGGGCGGCAGCGGCCGGTCCGGCGGCGGCAGCGGCGGCAACACCGGAAGGAGCCCTCGGCGTAACGCCACTTCCGCCGCAGGAAACACGGCTCACCCTACGCGCCACGTGACTCAGGGCATTCCGCACTTCCGCTGGGAGTGGGCGTCAGGCTGCAGTGGCCAAGGCAGAAGCTTCCTCCTGATTGGTCGCAGGTCTCCCCTCGGTTAGTGTGATTGGATGCGTGAGTCACGTGGGCTGTTTCTGCAGCCTGCCCGCCGGAACGTCCCTCGGACGGGCGCCTGCGCCGTGCTGGGAGCTGCTCTCTGGCCCCGCCCCTCCTCTCGCGCCGCTGGGGGCAGATTCCCTCAGCCCGGCTCGGGCTGCTGCCTTCGCCTCTCCTGGGGGCGGGGCCGGAGACGCTTCTCCGCCCCGCCCCCTCCCCTTCCCCTCCCCCCCGGGGCCGCGCCGCGCCGCGCCGCGCGGGACTTGCGGCCTCCGGCCCCGGGCGGTGTCCCGGCCCCCGCGGAGCCCTCCCGCGAAGGGGCCCCCGGGCTCCCCCGCTCCCTGAGGGGTCTCTCCGCTGCGGTGCGGCCTCTGCGCCCGGCGCCAGCCGCTGCCCTCCGCCTGGTCTCGGGCGGGCCCCGGGAGCCGCGTGCGGCCGCCGCCGAAGCCGCCGGGCGTCGGTGGCCCCTGAAAGGCGACGCGGTGGTGGGCGCTGGCTCGTGTGGGCCGCGGCGGGGCGGGGCGGCAGCTACCGAGGCGGGCGCGGGGGGCCGCGTGCAGGGGGAGCCCCCGGGGGGGCAGAGCTGGCCCGGCCGCTGGCTCGGGGCGCGTGGGCCGCGCCCCACAGCAGGGCGGGGGGGGCCCGTCCGGCCGAGGCAAAGCTGCGTCTGCGGTGGGCCGGCCGCGCCCCGTCCCCGTTGCAGCCCAGCTGCGTGGAGCGAGATTTGCAAACCAAGTTTAGTTCTGGGGTTTTCTTTGAAGTCTGTTTCTGACGTTTTTTTGTTGGAGTACAGCTACTTTCACACCGGTTATGGAGCGTCCGGGGAGATTGACGTCTTCTCCCATTGCTTTTGTATGTTCCCATTCCCCATGTCCCATTTCTGTCCGTTTATTCTTTTACGTAGGGACGGTCCGGTTTGGCCAGTGTACATGGCAGAGGGGCGTTGCTGGCACATGATGGCGTCTGTCACATTAGTAGATGTGCAGGTGGATGAGCCTGATGGTGTGGCTGGTGTGCTTGGGTCCTCTGATGGTGTCACTAGAGTAGATATGGGGACATGTAGTAGGCATAGCGGTCAGTAGGTTTGCGGTATAGGGTGGTGTTTATGTGACCATCGCTTATTAGCACTGTATCTGCATCAAGTATCTGAAGACCATTATCATGCATAGGGGAAACTGAGGCACCCCTACAGTAGTCAGAGGAAACATTAAGAACAGTCCCACTTCGTCACACTCGCCTCTGGATCCTTTTCAGTTTCTCTACATCCTTTCTAGACATCAGTGACCAAAGCTGGACACCATATTCCAGCTGAGGCCAAACCAGCGCTGAGTAGAGTGGCACTGTCTCCTCCCATGACTTGCATGCTATGCTTCTGTTAATGCAACCTAAAATTGCATTTGCTTTTTTTTTTTTTTTTTTTTTGCAACAGCATCGTATTGCTGACTCATGCGGAGGCTGTGATCCACCGCAGCACACAAATCCTTCTCAGCAGTGCTGCCGCCAAGCTGGGTGGTTATCCTCCATTTTGTATCCGTACATTAGGGCTCTGGTAGCAATCAGTCTAGGAGCCAAGTCCTCAAGCACAGCAGAGTACCAAACAAACTAAGGGGTTCTGGCCCACAGGCAGGGCAAAGCAAACAGGCAGTCTAGGAGCCCAGGCCCTCAAGCAGGGTGGGGCACCAAACAGTCTATGTGGCTCTGGCCTTCAGGCAGAGCAGAGTAGCTAAGCAGCCCTTCATCCTAGCGTTGGCAGACAGCAGACAAATTCAGGCCTTTTGGCTTGTGGTCGGGAGGCTGCCACCCAGGGGTGGGGTTGGTATCAGGGAGGAGGGGGGCCCAGGCCCCCCCTACTCCACTGGGTCCCACTCCAGGGCCCTAACAGTGGTGAAGTGTTCCACCATTGCGTCAGTGGAGATCCAGCTGCAACATGCTGACCTGAATGTTGGCAGCAATGCAGCCAGAGTAGTCAGCTGTCCCGGACTCCTTCCTCCCCTCAGGGTGTTCCTGGATCCTGGGATTGTCCTCCATCTCCTTGGGATATACTGCCAGTGGCAGTCCCAGCAGCTTCTCTGCACGTGGGGTGTCTGGTAGGCCTGCAAGTCTTTGGCGCAGCCGAGGTCCTCTTCAGGCCATTCCAGCAGCAGGTGGAGAGTATCTGTCTCCCTTAGCATCTCCACCCTAACTGAGCTGCACAGGGCTCGCCTTTTGTACTTCTTGTCCTGCCCCCATGCTTTTGTGGCCTTCTGGCCCTGCTAACCAGGGGGTGGGCAGGGATTCCTCCCTGTCAATATTGGAAGGAGACCACACCCCCTCACTGCAGGTGGCAAACAATTTAATTAGTTTTAAGACAATGCTGGACAAATTTGTGAGTGCAATTGTATGACAGGGTTGCTTGTGGTGATGGGGGGCAGGGCTCAGCAGCCCTGGGGCTCTTTTCCAGTTTATGTTTGGTGTTCCTAATGCTCACATGTCAGGGTTTCAGCAGCAGTCAGGAAAGGATTCCCTACCCCCAGTGTTTTCTGGGAGGTTTTTTTTTAATCTCCTTTCCCTGAAGCTTCAGGGATGACTGTGGCTGCACATGGGACACTGGGTGGGGTGTGTCAGGGCTCTGAGATAGCACCAAGCAGTCTCTCTCTCAGGTGCTTGGCTGGCTGGTTCTTGCTCATATCATAGAATCATAGAATATCAGGGTTGGAAGGGACCTCAGGAGGTCATCTAGTCCAACCCCCTGCTCAAAGCAGGACCAATCCCCCACTAAATCATCCCAGCCAGGGCTTTGTCAAGCCTGACCTTAAAAACTTCTGAGGAAGGAGATTCCACCACCTCCCTAGGTAACGCATTCCAGTGCTTCACCACCCTCCTAGTGAATAAGTTTTTCCTAATATCCAACCTAAGTCTCCCCCACTGCAACTTGAGACCATTACTCCTCGTTCTGTCATCTGCTACCACTGAGAACAGCCTAGAGCCATCCTCTTTGGAACCCCCTTTCAGGTAGTTGAAAGCAGCTATCAAATCCCCCCTCATTCTTCTCTTCTGTAGACTAAACATCCCCAGTTCCCTCAGCCTCTCCTCGTACCTCATGTGTTCCAGTCCCCTAATCATTTTTGTTGCCCTCTGCTGAACGCTTTCCAATTTTTCCACATCCTTCTTGTAGTGTGGGGCCTAAAACTGGACACAATACTCCAGATGAGGCCTCACCAGTGTTGAATAGAGGGGAACGATCACGTCCCTCGATCTGCTGGCAATGTCCCTACTTATACATCCCAAAATGCCATTGGCCTTCTTGGCAACAAGGGCACACTGTTGACTCACATCCAGCTTCTCGTCCACTGTAACCACTAGGTCCTTTTCTCCAGAACTGCTGCCGAGCCATTTGGTCCCTAGTCTGTAGCGGTGCATGGGATTCTTCCGTCCTAAGTGCAGGTCTCTGCACTTGTCCTTGTTGAACCTCATCAGATTTCTTTTGGCCCAATCCTCCAATTTCTCTAGGTCCCTCTGTATCCTATCCCTACCCTCCAGCGTATCTACCTCTCCTCCCAGTTTAGTGTCATCTGCAAACTTGCTGAGGGTGCAATCCACACCATCCTCCAGATCATTAATGAAGATATTGAACAAAACCAGCCCCGGGACTGACCCTTGGGGCACTCCACTTGATACCGGCTCCAACTAGACATGGAGCCATTGATCACTACCCGTTGAGCCTGACAATCTAGCCAGATTTCTATCCATCTTATAGTCCATTCATCCAGCCCATACTTCCTTAACTTGCTGGCAAGAATACTGTGGGAGACAGTGTCAAAAGCTTTGCTAAAGTCAAGGAACAACACGTCCACTGCTTTCCCCTCATCCACAGAACCAGTTATCTCGTCATAGAAGGCAATTAGATTAGTCAGGCATTACTTGCCCTTGGTGAATCCATGCTGACTGTTCCTGATCACTTTCCTCTCGTCTAAGTGCTTCAGAATTGATTGCCTGAGGACCTGCTCCATGATTTTTCCAGGGACTGAGGTGAGGCTGTCTGGCCTGTAGTTCCCAGGATCCTCCTTCTTCCCTTTTTTAAAGATGGACACTACATTAGCCTTTTTCCAGGTGCCCAGGACTTCCCGTGATCGCCATGAGTTTTCAAAGATAATGGCCAATGGCTCTGCAATCACATCCACCGACTCCTTTAACACTCTCGGATGCAGCGCATCCGGCCCCATGGACTTGTGCATGTCCAGCTTTTCTAAATAGTCCCAAACCACTTCTTTCTCCACAGAGGGCTGGTCACCTCCTCCCCATGCTCTGCTGCCCAGTGCAGTTGTCTGGGAGCTGACCTTGTTAGTGAAGACAGAGGCAAAAAAAGCATTGAGTACATTAGCTTTTTCCACATCCTCTGTCACTAGGTTGCCTCCCTCATTCAGTAAGGGGCCCACACTTTCCTTGACTTCCTTCTTGTTGCTAACATATCTGAAGAAACCCTTCTTGTTACTCATAGCATCTCTTGCTAGCTGCAACTCCAAGCGTGATTTGGCCTTCCTGATTTCACTCCTGCATGCCCGAGCAATATTTTTATACTCCTCCCTGGTCATTTGTCCAATCTTCCACTTCTTGTAAGCTTCTTTTTTGTGTTTAAGATCAGTAAGGATTTCACTGTTAAGCCAAGCTGGTCGCCTGCCATATTTACTATTCTTTCTACACATATGCTCAGAGTCTAATTGATCACCATATGTGGGGTTAGGAAGGAATTTCCCCCAGGTCAGATTGGCAGTGACCGTGGGTGGGGTTTCATCTTCCCTTGCAGTGTGTGGATGTAGGTCACTTGCCAGGATTATCTGGGTATATCCCATTTAATCATTTCTCTGCCATTGCAGGGGCCTCGAGCACTGGTGCACCCCAGTGCCTCCTATTCTCTGCCTGTGGCATGTAATGATCTAGTCTCCTGTGCAGGAGTGGCAGGTTTGTAGAAATTTTGCTGGTGCCCAGAACTCCCCCCCCCCCCCCCCCCCGCCTAAGGCTCTGGGAGGGAGTTTGGGTGCAGGCCCTGGGGTGGGGCAGGGGATTGGGGTACAGGCTCTGGGAGGGAGTTTGGGTGCAAAATGGGATAGAGGTTGAGCTCTGGGAGGGAGTTTGGGTAGGGGAGAGGGTCTGCGGTGCAGGCTCTGGGCTGGGGATGTAGGAGGGGGTGAGGGGTGCAGGCTCTGGGAGGGAGTTTGGAGATGGGGGTGTGTGGAGGGAGGGGATGCAAGCTCTGGGAGGGAGTTGGGGGTCGGAGTGAGTGCAGAGGGAGGGGGTGCAGGGATGAGGGGTTTGGGGTGTGGCTGGGGATGAGGGGTTTGGGGTGTGAGGGGGTTCAGGGCTGGGGCAGAGGCTTAGGGTGTGGGGGGATGAGGGCTATGGCTGGGGCCAGGGATGAGGGGTGTGGGAGAGACTCAGGACTAGGGCAGAGGGTTGGGGTGAGGGCTCTGGCTGGGGGTGCAGGCTGTGGGGTGGGGTGGGGCTGGGGAGTTTGAGGTGTAGGCAGGCTGCCCCTGGAGTGGGGACAGAGAGGAGGACTCCCCCCAACCCTCTCCCCGCTGGCAGCAGTGAGCTCTGGGGGAGGGGCCTCCCTCTCTCCCCCCGGCAGCACACTCACCTCACACGACTGTCACTACACTTGCTCCTAGGGCCCCTCTCAAGTCCAGGAAGCCCCCTTGCCTCCCCTGTGGTGGGTACCAGGGAGGCTGCCATCACATATGCCTCTCCTCCCCTGCTGCTGCCCCTCACTATAGCCTCAATGGGGGTGAGGGATAGGGCTGCCCCTTGCCCACCGTGGGGCAGGAGCGGTGACTGCGGGTGGGGGGGCCCCTGTGCTGGTGGAGGATCCTGCTGGGAAAGGGAAGGGTCCAAGGTGGAAAGGCAGGGTAAGGGCAGCCTGCCCAGCCATTAGTGAGGGGAGGGGCACTAGGACCTGGTGGTGGCAGTTGATGCGCGAGTCAGCGTGGAGCTGCAGGGGAGAGGCAGGAATGCTCTGGGCGGGGGCCCCGAGGGCAGCAAGTGGGGGCCAGGGGATACTTGGAGGAGATGCGTGGGGGCAGCAGCTGGGGCCAGGGGTGAGACCTGGCCCAAACATTGATGGAGCCGGGCCCCCGGGCCCTGAATATTGCTGGAGCCCGGGCAGCACGGGCCCATACAACTCGCTGCCCCTGCTCCGGTGGGCTGTAATACTTTGGTCTCA